>NC_079342.1:11756091-12356091 GCF_029582105.1 Oenanthe melanoleuca
TTTAGTCAAGAAGTACTATGCAGAAGTGGGAGAATATCCTAGTCTATCCTGGCAGTAAAATGTGCTACTGAAAATGCGATCAGATGGCAAGAGTGTGCAGGTACTACTATATTGCTGGCCATATTTTAGAGCGGGAGAGAGGGAGGGAGAGAGCATCCTTCTCAGAGTAAATGTAAATAAATCCTGCTGTGAGCAGTACAATCCTTTGTGTCAAGTTGATCACAAATCCTGGTATTCATCTTCAGGGGAGGAGATGATGTATGTAACTGAACACCTGCAACCACAGAGCTTTTATTGTGGAAATTCTGCTTGCTGACCTTTTTCCACTTAGGAGTTGAATTTAACGTGTGTTGTATTTCTGAAAGCAGTAGATCAAAGCAGCACACACTTACTCTGTGGACCTCTTTGCTGTATTGCAATCCTATTTGCTTATTTAATGGCAGTTAAGGTTTTACTATTATTTATTCCTCCTACAGAACCAATATGACTATAGAAGAGTAATCAGGGTTTTATTCTGGTAATCACAGTGTTGTTTTTATGAAAAGGAAATTACTTCAAATTGGAAATCTAGTGACGGTTCCTGGTTACACCTTCTGTACTTTTGTGCTTGTTTAAGTGTTATGTAGGTAGAGGGGAGGCCAACAACTGGACTGTTAACTTCTACTATGTGTGCTGAAGCTCAGCCTGATTTGCAGGTTCTAAGCTGGATTTGCAGTGGTTACAAGAGGATGTTTTTAAAGAGCTTATAAACACATTTTATTTGTAAAGCGCTGAGACTCAATAAACGTGGGGCTGCACTATATTGGTTTATGATGCCACATTTTAAAGCTGATCCACGTCATGAAGTTGAATGCTGTCTGCAGCCTCCAGTTTATGTTTTAAAATGACAGAAGATTACTGCTTTAAAACTCTGGACCCCAAAAAGCTGCCAAAATCTGGAGCTGTACAGGACTGATGCAGTGCTGGTGAGCCCTATGAGTCCCACAGCTGCTTGTGCTGTGCTGAGCTTGCAAGCTCTCCGCACCGGTGCCTCCCAGAGCACATTCCCTAGCAACAAATACCTACAAATTCAAAGGTATTTAAAGTACTTGGATTGCCTTGTGCATAATAGTACCCACTGCAGAAATATCACAGCTATGCCAAAGATGATGATATCTCCACAAAGATTACCTCCCTCTAGAACTGAAACTTCAGGAAGCACAGCTGAGTTAATCTGATCATTAATGTGATGAAGTGTTCTCACCTGGAGGATAGTTTGATGTCTTCTTTTTCCTTCTGTTCACTGAAGAGGAATTTGATATACTACAAAAATGGAAGAAGGTGGAACCAAAGAGATATACCCTTGGGAGGCCATTTTAACACAAATCTCAACCAGAGCTGAAATGCATGTGCCCTTTGCAACCATACCTAAACTGTGTTATGGAAGGAGACTTTGCTTTGTATCTTTCCTTGACTTTCAGCCTCTCTGTGGAATAAAATGCACTCAGGTGCTTAGTAGCCATTTACCTCCAATGTATTGTCAAACTCCAGTCTTGATGGTTTGCAAAGCTTAAGCATACCTATAACAGAATGTTATTTTACAGTCATTAAATAATGATGATACTCTCTGCCAGCTTTCTGCTGGCTATTCTTAGTAAAAGTCAGAGGAATTTTCTGGCAGAGAAACATTTAAGATGCAGTGTGGTTTCAATAGCAGCTCCAGAGGTATGTTATTTTCTTTGTGATGTCTCAGCTGGTTTTCTTTCCAGAAAAAAATAAAGGCAGGAGGGGACCACAAAGCTCAACAGATCTTGTTGTACTGCAGTTCCTCCCTGTACATGGACAAGAGATGATTATATTATTTTATTATACTAATACAAAAGGCATTTGATGTAATATAATAATGGTTTTAATTCTGAAGTTCCAGTGAGCAACTTAATGCTGTGAATTCAATGGGAAAAAAACCTTCTTTTGTCAGGAGGAAATTTGTTTTGTTGGTCTCTGTTTCTCAGTGATGCTTGCAGACCAGGATGCAGCCCACGGGAAGGCACAGTCTCTGCATGGGATGCAGTCCTGATGGGAGCAGGAGAGCTGGGCACGAAGGGCTGAGTCCAGTGGTCTGCCCAGGAAGGATGGAGCCATGAGCCACGTGCAACTTTCAACAAAACAAGAACCAAGAAGCTGGAAAGAAAAATTCGGTAAAGGTTACTTCAGAAAATAGTGGCATATGATCTAAGGTCACAACACATTTACCTTTTTCACTTCAGTTTTATTCTAAAATCGTCTTGTATTTGTCTTCACATCTGTGTAATGATGTGCAGCTACAGGGCTAACATTCACATTTTGCTATTATTGTCTTCAGCAAATACATCTGAAGGGGCTGCAGGGCTGAAAAGGACTCCTCAGCCAAAGCCGTTGTGACAAAGTAACACAAAGAGAAGAATCTTGCACACATGACTGTACTTGGAGGACGTGTTACTTTGTCAAGCTGTAGTGTGGCTTTGGCTGTCTGAGCTGATGGGGGAAGATTTCCATTTCCTTTTGCCTCTGGAATTTTCAATTTTCCTAGAGTTGCCCAAGTTTATTCTCACTTTTGATTTTAGAATGATTCAGAAGCATCTGGAGATGGTCTAGCTGCTTAAGCTTTCAGCCAGTGAGAGAGAAATTGTGCTTGCAATGTGATAGAGAAACTGCCCTATGGAAACTACTCTGCCACTTGTGCTGCTGTGCTTCATGCCTAAGACACAGCACTGGGTGCTCTATTGCAATCTTCTAAACTTCCTGTCATAGTCTATATTTTGCTTAATAGGTTTCTGAAGGGGTGTATTGATTTCACTACAGAATGACAGTGACTCTATCTTACACTGTGATAGCCCCTCTGAGTCTCTCTGGCCCTGGCCCCACATCCAACCCCTGAATTAAGAGCTGCACATTTTGAAAACCTGCATGTTTACTCCAAGTGGATTGGAGGGCTGAAGAGGAGGACTCAGATATCTAAATATTCAGCAGCTTTCTACCATTTGCACTGCTCAAAGGTTCAGTGTGGCAGAGATCCACCTGAGATTCTTCCTTGGGACGTGCAAGTAGAATGCAGCTGTGAAGCCTTGCAAGGAGGTTCTGAAGGTTTGCTGGTTTCAATGTTCAGTCTTAGGAGCAAGCTGTCTGTCAATGATGGGTCACATGGAGCTCTTGTCTTCTCCTTGTATGATTTTAGCAATGCTTGTGTGCGTTGAAGTTACTGCCTAAACTCTGGTGCCAGTTCAGGGGTTTTCTAATCCTTGCTGTTGCCTGCTCCATCTCTGGGCTAAAGGGGATGTCACCAAAGATGGGGAAACCTTCATTCATGCACAGTTACAGCTCAAGAGCAAGGTATCATCCCTGTGGATGTTGAAGGAATGGAGGAACCAGCTGGCTCCCTTGTGACAAACTTTCATCAAGTGCACATGCTCTTTCAGTTTGCCCATTTAGGAGTGCTGAGGGTCATGCTTGTGTTTGATGATTTGCAGCACTGGGAGCAAAGGGCCCCAGTCAGGAGATAAATCCATTAGAACCATCTTGGTTAGCAGATTTTGATGGACACCAGTGTGTTCAGAAACATGGTTACACAATTTGTTCCTGTCTGAAACCAGCAACCTCTTATTTTTGTGTTGGCCTCAGAGACAGGCTGCTAAAACTCCCCAAATGGTGACTTGCACATGCAGTTCTTGTTGCATGTTGCCAAATAACACAATAAACACCCTGAAGGCTACTGCACATGGATTTATTTGTCTTAATGTAAATATAAACATGAAGATGGATTGCCAACATAATATATCTATGAAGGAAGTTTAGTAATAAATAAGGACTTTTCATATGAAACAGCACTCTGCAGATTTTCAAGAGAAACGAGAGGGAGTTTCCATTCCTCCTGCTCTCCCAGCTAAGAAACATGTATCTAACTACAAAGATAGATACATATACCAAACTGTGTGGGGAAAAAACGCAGATCATATTGAACAAACACATGATCAGTAAGAGAAAATCTATAGGCATGGCATTAGGTCTGCAATACCAGCTCATCAACAGGTACTCCTAACATATTGCTTTGTCCCAGAAATTAAACAAGAAGATAAAATCCATCTTCTTTTACTATGAGTTACTGAGAGTTAAAATCTGTAACTATGTCAAAGCATACAAGATCAAAAATACTGACGTGTGTCTCATAAGTACCTTAAGGGTTTGGTATGGAGATGACGTGGACATTTAGTCAGAGAGTTAACAGGTGTATTAACTAATCTGAATATTGAAAAAAACCCCAGCATTAATATAAAACCATACCTAAGTGCTTTTCGTGTAACAAAGTTCTCAATTTTTCTCTCCATTGTGGATCAGCCTAGAAATATATTTTTTTCCAATTTTTGTAGCTTAGAACCAGTCACTGTTCCTTTTCCTGTCTGAATATAACTGGTTCCACCTATCGATATTATCATAGTCTAAGATAGCAAGTAAATTTCTTATATATTGATTTTTCTACAGTACAAAATACATGTTTTGAGAATTAGAGATTATATTTAAAATCCTAGGACTGATGTACATTCTTACCCTAGAAATTTTGAGTAGTTTAGCACTAGTGAAATGGAGTGTGGGACAGTCCATTCTGCTTCTGAGCTTAGTTAAAATGACCTGGGAATATCAAGGGCTCAGTAGCTGCTGACAAAAATACTGGATCTTCTGTTGAAGAGGAACTGGCAAAGTCTGGCATTTTCTCAAGGCCAATTTTGTTACCTGACATTCTGCCAAAAAGAAGCTATGAGTGACAAGGTTAAGGGCTCATTCGATGGCTGTGAAATCAGCATCAAACAAACAGCCACAGGGAGTGCCAGACCATGTTCAGTCCTTTGCCTGGAGTCTCCTAATATTAGGATTACTCTTGACAGACAGAGCAAAGTCTTCCACTGGCCTAGGCAGGCAGAATGAGCAACACAAAACAACTTACTACAAAGCATGCAGATAGTGACACAGTGGCAGAAGCTGCCAGTGAGCCTTTGCTACTCTTAAACCTCTATGCCTTAATTTACATTTATCTGAATCCTTCTTCCTCTGATGAAGAAAAAAGAGTTGATACATAGTCAAAAGTATTTTCTGAACCCTGGGCAAAATGGCAGTTGCCTATGTTAATCTGGCATATAATAAGAATCTGACAACCACATAAACAGAACAAAATTTTCCAGTTGCATATTGAATTTGTGACTCATAGGAGACAATAAAGAAATTTTCTATGTAGCTGGAGTGATTTTAGCCAAGCAGTGATCTTAGTCATTTAATAAGGTTTCTTCTGCAGGTGACCACTTTGCTGATGGCCAGGTTAATTTGATTACACTTGTTAACTTGAATCACATTCCTTAAGAGGATATTGATAAGGCTTTCATAACTGTAGGCATTGTAAGTATGCAACTAACACCTCATTCACCATTTATTCAGCTTCAGGTGGTGAGCTGTGTCTTCAACTTATCTTCATGATTGCTCTAAAAGTGCTTATACTCTTCTCAGAAAAATGAGTCCTCACACATCTCCAGCTGTCCATATTCCCCCAGGTGGACCAGCTGACATTGGCAACAGTGATGAGTCACAGACTGGATCCCAAGGTAAGTGACATCCCATGGAGCAGCAGAATATATTAGTTATCCAAACAAAGAAGCCATTATTTATAAGAAGGCAAAAGTTGGAATGTCAGTTCACTGTGCAAACATATGCACTCCTGACTCAGAAAGGTAGAAAATGTTGGACTTCCTTTCTTATTTGCACTGCACAGGTGAGATACAACTGACACATAGATGTGCCTGGACTAGTTTTCACCTGTGAAGGAGTTGCAAGAAGAGACTCAGGGCTTGATGTTTGCTCTGTATTAGAGAGTTACGTGGTCATGGCTTGTTCAGTATGGGTCACTGGACAGAAGCTGTGTCAGGAGAACCTGCAGCCTGATGTTGCAACATAAACACCACACAGTTGGTGTGTGGGTTTTATCTACTTGGTGTAGTGCAATTATCTTCATAAGGTCTGACATACAGCAAAGATGTGCTGCAGCCGTTACTGGTGATGGTTTCACGGTGGTAGCTGACAATGCTCGTTTTTCTATATATGTGTAACTGTTCAAACCATGCTGATGATTGATAGACACAGAATATGTTGTTTTCTTACCTGTCCAGTTCCCTTCATGGTGATCGCTTTATTGGAGTGAGGAGACAAAGCATGTGCTTATTCACATACTGATTGTCACAAAATTGACACCTAAAAAAGCTGAGTGCAAACAACTAAACAGAACAATTCCCTGTAGGCTATAGCAAGCTGGACAATAAGAGCCCCATTCCAGTCAATTTGTCCTCTAGAAGACAAAATTGAATGGACTTGAAAATTGAGTAAAGAGTCATGGGATGACATAGTTTCCCTGGTCCACCAAACCAAAATGCAACTTGTGTTTTTGAGGAAAAAAGAGCAAGCAAAGAGTGAGGCAACTTTGGGGTGATAGCTTGGTCTTTTTCAATTTGCTGAATCTCGCATTGGCTTGTGCAGTCATAACATTTTACTTGAACTCTGCACACACAAAAGAATCTGCTGAGGACAGTGAGAAATACCATATGGATAGAGACAGGTTATAAATAAAGTGTATATATGTTTATTCTGGATCCATACATTCCGCCTACCCACATACCTAAAGGACATATTACTGCAGTAGCTTAGCATCATGTCTTATCCTTGGCATGTTCATGTTTATATATATCTTTTTTGTAAAAAAATGAGGCAAATTGCAGTGTTGTTTTATTCCACATATGTTGTATGTTATTTATTCATCCTTTTTTGCTCTTACATCTAAGAAGTATTTCAAATCACCTTGACATCTCATCTATACGCAAAGCTAGAAAATGTTGCATTTCCACCAGTTTTACAACCCAGTGAAAACCATTTATTTATTTTATTTTGTTTTTTTGACCAGTGCATCATTACAAATTTCTGTCATGAAAGAATGTATCCCCATGCAATCTTTTTTTTTGCTTCATAAAACCAGGACCTGTGCATATCTGTAGAGGTGATTGTGTAGGGTCAGAGGTTAAATTTAGATTTTTCTGTGTCTGATTAATTATAAAGTTACTTTTCTCAATGATATTACCCAGTCTAGCCAGGAGAATGGCCAAAGGGACAACAGGAGGATTGTCTGAGAGGCAGAGACCTTTTAGTTTAGCCTGGAGGAGTGATTGGACAGACCACTGCCTGCATTCCACTCCTCTGAGGTTCAGGGGCTGCCTTCCCCCGGTTCAGCCCAGAATGGTGTGGGCCTGTATTTATACTTTTTATGGTGCTGGATAGAGAAGAGGGTTTTAGAGTACCTGGAAGAAGTACAGTCAAATCAGAATCTGGGCAATGCTTCTGGTCTTTTACCCTAACACATGCTCAGAGTCTTCAGCCCTGTATTTCTGAGACCATAAAAACTGAATGTGAGGAATGCCTTTCTCCCACACCTCTAAGTTTCACCACCCCTCCAAAGAATGTGAGTGAAAAACTGATGTCCTTTGAATGGCTTATTTTGGGGGTAATCAACATTTTGTGGCTTGATTTAGTTTTCCACTCTGCCTTGCCCTGCCTGTCATGCAGAGCAAAATGGATGTCTCCAGCACCAGTTTTATCAAACTGTGATGGTTTGGGGTGAATTAAAACAAATTAAGCAACCAACAGACTTCTTGAGTATCTGGTGCCCAAAGCAGGGCCTTGGGGTCAAAGTCACTCTGGCTGCTTGCCCCATGTGGTGTGGGCATTAAAGGCCACTGAGGTCTATGGGCAGTCTCAGGATGATTTTGAATGAGCTGTCAGGCCCCTGGAGAGCAGAACTGTAGCCTTGTCCAGCTGGCTGCAGGTCAGGTTCTGAGCTGTTTGCTAGAGAGAAAACATCACTACTCTGAGATGTGAAAGTGGAGGATGTGAAAGCAATGCTAATTCCTACATCTGCCTCTAGTCATGCAGGTGAGACATGAAATAGAAAGGAGCTGCACAAGAAGCTGGGGAGTTTGGAGCTTAAAAAAAAAATTAGAAAGCACAGAGCAACAGATTCCAGCTCTGGGTGTGATGGAGTTTTTAGGGAGATGAAATTTCTTAAGGCAGCATGTCATTTTGCTGTTGAATTGCAGGATCTGCTTTTTTAGAGGAGGAAGGAGTCAGGCTGCTTAGCACTGCAGGAAAGCTAGTGCCTTGTCTGATGTCTCACAGTAAGACACAAGAAAGAGAATTCTGTGGAGGCTCCTTTTTCAGCTGATCACTAGTGAGCAGACAGGTAATTTCTAATTAATACTCGTCAAATTAAACCAAGTTAGTCTGACCAAGATGGGAGGTATTATATCAGAAGCTGACCTGCCAGGATTTTAATTTTCTGGGCCAACTGTTAGGCTCTTCTGTGTTCTGATATCCTTATCAGACTCTTAAATGCTTTAATATAAAATGGGACTTTGCATACTAGTACACAGAATGCCCTGACTCAGTGGTCTGCTTCCCTCTGAGATTAACAGTTGCTGGCCCAGGTCTTGGCATGGGCAGGTTCTGCTCTGTAAGTCCCTTTATGGTGCTGTGCTTCCTGTTTGTGCATATTGAGATGGGAAAGGCAAAACACAGTCCTTTATTCTGCAGGTGTAGGAAGGGGATTTTTAAATTTTGATTCTTTTGCAGTGAAAAAGTGACAAGAGTTGGTAACTGAGATCTCTGCAACTGAGATGTGAGACTGAGGAATGCTATGGATCCTCACTGTACCGTATTTCATATTTTTTGTTTAGTGTTGTGTTAAATTTCACTGATAGAAACTTTTGTTAAGGCATTAAAATAGGCTGAGGATTAGCAATTTGCACCTTTTAAAAAATGAACAGTACTCTTGTTTTGATATGCAACTCCATGGTCAATTTGCATCTTTAAACAGGTGTAGTCTTTCTCTAGTAACTTCTCTTTCTTGATTAACTGAAAATATTCAGTTTTACTTTGTCTGTATTGGACTTTCCTAAGCACATTTAAAGCAAGCTAGTAACAGAAAGCAAACCAAATGTTTAAAGACCTGGAGTGTGATTCAGCTCATTGTAGCCTAGGCTGTCAGAGCTGACTGGTAATTTTGCTGAAGAGTAGCCCTGCAGGTTATTAAAGAAAAAAAAATTAGTTTCTGAGAATATATCAACAAAAATTTCTTCATGCTTGACAGTAACATACACATAACCTGCTTATTTACCAAACTGCCTTCAGGGAATAGTCCAACCTTCAGCCTGCTATTGTACAGTGATCTGTGCCTGTTGGCAGAGCAATCTTGACTGATAATCCCCATCTTTCAGCCTGCCTTACCATATCTCTTCAAATGGACTTGTCCCAGCAACAGCACCCAAGGAGGCACCTTTTACTCCAAGGTCAGGCTGTGAGAGGTCAGTCTGTTCTCCAGCAACCTGGCATATCTGAGAGGTCTGAAATATATGGACCCTATACAGATTTGTTGCAATGTAATTATCATAAATAGGGCCATGTTGTTAAAAATATGCACAGAATTCGTTTAGCTGAAAGATACTTGAAACCTTTTTACAGCATTGTTTTTATTTTTAACTGTGAAATTGAAATCTTATCTTTATTTTCTTCCTATTTCATCACCTCATAAGTACTTAAACTTGTTATCAGACAAAATACAAGCAAGTAATAGTTATTTTTATTATTTTTTTTCTCCACTCAATTCATAACAACTAACACATTGATGGTGAGGCTTACAAATTTACTCAGTGCTATCTAGACTTCCACACAGGCTAACTGAGGTGTGCTGCAAGGCACTGTGGCAAGTCACAGCTTAACATCATCAGGGATCCATGCTTGCTCACCTCTCAAGGAGAAGGTGTTCCCTGACATTAAGGGAAGAAAATGAACCCGGAGATGATAGTCACAGTATAAGTCAAGGTTATGGAGAATAATTCTTGATAAGTCTGAACCAAACTTATCTGAACTTTGCTGAAATCATGAGGATTTTAGTGGCCTTTAGGCCTCATTAGTAAAATCAATCTTCGGTTTTAAAGTTTTCTGTCTCTGACTTGGTACCAAAAAGTATATGAAATTTTACTTCTGTGGGTGGCTCAAATGGAAACCCCAAGGAAAAAAAAAAAAAACCATTAAGCTATTGATAATTGACACTTCAGATTGAGGATTTTATAATTTTAATGAGATATCTTCCCAATTCATGCATTAATGTCGTACAAAGTAATGTGCAGTAAGAAATATTCATTGTCTTCTGCTGAACACATGCAATTTAAGTGTCAAACAATAGGACTTTTTCTCCCTTAAACATAAAAGCCTTTATGTGAACCAAACTACAGAATGGTTTCTGAGTTCTTGTCAAATTAGCTAGCAATTGATTACGTGGGGAAAATCATGGCACTGCATCTATCAGCTCTCTGCATGGGGGAATGGTTAGACTCTTTTGATCATTGATAGGGGTAAATAAGTTCTCAAAATGAGTCCACTCCTCCAACTTTTAAGAAGAGAACACTCAGTCCTGACTGAACATTGGTATGTATAGGAGGATCATAAATGTGAAATACAGGGCTGCAGCAAAAAAATACTTGAAAAACCAAAATCTTGGACTTAGTCTTAGCTTGATTTATCTTTGTGCTGCAGGCAGGAGAGCTGTCCCCTGTGGCAATGTTCTTTAGTGGCTTACACGGCCTCCACACTGGTGAAAGTGTTGTCCTTGAAATCACCAAGGAATATCTTTGTTTCAATTTCAGCTTGAGGTTATCATTATAGTACATTTTACAGATACATTTAATTCCCAGTTCTTATATGGAAGTCATACAAATTATTGTTTTTTTGCCCAGATCATTAAGAATTTTAACATAGGCGGTGGCCATTGAGAAAAAGGATGTTCTATTAAGAGCTTAACAAAGGTTAATTTTGTCATATAATTAACTCAACATCTAATGAACTAAAGACAACTTTATAATTTAATTGCTACAACTGGTAAAAAGCTCAAAGAGTAAAAACTACAGCTTTCAACATCTAAGTGCTTAGACTAGTAGCTGTGCTTATTCTCTCACCCCAAGGAAGGTTAAAATCCAGAGCCTCTTACAAATTCCTTTCCTTCGTGTTTTTCATTTCTTTCTTCTAAGTCTACTTACAGGAACAATTCCTTCATCCTTGGCTTGCTGTATCCATTCTTGTGTGTTACAAGGTAGTATTTAAAATATGGCTGGGTGATGAAATTGTAAGCAAATTTCTGAAAGCCTTCAGATGAAGGGGTGTGGGTAACAGCCTGGTAGAAAATGACATTAGCCACCAGCACCCTCCTTGTGTTATCCCTTCAGTCCTGAACCTTATCCTTCAGAAGCTACTGGAGGAGCTTGGTAAAGGAAAGGGGATAGCACTTCAGTCAGTCAAGAGGAGTAGTTGCATTTCTGGATGCTGTTATGAAGTAATACATAAATGTGACAGCTCTCCTCTTGCTTAGCATTGTCAACCTACCTGGAGACTAAGAATTAAATCCAAAAATTTAATTAGTCTTAGAAGTTCTGGAAGTTCAGGAAGAATTTCTTAATGGAGAAGGTGTTAAACATTGAAATAGACTCCCGGGAAGGTGGTGGAGTCACCATCCCTGGAGGTATTCAAGAAATGACTGGACATGGTGCTTAGTGCCGTGGTCTAGTTGGCAAGGTGATGTTCAGTCAGAAGCTGGACTCAATGATCCTGGACACCCTTTCCAACCTAAATGATTCTGTCATTCTGTTAATGGACAAATGTTTAGTGGGACAGCTGCTCAGCTTCTTGAATAACTTGTGTAATTTGTCACTTGAGACTGCCTCATTGAATATGTGAGACCTTATTTTGGACCTTGGGCTCTCGTTGAATAGAAGGATCTCCCAGTGACAGCACTGGCTGTCCTCATCTTTTGAGAGTTCTGGGTTTGACTTGCACTTTCCAGTCAATTTTCTTCCCAGCCTATGTAGTCTGAACCTG
Organism: Oenanthe melanoleuca; assembly: GCF_029582105.1. Taxonomy (NCBI): domain Eukaryota; kingdom Metazoa; phylum Chordata; class Aves; order Passeriformes; family Muscicapidae; genus Oenanthe; species Oenanthe melanoleuca. Next base: position 11,768,056 of record NC_079342.1, read on the forward strand.
GAGCTGCTGGTGGTTCTGAATGAGGCAGAACTAAGAATTTAATGGTGCTTTGGTGGGAGGTGGGATTTAAATTATGTGCAGCAAAGAAGAAAAACCTGGGCATGATTAAGGTGGAAAGTGCCAAAGCATGAGAAAGAGCAGTTGTGGGGCTGAGAGAGCGAGGAATCAGCAGCTGAGGTGTGTCTGTCTGTGAATATTTAAAGACAGAATGTCCGGGATAGGGTTTGCAATGGCGTTTGAAATTCAGTAAAGGGCCTTCTATCCTTATTCTTTACACCTTCTTCACATGATGAGAAACTTTCCTGCAAACAGGCACCCTGACAATGACAAACCAAATCCTCATTAAAACAAAGAAAGGTTAAGGGGAAAAAATAACCTATTTAAAATGAGGTAACTCACCAGTCTTTGAGCTGTAAATTGACAATAGGATTTATATAAATCCATAATTGTATCTCTTTTACCTGCAGTTAGGCTGGTTAATGATGAAAAAAGTATACTGCCCATCGTGAGGTTTTAATGAGGATTCTTTTTGCAGAGTTAAAAAAATCCACCAAATTAAATTCTGCCAATTTACTCCATTGCAAATTGAGCGCCACCCTGTGCGCAAAAAAATCATCAAGTAGCTTAAATCAGTTACAGCTAAATGTGTAAGTCAGCGTGTGCTTTAGCCTTTAGTCATGAAGAATATATTAGATTTTAAAAATAAATGGCTTTCTGCTGAGTCTTCATTGCAGTGGCTTTCTGACTTTTAATTAAATTTTCAGTACTTGTGGGTACTTCTTCATGTACTTTGTCCATAGAATTCACAGCATCGCTATCATTATATGCAGTGGAAAACCAGAAGCTTGTTCATTCCTTTGTTATTCACTGGTAAAATACCTAGAGATTTTTTTTCCCTCTTGTAAGATAAGAGCAAAGCATTTATTCTACAATAATACTCTGTAAGAATGAAGCAAGAATGCATAAACTGAACATGATTAGCAGTTGCTGGTAGCTCATTACAGTTTGCTCATTAGACACTTCTGGTCCCTTTCATTGGTGTTAAATGAACTTAATGTAAATTAATAAGTATGGGTTCACATCATTTGCAGGAGGCTCGTGAAGAGCAGGGAGCAGGGGCGTTGCTGGCCTCAGCGAGGCGAGCTGCTGCCTGCAGGTGTCGGAGGGAAGGGCTGCTCCTGGCAGGAGCCATCGCTGCCAGGCTGGCCATTGCCTTTTTCAGCTGTGGCACTTGTGCTTTGAGGGACAGCTTCATACCTTCGAAGGGGGAAAAGGGGCCTAACACTGGCTGGCTGCTTTCTGCTCCTCTGGGACCCTGGCACCACCCCAGGAGTGGGGTGCTGGCCCTGCAGAGCGTGTGCTGGCTGTGCCTCCTGGCACATGCCAGGTGGGCAGGGGCCAGTGCCCGTCCTTGGGAGCAGAGTGTGTGCTGGCACACTGTGGCAGCCCTGTTGCCTCAGTGGTCAGAGCATTGTGAGCTGCTCCACTCAAAACAGTGTACCTGGCCTGGGCTGTGGGCTGCCAGCCTTCCTACCCACCCCCTTCTGCTGTGTCTGAGATGAGAGAAGTCAGAATTTTGCAATTTTGACACAGGTGGCAATGTGAAGGAACAGCCATCTCCCACTGCTAATCAGCCTGGGATTTAATCTGTCACATCCTCTCACAGGTGTGGCTGGGGCTGCCCTTGCCCTTCACCCTGAGAGCCCCAGAGCTCCCTACTGGCTGGAAAATGGGCATCTGCCATGCCTTGGCCCCCATTTCATTTGCTGTGCTGGGCTGCTGAAAGTAGCACATGGTGCTAGTGTGAGGACATGGACATGGGCAGGGCAGGCTGAGCTTTGTTTTCTTTTGCTGAGACTTGTGGGAACATGAGCAGGGCCTGTGCTGCTAGCTCTGCCTGCAGCCACATGTCTGCAGAAGAGCAGTGTGGGTGACAGCCTGCATAAGGCAATTGTCTGTGTGTCTGTGAGGAGTGTACGGAGTCATGGAAATGTGACAGGAGAATGCAAAGGTTTCAAAAATATTCTTAGCTCATCCCTGCCCATCAGTGCTCATTGAGTGCAAGAAAAATGAATGTGGCTGGGCAGTGGGAGACCTATCATACACCTAATTTCAAGTGTCTCATCACCAATTATCCCCATGCGTATCTATTCTCTTTACCTGATGGACTAAGATTGACTCTCAGACCTGGGCTCTTCCTCCTCTCTTAGTGCTGCTTTCAGCATGTCATTTTTTCATTTGTCTCAGCTGCCACTTTAAAGGCTATGGCCCAATCAGTTACTGCCTGTGTGGCTGCTTGTCTGCAGCCAGTGTCAGTCCTGGAGGTTGGCATCCTCCGGATTTCTCCCAATTTGTTTTTTATGGGACTGCTAGGAACCTCTTCCTGGAATTTGATATAAATTCACTGTGAGATAGGCCTGTATAGAGAAGACTTTAATAGGGACTTCAGAGGTGTTTTGGGGGTGGAGAGGGTAATGGATACTTTCTTTTTTAAGTGTAGGGAAATGATGGTGTTGTCCATCCAGAGAGTTTCATGTTAGCTGCTTTCATCTGCTGGAGATGGCTAGAAAGCAGGAATTATGGTGGGGTGAGTGGTGTAAGAGAGGAAATTTGAGAGGTGTTTAGTTTTTATTTTGCATCAAAATGAACAGTGGTACTTTTTGAGGAGAAAAAAGGAGACATTCAGGATCAGTCCTTCCTCCCTTCTTTCTCCCACCTGTTGTTTCTTGCTGGATGTAAGTCAAACCCTGTTCAAATCCCTGCCTGGCTACTTTCAGATCGAGAATTGGATGAGGATGTTCTGGGGAGAAGTAGCAGAAATGGCTGGCAGTGTTTTTGTGTGGCTCTGCATGGATGAGGGTGTGTTGGGGTTGGAGGGTGTTTTCAGGGGTAGACAGACCACAGGCTGTGCAGGCATGCTACTGTGGCAGCCCTGATGCCCTGTCTACACCCTTCTCTGCTGTGGGGCTTCTACCTCTCCTCTTTCTAGTGTTCTGCTCCAGAGTGTATCCTCTATAAAAAACCTTTCTCTTTTGACTCTATTTTCCAATGAAAGCTGGTTTTTATTAAGAGACCTCAGCCCAGTTTTATCCAGAGGTTGCTGCTCTAAGCCATTCACTATTCACTTCAAACATGGTGAAACTGCCACTTATTATGGTTATTGTGGCACTTTGCTGAGACAGGGTGGCATTTCCTTCTGAGGGGAGGTGTTCAGAAAAGGTAAAAGTAGACAGGAACAAAGACTCAGATGTATTTTTTGTATTGTTCCTGTAAGACAGTTTGTGTGGAAAGTATCATTATTACATTCATGTGCTGCGAGCAAAGTTGCTAGATACCTTAAACATTCTCCAGCAGATCCATGTGAGCTCTCATTTGTACAAATTCTGGTAAAACAAGTTTTCTGACCTAAATCAGCACCAGCCCAGCACTAAGGAGCTGGGCTCTTTATTTGGCAAGTTATCCTCCCTATCAAAATGCATTTACATAGAGCCCTGCAGCCTATGCACTAATAGTGCCTCCCCCTGCTTCTGCCTCCTAGTGGGCTGCTGAAGGAGGCTATACATATGTATTAAGTTATTAAGCAGTGGTGTGGGTTCTCACAAGTTCAAACGCAGAGCATGCTGTGCCTATGCTCAAACGTCTCCAGGAGGGCCTGGATTAATAGAAATGCAAATGGAGCATCTGCACAAGGCCATATGATTAGAGCCTTCCCCCTCACACCTCAAAGTCAAAAGCAGAAAAACACTGCATGTGATATACAGCCAAAAAAACCTGGTGATATAATATGCAAAGTCTGTTGCCAATTTCAACAGCAGTCAGCAAAACGTTGAGCCTCACCCCACGTTAAGCACCATTGGCCCTACCTTCTCAAAGGTAAGTGGTTTAATCAGCCTGAATTGCTTGGCTCCTAGAGTCCACAGTGATACTGGCCTTTGCCTAGGATTCCAGGGAACTTCAGCTCAGCCCTGTCCAGCAGGAGCACTGCTAACCTGAGCAGGAAAGATCCTATTTTGTGCCAGCTCATGCAGAGTTTTTTCTACACTGATGAGAGTTTTAAATGTGGCTCATTTAAAAAAAAAAATCAGTCATTAGTAAAATCAGCTAGGAAAGATACAGTCAGTTACATTCTGCCTTCAGGACTGGTGTTGATGTGAGTCCACATGTAATCACTCTGAGTTTATTTCTTTCCACCTGAGAGTAGAATTTGACTCACTGCAGGCATGTATCCTGCTGTGTCAAGGTTTTGCATCCTTCTAGAGATACCCATTCAGCTGTGGTGTAGACTAGTGTTGGATGTTAGTTCCTGCTGCCACAAACATGGAATAACCAGAAGGCAGTGAAGCTATCACTTTGTATCCTTGGTCCCAACCAGACCTATGAGATGTAATAAAAAAAGTTTCTTCCGTAACTTTTAAAATTTTTCTTCATGTCTTGGTATCAGATCCCTTAGAGGTGGTGAATGAGAATGACTTCTCTGTGGAGAGATCTAGATGTTTCTGCTGGAAATAGAGACTTTTGGCTGTTCAATACCCACAAAATCAGGTCAATTTTGGTCAATTACTAGTGGTTTGTCTTCTCTGATGGTAAATTTTCACAGGTTATTGCAGGCTTCGTCTGGCCCGGAATTTCTGAGGAGAAGAGTGCTGGGGACTCTTCATCTTCTCCAACAGAAGAGAATCCTATTCCACCAAGACTTTTGCCAGGTAAAGTAGGGACAGAAGCTCACTATTCTGTGCCTGTTTGCCAAGTTGTTCACAGCCTTGCAGGGGCATGGCAAACAGAGAGGTGCTCATGGTGAAGAAGCTCACCTTTGTCTTCTACATATGAGACTTCCCACTGGATGTAGATCTGCCCTTGACACATTTCAGAACCAGGTATGGAAACAAATCTCTCTTGTATATAAGCCTTACCCTCACCCTCTACCATGGATGTACCTATGCATTCAAACATTGTCCTTTATAGTTTTGTAAGACTACATACTGTAAACTTTCTTTTTTTCTGCTTCTATGCAGTTATTGTCTTCTTGATCAAGAAGCAATCTTGGCTTCAGGAAAGTTTCTTTGAGTGAGATTACAGCTGGCATCTAAAATTTGAGTGACTATTCATGATTCTGTCAGAATAAGAAATCAGACTGATCTTTCACACTTTGTTGAGATTTTACTTAGTTTATCCTTGACAAAGACTCTCCTGATAGTAGAGGCTATTCACAGATGCTGATACACTCCACTGTCTTTGTGAATAAGGGAGCCAACACTTGAGCTCTTTTCTGCTCTGGAGTAAGGCTCATGAGCAGCTGTTGTCTGTGCATTTGGTTTATTTAATATGTACAGAGTAAAAACACATCTAGCTCTTTGCCCATGGTCTTCTGTATGGAAGTGTGGAAACTAATCTGAATATAATGTAGCTTGATTTATGAAGGACAGTCCCATACACCTGATTCAAATACTTCTCATTTACATGATCCTTACAGGGTAGCTGGTGTCATGCCAGCTTTGAGTGACTTTAAGAGGCTGACATATGAATATTGCCCTACATATATTGAAGTTATTTCTTCAGAATCAATTGCCATATTCTCTTGCTATTTCTGTGCTACCTGATATTACAATCCATGTTTTGGTCACATGCCTTGTATTCTAGGATCTACTTTCACACATCTGTTGCAATAAGCTTGATCTTCCCAGCTTCCCTTAGAAAATGAGGAGAATTTGTCCTTGTTCCCCAACTTAGGCTTTGGAGCTAGAAAGCAAGCCAGAAAAAAGCTACATGTAGAACAATATGTTCTATTTTTGTCAAACAGAATAGGAAAAGCTGCAGAGTTTTGGGGATTTTGTTGGTGGGGATATTTTGTTTGTGTTTTATTTGGTACTTTTTGCCTTTTTTTTTCTAGGCAACTAGAAAGTAACTCTATTTGTAAGGAAAGTAAAATTCTGTATAATAAAATTTTGTCTTTAGTCAATGTCCCTGAATTGTTGGACTTTTTGTTCCTCTTTGTCTATAAAGTTCACAGAGCAAACAAAACATTGGGCTAAATGAGGAATTAGGTGTGATTCTTCTTTTCAGGGTCAGAATAAGGTGACTGAGCTGTAGCTCACCTTCCTGGTTTGATAGGTGCTAGCATCCTGCTTCACAGCTTTTCAGCAGAACAGCAGCATGACTGTATGGAGGCCTTGGCTCTTCAAAGACATTGCTGGATTGTGTGGTAGTTAATCAATTTTCTTATCTGTCCTCAAACCTTAGAACCCATGGTATGTAAATTCCTAAATAACTGCATGCACCAGGCCTGCACAGACCAAGATAGAGGAAGAATTAATAAAACATACATATGAGTCTCTGCTGATTTCTCCACACATTAAAGGCTAGTGATTGCCCAGCAGTGAGCACGTTTGTATACATACTTCTCACATGCCGTTAACAGAGCTGACCTCTTCCAGCAGCACAAACAAACCCAAACTATATCTACAGGAACCTTTTTATGTCTCTTAGAGAGAATATTTTATTGTAGTGTTTTCAGTGTGGTGTGGAAATGAATAAAGGAAACAGTTCCCTTAGGTTAGATGAGACTCTGACTTCTAGCATATTATGGGCAGGATGAGCGTAATATCTAATGGGAGAAGGGCAATTCCTGTCCAACCAGTTGCTGCTGCTCCACAGGAAAAACAGCTATATATCTCTGGGAACCTACCTGCAACCTTGGCTGCAATTGCCATGGTTGATTCCATTAGAAAAGAAAGAGGTATGGAGAAAACAGAATAGTTTAACACACAGGACAAATGCACAGTAACGAGAAAAAAATTAATTGCTTATAGCATTTGCAGAGCATCTTTATTTGTTCAAGAGGTGATTTGGCTCTGAGTAGCTGTGTTTGCCCACTTTGATATCTAAAGCAGATGTTTGTTACATATAATTTATTTTAAGTAATAAAAGTAGCTGCCTAGGTGAAACTGTGGCTATTCTATCACATATATGACTTACAGTAAAAACCTGAAGTATTAAAATACTATTTCAAATAGGACCTTTACCTTTCAGCTATCTAGAAAAAATCCATTTAACTCCTATGAAGGGGGCAGAGCAGGGCAATTACAGGTGCAGGTATGACTGAGTAGATAAGAACCTACTTTTTCTGGTTGACTGCTGCCCCATAGCTGAAGAATAATGCAGCCTACAGATCAGATGTCAAATAAATCCTGTGTGAGCTCATGGGCTGTTTCAGGGCAATCTCACCCAGCTAAATTTAAATTATACTAAAATGGTTTATTTCTCATAAAGGTGCTTGCAACACTGTGGCAGCATGTGAAGCTGAAGAGAACTGCTGGGTTGGTAATTCTTAAACCATTATCAGCCACGTCATTAGAGGAGGTCTTGGATGCACTCTATGCTGGCTCATGCTCCGTTGTGCCAGAATGTAGCTCCCCAAAATGCTCAGCTCCTGCTTGCTACAGTGGCTGGGCTCTGGCATTTCAGAGGGTGCTGCAGGTCCCAGTGGGGAACATTGCTGAGGGCTCCCTTGGGACAGATCTTCCGCTGCTGCAAAGGGTCTGAGCCCCGGTGCAGCCCAGTCAGTGCCTCGTGCTGCAGCTGCAGCACTCTTGGCAGTGCTGTGAAGTAAAGGGAGAGCCTGGCTGATGGTCAGGTCTCACCTTGAGTCTTCAGGATGAAAGCTACATATCTGGCACTCTTTGAGGTGTTTTCTAACCATATTTAATCAGGAATCTACTAAGCCCCCCTGAACATAGAGCTCTTTGCTGCTGCTTTCATCATGTCACTTCTCAGAATAGCACAACACAGTAAATGTTATTTAGGAGGAAGATACTGCAAAAAACTGTAACAAATTACTCCTTCAGGAAGGTTTAGTGGTGAGATAGGTGCTAAAAATCTGGAGATAAAGGAAGAATAACAATAGAGAATAATAAAGGGAAAATAATTCATTCCAGGATGAGTGCAGCCTTTATAGGGATGAAGAATATTTGACCATGAACAGCACTAGAAGGCAAGAAAGTGTCTATTTTTCCTAAAATAAGTAGGATCTTTTTTAGCAGTCCTTAGGTAATCTGCCTGTGCAGTGATCTAAAGGTGTACCCAGCTTTTTGTTTTTGATATGTTCATGCTCTCTGATTCACAGCCCTGGCTGCTTGCTTGATGGTGGGAGGGAGAAGGACCCCACTGGAGTGCAAAGGTCAGTCTGATTCTTAGAATATATCTACAGAGTGCAACGAAGTTCTTCACAGCAAAGTCATGACTGGGACCTTCCCTCCTTCAGACTAACTCGACAGGTAAGAAATTAGGCAGATTCTTGCCAGGTCAGAGCTATGATATTTTACTCTGTTCCCAGAATGGATTCACTTCAGATCTGTTGCTACAGAGGAGAGGGCATGCATGAGGCACAGAGCTTAAATGGCTTATCCAGAAAATTATGGCAGGTTTTACTTAAACTGGGTATTAAACTGTCCAACCTCTTCCCTCACCTATTTTCTCCTGACCTCTAGCATTAAATCCCTGTATTTTTGGGGGGATTTTTTCCTCCTGTATCTACCAATTTATTGTAGATTGGCTGGTCTTTTTATGTTTATGAACTGGTGACACCATATGGGAGATATAGTTTAACATTGGCCTGTAAAAAACTGAACAAAATGGAAAGCATGCTGTAACAAAATCGTGCTTTTATTCGTGACAACCTATAGGACAAGCCGAAGAGAGGCAGAGACAGCTTTACATCAGAGATTCCTTGATACTATGTGTTCTGCAAAAAGATAACTGTCTCCACATTGTAACTTTCTGACTTTTGTGTGTACTGAGATTCTCTTTACAAGTGCTTCTGAGGACTGCAAGAAAGAATTATTACAGCGATATCATCCTGTTCAATAACAGTCACCTCACATAATACCACCAAGGACAGTTCAGGTTTCTAGGGAGCCAGTAAACTGAATCCGTGATGTCCTGTGGACACTCCAAGTTAATTCTTAAAGAAAATCTTTCTGTTGCTCTCTGAGAGTCTCCCAGCCACCACAGCCCTTCTTCTCTCCAAAGTAAACTGAGATACAGTGACCTCTGCATGTTTGGCTTCTCTTTGAAATGCTACAAGAACACTCTTTCTTGCTGTGTTTTAGTGCAACGCAAAAGGGTGCACTCAATGGACTCTCAGATCTGAAGGAACAGTTGATGTTTTTTGGATGACTTTGTTTCCTTTTAGTCCCCATCCTTCTTTTGAAGCATGACTGGTTTTACAGGTATTGTGCTTCCAGCTGACACACACAGAATTGAAGTGAGATGTATATTTTTTTACTGCTAAGAAGTGAAGGGTTAAAGTTCTTTTCTTCTACAAAAATTGTCCTGTTGTAGATTTTTTTTTTTTTTTTGTCCTACCAGTATGGTCTGTCCCCTCCTCAAAACACAACCATAAACAATTGTAGTGTAGCCCCAGCAGAGGTGACAATCTAATGCAAATGTCAATGGGAGGTTGACTCTACAGTGCTTTACCTCACAGATGAGCAGATGAAGAAAAGAATCAGAATTGTGGCAAACTGAGGAACAAGCCAAAAAGTTGGAGGGTTGGTTCTCATCCGGCAGCTTGGTCATTCCAGAAAGTACCACAGCAGAAAATTTAGCTGTTGTAAAGTTTAAGTTCATCTCTACAGTGATTCAAGAGATGCCCAGAAAGAATTGGAAAGGTCAGGATTAGACCCATGGCTTCCTTTCTACCCAGAACATAGCTTTCTAAGGTGGCATCAGATGTCTGTGGACAAGTCGTGATATTGGCAGCACTGTGAAAAATATCTTGGACTTTCAATGACCATAATGTTTTGAAGGTAATTAAATATACCTGCTTTTTCCACACTCATTGTGATTCCTCTTCCCCACCTCCCAGTGACAATAGCCAGCAGTCTGGTTGGCCTTGGTGCATCATGTACTTGAGTGAGCAGCCTCATCCCCAGGCAGCTGTCTATTGCCTACATTAAACAAATTACAAATATTTGTTGTGACTTTATTGGCAGTCTGAAGAACCCTTTTAGTACCACTGGGGAATTCCTTGTTAGATGCTGTAGAAATATGGAGTGGATGGTGGAGTTTCAAAGTTTGAGCAGATTCATGGGGTTTTTATCCTATTTAGGATCTTTGGAGATACATGAACAACCAGACTGAAAAAACTCTGGATCCTAGATGCCAAATCTGTATCAACTCTGGCAACGAAAAGGAAAAATCATTCCTGACTAATCATAGCCAAAGAGCTTGTCTTGAAGACTATTCCAGGTCACTGTGCTGTGGACTCTGGATGTCCATTTTGCCCCAGTGAGGTAACTTTTGAGACAGAATCTCAGTGGAGAAGCAAGAGGTTCTAATTCATTGCTCAAAGTAGAAAAATAAACGATGTTGCACTTCATAAATAGGGTGTTAATGATAGCAATGAAATAATCGATTTCTCCTCATTAAGTAACAAACAACACAAGCTGAAAAATTAACCAGTTTGTTTCACACAGTCGGATTAATGGAGAACCAAGCAGGTTCCTCTCACCAATGAATAATGGCCTAGAGAAACACAGTGCTAATCGAGACAACAGCGCTGGTAGTAAACAAGTCAATCCTGTATTTATTAGAGCAGTAGAACATGCATAATACATTGAGCTCTAGTTATCAGCTGAAAGTTGCACAATGCTGGCAAAATAGTCTGTTGTATTTCTACTAGAAGGAGATTGTTTCCTTGACAGGAAATCTATATGTCTAGGAGGAGAAACATTAATTTAGTAGAAGGTGAGAAGAGTGCCACATGTGGAGCGGGTGGCCTGCTCTTGACTGAAGGGCCATTCAATAATTACTCTAAATGCATCACTAATACAGCAAAAAGCACTGTCAATCAATCAGCACCCTGACTTTGTAAACTTATTAATGATGCTTAGGTTTGACCAGAAGTTTAGAGGAAACCATGGATAGTATTTAAATAATGCAAGACATGAAAATATTATACTAAGCAAGTCAGACTGCTGTGTTTGTTTGGGTTTTTTTGCACAGGAATGTGCAAAGGTTTCAGTGTCTATGAAGTGAGCATATTGGTATGGGATTCAATTCATTTGACTTCTTGTAGTGTACAACAGGTTTGGTCCAGAGAACAGAATGCTAAAGTGGACTTTGGAAAGCCTGCTCTGCCTTTGACCTGCTGGATGATCTTTGGCTTAGATGTGCCTTTTTCTGACACACTTACAAGATAAGAATGATGATAGTGCCTATTGTAAAGCACTTAGAAAGCTAAAAAGTCCCATATGGAAGGCATGTAATGATTGCTAATTTCTTTCTTTGTCCTTAAAGTATATCAACCTTAAATTTACTGATTCTAGTAGAATTAGTCATGATGATCTCATTGGAGAGGTTTTCTCACTGAGGTGAAGTTGTTTTTTTTTTTTCCCCTGCTTCAGTTGACTGTTTGCCTACATTTGACTGATTATGCTAGTACCAAGAAATGGCTTTATACATTCCTAGTTTCATAAAGGATAGGTTTAGTGTTGAAGCATTTGGAAAGTGGTCAGATAGAAAACTAAACAGTAAGTGCTATTCAGTAAGTTTCAACTCAGGCTCACAAAACCAGTTAATTATAGAGAGTCATCTGTCTTCCCTGATTTTGTCTTTGTTTTAATTCAAGCAACAGTCTTTACAGCAATGTGATTTATTGTAACTAAGTGCTAGTTGATGGTGCTCCTCATGCTAAGTGCAGATGTTGGTCTTTGCAAAAGTCAAATAGAAGATATTTTCAGTTTAAGATAGCTCTATTTTCAAAAGCTAGAGGTATCATTTTTTTTTTTTTTTCCTGACGGATCATGTCATGGCACACAAGAAATGTGATTCTGCAGAACTGCGCAATCCAAAGATAATGAAAATTCATAAAGAACTGATAAAAAGAAGAGGAAGTATTAGGGATATTCCTGAAGAAACTGTATCAGTAGGGGAGTTTCTATTACAGGTAACTAGAGTAAGTCTCTCAGGACTCTTCTGTTTTCATCTATTTATTAAACAACTAAGAGAATAAGACAAACTATAAATTAATTATACTTACCAGCAACATAAAGTCAAGGCAGTGGTGAACACAGATAATGCGATTCATAGACAACAGGGGGCCAAATTTTCTCCTTGCTTACACCTGTTCAATCTTACTGAAGTCAATGGGATTGGACAGGTGTAACTGAGGAGAGAATGTAGCCTCAGGCCTTTTCTACGAAGGGGTGGAGAGCTGGTGAAAGATGCTTAATGTTAATAAATATGAAGTCTTATCCATTAGCCTGAGATGCACAAAAGACAAAGAATGAAGTGAACAGAGAGATGAGGTGCACAAGTGCCCAAAGCATGGGCACTTTGCATACAGGAACTCTGGTGATTTCAGGGGATGCTGTGGGATCTCAGCCCAACCCAAAGCCAGGTCGCTTTTGTGGAGGCTCAGAGGAACTGCACCAATGAAGGATTCTGAGTATTTAGTTCTGCGTGCACAACCTGCACAGCAGATGGGAGAATAGTACATACCTTTCAGTCTATTGCTGACTTACATATACAGCAGCAATGACTACCTCTTGTATATTGTGTTGTCTCATAAGCAGATTAAGTGCCAGTACCTTTCAACCCTGCAGTTCTCTCACTCAAACTGTTGACCAGACTCTTGTCTGATAAAAGGTATCCACAGCCTTACGTATTCATTCACAATCTAAACCTCAGGTTACCAAGGTAACAAGCAGGTTAATCAGCTCCACCACACTTTTCTTAATTGAGGGAGAGTACTTCATTCTCCACTTCAGTTAGCAAAGTGCAATAGCCTTTTTTAGTTGGCTCTCATAGACTGTTTTTGATCCACTTGACTCTGAGACAGTTCCCCTCTCCAGCTACAGTGTACAGTATTGTACACTAACAACAAACGTGATTGAATTGCTGAATTACACAATGTGCTTTCCAACTGTCTTCTGCTACAATGTTCATACATAATTTATATTGGAATTCCATTAGGTTGTGTCTTTTGCATGAGATTGGCTGTCTGGTAACTTATAGCACCAGCCCTGTGATGGAGGTGGAGCAGAGCAATTCTTCACTAGCATGCATTTGGGAGATTGGCCCATGACTGAAACAGAGTGCACATAGGACTGGGGAGCCTTTCCTTACTGTGCCTGTCTGCCTGAGGTATGTTCCCTGTCTCAGTTCTCCATCAGTACAAGAGAAGATAATTTCCAATAGATGTACTGCTGGGTGGACTCAGATTGTGTGGGAGGTGTTCCAAGGCAATCTGTGCTACTGCCTCATTTTTTATGGGACCCCTCACCTCTAAAACTTTAAAAGAAGGAAAACACCATGCTGTATCAAGTGCTTTTTGTGAATGTTCAGAGCTTAAACTTAGTCTCCCTCATCACCAGAATCTCAAAGCTCACAATGTTTCCTAAAAGGATTTTGAGAGGCTTTCCATACTTTTTGTAAACTGCTTAAGCAAGGAAGCATGTGTCTGAAATGGAGCCAATTGTGCAGTATAGTATGTATTTATCACATACAGTAATGGTGTCCAGCAATTACTGGCAGAAAGTACACTGCTTGTAACAACTTCAGGGGCATTCAACTAGGAAAAATGAATTAGAGATTCAATATTAATAAACATGATGTCAGAGAATCTGGATTTCTATTTACATCATGTGGGTGAATCTCCAGGTTTGTGCCTGTCTTGTGAGATGGGAGCCATAATAACACAATGCCTTCTAATGCCAGTCTGGAGGGTGAAACAAGTAACAAAACTTTGCTCTAGTTTGTGACTGCAAAGTTTTCAATGACCTCTTCAGACACCCTCTCTAACCACCAATGTAATCCTAAATCTACCTAAAGCCACTCAAGTATCCCTAAATTTGAAAGGGGAAAAAAAAAGTAAAGAAGTATTAAGAATTTTAAACCAGGACATTCTTTTAGTATTTGTTGCTGAGAACATGAAATGTTGATTTGTGATGAGAATAGCTGGCTTCAAATTTTCATCAGTATGGGACTTCTAAATGCTTGCTACTAGCAGCATGTTTTTATTTATTGTGGTGTGTGCCTCTCTTTAAGTTTGGGAATCATCAAAATAGGGTAGACTCAGCCTTTGTAATACAACCCTCTAGGAACAATTTTATTCAGTCAAAGTAATACTGAGACCTTGGAGAGGAGAATTGATCTAAAAAGCATATTTTTTTAAGAGAAGCCCTTGCACCAACCTTCTATTGTATATTATCATTAACAATTTCTGCTAACCCAGGAAGACACACTGCTTTCTAAAGTAAAGCTAAAGCTCACTCAGCTATGTTAGAAGCAGATTTTTGAATCCCTTAGTTCCTCAAGTCTTTAATACTGCCTGTAAATCTTGACAAATTACATTTTTGGGCTTCAAACAATGTTTTTTTATGAACTTTTCCAACTGTCCCCCTGAGAAATATCTAAATGACCCAAGAACTACTTACATTTTTTGCACTGTGTAAACCAAAATTTCACAACTGCTGTAATTTGAAATACTGTATTCCTCTGTCTTGGGAAACAAAAGGAAACAATCCACAACCTCAAGCTCTCACACAATCATGTTTGTTTTTTCCTCTTGACTGCATACAACATAAAACCAGATCCCATGTCTGGGGTCCCAAGTAACCAAGAGAGAAATCTGTTATTTTTTAAATGAAAAAGACTCAAAATTTAAAAAAGTAGAGGCTAATCTGCAAATGAGAAAATGTGTATGTTACTTACCAATGAGAAAGAATATACTGAATGTAACTTCTGCTGGAGAGAGGAGGGAAAGAGCAGGGATCCCCACAGTGAGAGAGCTTCACTACATTTATGCCCATGCTTCTGGCCAAGAAGAAAAAACACATTTGCAGCACCAAATGCCCTCCCAGCATTGTCTGCTTACTGCTATTACGAAAATGTTATTTATTTCTCTCCAGTTAATTTGCTAAACAAAGATGCACACTGGCAATGAAGAAAGCTATAGTGGTAATTCAAAGAGAAACAAAAAGTAATACTGGGACTAAGACCAGTAACATGAGGATAGTTGCATTTGATGCATTATTAGCAGAGAAAGTGAGCCAAAGAGACCTTCCTCCTGTTTTTCCCTCTGGTGTTTAGATGATGGTCTTAGAAATGCTTATCTGATTTTAGTCACTTAAGTACCTTTTTTTGTTCATATACACCCAAGAGAATGCATGTCTCTCCATTTAGAATAAAATAGTTTTGCTGCTCATTTCTGTAACATTTTTGACTGTTAACCTTTAAATTTCTGGGGGGAAGAGTGCTTGTGGTAATGAAGCACTCACAATTATTTTACAATTGAACAAGAAATCAGAAGAGAAATTCTTAAGAAATGCAGGTAGTGATTTCAGCCAAATACTATTCAGAAATTAACCCAAAAAAGTGCTCATTACAAAGCAGTTGAAAGCATTTATTCCTTGCTAATTTGGAGGTTTATTTATCTCTTTTATTTTCTTTATATCCACTTGAATATATAGAAGAGATGGCTGCATACTTCTGCAGAATCTTCCTGTCTTTACAGTGTTCTAATTACAAAAAAAAAAAAAAAAAAAAAAAAAGAAAAAGACAAGCCAAACAAGTTTGAAATTTTAATAAATAAAAAAGATCTAAAATATTATCTTGGTGATATAAGCCAAAAATACAATAATGAATATCCACGGGATGTGAGATTATTCCCACTTGTAAAAACCACCTCCATAACTCATTTGTGACTAAAGCAGTTTTGAATTATGGGATTTGCAGTTCACTCGTGGGATAAATTACATACTCCTCAGATAACCATTATGTATCTGGCAATGTCTGTATCATTCACAGCTCTGGGTAACAGCAAGAGACTGTGCTTTCCTATCGCTTTAGTGAGTGTACTCTTCAAACATTTATTGTACAATGGTTATTGCAGGGGATAAATAATGCATATGAGTGAAGAAAATTTACATTATAGGTTGATTAAACTGCTTAACAGTTTTTAGCAACTCTCTAAATAAGGATTTTTAACCAGATTTAATATATGCAGTGTTTCATGTCCAAAGAACTAGCATTTAATCTCTGTTTAACTGAAATTTAGTTAGCAATGTTGACACCTCTGCATTTTAACACTGGGATTTCTTTGTGAGACACAATCCCTTTCACTCAACTTAATATCCCATCTTGGTCTCTAAGGGAAAATAATTGAGTTTAGGCTAGTTCTAAATAGCGATAAGGACAGGGAACACAGATGGGTATTTCATTGATTAACACTAACACTGGCCTAAGGCCTTGGTGTCAGGCATTAGATTAGGACATTACTAAGAGAATGACAGAGTTTTGGCACTTTATTCCTCCTCAATAACATTCTTTCACATATTAAGTTTATCCCACCCTAGGTAGCTACTTTATCATGCAGAAGGCCTTAATCCACTGATGTGACTCTATCTGCTTTCACTTTGATGCTGCCTCTGTTTACAAGAGTAATGCAGCCTGTGTAAGACAAAGTACTCGTGACAAGAACAACTGAATGAGGCTTTTAGATGCACAGAGCTCTGACCTAAAAAAAAAGGGAAAAAAAACTTCAATAAACTTCAAAATACTCCAAAGCAAAAGAGAAGGAAAAAAATCAACAAAAACCAGAGGCTTTTTGAAATGAAGTTATGTTGTTTGCATCATGAAGAAGCAGACATGAGTTTTCCATCAAGAAGATTCAACTTTACTGATCTTCTTGTACTGCACTTTATCTTTTCTTCACCTTTGACCTTCCTTTCAGTGTCTCCTCAAGGCATCATGAACGTAAGCCTTGTGGTGTTCTTTTAGAAGTAGGATTGCTGCTATCCCCTCTGGTGAATTTAAGCAGCTGTTGGAGTCAGTGACAAGGTTGGCTACAGATTTGGTGTACTGGCTGGGAAAGAGATTATGGGTCAGTCCCCAGTGCTGGGAGACAAAAGATTCAAGTAGTTCAGGATTTTTTGGATATCCGAAAAAGATTTCATGAAATTTGTAAAGATCTAACAATGTATTGCAGGTTTCATGTGGTCTAAACAGCTTACAGCAAGTAAAACTCTAGGTAGCCAGTAAGTGGTGTTTTCACAGCAATGCTGTTTTGCAGAGGTGTATGAGGTCTTGTGTAATATAATTCCACAAAATTGCATGGCTGAAGACAGAAACTACTGATTCTTAGCACTTGCAGGAACTGTGACTATTAGGTGGACTGCCAATTTTATGAAACTCAAACTAGATTATTGATGCATTTATTACAGGAAAATGGGTTGCTGGTGAGGCTTTTTCTCTCTAGTTAGTAGAAGATTTAATAGACTTGCTACAGAGAGTGGCATTTTGCATTTTTTAAAAGCTCATTTAAAGAGATGCTAGCAAATTTATCTCTTTTTTTTCCTAAATCATGGGAAAATTTTTGAAACTTCTGAAAGACAACAGAGTTGTGGGCAGTGAGACAAAGGTTTTTTGACCTTATTGGTTTGACTCTGATGAAAATTTTCCTTCTACAAACACAGACTTATTTAGTTTTGTTTGGAGTGTCACTGTGCCTGGATATTGACTAAAGGTAAGAAAGGAAATTTCCTTCTTTCAGATTCAGACAGCTTACAAGAATTGTTATTTTACAAGCATTCTAAGTCTGCTGTGAATGGTGGCAACAAGGAAATGTTGTATATATATTTTTATACTTGCATATAAAATAGTCCTATTAGGATTGTTTAAGATTACCCACATAACACAGGAGCTATTTCAAATTGTTCTTGTTTACATAGATTGACAACCTGGCCTTCAGTGTTCAGACAGAAACATGTGTTTGCTTTTCTTTTCACTTAAACTGTGTCGAATAGAAGTAACTCCATGTAAGTGAGTAGGGCTGAATAAGAGCCAGAGAAAAAACATCCTATCTGATGGGTGGCATTTTTTTCTCATGCATTGAGATATCACACTGGGATATTTCCTTTTAGAAGGAAGAGTGAAAGATTATCATGTGACTTTTCCAGACCTTTAATTTTATATGGTTGGTACCCCCTATTTTATAGTTTGTACACTGTAGGGACTGTTTGTTGTTCAATTTTCTCCACAAATTATATTAATTTTGCTTGAATTCCCTAGCCAAAATTCTATCTGGAATTATCTCCTTAGAAAATTATGATTATTTTTATAACAAAAACTACCCTTAAGTGACTTGTGTTACAGAGAATGCTAAAGTAGCTTCCAATTCTACTTTTCAGATCATTCATTATTTTTTACACAGCAGCTTCAAAACGTAAAAAAGTTTGTTCTGCTATTTTTTTGGTGATTCATGGCAGTTGAGTCTGTGGTAACAGTTTTCAGTGCAGTTCCTTTTTCCTGAATTTCTTTGTAAATGAGATGTTATTAGCAGAGCTGATGAAGATGAAGGCTCATAGGACTAAGCTGAAGCCTGAAAAAGTGCTGGAAAACTTCTTCACCTTTGCTTTATCCTGGTAGCCTTGGCCCAGTTTTCTAAAGGCTCTTTCTTGGCAGCCTCTCTAAGCAAAAGAAGATATAATGGCAAATTACAGTTTGACTTTTCAGGTATGGACAGGGATTGCCACATAATGCAGGATTTTGGCTCAGGTTTCCCTAGAAGAAAGGTGAGCACAAACATCCTATGACATGTACTCTCCACCAAGAATTTGCATTGTTTGACAACACTTGAAAACTTGAAAGGTCCTAACAGTTCAAAGGATGGTATTTTAGAAAAGTAATAAGCTGTATTTATATCTGGACACTAAAGTGAGGTGAATGTAACAGCTTCTGCCCACCTGTAAGATTTTTAAATGCTCTCTTTCAAGCACTTCTTCTGCATCCTTTTTCTCAGTGTGGTAGATAGAAACTTCGGATTGTTTGGAAGAGAACTGGGTGCAGTTGTGAGGCTTTTGAGTTCTTTATGTGCAGCTATGAACAGGCTGGTTTCCCATTTAAGAACGTGGTGTTACTTCAGATCAGGAACATGACTTTCTCTATAGTATTTGCACTTTGATACAGGACATCCTGACAGCTAGGGTTTAAAATCTTCATGGGGTTTTTTGTTTGTTTATTTGTTTGGGTTATTTTTGTTTGAAAAGGGATTATGCCTGTGCAGAAAAATGTGGAACATTTCCTTGAGACTTCCTGTCAGTGTATGAGTTTAATGCACATCTGAGACATTGGCAGCACTATAATAAGCCACAGTGGTAGTTACCATCTGTCATGTTGCCAAACTATCTCAAGGCACATTTGTCTTTCTCAGGGAGGGGAGAATATGTCAGTGCACTTGGAAATGGAAAGAAAAGCTGTGCTTTTAGCCCACCCCACAACATAATCACATCTGGTGCTTCTGGACGTACATAGAGGAGATTAGCTCCATCTACCCAGTGCCATTACAGAAAGGCAAGGCAGAAACTTTCTCACTCTCTACAGCTTAGGCCACTTCCAAGGCAGCTTCAGCTGTAATATCATGCCACCAAAATATCACTGTTTGTTGTTCATTGGATCACTGGTAGCCTTCCTACAAAGTCAAAAGTGGCAGGAGACAAAGATGAGTTAATGGAGCTTCAGTGGGTCTGGGAATTGCAGGGGTGGGTGAAAGCCTCTGTGGATTTTTGCCCTTCTCCCAGGTGTAGCTGCTGTGCCACAAAGCAGGTGGGGAGCCTTGCAAACATGTGCTGCTCTTGCTCCTTCTGCATTCAAAAGAAATGAGATGTCTGTGTCCAGAGGCCAGGGCATCAATGTGACAAGGTCTGGTAGGAAAACAGACCAGGGAAAAAAATGTATCTGGGGAAAAAAAAAAACCTTGAAAACCCCACTCTTAATTAGATAAAATATGCCTGAGGGAAAGCAGGTGAAAGTTAGTGTTAATGCTGAAACACCACAACAATTTGTTGTTTTTTCTTGTTAAGTATTCCACAGTTCCAGGAAATAAGGAAGAAAAGTGTCTGATTGAAGTGTCAGATTGGGTCTGTGTTTTCAGGGGCAATTCCTGTAGCACTGTTGGGATGCAATTCCCACTGTCATTGGTATCAAATACATTCTCAAGCACCTGATTTTACTGTCAAAAGTGGGATGATTCCTGAGGGGCAAAATTGCAGCTTCAGTGTTTATTGTGTTCTCATCGACCAAAAATCCAACATGTCACACTTCTTCGATAAAATTGGACTATATTAGAATTAATTACATCTAAAATGCAGACTTTTGTCTAATTCCAGCCACCTCCTAAGATGACTGTGCATACGAACACAATCTAGACAATAATGCAATGGCAGTTTAAACAAAACTGAAAGTCTTTAGGCCCCAACTCAGAATTAAAACTCTTAGAAATCTTGTCTAATGTGTTGTTTATGCTGCCTGCCCCCATTCTTTGAAAAATGCAGGCTAGCCAAAAGTTTTTGATCCTTCTGCTATTAACAGATGGTATATGTAGCTAAGGATAAGCTGAGACTATCACTTAGGCTGCAAGCAAAGGGGTGAGGGATGCTCCCCTGTGGGTACCCTTAAAAGGCCATAAGCTTGAGTAGCAAAAATGAAAAGGTCTAGTGCTGGTGTTAATTACGCAGAAACCACACAGAAAGTGCTCGCTGTCACAGAGTTGAGAGGTTGTGCATCCCTTCCCAAGATAAAAGGCATGGTATGAAAACATTTTGCAGAGGACAATGAAGTGAAGATTAGCATAATCTTTTGCAGTATCCTCAGTAAGCTATCCATGAGTGAGCTGCTTTTTTCTCATTCCTTTTGCTCTAATGTCTGGATTTAAGGAATGGCAATGTAAGAATAGGCTTTGTCCTTGAAGCCTGACAGTTGTGTTTTCCCGCCTTCATGTGATCATCCTGCTTGCTAGTGTACTGCTCTCCTGGTAATCAGACAATGGAAGGAAAATGAAGTGTCAGTTCATTGACAGAACCTTATCCTGGCTATGTTTTTGTCTTAATCCAGACTCATCAGAGTTCTCACACTCTTTCATATTTTCTCATTTCTTCTGAATCAAAAAAGTAAAATCTCTTTTATAAATGTTTTGGATGAAAGTAAAAGCATATAATGCTGGAAGAATCTTAAAAATAGCTCCATGAAGCCTAAAAGCAACATCATAGTATAATTCCTCTCTGCTTGGGTGGAGAGTGTCTGTGGTGATGCCTGTTTAGCATGTTAAATTGGGCATGCTTTCGTACCTCCCTCAGTGAAAATGGCTCTTTAGATGCATCCTCTGGAGCACAATGTTTAGTTCTAGCATGGAGACTTAGCCATATACATGTTTTGGTTTAACATGACTGTCTCTAGGGCTGACACAGTGGCTAATACTCAAGTTTGTTAGCCACTTTGATCCTGAGTGCCCTGTTTTAAGTCTTGCTACTGCTGGTTAAGCTAGCACTTTGTTACTGCAGGGATAACCGGAGGATTCGGAGTGTTGGGAGGCACTATCCCCAAGATCAAAATATAAAAATAGGTCTGAGGTCAGGGAACTGTACAGACCCCCAGAAGCTTTTCAGTTTTACAGCTGGAGATAGTCTCTTAAGTATATATAAATCGTCATTAGGATTCTGACAAAGAAGTGCACGATGGGATTGCTGCAGGGCAGGCTCTTTGAATCTTATTCCTGATAAAAACCACTTCTGGCTGGCTGACAGGAGACAAGGCAAGTTCAAGGAAGGCATTAAAAACATCTTAAATCTATTGATGGCAGCAGAAGTGTTGGGATGAATAGTTTGGGATTAGGATGAAAATTTCTGAGTGCAGTCAGGGCAGAGAATTTGGCTCCAGCTGGCAGTTCTGGGGAGAAATATGTTTCTGAATATGGCCAGATTCAAATAATAATGCACAAGATCACTGTGAAACTTTGAGAGGGAATAGTTGATTTTTTCCCCCTTCCTTTCCCCTTCCCCACCCCCCACTCTCCCCAAGCAAAACCTCTGTTTGATTGAAATATCACTCTAGCAGAGAGCAGGCTACCTATCAAGAGCTCCCTACTAAGGCACCAGTGAGGCAGCAGGAGTGGATTTGAGGGCATTGATGGGCACCTCTGCCCTGCTAGGAACAGCTGCAGTGAGACATGGCACCAGGAATCCCCACAGCTGCTTCTCCTTAGCAGAGCAGAGGGGCAGTGTCTTTCCACTGCCTCACATGCCCTGGCAGTCTGGGATGACAGAGGGCAAGGCACCTTTGCCTACCTGGGGCCAAAATTTCCTTACTGAGCAAGGAAGGCATCACTACTCATCTTTGCAAATCAACAAGCAATGCAGCTCCTTCCACACAAAGGCTGAAGGGAGGCTGAGGCAGACGTGGTGTTTTTAGCCTTTTCCAGACTGTGGCTTCAACACAAAGGCTTTGGGTGGCATGTGCTTTTGTCACCATATTAGTGGCTGCCCAGTTGACAGTGATGTTTAGTTTCCCAAATTCTTCATCACCCACAATGATGTGAATATTAAGAGTCTTTGCACTAGAAGACCAGTAATGTCAAACCCTGAACAAGTAATTTCAGTGTACCTATAGACCTGCTGCTCTCAGTCAAGCAAGCATCTGTTGCTCATTTTCATTTGGATTTTGCATTGATGTAAGAGCACTGAATTGGTTAGAGTATCATGCTTGTCCCAGGTCACATGTGTAAAGCTCTATTGCCATTGGCCCTGGAGTTACCTCTGTGAGGCTAAGGGAGCATCCATGTCTGCCCATGGGTGCATGCAGGCAGTGGCAGTGTGGACTATGTGGACTGTGAACAGTGGACTATGGGCAGTGTGACTGCTGCAGCACAGGCTGTGGTAGCTCCTTCTGCAGCACAGGAAAATTCTAGTGGGAAGGCTTTCCATAATAATACAATAGAAATTGTGTTAATTTTCTTCCTAGCTGATGGTCAGTGGAGCTGTGACTGAAAGACACGTGATTTGCTTGAAACATTAGAGGCTATTCCTTCTTGAGACCTTAGAGGTAATTTTTTTTCCTATGATACATGGACAGTGCATCAATATGATTGAAATCTAGCCTGGCATTTTGCTGAGTGCAAATGAGAGTCTTTGTTAAAAGAACAGTTGAGTGAGAGGGTGACAAAAGGACCTAGTGGTCAGAGCTATCCTAAGTTCTGTGCTAGCAGAGAGTGGTTATCAGCGTTTTGTTCAAGAAAAAAATAAATTACAGCTTTTCTGTCCAACCTAGAAATCTGCCCCAACCTAATGCAAGCAGACAGGTTCAGTGCTACCTAAAATTATTTTGCCTCGTCAGTGAACTGTGGTGTTTGCCTGTTCATAAATACTGTGGACACCTCATTGTCTGCTCTGCTGCCATCTGACACACAAAATTGAATCAAATACTCACAATATCCAGCTTGTTGTCAGATATCAGATAGTAAAATAAGCCTGCTTCCCTTTGTGTTTTAGCTATCATGTTTTGTTATGTCAGACTCTGGATTGTGCTATGTTTGACTGGGTCCCCTGAAAAGGAACACAAGTGATCTGTGAGTCATGATTTGAGTAAAACAGCAGTTGGTGGGCAGCAGATAATTGAAAGTTTGCAAGGCATTATACCTAGCTGTCAGCACAGCTCTGGATTTGCATAATTGTTCAAAACATCAATGAGAATTGTTACATTTAATTACATCTTATTTACAGGGGACTTGCTCCAATATTTGATTTATTGTCAAGCAATGGAACAGACTGCCAAGGGAAATAGTTGAGTCACTATCACTGGAGGTATTTTAAAAATATGTCAGTATGGCACTAAGGGACTTGGTTTAGTGGTGGGCTTATCAGTGCTGGGTAAATGGTTGGACTCAAAGATCTTAAAGGTCTTTTCAAACCTAAACAGTTCTATGATTTTGTATTTGAGAGTGTTAACTGAGGCACAAAAACCCTGCACCTATAGATAAACAGCACATGAGAAAACTCATTATAAATTTGCTAATAGTTATTTTCTTCTTTCAGAAGTAATTCATAATGAGATATCCTTAAAGCACTAGCAGTGATGACCATTTAAGCTTCCCACAAGTGCACAGCAACAGGAGTCACAGGAGAATTATGAAGAGAACATAGGCATGACAGCAAATATCTTGCAGCTTTCTTGATCACTACAGAAGCCAGGTGAGATTTTATTTCTGTTGAAGCTCCCTGGAAGTGTGAGCTAGCACAAGGACCTGTTGTATATTTAGGATGGCAAAATTTCAAACATACACATAGGCCAGAAAGCTAAATTCCTATAATGATTATCATCTCTAAAAATGCAGTCCACAGTGCTTTCCAATGCATGGCATTTGTACCACCATCTTTTCTTGGGAACATTATTCTTCATAAGGTACTATAGCCAAACACAGAACCCTTCATTCCCATGGTCTGTATTCATAGGGTTCATATTAATATCCTGGTTTATTGACTAGTATACTGGTATTTGTATTTGTTCACACAAATATTTGTGAAAGTACTGCTTTATTCACATAAAACCTCTTTGTGTGAAAAAAATAAAAGGACCTTACCAACATTAACCTTTGCTATTCAGCATTCAGTTTTCTCTTGGAGAGCTGTCATTCTTTAGGTGCAGACACAATATTGCATTACTCAAGCAAATGATTATTGCTTAAAAAACAACCCAGAGAAGCAAGCTGTTCACCAACTCTCCATAGGCTCACCTGCAGCTCACTGAGAAAACTGATGGAGTTCAGTGGGATTGTGGGGAATATGAAAAGCTAAATGTGTGTCTAAGTGTTGTCAGGATCAGGGCTGATGCACACATCCACCACTATCAGGAGCAGTTTTTGAATTATTAATGGTAAGAAAAATTGCCTAAATTAATTGGATAATTTATTTGTAATGAATAATTCGAGTAGCTCTATTCCTGAATGTCTTCCTGCCCTTGAATAAAGCAGTTTGGAGGTGCTGCCTGCCTCTTGTTCAGGATGTAGTTAAAGCTTCAATTAGGCTTGCCTACACTGAAACTTGACATACCAGTTTCTTTCACGTATTTGTACAGACAGAGAAGCAAGTCTGTGTTTGGGTTGTATTTTTTCAGGGTTTGAAGTCTTGTTCAAAGATCTTGAAAGATTGAATGACTGAGGACATAGACTGGAATTCTGCCCTTCAGTTTATGTGCAAAATCAAAAACATGCAAAGTTTGGTAGTATCTGAGTTTCATCTGATAAGGCATACATTAAAGTATAAAAAGAAAGCCCAGAAATAGGAGACTTGTCAGTTTGAATGTTAGTTAAATAAGTACATAAGATAAACAGTTCAGTGAGGGTTATGTAGCTGAATTTTCAATCAGGATGCACAAAAGGCTGTTGCAACAGCATCTTCCATTACCAAAAACATGCAGAATTTGTTGCACAAAGTAGCAGACATAATTTACAAAAGAAAATCTACCAGTTTTAACAATTCTTTCTTTTCAAATTAAATATTATTGACCAAAAATGCCCTTAACCATGAGCTCTTTTAAAAATTCAATATGCCTCGTGTTTTTTTGTTCATTTGTCACTTAATTAACACTGAAAATCTTTCTTTCAAAGCTGTTTATTTCATACCTCCAAACAGGTAGTGCATGCTACTAAATTTAGTAAAATGCATCCTTCTTTTTGGTTTTAATCTTAAATTACTGTTGCTGTTCTGTTGAATATGATTGGATGAATAGCTGCAAGTTTGTGATACCACTCAATTTCCACATGGTACAATATGCTGTTAAACTATTTTGCTTCATTATAGTATTAAATTTGAAATAATTGGCCCAGAAATTCAAGGCAAACTAAGCATTCGAAAAAAGCAAAGAAACAATTGATGTTTAGGTGGACCAAAGTGCTCACTGCCTGCATCTCTACTGAAGAGAGCTACTCCCATTGCTGGGAAAAGGTGTATCAGGGACACAGGAGACAGGCAATAGGGCAGGAGCCAAACACAGGAGCTTCTAGTGCCACTGTCTGAGGACAAAGCAGAGACTGCCTGAAGAATTACTCTGGAGAGTGAGACAGGGTGAAGGTGGAGTTCTGACCTAATCAGGGAATAGGTTTAAAAGGTATCTGGGAGGGAAGAGTTGGCTGTGGGCAAGAGAGAAGCAGAAAAGAAGTAATAGCTTTTAATGTAATTTAGAGTGTGTATGTGTGTGTGTGTGTGTGTGTGTGTGTGTGTGTGTGTGTGTGTATCCATACAGGTTTATATATGTGTGTATCCATACAGGTTTATATATGTGTGTATCCATACAGGTTTATATATGTGTGTATCCATACAGGTGTATATGTGTGTATACATACAGGTGTATATGTATGGCAGTGAATTTGAACATTCTGGGGTTTAAAAGGTGCAGCACTGTAAGGCTGTAAGACATTTTGTCCTTTCCTTGCACAACCTTCACTTTTGTTTCTTGCATGTGGCATTAGAAGGAGCTGACAAAGCAGGACAAGTACCCACACACAGTTTGAGAGCTCTGTGTAAATGCTGGTTTATCCAGCTGCTAAAGCTCTGTTCCTTTCTACAGTGACATGGACAGGCTGCTTAGCTCACTGTATTGTCACACAAGATATGAAAGGGAGGACATGGCATAAGTGCTTTCTCTTCCAAAAAATGGCCTGTTTTACATATCAGTGACCAGGAGCAGCAGTGAACATAAGAGATGTGGAGCTCTGAAAGGCCACAAGGTAGAGGTGGGTGGAGTTGCACCTCCATGGAGACCATCAGTGAAGAAACATCTTTGGTTACAGCCCTATTCTGTGGAACACTAAGGGCTTTTTAAAATGTGGTTAATAATCTTACCTACAAACAAATTGCCACAAAATAAAGTTTCCTCTTAAGGTTTTTAGGGCCTTCCACAGGATTCAGGTTTTTGTCATGAGAGAAAAATCTCCTTTTATATCCACAGATATTGTATATGAAATTTAAGCACTACTGTTTATTGTGGTTTTTTTCACATGTGTAATTTATCTGGATTCTGCAGTATACTTTTTTTTACATTTGTCCTTTGGTGTTAATGTATTTTTTTTAGAATATGTGTAAATAGATATGAGCAAACTGTGTAAAAGTTATTCAGCTACCCAGTGAACCATGTAATCTGTTGATTCATAGAGACAACAGATAATAGAGTGAGATATTTGCTTTACACTGTCTGTATAGTATCTAGGCACAGAGTCAATTTGTGTCCTGTCGGGGCATGTTGTACCACACTATATTATCACTTTGAGGATAGGCAATTTGGGTAATGAATATGTGAGCTGGTGGGGGTGGAGAAGGATCTCTGATATTATCTATAAGGTGGAAATGTTGAACCAAGGTTTTGGTTTCCTCCTGGTTAATACAAAGCACTAACACCACAGACAAGCTCTTTTGCTATCTTGGAAGCAGTATTGCTAATTAGCTTCTACCTTCACCTCTATCATATCATAAAAATGAAAACAATGCACCAAACACTGACATTTTCTTTGTACAACAGGTATGAGTAAAAATGCCATCCCTGTGGGAAAACACAAAAATTAAATCGAAGTAAATGAGCATTTTGGGTGCAGTTGAAAGAAAATAGTTACTATTTGTTATGCTTGATCCAAGGATCCATTGGACCAGGTTGTGGTTATACTCAGCTGCTGCAACAGCCCATCACTGTACCTCTGTTCCAACCCCTCCCAACAGCCCTGGGGTAGACAGCTGAGCAAATGAGCAGGAGGTGCAGAGTAATGACAAATAGGCCACCCTCTGTCCACTCTTCAGAACATGTTTCACAACATCAGATTTTTGTTTTCTCGTTAATCCTTCTCTTAACAGATGATCTTGCAAGCTGTTGACATTTGCATGAATTTCCCAGGAAAGTATCCCCAGATTCCTGATAGGTATTTACAAAAGAGTTCGTGAAAGAGAGATGTTCCAGAGCTGAACTTCTTCCTCTTCTTCAAACGTCTTCCCTATATGCTGACAGTATGTTGTGCAATGTGGAAAATCTCTACCTAGGTTCTATGTCAAGTGTCAGAATGGGTTTAACTTTGTTACTCCAGACCTCTGCCCTGAATAATTTGCCCTTTTAGCATAGAAATGCAGGTTTATAGACTTAAATTGCTTCTCTTTGGTACCAGTACAATTGAGCTGGGTTGAAGATGGTTCCAGTATTGCTATGCAGTCAGGGTAGCAGGTGAGTCTCACAGTCAAATACACAGGTGATCTAAATAAACCCACTAATCTGTATCCTATGTAATGGGAGTAGCTAGACTCTGTCAAACTGAAATTATCTCCACCCACTTATCTTTTCCCCATTTTCTGTTCCTGCCATCTTTGCTGAGATTTGAAGCCTGCAGAGGGGAGTGGGAATGAGCTATCCACCCACACTGTGGGTGACTGTCACATCAAGGAAATCTCCATACATCAGATATGAAGGCAAAAAAGCAAAGGCTTAAAAATGGAAAAGCTGGGTGAAACATATTAAAATCTATTTTCTTTCCTCACTAATGGTTGGTGATTTGTCCATAAGCAATCATTTCTCTCACATCTCACTCAGACCTCCCAATAAGATCTGCTTATACGACAACTCGGTTCTCTTCACTTTGACAAAATTAATCTAGACTTAAATACAAATTTTACTTGAATAAAGTCCCAGAACCTCTCTTCCCTTCAGCCCCACACCTACCACATGCACTCAGGCTACTGTAGCACCTTACTTTTCAGGTAAGGCTGGCCAGCCTGCCCTGTGTCCCAGCCAGAGCAGCCCCTCTGAAGGTAGCTAGGCTGACCCAGACAAGCACTCCTCTCTTTCTACATGTCTGCCAAGTGCCACAGCCACCTGTGCCACCATGGGCAGTCACAGAAAAAAGAAGACATGTGGTACAAGCAACCCTTAGTCATGATTCCTGCAGAGATACAAAAGTGGGTTTTTTTCCTCTAAGTAATGTTATTTATTGCTGTGCTGAGAAGCTCTAGTGAAGGAAAAGCTCAGCATTTTGATATGCATTGTATAAACACAACAAAAAAAACCCAAACAGGCTGTATCTACATAGGGGCCAGTTAGTGTTTGTGACACTCAGTAGGAATTTTTCCCAAGATATCTCTCAGCCACGGATGCCAGGTGAGTTCAGCTTCTTTTATGCCTTAGAGTAGAATACACCTTGGAATAGAGTATGCAAGAAGGCAGCTTTTGATTGCATTAGAAATGTTAATTCTCAATTTTTAGCTGCTTATAAAGCACATTTCTTCAGCAATACCTCATGCTGTTAGTTATTGCTAAAACATCTCTGGGAATGGCTTGGAGATATGTTTGTTCTCAGATCCTGGTAATCTGTTGCAATTTGATAATGTACCTCCAGCTTCAAGCACAATGAGGCAACTTGATTCTCATTTATCAGCCACACAGCTTAATGCAAACAGGGTC
This sequence comes from Oenanthe melanoleuca, assembly GCF_029582105.1. Classification (NCBI taxonomy): domain Eukaryota; kingdom Metazoa; phylum Chordata; class Aves; order Passeriformes; family Muscicapidae; genus Oenanthe; species Oenanthe melanoleuca. Next base: position 11,797,312 of record NC_079342.1, read on the forward strand.
AGGGTGAGCTTCTAATGAGACTGGATCACCTCCCTGATGGGAACCAGTCTTTTGCTACTCAACTGCTGTTCCTCATCTCAACAATCTCAGCATCCACAGTGGATGTTTTGGGCCCAATTGGAGTAGCTCTGTCAAGGCTTTCATTTAGGCCAGGAAACAACCCCTGAATTGTCCTGAGTTCTGCTTGGATTGGGGCCAATATGTTCAAGCATTGTGCATGGAATAAATAAAATGGACTAGAGAAAATGTATTCCTCTTACTTAGGCTCATCCCTCTTTCTTGAAAGCAAAAGATGAAGGAAATAAAGGACTGTGTATCTCATTTTTAATTGCACAATTGGGGTGAATGCCCTGACTGTGGGGAACCATCTCCTGATGGGGATTGGAACAGAACCCACTGTGCTCTCCCTTTCCTGTCTGGGAAGCTGTTGCTGCTTTACTTGGCTTAGCTATTCCAGAAAAGCCTAACAGAATGGTGAATTCCCCTGCCATCCCACTACACAGATCTAGTGTGTATGGTATACACAAGAACACTCTGAAAGAGAAGTTACAAAATGTCATGTGTACTGTGTACTATAAAAATTTCAGTTTATCTTGCATGTATTTTTAATGGCAGCCACATTCCAGTTTCCTTTTGTTCGATACAAACAGCAGACTTGTTCTTGAAGTAAACACTGTTTTAGTCTTCTGGTTTTTCCCTTTTATTCCATTTCAGTTTAGTTTAGTTTAGAGCTTCTGCCTGAGCAGCCAGGGAATATATATAATAGGGCATGAATACATTCTTATAAGTATTAGAACAAGTATGGAAACACAGAGCCCTTAGTGACCTTGCTAGTCCTCTGCTGATCACTTGTGTTTGTTGTTGTAGGAAGGCAAACATAAGTATAGAAGTGTTATTGAACAGAAAACCCTTCAAAAATTTCCCCAGTCTTTTGTATTCAAGTCGCAGAGCAATAGGGGGCCGCCCTGCTCAGAAAGCATACTTATGTGAGTATTAAGAATTGGCTGAGATAAGAAGTAAAGCTTAAGAGACCTTCATCATTAGCTGCTAGTGGTGGAGATTAGTGATCCTACTACAGGATTACAGATGGAAAGAGTGCTAGTGTTGGTTAATTGTTCATTAATGCTTGTAAAATAAGATAGCACTAGTAAAACTTGCTATTGTCTGCTCTCTTAAAGTAAAGCAAAATTAGATCTGCTTGTCAATAGCTGTATTGATGTTAACAGGAACATATTCAACAGATCATTTTACAGTGTAAACTACTATCCAGCTCTTTCAACATTTAGTTAGACACTATTATCTTAATAAGAAATAATTTATATTTTAAATAATCTGTTCTCTATGCGTGCTCATTTTATCCTTTTAATTAGCAATGCCTTCACCAGGGTGCTTTTAATATTTCAGAGTTTGCATATGAATCTCAGGTGGAACATCACCTCCCTCTAGCCTCATGGATTTATTTTATTTACAATATCTTTAGACTTGCCACAGTTTCCCAGCAGTGCTTTTCTGTACTGTTAGGGAATGGCAGCCACAGCCCAGGTAGCAGAATCCCTCTCTCAGGTGCAGCCCAGGATTATGCAAACTTCTACCAGCAAGAACCTGTGAGCAGGATGTGCATCAAGGAGGGTGAACCATGGCTTTGTCTCCTGACACCTGTGAGGCACCTGTGGGACACACCTGTGGGCTGGACTGGCCAGAGCACTGCTGCTCCTGGACTGGATATTTTCCTCCCACAGCTAAGTGGGTCCACAAGGTTTCTGCAAAGTACACTGTGACAAAAAATGGTCTTTTGACAGGGATGTACTTGAAAAGAAAAATGAGACTCTCACTTTCTATTAATACAAAATAAACTTCAAATGAAATACTAATCCTGAAAATAAGGAAAAATATTTTCAGTGAGGTGCATGTGAAGCATTAGTGTTTTCACAAAAAAATTATTATGTCACAAGAAATCTCAGTTGTTCAGGAAATAAAATATATACTTTGAAGGCACATGTTTTAAAGGCAGAAGAAAACTCTGTACATTACAGGTTACTTCCCTGTAGCTGCTTGAGCATGAAAATAGAAGTCTCTGCATCTTCACAGCAGACACTGGGAGACTTCATCACACCCTCACCAGATTTCCCTGTGTATCTTTAGTTAAAGATAATGGTTAAAACCATTGTTGAAGGTGATTTGCTCTGCCTTGGTCTTGGCTGCTTTAGTCCCTTGGCAGCAGTCAGAGGAGCCTGAAGGGTGGCTTTAGCCTGAGCCAGATGCCACTGGCCCTGAGGGACCGATGCAACATGCAGACACTGGCAGGGTGCTGAGAAGTCCTGGCTGGGTCCCTTGCAGGCAGCAGGAGAGGTGCTTGGCAGTGTGAAAACCTGCCATGCTCTGGTAGCTGGTCTGAGAGGGGCTGCATGTGTGGCAGAACAAATGCAAACACTTCTGCTGAGTGCCACCAACCTATGTGCCCCTAAATGTCATCAGCTGATGTCAGAGAGCACATAAACCATCACACAGGGCTCTGGTGCAGGGGTCACTCGTGGCTTCTCATTGCCCATCACCTGCAAGCCCCAAGCAGGGGCTCAACTCCAGACCAGTGTCTGCCCTCTGGAGAAATTTGAATGCAACAATGTCTCTGTCAGTGGACAAGAAGTGATATCTCTGGTTAATTGTCTCAAAAGTGTTAACCAACAGCTCATTAGTCTTAAAGATAAAAACTTGATAACCCTTTTTATGTGGCATGGAATGAGACATGCATAAATAATTGCATGCTGAGACCTGCCACTGAGAGACATAAGATGTTGGTTTAAGACAAAGAAAAACAAAACCCGACTGAAATATTTGGGAAGATGAGAAAGATACAAGTCACAACCTCAGTTTGCAACACAACCCCCAGTCCAGCCGTTCTGTAATGACTGTTTTCATAGGAGTAACAAATAATAGCTACCTGGTCTGTGCTGAGACTTACCCCAGAACAGAAAAACACCCTGCTCTTAATTTAGTACCCAAAGAGAGTGATTGTAACAAATGCTGGAGCTTTCCTTGCTGTTCATTGAGTATTCCTCTATTGCAGTTTTAGGGTGCTTCTTCAATCAATGCAGCTGTTAATTACATTCCTAGCAAACTGCCTTAGATCAGATTTGGGCAGAACCTCTGAGTCTGACAGTAAATTCAGTTCAGACCATTCAGCAGTAGCATGACAGCCAAAGAAAATTAAAGAAATCATTGCTGTGGCTTTGTTCTATTAATGGAAAGCTATGGATTTGGAGCACATCCCTCCTGTGGTATTAAGGGATGGGTAAATACCACTGCATGGTAGCTATGGCTTAAAGTCAAAGCATAAACAGCTGGACAAATGTGCATTGTAGGTGGATAAGCAGAGTGCTACATGGACATGTCCAACTTGGGAAAATGGCAAGGTACTTTCATTTGAATTTGAAGTGTACATTTCATTATATGCAAGCACTGGGACCACAGCACTTATATGGAAGCACTGGGACTGCAAATGATTAGAAGGGGGAAAAATTTTAATTCCTGGTAGAAATTTTCCATAAAGCTGCAGCTAACATATCAAATAGGTGCTAGAGTAACTGTGTGATGCTGGTAGAGACCTTCAGGAAGAAACTCTTTGTCTGTACCAAAAATAAGTGAACAACGAAGCCCCTCTGTGGCTAGATGAGAGAAAGCGTCTGAAGAGGGGTCTTGCCATTCATTCTACCTCATTACAGGTATCTGACTGATAGCAAAGCTGCATCTCAGTGCAGCAGCTCATTAGTAAGAGAAGACTCTGACATTAGTTCAGATGCTGATCGATGTGACTGGTAGTGTGAAGTCAGGATTTTGTTGTCAGGTGGAGCTTTATCATCTGCATTGCAGCCTGGTGGTTTTTAGTGGAGAATCAGTATAGGAAGGGTGTGCTAAACTGTTTGGGGATTTAATACCCACCCAGCCATTTTCTTATGTTGCAGCGTCCTGTACCTACTGTGTCATAAGAGGCCAGGTGAAGGGACCATGAAATGCTAAGCACATTTTCAGAGCTGCTTCCTAGAGCCCAGGGCCTGCTCAATGCCCTGTGTTGTGTGACATGAGAGAGATAGAAAGTTAGATCATGACACTCCCTGAAGTGCCAAAATGTGCCCATGTGTCCATGTGCCTGTGTCAGCCCAGCTCTCTGCTGGGACTAATATTGCTGTTATTATCCAGTCTTTTGACCTAATGCCTTGTGACAGAAGGGAAAAGTCTTGTGTATCTGTGTTCTATTGGAGCATTAATGGCAATTTGCAACTGTTTAAGAGTAAAAGCCTATCAAGCATGATGTGGCCTTCCAGAGGGCTTTGTCCCTAGTGCTCTGGGTTGTCCTGCCCAGGAGCAGCTCTGCTCCCCCTGCTCACAGTGCTCCCATGGCTGCTCTGGGGGAACACGCCAGCTGACTTCATGCGAGGTTTTCCTTGGCAAGATCTTTTTCCAGCTCACCCGTTCTAAAGGCTTGGTGGTTTCCTGCAACCCTTCAGACTTATTTCAGTGCTGTGTAGGTGACACTTGAGCTCCCTCTTTACTTGTTATGAGCCAGCACACGATGGGTGAGCCCCCAGCAAGCCTTGAGCTATATCGAGAGCCACGGAGAAGTGAAGACAGCAGATCTACTTCAGCAAATTAGCAGCAAAAGCAGGCTCTGTTGAGGAAGTTCTTTTGCATGCCATCATTACAACTATTCACTATGGAGCAGTTCTTAAATGACATTTATATTTAAGTCATTTTATAATATTATTCCAGCCATGTTAAGATGTACTACGAATTTACCAGCTCAGGCACAAAATCTATTCACTCATCCTTTTCCAAGCTGATGATAATGGACCTCTACCCTTTTCCTCCTTCTTCCTTCAAATTATTATATTTTGCCTGCCTATCAAAACAGGTTGGGTAAATAAAATGTTTCAAGGTTGCAGTAGACAGAATGACACAATTGTTGGTTTGTTTTTTTTAAATTTTTTGTTGCCATTGTTCTCTGCAGAAGATGTCATGCTCCTTGCTTAATTTTTGTATGAAGACCATCTTACTGAATTTTGACACGTGTCACTTTGTTGCAACTCTTCCAATACAACATCACTTTCTCTCAATGGAGGATTTTGACATTATTTTCTGATTTTTTAAAAATTAAACAGAAAAGGTAAACAAAAGGTATGCTTTAGATCAAAATTTCAAAGTTCTTCTTCACCTCTCTGCACTCTGGAAATTTTAACCAAATAAAGCTGTTCCAAATGACATTCCATGGTGGTGTTCACAGACCAGCATGTTGGTGCTGGCTGTGATGGGGCCTGGATTAAAAGGACCAAACTCTGCCTGAGAGAAAAGAGCGAGGGCAGCTGGACAGGACACATCCTGCTCCTGGTCTCCTCAGGCCTTTAGGTACCTCAGGATGAACAAGAAGTATTTAACCATTTAACCATTGCCCATTGCTGCAGCATGGGGGGGGCTCTCTTTCACTGACATGTTTCAAAAGGAGCAGCATGAAGCTTTATTCACTGCCAGCATTTCTGGGAGTCCTATGAGCCACCCACCCAACAGCTTTTCCTACAGGAGAAATTTTTCTCCCCTTTGAGAAACAGCTTAGTGCAATAGACCTTATTCCAGCATTTGCCTCAAAGCAAAGACTCAGTTGTGCATTTTGCAAATGTGTTGTTTTGGGCATCTTACCTGTTTCTTTTCTATTAGAAAATCAATATGACCCTTGCAAAGAAGCTGTTTTCCCCACCTCCTTGCCACCTGTGCTGTCAAAGACTCTGGAAATCAAAAATAAAGTAATCAGTTATTTTAAGCCAAAGCTTAAAAGGGTATTAATTCAATGGGATAAATGACAGTTAAGTAACTTTTATCAAGCAAGCTGGGTTAGGTGGTTAAAAGAAAGAAAAAACCTCTAGAAAACATACAGTAGGTAGCAGTTTATGTGTCAAGAAAACTGAGAGAAATTTTGACACTCTGATGTCTAGCAGATAGCACTTAAATCATTTTTCTCCAAACTTCAGTCATAAAACTTCAAAGAGTTTTAGCCATAATACAAATTTTTAGACTAAGAAGCGGTGTTTGAAGTTATTTTATAGGATTTTGCTGTAAGGGCTCCAATTGATTTGTAGTAAGATAAAAGAAGAAAACTTTATTTTCGAAGCTTTGTCGGAAAAAGCTTAGCTTCCATTGGCCGTTTTGCCAATATGCCTTGAGGGGATGATGATGTCGACACGGATATTATCTGCCTATACGAGCTGAACTGAGTTTACACCTCCTGCTGTTTGTGTTATGGTTAAAATCTGTCACAAAACTGGCAGTGATTTATTAAATGTTTAATGAAGTAAGACAAAAACTTCAAGAACTACAAACGGAAAAGTAGAACATCACATTAAAGTATAATAATATAGGTTACACTTCTGGTTTTTTCATATTTCTTTTGCTAAAAATGTGAAAAACACAATTAGAAATCAAGGCAGTATCAAAAGATTATGGGGTGTCACAGATCAGTCTACCAAAGGTTCTGCTTCGCTTGTTCACTTTTTTCTTTCTAAACAGAGGAATGAAAAAAAGAATATGAAATAACAGTATGCTCACAAAAAAAAAAAAAAACTCAACAAACCAACACAAAGCAAAACTCAAGCTGGCATAATAGGGTATCAAGTCTCAGCCACAGAAAATTTTCCCAGTTTTCAGAAGAGCAATAATAAATGTGATTCAGTGCTATTTCACTATTGCTTCATGTCCCGGTTAGAAGAATATTCTGCTCCACACCACACATTTTAATGATGTTTTTCTAATAAACTACTTTTAGTTATAACTAATGGACTTAATTGAAATTATAATTTATAATTTCAATTATATTAAAATTAAATTAAAATTAAATTTAAAAAGTAATTGTTGAATGCAGGAATTGATACTATTTTCCAGTAGCTTTCAGAAATTATAATTACTCCTGATACACCTGTCTGTATGTTTTCCACATTGTAATAAAAGATACATTATAATAAAAAAATACAATATTTGCATAAGCCTCTCATCCATCAGTATGTATGACAGTTAAAGCTTGGTAAGTGTACTCCTGCACTTTTTGGCAGAGGTTATTTATATTTCTTTGTATAACAGAGACTAAACCTATACTTTAGGTTTAATTATTTTTCATTGTAAAATGTAATTCCTGTTATTTGACTTGCCTGATTATTTATGTACATCCTGAACTAAAAATTCATTAAACACAGCAGGAGGGGTTTAAGAGTACAAATTCATGTTTATTCTGTTACTTAACTCAAAGAACATCAGCCATCAATGCATCCATACCAACATGGTAATTCACTGAGAGATTTATGGTGAGCCTTGTGGGGCTGTCACGCCTCAGGAGCCCCTCTAACCCAGAGGGTCTGAGTGCTCCATAGGCTTCTCCTCCTGCTCTCCCTTTTCCTCAGTGACATTTTCCAGTCCAGCATTTTCTGTCTCTGGGAAGCCAGCAGAGCAGCAGAAAGCAGAACTGCTGCTTTCCAAGCCCACCTTGTGGTTGGCTTTCCAGAGGGGTTTATCCTGGTCTGTTCCAGTTTCACACTTAAACCCCTGGCCCTGACAGAGCCAAGCAGCTCTGAGTCACTTGCTTTACATCTCTGTGCACCACAGAGGAGAGCATTATTGGTTAAATGAAGGAGGTTTTCACACAGTGTAGATAAGAATAACAGCCAATGTCATTGACCCCTCCTATCATGAATGACTCCAGCTTTTTCCCCTTCTCATCCTCTGCAGCAGCTCAGGATTCAGCTCTCTTTGCAGGAGTTTTGGCTCTGCTGCTGTATTGAAGACCCCAGGTTTTAAACTGCATTTTTGGTCTCCTTTGGGATATTGGTAAACCAAATTAATAGCAACAACCCCAAAATTTTCAATAACAACCAAAACAACGACAATAATAATCCCGCCAAAATAAATTCCAATAGAAATTAATTCTTCTACTGCTGCTGCTTGTTCCTTGCTGGCTGGGTGAAGGGCTGGGTGGCATTTTGTCTACAAGTGCTCAGCAGCCTGAGGGTGGTCACAGAGGAGAACCATGTTTTGAGCTACTTATGAGGTAAATTTAGATATGGGGAAAAAAAAGGTTGTGGTTGTTCATTTTTGCCCTCGCTACTGGATGTCACTGCCCTTGGCTAGGGCAGAAATATTCAAGGTTGCCATAATGCAGCACACACAAAAAAAAAAGGTAATTGACATTGGAGATATCCTTAATCTCATATATAAACTAATATAAACCTTATATAAACTAATCTGCTGGGATTTTTTAACAGGTGTATTCTTTCAGCTAGTTTTTAATCAAGTGAATTTCATATTCCCTGTAGTATATAAATGATCACAAAATAACTCATACTTCCTTTTTTTTTTTTTTTTTTAATTTTGCTTAAGGAGCAAGACATAAATACTAGCTGCATATTTTCTGCTATCAAGTCTGATTTTTTTCAGCCAGCTATGTATTGTCAGAGGTTTTCCAGCACATGAAACAGGTCCATGGCAATTGGCTCCAGGTGACTATTCTTTCTATTTTTTTTTCCTCCAAGTGTGTTTGTGTTATATCAACTTGCTCATTTCCCCAGTTCCAGTCCCATATTTCTGTCAAACAAGCTACATCTGTCTCCTTGGGACCCTCCTTAAGGAGCTCTGGAAAGAAGTGCAGTGTTTCAGATTTTATTTCCATAATTTAAATGGATTTTTAAAAAATATTGATAAATTCTTCCTTTGCTTTCCCTGGTCTAAACATTTGAAAAAATAGATGTGTTTGTTGAAGCTGAGGAACATCACACTGGAAGAGGATTTCTGAGGGGGATGGCCTGGGATGCAGCTAGGATCAAACCTCAGCACCAGCTGGGCTGTGCCCACTGCACCACTCTCCTCCTCCTCTCAAACAAGGGCAGAGGGAGCTGGGATGCACAGGTGAGCTGCCAAAAATGCAAACAGCCATCTCCTCTGCCCAGGCACTGACACAGCCCCCAAAATAACCGAGGATGAAGGCATGAGATATGCTGGGAATCTCCTTAGCTTAGGAACACTTGAAAGAATACTAAAAATATATGTGATGTTAAAAAAAAAGATCATTAGGGGATTTGGAGTTTAACCTGAGTGTTTTCTTTAGGAGATTTGTTTGGAGAGCAGTTCTTTTACTGGGCTCTTTATGGAAAGCAAGTTCCACCACTAATGCATGGTCCACCTCACTTTGATAGTATCCTACCTTGCCTGTTAGTACAGTATCCTACCTGAATTCAGTCCTGCTTTTATAGTCTATACTTCAGGTCTTCATTTTTAAGGAACATAAAATTATAATGGGACAGGAAATACATAGCTTTCCTATCCATGTAACCCTGTAGAAATTTCAAACAGGAGTACTTTCCTAATCTAGTCTTCAAGGAGGACCTCCACTGCTCTAGCCTACATTTCTTGTTTATTTCCAGCTCCTAGTCACTCTGAGGTTTAGATATTCAAGCTGTTCAGTCCCAGCCTATCTTTATAAAATAAAAGCATTCAGCTTTGCTCAAAATTGGCATTCAGCTTTGCTCAAAATTCAGGTCCTGAAAAGAGCTCCTATTTCTTACAAATGGATTTCCACAATCTACAGAATCACAATTCTCCCCTTGATTTTTGTGCAGCTGTAGACAGAAGAGCCCTGCTGGTCAGAGCATGGTGCCAATAATGCCAAGGTCACAGGTTTGATACCCCTATGGGCCATTCACAAGGGCTGGACTTGATGGTCCTTCTGGGTTCCTTCCAGCTCAGATTATTCTGTGATCCTGTGTCCATTAGCAGGTTAATGAGGTAGGAACTATTAAAATTCCAAAGGTTGTGATGGATTTGTTTCAGCATGAAATGTAGCTGAGTGTAAAAATCTCATCTCTCTGTGCCAGGATACCCGAGTGCACCAAGTTAATTACTGCTAAAAGAGCTGGCCTGTGTCTCCTGGTTAACAAACAGACAATTCCTCCAACAGAACAGCTTTCCTCTGAGGGTTGCTGGGACATGTTGGCCACATGCAGCCCCAAAAGCTGAGCTCAGCAGAGGCAGACCCAGAAGTAGACCTGGCTGGGCCGTGGGATCCCAGAGGTGACTCCTTTGAAATGGGTGCTGATTTGGGAAAAGACACCTTCCAATGTCTTTTAAAGGAAAAGATTGAGAGTACTCTTTCCTTCAGGAAAACTGTAGGACATTTGCTGCCATGCCTGGTAAGGGGTGAAACTATTTGCATTATCTTCCTTTGTAAGAGATTTTCATAGAAATCACCCTTTTGGCCTGGTAAAGAGTTACACCTCAGTGTGCTATTATGCCACAACCTGAAGAGGGAACTACTGAAGGGTGTTAGTGACAAGAAGAAGCAGATGGGCTTGGAAAAGACAAAATGTGTCTTCCCAGGTACTTACACTGTGCAGAGGCTGTCATCTGCAGGATTTGCTTGTGAACCTCTGTCTGTTGCACCCTGGCTGTCAGTGCACCCTGCTCTGCACAGCACCCACTCCTGCACAGGTACCTGTCCCTCCAGTGCTGGCATCACCCTCGAGGACCTTCACTGCTGCCTGTGGGCTGGAGGGCTTCTAGAGCTCCTTGCCCGAGTCACATGTAGAAAGGTGCACCCTTTTCATCCATATTAGTGCTGGCAAACTGTTTGAACCCCAGAAAGACTTGGACTGGCACAAGAAAATAGGATTTTTATAAAAATTAGCATCCTCTACCAAAAAGATTTGCCCCATGCCAACTGTGTATTCATACCATAAATTACTGTTGTACTGTGAATATAAATACTTACATTCACATCCTTCTTTCCACTCCTGCTGGAAAACCCCCTTAAGCCTTCCATGAGCTGAGGGAGGACTGACAAAGGCAGAAACCAGTTCCAAAGCTATGCAAAAAAGCTTTGTGACCTTTCTGCCATCACCCAGCTGGCACTTGGAGCCAGCACACACCTACTCAGCACTGCTCCACCTCTGGCAAGGCACATACATCCAGCCCAAAATGTGTAAGGATGGCTCCATCAGTTTCATTAAACTCCAGTTAATGCAATTAACACAGAAGGGTTCATTCCTCTGCAGTTACAGATATTGATAACAAATTCTGAAACCTCCATTGCTTTCACAGTGCATAACTGTCCATTTCCAGCCAGCTGTAGTTACAATCCTGGTAACAATGTCAGACCCACAGGCATAAAACATTGACTGATGATCTAAGTCAATATACATGACATTAATGAAGGTATTGGATAGATTTTCTAAGGAAAGCAGTGAGTTTTTCACATTTTTTGGGGGGTTCTGGTTAATCTTATGTTTGCCCTGAATTCAAGGGCATCAGTTTGAAATGCCATAACTTGTAATAAACATATTCTACAGCGCCTCAAATACTTATGCAAGATGCACGTTTCTATGAGAAGCATTTAGTTCCTCCTGTAGGCTTTTATCTGGCTAAATCTGCTCAATGTATTAATTAAATATAAACTTCAAAGATGGTCTTGCAGTGTTCATCGACCAACAATAGCAGATGCTAAAGTATCCTCTCTTAAATGCATTTTTCTTGTTCCTTTGTAGCACAATACACAACCAAAAGGGATTCGTTACTAATCTTCTTAATATTATCTCTAATACATTTGTGTTTAATTAATTTGTCTAGTTACCATTTGTCTATTTCAAACAATTCATGTTTAAAATCACAACTTGTGCACAACTTTCCTCCTGTGAAATCCAGCTGGAAACATTGTCCTCTGTGGAGTTGCAGAGCCCAAGACTGCATTTCTCCCTTTTTATTGGGTAGGTCACTCTCCCTGTCTCTATAAGCTGTTGGACCTGCACTAAGTTTCAGAGGTAATCCCCTGCCCACAGCTGGTTCAAATCCTTCCAGAGCACCCATGCAGCCAGCCCTTGTTCCCACAACTTCGTGGTGAACTGCCCCATCCAGTCATGGCTGGATGTCCCTCCACTCTCAGCAGGAGGAGGGGCTGCCTCAAGGCAGCTCCCTCAGGAGCTGGACACAGGCTGCTGGGGAGAGGAGAGGAGAGGAGAGGAGAGGAGAGGAGAGGAGAGGAGAGGAGAGGAGAGGAGAGGAGAGGAGAGGAGAGGAGAGGAGAGGAGAGGAGAGGAGAGGAGAGGAGAGGAGAGGAGAGGAGAGGAGAGGAGAGGAGAGGAGAGGAGAGGAGAGGAGAGGAGAGGAGAGGAGAGGAGAGGAGAGGAGAGGAGAGGAGAGGAGAGGAGAGGAGAGGAGAGGAGAGGAGAGGAGAGGAGAGGAGAGCAGGTTCAGTGCTGCAGCTCCCAGGTTAACCACAGAGCTGGGTGCTGCAGAGCCACCTCTGTGAAGGACTGTGCTTGTGACAGGGCAAGGCAGCAAACTCTAAAGACCTGTGATCAGAAGGGATGGAAATTCCATCAGGACAGGTGGAAGAAACTTGACAGGGTCTGTCTGTCTCCACTGACTATTAAGGGAACTTTAATTGCTGTTTTAGACCAAGTGTTGCAAGTGAGATGAATTCCCCCCATGCCATGAGCATGTGAACTCATGACAAGGGTGGGAGCCAGCAGACAGCCAGCACTTCTGCAATGATTGCCTGCACCACGCTGAAACCTCAGTCATGCAAAGTAAATGCAAACCTCACTCCTCAGAGGAAGTTCACCTTGCATGTACCACAGTAAGAACTTGTACACATGCAATTACTGCCACTGCACTGCAAAATTATCCCCTAGCTGTCTCTTGGTATCTTATTCAGGTGCCCAAACCTTTAATCTTGGTGTCTCCTGGCTCCCACTTTTGCTAATACACTGCTTCTTTTGCCTGCCACAGCTCACTGAGGCTGTGCACAGGTGTTAGATCCACCTGCATGAACAGCCTGAGGCTTGAGTCTCATCAAGTACAGAAAAACCTGATCCCTGCCTGTGCAATCCTCCACTCTAAATTCCTGCTGACAGTCACCTGGTCTCTTAACTTCCAGCTACAGGTCGGAACTAAAGCCTGCTGATGCTGTGGGAGTCCTTCCATTGATTTCCACGAGCTCTGGATCACTGTTTCCTGCCAGCCACATATGTAGACAAATATCTGAACACCTTCACCTAAGCAGTTCAGACAATCAGAGTAATGTTGCATTTATAGATGCATTAAAAAGAAAGGCATTGAGAGAGATTATTTATTCTAATTAATTATTAAAAACAAACCAACCCCTTGTATGCAACTGGAGAGGGCTCAGAAGACATCTGTTTACCAATTTTCTCCTGGTAACATCACCTCCACTGAAATAACTAAATCACCTTCACATTCCTCTCGGTGAAGCCATTAAGCCTAGAAACATGCTGGTTTGGGCAATACAGAAATCAAAGTGGTAGCACAGCAGAGAAGAGCTGTGTTAAAGAACAAAAATCCACAGGCTGCTTCAAATATCAACAAGGAACCCTGAAATTTTCTATCAATTTCTTTTCATGGCCTTGTGACATTTTCAACTAAAAACTATATTGCTTAACATCAAGGCACTTTGAGAGAGCTTCAGTTGGAAAAGGTAATTTTTGAGTGAGACTCAGCAGAAAAAGGTAATTTTTCAGAGAGGTTCACTGGAAAAAGGTAATTTCAGAACCAATTGCTGCATTCTTTTGCTGTTATTTTGTCTCTTTTCTAAGTAGCCCTAATGTCATTCATGGGCACACTATGTCAATACATCAGTACTGGCTAAGTCGTTTGTGCAAAGTAAGTTTACAGAAACTGTAGCTTTAGGCTATGTTATTCCAGGACTGTGAAGATCAAACAATGCAATTTCACTTGGAAGTTTCATCAATTTTGCATCAATGTTGATGCCAGAGCGGGAGACCTGCTCACAGAATCATAATTTCATCCTGCTAAAACTTTTGTTTTTGATAGAGAATCTAATTTCATATGATAGGTTATGCAGTAATACCATGTATTCATAACACCAGTCTACCAAAGCCATATTGCTTTGCTATAAATTGAGGCAAAGGTAGAGAGGAATTTTTAATAGCTGATCTGAACCACATCAATTTATACTGTTTTGGGATGTGAAGGGCAAAACCCCCAGTTTTTGATTGCAGGTGTTATTATGTGTTATTTGTACAAGTGGAAGAACAAGAACAACAGAAAGCCCAGAGCTTTCATCTGCTTATTTTCTGAAAGCTTTGGAAAGGGAGTACTGTATTTCAGCTTTAATGGCTTGAAATAAAAATCTCTGAAAATTATTAGGCCCCTCATACATGTATCCTTTGATTGTAGTAGAGAAATGAAGCAATTCTTGCAATGAAAGACACAAAAGTTGATGTGCACATGAAGAAATAATAAAAAGCCTCACATTTTAAAGTAAAACAGCAAGAAGGACAGTCAAAGAGTTAATTCCACCATATCTGTTATGCCTGCATATGTGCTGAATATCAGATTTTCATTCATTTTCTTTTTGCTACCTAAATACTCAGGAAAGAATATCCAGTGTTCAGCACATGGGCTGTGTGTTGTGCTGGGATCCTGCACACAGCATCCACCTTTGGCACCTCTGTGGGGAGATTTGGTGTGGCAGGAACACACTAACCCAAGGGACAGGAACTTTCTTCAGCTTTAAACTGACCATCTTCCCAAACCTCTGTGTTGGCTTCCTGCAGAAACAGGCTCAGGTACATCCCTCAACTCAGCAGCCCCACACAAGGCAGTAAACCACTCACTCCTTGGTGAGGAGCCTTTCAGAACCAGGCTGAGAGGGAAAAATCCACTCCAGAGCCTCACACTTCATCTAGAAATTATTGGTTCTGTATCTGCTGCTATTGGGTTCATGTACAGTTGTGACTGGTTTCCTGGAAGCACAAACACAGGCTTCATCACAGAGGAAGCTATCAGGATACAGTATTGTAGTAGTTCAAACCCATTTTTGGAAGTTCAGCCTAGCTAAAGGCCATATTCATTAAAAAGTTATGCAGCATTTATAGATTTCTTTTTTTTTTTAAATTACCCAGAAACATGTGGATGAACTTTTCAAAGTAAAGTATACACTTTTCCAATCCATTACACTTTTTTTTCCCCTGAGCGCCAGCAGCTACCTTTCTGCCACGCTCCCAAGGATACACAGGGCAAAAAGGGGGCAGGAGTAATCTCAAAATCTATTCCCTCCTTCAAACACATGAGCTGTTGTGCCGTTATTAAAAGCAAACCTGAAAAGACAAGCCCATAGTGTAGCTGGCACAGGTGCCCTGCAGGTCGTGCTCTCCAGTACCTGGGCACGGAGCCACTCTCCCCTCTGCTGCTCTGGAGGAGAAACAGACACCAGTGTGCCCTCATTGTCCTGGCAGCACACACACAGCAAAACTCAGGCAGGGAAACAAGGCCTGCAGCTCTGGCTGCTGCTTAGGCAGAGGCCTCTGCCATGGCCATGCAAACAGGCTGAAGCTGAACAGTTTGGGCTTGTTCCCTTCTGTGGCACTGGAGTTCTCAGCACACACTCTCTTCCTTCTCCCCCCACTTCTACTGCCCTCACATCAGAGCTTCAAGGGAAAGATTGGATCGCTTACCTCTTCCCAGACTGTTGATATGTCAAAATAAGCTGCACTCCAAGCTGTTGGCAGACTCAGATTACACACCTGTCCCTGTGAGGCTGGGGAGAGGCGAAGGAGTACAGCAACTCAGGCTTCATCCAGAAAGCAGAAGAAGCCATTTATTGCAGAAGCAGACACATTTTTATAGACTGGTTCACAGAACCAAGGATAGAATTAAGCTCATTGGTCCAAGGAAGGCAACATCTCTTGTAAACATGCTTTTACCAAAACATCACGTTCCTCGCCCACTCCTCCTGTCCACAGCACCAGGTGCTAAACTCTGTTATTAATTCTTTCCTTTTTGTTTTCCTTTGAGTAGCTTGGGAAAACTCAAACTGCTTTTTTTCCCTGACTTTCAGTAGCATCCACACATACTAACACATTCTAACTTTATTTATAATTTGAAGGATGAATATTCCTAACAGATCAGAAGGAAAAAATCAAAACAAAAAAAATCATTCCAAGGTAGAATTGAAAAATGCCTATTCAGAATTGAAAAATGCCTATTCAGAATTTCAAGTGAGGTGGTAATTCCACTTAAAAATTTGATTTAAGACACAGTTTATGGGATACAATAGGAATGTCCTGTGACTTGCTGCTGTAACACTGATGAGCATGATGAGTGTCAACCCTGCCAAAGGTCCACTCTGAATAAATCCCATCAGTGATATGGGTTTATCAACAGACCCCACACAGCAGGGTGAGGTTCCTCCAAAGATGTGGAGCAACCCCATGGCTCCTGCTGCTCTGCATCTCCACTCCCCTTGCTAAGGACAGCTTTTGCAGAGAAACATTCACTGTAAAACAAACATTATACTGAGTGAGAGGGAGCAAGGGTCTCAAGTTTCTCAGAGCTTAGGAGGATGAGTCCTGTGCTCTGTGGGGCAGCACTTGTTTGCTGTTTGCATGGGGGAGCTGCAGGGTGTCTTCCTGCTGCTCCCACCCACGGGGCTGTGCTGTGCTGTGCTGTGCTGGGTGGTTGCTGGTCTCTGCACAGCCCATCCCACATGCCAGCCCTCAGTGCACTGAACGAACACCAGGAGGACAATTGATTGCTGAGGGAGGGCAAAAGTCTGCTGCACAGACTTAAGGCATTTTATTTTTGCTTTCTGGTTTCTTTTTATCTCCTCTTTCTCATGTGGCTGGATGGGCTCCCTTTATTCTGCAGCTGTGGTGCTGAATGCTGATGACAGTGTGGCATTCATTTTAGGGGCAGTACATGCAGGCTGCGAATGTCTGACCTTTAGGAGGGAAAATGAGTGGAGACTGTGGCTTTATGGCTGAGAGATAATAATGCTTTACCTCTTGACACTTATTTGGGTGAGGGATGTCGATATACACCTGCTGTACGTGTATATTCCAGCAGCACAAAGCAAGTGTCCAAAGGAGCAGTAGCACATGTAATTGATAGCTCCTTTGTGTTTTAATGTTGTCCTGTTTTTATGGTTTTTTTCTTCAAATACTAGCTAGTCCTAGGCTGCTGATGATTTTGATACTACTCATTCTGATGTGACACTATAAATATGATCCAAGATGGGGTTGATCGTGGGACCAAAACTTCTGGTATTAGTGGAAAATACCTACCAAGAGTACAAGCAGAAAGTTCCCCAAAGTGCCCAGCACTGGAGAGCCTCATCTCTTGGGTCCCAGGCTTGGTTTCTCCCACATGCCATGTTGAATCACAGAACAGGTTTCATTTCATCTCAGCACAAAGGCAGCCTCCAGGGATGCCAGAGAGAAATTCCTAATCAACGTGCATGTAAAAATGCAGAGCAAGACTTTCAAGAGTGGCTGTGCTGGCCTGCCTAGGTCAGCAGCCATTGAGTAGACAGGTCTTTGAGAGCCATTAACAGAGAGAACTTAAGGGAAGCCAAAATGTCAGTGTGCCCAAAAAGGCTGATTTTGCAGAAGTGGTAAGCATGGAGATGTGGAACACCCAAACATGCCACTCACTTTTGAAACCTTAAAGATCAAAAGGTTGCAGTTTAGATCAAATTTAGAGGAAAATAACCACTTAATAGTATTTAAAGTCTTATAGTATTATTCACAAGTACCTTTACTATAAATAATAGACAAGTGAATATACCTGTATAGGTATGTACCCACACGTTTACATGTGTATGTGTGTGAATGTGTGTACATATACACATGTGCATACATATGTACATTTATATACATATATACAAACATAATCCAAATAAGTCCCACCAATTACAGGGGTTTATTAACAGAGCTTAATGCAAAGCAGGGAAAGATGTCTACAATATACATATATATAATGTATATAAAGTGCATATAATTTAAAGAGATATATATTTTATATACATATATATATATATATATATATATGTACGTATATGGGGGCAGAAGCAGGAGAGAGAGAGAAAGAGAATGAAAGAGAGTGATATTGGAAATGCAAACAGACCACCAGCCCAGGGGGTGAGAGATGTTCCCATTACTTATCTGGAATATGCTGATGGCCTCAGTCCAAGTCCTGACAGACATGTCTGCCACGTCACTTCAGTGGCAAGGCTTGTCACAAATTGAGGGCACATTTGCTTGCAGACAGCAAATAAAGCCAAAGATTGAATGGCTATGGAAGCATTCTTATCTTGGCTATTAATTTAGGGTTTCTGGTATGTCCCAGGTCTACTGGCAGTGAGGACTATCGAACTAGCATCTGTCAAACCACACACTAATTGCACTGAGACAAATGGAAAAATATAATTTGCAGGTTTTGACACGTGGCAAAGTACAGCACGACGACCTGGCTGAGAAATACTTGCCTTTGGTCTCTGCTTCCCATGGAAAGCACATTCTATTAACATTTATGTTTATAATTATCCTGCAATTTTATTTAGGTTCAGTTGAACAGAGGCAAAACATGGCACTTTTCTCACAGATCCAAGCAGCTGATGGGCAAAGGTTAATTTGTCAGTACATGGACACATTAGCTTGTCACATCTGTTATTAATTGCAAACAGATATATTAGTCTAATTAAACATTGCAAAGGACTGACCTAAATTGTTCAATGGTCTGTAGCTACATATATTCTGCTATTAACACACTTCATGTTTCATGTTTAGCTTTTGCATACTGATGAGAAGTAGCACTCTTAATTGTAAAGCTAGTTATGTGTCTCGCAGTCACCACTTACTGCTGGTACAGTTAATGTGCTCCAAATGTAAAAATAAAACACATGTGACACAGCCATGTGAATTTTCTGTCAAATAGCAGCCATTCCTCCTCTGCCATCTCCATTGCTCGCTCTCCTAAATGATTATTTCCCTGGCAGCTGTCTAAGTGGCTCGTCGCAGTCTAATTTCAAACCTCATTATTAGGACAAACAGTTGCGGCGCATCAATAGCCCATCAGGATTAATTAAACTGGGAATCAGCAGCTGACTGTTAATCACATCATTTGCAGCTGATCAGTGTAGGGACTATCATCAAGATATTACTGTAGTCATTTTTTATTATGTGTCCACAGCTCGTAACAAACACAGTAATGGCTTGATACAAAATATTTGCCTTGCAAACAGCAGCTTCTTAGCAAGTGCTGGGTCGTGCAATTACTGCTTCAAACAAGATAACCTCCAAACTGTGCATTTATGACCTGATTCACTTTGTCCTGCTGGCTTTAGATGCTCCACTGCATGGGAATAAGCAAACTTCTCCTTTGGAGGAGTCTCATCTGGTCTTAAGGGACAGGATGCCCAGAACATCACATACTCCACACTTGGTCTCACCTTTCTAAATAAAATACACAGAAGGAATTTTTTTTTTGTTCTAACACTCCTTTTTCTATGGTAATTCTCTCAAAGAAAATATATTTAAATTGCTAAAGGACTGTATCTGCACATACCATTTGTGGTCAACATAACCTCTTACAATGACATGCAAGACTAGAGAGTCTGAAAATCACCAACTGAGAAAAAGGCAACAGAGAGAAGGATGGTTCAATTTATAGCACAGAATCTTGCTTCAAAAATAAAATTAGAAAATATGTTCCGAAGGACGTTATCTTGCCTAAACACTTCCCAGACAAGTAACTAATTTTTAACCTACTATGGCAACAATTGAAAAAAGTTAATTGTTATAGAAAAATACTACAATCTGGCATGATTCAAAAAATACCTTTAGCTTGTAGAGTGGATTTCATGAAGAGAGCTTGTGCTTCTGGGAACGGCTCCCTATTTACTCTTTGAAGCAAACTCAACACTAGTGGGAAGTTAGCAAAGGGCAGGCATACAGGGAAGTTAATTCCTGATGGAAATGTCAAAGTAGAAGGTTTCTGTATTGTATTTTTCTGTTGTGTGGACAGAGAGGCAACCACAGCAGCTGTTGAAAGATCATCCAAAGGAGTAAAGAAAGAAAGAAAGAAAGAACATAATTCAAAGCATGTCACCATCTCAGAGGGTATAAAACAGAAGGATGGAAATTCTCAACTTCATCATCACATAAAAAGAGTCAGAGTGGAAGTGGTATATTCATGCTTCTTTGCACTCAGAGGAGGGAAAAAACAACTATGTATTTATCTAATAGACATATGGTGATTTATAACAAACAGTAACAAAAGGATAGTCTATGGCATTTGTGTGAGGCCACAGAAAAAGAAATCAAATCAAGCTGAATTTCCTAAGAAAAGACAGTACTCAAGATTTGGCAGGAGGAGGTATCATTTTTGGTGCATATCTACATGAAGACAGACAAGGAGGCACAAAAAGCTGCATGTCTGTGCACTATCCTCAAATGATTTTCAAATAAGCTGTGTATCAATCAGCAAGTTTCTTGTTATCTCTGCAGTCCTCATGTAACTGATGAGATATGAAAATTCCTCTGCATATTGTTTTTAGTGATCAGTGGCTACTTTGAAGTGAGGTCCTTGTGCCCTATAAATCCTCGAGGGCTCCAAAAAGTGACTTGGACTTTGCTTTGAACCATGCTTACACTAAGGTTGGTTGCCCAAGAAAAAGAACAAACCTCTGCCAATAACAAGCTTGCTAAGACTGAACACAGGGTGTGACAGGACCCTCAGACCTCTTCTTCCTCCCTGCCAGCTGGTAGCACCCCATGTTTCCAGGGTCCCAGTGGTCCTTTCTAGTCTGTGCCTCATTGAGGTGGCATCGACAGCATCTCACTGCATTTCATTCCTTGTCGTAGCCAAGATGAGAGAACAGCTAAAAAACAACAGCCAAGGTCCCCCCCAGGGCCTTGAGGAGAAAGGCAGTGTGTGCTTTCCCCACAATATGGTACCATTTGAGTATGCTGTAAAGGCTCTGGCCATTTCCCATAATCTGCATTTCTGCATTTCAATGAGCATGTTTCCAAACAAAGCCAAGGGAGAAGTCTACCCAGAACCTCGTCTACTTGGGGTAGCAATGCTAATTTTAATGTGTGCCTGGTGGCTTCATTATCTGAGATTACAAAGATGGTTAAGTAAAATGACATACTCTGTGTTGTTTAGCCAACAGAAAATACCCCTTGGTGTGAGGAGTGTAAGGAATGTGTCATTCCTCAGTACATGATGGCAGAAAAAAGAAGCTGGTATTAGAAGAGGAAAAATCCCAGTTCTGCTGTTTCCTGCCACCCTATCAGGCTCGCTGCCCTAGGCAGGAACTGTGTTTGCTTGCACTGGAGGGCTGCCCCCAGACAAAGCACACACACGTGGCTGATAGCACACATGCCCCAGGCACTTCGGTTTAGGTGACAATGAGGTCAACTCTTTACATTACAGATTTGTATAAGGCTCAATTTCTGGCTTATCCTGCCATGCTAGAGGTGTTTGCTATCAGGAAACGTTCTGGGAAGTGTGTGTCTGCCTTTAAAGTATTCAACATGCCTCTTCTCCTTGATGATAATCACTGGAGGAGCCGTGGAGCTGTGGTGACTAATGCTATGCCCATATGTTCTGGATGCAGCCAGTAGCACAATAACTTTTTTGTGAGCAATCTTTGATCAGCTTCTGACACTGATGAGATGGAAATTAAATTTTACATGCTCTAATGGCACTGTCTGGAGAGAGCATAGTGGAATTACAAAAACAGACCCAGTGCAAGGAAACATACAGAATCTGCCTTTCTGCAGCCAGTTAGAGCTCACTGGCTGGTAAAATGCTTGTAGGGTGGAAAGGACAAACTTATGCCCCTATTTTAGTCAAGTACTCCAAATGTATTCTAGACACTGACATATGAGACAAATTCACAATAAAAAAAGATGGCCATATGGTTTACCTTTAATGATTGGCCATGTAAGTAATGTCCATCTGGATATGGAAAGCCATCAAATGCATGATGGTTTATGTTGTTTTAGAAATAGCTATGCATTTTAGACTTACCTCTGGATCTGTGGGTATGCTTCAGCAATCTGTGTGCCTCATACTGCTGCTATAAGGCACAAACACCCACATACAGCAGCTCTTTTCCATGGAAAACTGTGTGGCACTGCCTTTCTTGGAGACAGAGCAAGGTGTCTGTAAGGTGTCTCATAGTCTCCAGGCAGCCAGTCGAGGTCTGCTCTGGAAATAAAACTCTCATCTATGCAAACTCTCAGGCTACAAGACTCTTTGCAGTATTTCCTCTGGATCTTACAGTTATTTGGTCCTTTTCAACTTCAGGCCTCAAGTGGACAGGAGTCAGAAGACAGTACCTTCATATTGCCACTGCAGAGGTACTGCTGGCTAGCAAAACACCTGGCTAGCAGCTAGCAGAAACCCACCTGCTCATCAGCTGAATGGCAGCCCTCCTTCTCACTCAGAAACAGCCTCACGTGCTTGTGTGTTGAAGAGAAAATTATATTAAGTCCTAAAAATATAAGGAAAACAAAAATAGTAAAGAAATATTAGGTAAGAAAATATAAAGAAAAGAAAGTAGACAATCTTCTCTGACTTCTTGCATTAAGACAGTATTTGGTATAGTTAGATGATCTCTCAAGGATATTTTTTGTTTGGTGGCTCTATTTAAGATATGGTTTGCCTTTAGGGTACAACTTCATTTTGAGGAAAAGTCAGGGACAGCCAAGCCTCAGACTTGGCCAAAGAGTCAGCATCTTCACCCCCCAAAACAGAAAGCAAACCCTGCCACACTCTGCTGTCATGTCTTACCATGATGGAGAATCCTATTAGCCAGGTAACTGAATTGGTGGGTCTGAAAAATGGTGTTGGCTCCATGTGTACCAAATCTTTTGATATGAGCTTTAGGAATAGAATCTACTTGTCTAAGAAAGGCACATCAGTATTAACAATAACATCTTACTGAAATCCAAAAGGGAGCTACCCAGCCAAATCTGAGGGAGATTATCAGTGAGTTTATCATCTACCCCCCCAGCCCAAGATTTTTGTAATCCCACTGAGTTATATAGCATATGGAAACCTTTTTCCCTACTTACCCAGCTGTACCCATCTTGTCTCCAATGAGCAGCTAATAGACACCATAATAATGTTTACTTGTAAGAAATGTAAGCTCTATAATTGCGACCATTTCTGAAAAGTGCTCTCTGAGAACTTCACTAAAGAGATGCAAGTTTTTTAGGAGAAAATGCTTATGAACAAATAAGCATTTGTTTTTGCAACACAACAGGCTTTTCAGTCCAGGTACACTCTCCTCTCTGGGGATTGGCAGCACCTTGCAGTTTCTGGATATCCTGGAATTACCTGGTTTTTATGTTCCTTGGACAGACACCTGATATCACACTCATAAGGCCTTATGGAGTTACAGGGCCCTAGCTGGATCCTCAGCCATGTCACAGCAAAACCTTGAAAGCCATGCCAGATGTCCTGGGTGAAGGTTTTCACGCAATGCCTAACATCAAATGAAAGCCTTAGGCCTCTCTAACATGGAAAAAAGAAATCTAGTAAAAGAAATCAAACTGCAAAATGATGGCACTGGCCAAGGGGAAGCTCAGGGAGGTGATGCCAACCCAGATAAATGTTTTGCCTTGCCTGGATGTGAGTAATTGAAGTTAAAGTGTAAAACCTGGTCTATTACTGACCTTTTTAAATGTCTTCTTCCTTCCACCACAGTAGGCTGGTACCCCTCATTGCAGAAGCCACATTTTTGTGACAGCATTACGGTGTGGCTATGATCAGGCAAATGACTGGAAATTAAAAAAAAAGCAGTACCTATTTACCTGTTCATGCCCAACTTCTATGTACCTCAAATTCTTTGTTAAATTCAAAGGGCTTAAGGGGAGGTGATGGAGGACTGAATGCTCAGCTGTGTACTGTGAGCCTGTGCAGTGGAGCTGCAGTTGTGTTCAGCCTCATGCAGTGTTAATACAGGACTGAGATGTTTCTGATTCTGAATATTTATAGCTGTTAATGAATACTGTGCAAAGCTGAAAGAGCAGAGTGTGATTTGCAGTTAACAGGGTGAGTAGGTGTTGCTGGCACCCAGAAAAAACAAAGGTGAGATTTGCACACTGGACCAGCATCCTAGGGAAGGCAGAGATGGGCACCAATTAGAGGAGCAGATGAAGCCATTTCTGCAGAGGGTCTTCCCTAATTACACCTATGCATTAGGCCTGAACAGCCCTGCCAAAATGCAGCTACACAGCTCGGCCATCACATTGTCCTGACAGAGTTTTGGACTAGGTCACATTTTTAAAGAGGGAGAGAAATCTTTCTGTCATCACACATGAGGGACTCACATTTGTGAACAGATTAAACTCTTGACTGTGAGTCCAAAAATATGCAAGATACAGTCCCTCTTTTATGCCCTCTCAAATGAAACGTGCTAATAACAGACATTAACAACTGAAGCCTTTTAAGATGAAAAGGACTCTGTATTTGTTCTCTTCATGCTTGTTAAATGTTTTATGGTGACGCTTATTTACTGTCAAGAAAATATTTCCAGTGGAGGCAACGTACATAATGATAAAAATAAGCAAGCACTAAAACTACTTTTTTACTGACCAGAGCACCTTCCAGCACTTCCCCCTGGATTCTTTCACACAAAGAACATATTGTCATTGGGGCCATTATAGGGCTGTGCTGCTTTGCTAGGCTCGGCAGGACTCGAGGGAAGCGGCTATAGATTGCAGCAAAAAAGTCCATCAGACAGATCGCATCTGACCCCACTGTTTCCAGGGAAGAATGCACCAGAACACTCCAGCTCAATAGACAGATTTTCCAAATGTTTTAAATCAGTTTTGAGACAAAAAGGGAAGATGCTAAGGAATGGATTTGGCCTATAAACATTAAGCGATGTGATGCCCATTTCTCTAGGAGCTGACATTAGGGGCTTTCTTGTTGATGGTGGACCTGAAGGAAAAAACCCACAACAATTAAGCAGCAATTGAAGAAAAGCAGGCAAGAAAAGATGGTTATGTATTAGTACAATAGCTCAGAGGCTTTTCATTTTAGGATACAAAGAGGGAGTAGAGAATGCTGTTTTCTTTTTAAAAACCTTTTAAAAATGGTAACTGCATCCTGCTCTTGTAGATGTATTACTTATGACATCCCAGTTTTCATCCGTTCATGATTTTACATTAGAGTTAAATCTCTGCAGCTTGAATCTCACGGCTGAGTTAGCCAGAGCCCATAAAATATTGAAACCTTTAGAGCAGCAGCCAGCCAGGTTGAGAGAAGTTCATGTCCAAAGCTGAGCTTTAGATTCTGAGACATCCCAATTGGAGTGTAGTACAGAAAAAAGCACTGATAAAATTTTCATAAAAATGAGCTAAGGATATTGCTAGCATGCTTCCCAGCATCTATATGAAAACTTAATCTGAGCTAATGGAAAGGATATGAAAGCCTTTCTCAATTCAAACACAGTCAGTGCATAATTCATAAATTATTGTCAGAGAAGTGATTCTGCTCTGAGATTTATTCTCTTTTGGATAGAAGCAACTGGAGGAAAAACTGGGTCTTTTTGACCTTTAATGCCAGCAAATTTTACAGTAGAGCTGTCAATATAACCAAGTAAACCGGTCATTTCTCCAAACAGCAACAAAGTGCCAGTATGTGCTCACTGCAGGCTAATATTAACACAGCCCTTTAGGTTACTTGCAAACCATTCAAAGCAACTGAACCTAAAACATTTAAGTGAAGATAGTTACAGAGAAGAGAATGAAATTTCCATGTTTTCCATGACAGACACAAAAAGGTTCATTATGTTAAGAAGAAAAATCACGCAAAAATATGCTTCACTTCCTAACTCTAGTCTACAGCTATGATTACCTTTAAAAGCCTATTTTCCAATTAAAAACCTATGCAACAATCCAATAGAAAATGCATACTGACAGATTTTTTGTTCCTTATATATGCCTCACTTCTAAACAACATAGCATAAAGTATGAAAACATTTATCCACGGGTAGTGATTAAATATTTCAGCTCTGAGTGAGGTTGTTGCACAGTCAATGCACACAATCTGTAGTGAGTTAAAAGCAAATCTGACAGAAATAGTTGGAAATCTGAGGAAATTGTAAATGCAATTAAGTGCTATCAGTAAAAAGGCAGCAGCTGGCTGATAACATGGCAAGATTTCTCTTTCCTTCAGTTCTGGAATTGCTATTACCTTTTCTCCAATGCAGCAGGCACTTGAAAGAAATCAAGAATCAGAGACATTTACAAGTTATGAATCCTGGAGTGTTTTGAAGCTGTAAAAATGTATTACTGATTGGAGGCAAAAGCACCTCTAAAAATGACCAACATAATCCCCCCCAAGAAAAACAAAAGCAACAATCCAGTAAATCAGTCAGAGAGAGACGAGGAACGTTTCACCAGAACAAAGTGTACTGGAGTCTGAAAATGATAACATTTGAGAAAACAGCCTGATACAATGCCATGATCTGTTTCTTTTAAATTCTGTTTAAAAGTTATTACCTTGTGTATGGATGTGGGGGGAATTAATTGCTTACAAGTGGGTCTTTAAGCATAGAGGTGCCAACAAAGAGTGGCAGAAAAAAGGGCTGGTTTGGGGCATTTTCTTTCATGAGATAATGGCACCAGAAAGCAAAAAGACAGAGAGTTACATGGAAAAGTGGCTAATTGTACAAGGTAAAAGGGAAAAAGAGAAGAGAGCTGTGAGTCTTTTAAGACAAATTCTTAGGACATGTAGAGTGAAATCTCCCTATGATTTTTGCCATTCCCCATGTGCAGTATCAGGTAGTTTGTGACCATATCCCTCTAACATCTCCCTCCTTGGAGTCTCCAGACAGGCTCATTAATCGACAGGGCTCTAATGCTAGAGAGCTAATGAGCCCAAACCCTACTGGCAGGGAGGTGCTCAGATTGGGGGGCTGATCTGGTGCCCCTTGCTCCAACAAAGCTCATCCAGGGCGATGGGCTGGTGGACAGAGCCTCATCCTGCACCCGTGGATGAGAGATTGCACTGCCCTGCACCCAGAGCTCCTCTGTCCTTTGCACTCCTCCTTTAGCTGTTGGTAAGGATGCTGCAGTGCCTCTTGCCCAAGGGTTTAGCTGCAGTTACATGTCTTGTCTCCAGCCTAAGCAACCACTGAATTCCTGTCCTCCAGCAGCTTCCTCTGGCCCCTCACACTGCTGTGCTGCACACTGGTAATAAAGCCTACTTGTAAAACTCCTGCCTTGTCCTTCCCCAAACAGATTTTCCTGAAATGTTGAAGGAATGATGCTGGTACATGAACCTTGCAACTGATTTCCAGGCCACAATACTAAGTTTATAACACTAATAATTTTGAGCAAGTCATTTTCCTTGAGTGTTTTAGCTCACACTTGCAAGAAGAATCAATGATTCCCAATGCTGGAGAACATGGAAACAGAAAATGTTTCCTTTTCTCATATCTGACTGGTATTATTTATGGTAGTTGAGTAAAAATGTGACTGACTGAAAAGAGCAACGTTTTCCATGGACCCATCCACACCAGAGAAGAAAGCCAGAATAACACCTTCCAAAGAGAGCAGCAGTCTACAGGTACTGCTCTACAGGTATACATATTATCAGAGTACTACCTTCACCAATACCCCTGCTTTCACTCTATAAAGGCTTTTTTATTTCTGAAGGAGAGATAAATGCTACATATGTGTTGCACATAAAAAATATAAAAGGTAGTAATTATAGTTTTCCCACAGTTAAATCAAAATGATTACCAGTAGATTGCAGACAAATAGGAGGAAAGAGGTCAAATTTTTTAATTGACTATTTTTTTTTTTTTTTTTTTGTAAGAATGAACATCCAGAGGAGTCCAAAGTAATTAAGTACTATAATGCAGTAATTCCTCCAATGTTTCAGCATAGAGCTCAGGTATGATGTGAGCAGGCTGATAACACCCACACAGACACTGGTGGCTGTTCTGACAGATTTAGGTCCTGTTAATTCCCCAGCATAACACAGTGCATTGGGTCCTTCGTGCTGAGCAAAGCCTCAGGAGCAGGGCTGAGTGCTCAGTGCACAAACCCCCTTCCCACTCAAATATATACAGCACAGGTGTTTGTTCATACACTAAAATATTTTCATTACCAAGACATGAGATTGACACTGTAATTTTGCCTGTAAACCTTATATTCAAATTTTATTTGATTGGTGAATACACATTACATGATCTCATAAATTGAATAAATAAATGAAACTGCCTAAAAATAGTCTTCTTTTCTTCCAGAGGGTTTGACAATGTTCAGCCCCAGCCTGTATTAGTCACTGAGAATTACAAAGCACAGCTGTAGTCAGATATCTTTGGAAGGCAAACTGCTTTTCTTCTTTTCCCTACCAGTTTATAGAAACAGACATATCTAAATAACATATATTGGGTAACAGAGCTTTTTTAAGCTTCCTGCTCTTGCCTGTTGTTACTTAGCTTTTGTGCAGCTGTAGCCCTGAGAACAATTCAAGTTTGATTTTATAAAACCTGATCTTCACCTCTTTCTCTGACTGCATTTAACTGTTGTGGAAATAAGGAGAGAAGGATGCCTATTGCAGCTGGAGAAGTTAACATACCTAAATGGCACTTCTTTTATAGAAGGAAGGTTGTAATAAGTCATGTGATTTAGAGTAAAGGCAGCAGTGTGCAATGGGAGCAATTTTCTGCCCCTCAAACAGCACTTCAGGTGATGTTGTTCATCTTTCTGTGACTCGCTGTGTCAAAGCATGCCCAGAGCAGAGGTGCTCAGGGACCCGACAAGCTGTAAGTGTCCAGCTGAAAAACCTGGGAGATATCCCAGGGCTCAAAGAATTCACTTTTTCAGTTGCTCTGATTTACTTCAGAATGCACCTTTAGGGAATTTATGTCTTCCATGCCTTTAGTTTCCCATTTCCTTTCTTGTCATCTTTAAAAATCCATTAAAGATCACAGAGACAGTTTCTCTGAGCTTCCATTTCTGAGGGGCTGAGGAGCTCCACAAAGCATGCACTTCCAGAGGTGAACTGCCTCCTTTACTCTCTGCACCTTGATGTTGTTAGGACGACATTTTAATTATAGGTGATGGGTACAGGCTGAGAAAACATGCTGAACTCTACAGGGGAACAAACAGTTTTCACTCATAAGGACTTAATGACAGCTAGCTAACCAGATCCCTTCTGTCTGAATAGAACAACATTAAAATGCAAGATAAAATGGGGAGGTTGATTTCTCAAGGTGCTTGTTTGAGAGATTTAAAATTATATTAGTCCTATGTTTGCCAAAAGCAATCACTAGGCTTTTTGGGTGTTGCTAAAATAAAAATTTTAAAAAGTTAGTTCTCTTAAAAATAGGCAGCAGCAGTAGTCCAGCTTGCACTTGTATTTTCTAGAAAAAACATTTTGTTAGCCACATATGATGACTCATATTTCACCTATTTTATAATATTCTTACAAGTTCCTGTACAGTAGAGCAAGTTTACATTAAAATGCCACACCACCTTTGCTATGATTAATTTAGATTTGTCTATCACTGTACGTGCTTGCTGATTTGCCCTGGGTATTATAATAACTACAGCCTGCTTGTCATTTCCTGCTAACATTGCCTCACCTGTAAAACTGCAGCAGATCTATTTCAGCTTCCCCAGTTTCTGCCATCACCTTACCTATTGCAGTAGAATAGAAGGACATTTCTCGGGTGCATGCACGAATATTTTCATCATATTTCAAATGCATTCGGAAAATTGCTGCATATTGGCACCAAAACAAATGAAATAATTCCCCATATCTCTTCACGTATGAAATGTTTCCTTCCCTGTTTGAGTGATAGCCAGCCTCTATTTACCCAGGGCTGGAAGGCAATGTTGCCACATACATGCAGAGCTATTTGGTTTGTTGATTTATACATCAAATCATATGCCTATGTTTAATATGTGTGTGTTCATACATGTTTGTATTTTTGTCTTTTTAAAAATATGAAACACCTAATCAGAAAACCTATAGTTTAAAGTGCAAAATTTAAAAAGAAATGACAGGTCATTTGGATGTTTTATGATTATTTTAAGGTAGGTGAAACAGCATGTCATTAACACAAGACCTTAACTAAGCACTCTGTCTGTGGCTGCACCAATTAACGGGGCAGGAGCAGCCAGACCAGCTGAAAGTGGCTGCACGAACAGACCAGCCATGGGCACCTTCTCTGCATGTTTGGGGGCTGTCAAGCTCTGCTGTCAAGTTATTTTGGAAGGAAGAAAATCCTCCTGAAACATTCTTCTCTCTCTGGAAACCTGCAAGAGCGGACGCTGCAGCCAGAGCAATTTTACTCCCATAAAACCAGCCTGTTCCTAATAAATGTATCGGGGTGCTGGGAGGGGCTCACATCCTTCCCCGGCACTCACCCGTGGGTACCACAACTGCTCCTACCAGAGAGAGCTTGGCTCCCCTACAGCACTTGCAATCCAATCTAGAAGAAGACGCAATAAGTGAATTTATTAACCCACAGAGGGTGGGGAACCAGCAATGAAAACAATGAAAAGACTGTGTGTTAACCTACGTGCCTACCTCGATGGCTCCAGGTTTAGCCATATGTGCTAAATTAGACCATTAAACACTGTAAAGCCAAGGCTGCACTGAAATGCTCCCACAGCCCTCTAATTTATACCATGTTACACAGGCTAGAGTAAGTTGCTCATGGTAAATAGGGTCTCATTGGATGACTTGTCTCTAACAGTACATTTTCACATAATTAAAATGGACACAGCTTCGAAAAATTAAAAGGCTAGAATATAAAGCTCAGCTGCAAATAATATTAAATGGCATTATCAATAACAGAGATCCCAGGGTTTGCATATTAATTGTAAGAAGGTGCTAATTTGAGTGTTTTAAGCTTGCATTCACAAGCTTGTTTACATGCTTTGTTCCACCTGGACCTGTTTGGAGGTTTGTCAAAAACCTAACAAGCAGAAAAAGATTGCATTTGAAAATACACATACATGTTTAATTAAGCCAGGGCCACCGAACATTCCTCAATATATTTAGCTGTTGAGATTTAAGCACCACCAGAGCATCAGGCATTATCACCTTTTGAAGTACTGCAGAATCTTTAATATTTAAAGCACAAAGCAGACTTTAATATAAAATTCTAGCAGACCACAGAAGATTAAAGACGCATTATAAATGTGACAGTTTGTAAATGGAACACCAGTATTAAAGGGAACCCCCCTGATATTTTATAGCATATTTTTCAGGTGTATACTAAATTATAAATACAATTAAATAGCAGTAATTATTCTCTGGAAGGGGATGGCAGTTTAACTGTTCTAGAAAATAGTGATTAACAATAATGTAGGAAAGTGGTAATATGTGTTTTACCACACTGTTCTTGCAGTCAAACTTCACGCAGGCGTCTTCAGCTAATTTAAAACCACCCTGGGGCCCTACATCCATGGGCACAATGTCTTTCCTTCCATGAGGCAGGGAGTGGGAAGAGCTGTTTTCTTGTGTCCAAAACTCCTGGGTTTGCTTAGACCACACAGCTGATGTCCATTTCTGCAGATGCTGCTGCTGCTGCTTTGAGTTGCAGGGGAGGGAGGGCAGCAGGGACACCCCACAGGAGTTAAACCAGCACCTCTTGAAAAATTTTAATCCTGAACTAAGAGGGTCCAATGCTGGCTCTTCATGGTCATGCAGGGAATTTTGAAAGAAGCTAACCTTATTGTATACTAAATTAATTTGGCATGTGTCTGTAGACTCGTTTAATAGATTGTACCAACCCTTCAACTTAGTAAATAAACCCCATGTGACCAGCATTTGCCTACTCCTTTTGCTCAGCTTTGTTTTTCTAGAGGGGTAAATACCTGTGAAAACAATAGCAACTATTAGAAGAGAGGAGGGACTCTCAAGGACAAGATTTGGGACAGACTTTCTTCTTGCCATCTCTTGGGGAATGGAGACTGGCCCCCCAAAACCAGAGGCAATCTCTCCTGAAGGATGCAGGCTGATGGCAGTGGGCAGCAGAGGGACCTGTCTCCTCCATGGCAGCCAGGATTTTAGCACAGGCTGGCAGGAGTCCTCTCAAGGAACACATCTGTCACAACTGAGACTTGGGTGATATGTTTCTGTCCCTGCCTTTCTGCCTTGACCCTTGACCTCCCTCCCTTTAAGAAGGGAAGCTGATGGAGGCAGTTCTTCTTATTTTTTCCTCAAAATACATTGGGATTTTTTAAGGATACTCTCAGACTATGATTAATAATAATTAGCAATTTGCATCTTTGAAGAGGAGTTTTTGGTTTGAAGGCCATATGCATCCAGACTCTTTTAACCTCACTGTGGAGAAAATCCCTGAACATTGGACATTTTGGGAAGCTTTCCACAGCTTGAGAGAGGGGCTCAACACTATCTAGGAGCACTCTTGCAGAAGCCATGGTTTCTAGATCACATTTCTCTGGCCAGAAAGATCTTACTCACCCCTTCCTTATGTGGGATTTTGCCTATTCCAGGTTGCAGCATTAAGGTCTGTGCCCAGTCATCATTTAAACTGTTGGCAAGAAAAGCAATTCTGGTGTTGACAACAACAGTTTTAAGGCAGGTAAAATCTGAATGGGATAGAAGAGGAGAAGAAATTTAAAACAAGAATTTAAAAGCACAGAAATCCAACAATTTAGCATGAATATTCAGGTCGTTGGTGCTGGGCCATACAACTCCAAGGTCTCAGTGCACAGCTAAAGCAGTTCTCAAACCTCTGGAGTGCCAGGCACATCACTGCATTAAGGGCATTTTAATATGCATTGCAGTACAAAAGCTTAGCATATTATTTTTACTTTTATTATCAAAAAAAGGAAAATATAGTGAATGTTATCCAACAGAGTGCTTTAAAACAGAATTTTCAAATATAAAGTATAAAGAGATCTTAGTTATATTATTCATTGCAGAAATAAAAAATAAATTATACATATTCTCCTAATAGAGATTAAAATGGATAAATAATGAAAAGATTACAATAGCTATATTTCTCAGGGTCTAGTTTATATTGTTAACCTAAGTACTGTACACTATACATGATTAGGCACACTGCTCATATGAAAAATGCAATGCATCTGCTATTCACAAAAGCAATACCCAGGCCATGTTTTCCATGAGACTTTGTAGGAGCTGGATTGCTCACATTCTGTGTTGGCATAGACACACCAGACTGTGCCTCATATCTGCATAGGAATTTTTTTTTTATGCAAGACTGGCAAAGAAATTTTGGTTTTTCTAAATGACTTGTTTTCCCATTTACTATACTCTTTAACAACATCTCCATGTCACTGCAGGTTGCAGCTTCTCTGAAAACAAGGATTACTCTACCTGCTTCTAGATTTAAAATAAAATAAAATAAAATAAAATAAAATAAAATAAAATAAAATAAAATAAAATAAAATAAAATAAAATAAAATAAAATAAAATAAAATAAAATAAATGTTTTAATTTGGAATAAATACAAGATTTTATAGACTTAACAAAATAAAGAAACCCACAGGGCAAAGCCCCAGCTGCACAACAACCAGCAGCTCACAGGCACACTGTACCAGGGATGCTGAGGATCCCAGAGGAATTCTCTCCCCTGGCATTCCTGCCATCTTTCACTTCAGCTCAGGAACTGCAACCTGGGAAAAAAGGCAATTCCCTCAAAGCTGACATTCATTCCAAAGAACAGCTAGCTGAAGCAAATGGCTGTTTAGTAAAGCAAACTGGCTTAGTTTTAGATGATATTAAAATTCTCCATGTGCCCAGCTCTGTGCTGGGGCTAAATGGGAGAGGAGCAGCCCTGCACCCCAAGCCAGAGCAAGATTCCTGACTAGTCCAGCTGAGGGTTCCCTTATCTGTCTCCAGACCCTCAAATCTGTGGAATCCCAGGGCAATTTTGCTTATCTGAGCAACCAGCCCAGCCTTGCACTGACCCCACACACCAACCCCACTGTGCCTCTCCACGAGCTGGGGCAGGGCTGTGAAACCACTGAACTAAACCTGCACCAGTAGATGCTGCTGGGTGTGCTCATCAAGAAAAGGCTTTCCCAGTGAACATTTTAGTGATGGAAATGATGATCCTAATCTGCTTGCTAAACCTGTGTTTAAATGGCTGGAAAGTGTTTCATATTCTCCAGTGCAAGGGCCCAAATCTGTTGATATTACAAGTGTTGTCAACATTCAGCAGCATGGCAGCTGTCACCAGGCAGTTCAGAAAGGCTGATTTAATTGATACTTTCCATTTCAAATACAATTTGCAGTCGGCATGTGGTGAGAAATGCATCTCACCATGCAGATTTTCATGATGCTGGCACAGAAAAAAAAAATAAAAAGGGTGCTGCTTTTCTTTTGAGAAGCTTGAAATGTAGTCTAGGAAGGAAATATTCAACTCTATATGTAAAAGTTGCTTTCATTTAAATGAACTAAATCATAGTAAATCCCAGATTATTTATTTCTGTATATGAAATAGCATATGTGGCAAAATGTAGAAAGTAGCATAGTATTTTTGGGAATGAGAAAGGAGGCCCTGTTTAGCTATGGGGTTTAAACTAAGGTCTGCAATTCAAGCCTGAGCCTGGAATCTAATTCAGGTTAGATGGCTTCAAAATTCTCCAAGCCTTTCTAAGGAGTTTTCCCTTTCTTTCTTTTATTTTCCTAAAATAACACGAATCTCACAAGAATAGCTGATCTTACCATTGAAGGTCAAGAGATTTTAGCCAACCCAACTCCTATGACTTTCTCTATGTAGTTTAATTAATAGCACCTGAGGGTGGGCAGAACCATTTGACCATCTGAACTGACATCTGCATCCCAGCCCATCACACTGTACCCAACTGGCCTGCACCAAGCCAAATAACTGGTGCCTGGCTGAGCCAGAACATTTATTTCTTTCCTTCAAGAGACCTTTCCTCTGAACTGCACCTTTTTGTTTCTAAGGACTGTGGCTGCCTGCAGGGGTAAGTGCCACACTGCAAGACAGGGCTTTGAATACAAACACAGAGGCACAAGCACACACTGCTCATTTTACTGATGTGAATTTCCTTGGTTTGCTCTCTGTAATCTATGCTAAAGGAAAAAAAGCCTTTCAGATTTTAAAACATGAAGATAATTTTTTTTTGCTTGAGGAAGCATTATAGCCAGGGTTGGACCTGTTCAGCACTATTTCCCACAAGAATGGCTCATGGATCCCAAGCTGCACACAGCCTCCTCAGCCTCTGCTTGGATTTCCTCTGAGAGGGAACCCCTCTGTGCCTCCAGCCCACCAAGGGCACGATCTGCCATCATCTGTGGCCATGCACAGGGCTGTGTTCCCCAGGGAGTCAGTGGGACTTCACACCCTTGAGCCTGGCTGTGAATCCACCCCTGCTTTACACCTCTTTTTAGGGAGGAGATTAGAACAGGAGCTTAGACTGGAAACTCCTTTGACATCTTTTAATTCAGAACCCCTCCATCCAGCTGTTCCCATCCCTGTTTTAGCAGACAAAGCAGTGGCTGAAATCCTTTTTAATTCAAACATCGCTGAATGTTCTTCTCAAGACACAGAGTGCTCCTGGCCCCCTCCCCCTCCCTGTGTCTTGGGTGAGCACATACTTAGATCCCCCAAGCACAGTGATAATTTCTCCTTACCAGCAGAGCCAGTCATTATTTATTATATCACTCTCTCACTTCTTCAGTCTCTCCTAGTGGGAACATTGCAGTGGCTGCTGGCTAGAAAATTAGCCAAGGGAACTTCTTCTGTTGGTCTCTTTCCTCATTATACTAGTAAAAAAAATTTAACTGTGACATTCTCCCTCTCTCTGTATATATATATCAACGCAGGTTGGAAGCACACTGTAGGGGCTAATAGTGAGTAATTTAACTGTGGCTCTCTCACACGTTTTACCCTCATTCTTTCTCCAGAGTAGCAGCAGAAGAACAGTATGTTCATGTATTGTTGCTCCATATTACAAGCAGAGCTTGCAAGTTTATGTCTAATCTCATTCTTTCCACTACTTGTTGTTTTTTTTTTTTTTTGTGGGGATGTGATGCAATTTCTTCCAGTGTCAAGGTGCTGCCATAAATTAGACAGATTCTGGCAACCCGTAAAGAAAAGTTTACATTTTTCCACCTTAAAAAAATCCTTTAAAAAAAACAAACAGGGACACCTGACTGGAACAAAGCTCTGCATATGCACCTATGCTGTGTAGGGCCATCACATTGATACATGCCCAGAGAGGTTCCCTGGTTGAGCAGGAGCCACATGCAGCATAAAGTCAAGGAACATTTTTCCTGGCTCCACTCAGGTGCTTAGGCCATGATGGGATCTGGTTTCAGTTCAAGAAAATTAGAAGGTGGGCTCAGCTGTTCAGAAGATCTCTGTGCAGGCCAGGTCACTGTTTTGATGTGCTGGGATAGGTCTGTGCCAAGTGCATGCATGCAGCTCCATGGGGAGAGCATCCACACTATCATGTGAATAAAGAAAAAAAATTGAGCAATTTTGAGGAACAATTATGTATTTGGGAATGGTCACAATAAATCATATGACTCACTTCAGAATCCCTTCTTGAGAGAAACACAAAGGGGAGCTACTAATGACAGCATCACAAGTGCTCAAATGTCTGGAAGACTCAGGATTTTGATGTTCCTGATTTTGACCCAGATCCATTACATAAGGCATATAGACAAAGTACAATTTTGTGACTTAAGGTTTATAAAAAGACAATCCTGCTTAAATACTTCGTAGAAAGTGCAAAACCTGAGGTTGGGGGTGAGAAAGTCATGGAAACAAATTCACATTCTCCTTTCACCCCAACTGGTTTTTGGTAGCAGAGCACTGCTGATCTCAGGTGTACAACTCCTTGTCTAGAGCAGGTGTCTTCAAATCTTTATTTCCTAAATCAGCCCACCAAAGCTGAGGAGAGCCCATCAGCAGTGGGAAGCAGTCCCTGCACCCTGCACTGGCCAGTGGCCCTGTGTGTGCCCAGCTGGCCCCGGGCCCTGCCCTGCTGTCCCTGCCTGTCCCCCACAGCAGCAGTGTGTAATTGCTGCAGCTCCATGTACCTGGCACTGCACATGTCACACGCTGGCTCCTGCCCACAGGGAAGGAGGACGAGGACAGTAAACAAAGACCTCGGTGTCCTCCAGTTTGGAGCGCCTGCTGCAAGTTTGACTCTCCTCACTTTGAATTATAGTGGCAGTGCTTTGAGCAACTACATCTGAAGTACTCCAGCAGCATCACACTCTTGTTCCACCACCACTCTGATGACCACCAGTATAATTCAAAGAGAAAGAGTAAAAACTCACCTCTAGGTATAAAAACGAGAGAGAGTTTATTCCCTGCCAGAAGAAACAATACGACCAGAATTATAGCAGTTCCTACCCTGCACTGTAAAAGTAATGCTTTCTGTTAGCCAGTGAATAAAACTGTCCTTTTCCAGGAAAACTGTCTTTCACACTTATAATATTATCTTTCCAATAGATGTGAATACACTGGTTTATTACATCTAGCTTGCCTTTTTTTTTTAATGACAGAAAAGGTACCAGAGAACAAAAAGTAATTCTTTTTCCCCTGCTTATGAAAAAGGAGGAAAGGAGAAGAAATCTTTCTATATTTGCATTGCTAATTAGCAGAATGCACACAGATAATACAGTGATCAGTACTGTACACAGGTTTTGAGAGATGAACAAACATTGCACTGTATTTGAATATGCAAGTGTACCATTTGTGTAGTTTATGTTGCATCCAGGCTTTTCCACAAAGGACACACTGGAAACTCCTGATGGCGGACTGGGGGGATGCTGGGGAATGGTTTGTTTACCCTGGAAAGGGCAGTGCAGGGGCACAGCTTGCTTTTCAATGTCATTTTGGTGTTTCTTCACCCCCAAACAAATTTGCCAGCTGGGTTGACTGAGGAAAAGGATTTTAAGAGACTTGTCCAAGGTCACCCTAAGGAATGAGCAAGTCAAGCCACTTACTCAAGGGCACTGAGTGTTTCTGTGGCCCAACCTGCCTCCCTCTTGCTTCAGGTTGTTTGTGCCAACCTCTGCCCCCCTCACCACACAGCCTTCCCCACACAAGCAGCACAGTGTAAAGTTCACAGCAAATCCAGTGAAGTGCCCTGCACCATCCATCATCTTCTTCATGAGATAAGAATAGTTCCTTAAACCTTTGTTCATGGCAGATGTTTTCCCGGTTGATGGTGTTTTTCCAAGTGTCAGTGTCTATCCACAAACTATATCTTGATGTACATCCCTGTGCCTACATACATGAATAGCTTTACAAGATGAACACAGCTTGAAAA
This sequence comes from Oenanthe melanoleuca, assembly GCF_029582105.1. Lineage (NCBI taxonomy): Eukaryota > Metazoa > Chordata > Aves > Passeriformes > Muscicapidae > Oenanthe > Oenanthe melanoleuca. The sequence goes on from NC_079342.1 coordinate 11,835,447, forward strand.
ACTGAGGTCAAACCTGAAGAAGGTTGAAAAAGCTGGGGTAGTGCAAGACATTATATAGCTTGAAATAAACACTGCCTCATCTCATAGAGGTCATTTCATTAGGATAATGGAGTAACTCTTGGAAAACACCAGCCACATTATCAGGTTTGACATAAGCTTTAGCTTCTGCTCATTCACATGTGTGGTCTCAACAACAGCAAATACCCCAGCTGCAGGTATTCCTTCTCTAAGGCTCAGTCCATAAAATCAGCTCTAAAGTCCCTTAGTTTCTCTTACCTGAACACAAAGAGTATACAATCAGCAGTGTATTTTTTAGAATTTAAACCAACACACCCATTGTTTTTTCCTTAAACACCACCATTTGCCTGGCAAGTGATACTCTGAGTATCTACATGAGAATAGAGTATCTATTAATATGGCATCATCTATGGGGGTTTGATCTCCAGATTGACGAGTTAGGGGCTCCCTCTCCTCTCCTCCCTTTCTCTGGCTAGGCAGGGTGCTACTCTGTAGGTCAAACCAACACAAAATCATTTTCATGCAGGCAAAGCTCTTTGAGAACATGACACCAGCTCTGCTGCCATCCTGGTTTAGCTTGATCTGTCACTGAGCTGACTCTGGTCTTCTGCTCAGCTGGGCTCACTCGTCAGCATGGCAATATGGACTATTTGGAAAGTCCTGTCCCTAAGCACCCTCCTCAATCCTCGCCTACTGACTTCAGGGAGGATACCTTGTACATGGTTTACCCATCAGAAGATGATTTTTATGTACTGCTCTTCTCCCTGAGTGTGGCTGTAGAGCTGTCTTTAAATCTGGACTCTGACACTCCACTGCATAAATGTTCCTCACACTGGAGAGAAAATAACTGAGTTCTGCTGTTGGCAGGTCTGCTCTGACATTGCCACCTTGCACCCATTTGTTGTGCAGTGTTTGAGGGCAGCTCACTGTACTTCAAAAGGTCCAACCACCTCTGTGCAAGCAAAGCACAGTGACAAAACCCCTGCAGCAGCCCTTGCCCCTCTGTGCAGGTCTTGCCTGCCTCCCAAGAGTTGTTTACAGCCCTGAGCCCTCTGCTGAGAGCTGGGGATGCTGCACATGTCCTTGCACGTCTAGTGGTCAGCTTCACTCAGCTATCATACTCTCCTCCCAGTTACACTAATGGCAGGTGATGAGAAAGCTATTTATGAGCAGTAGGGTAATTTACAGACCTAAATAATGTATTTTTAGAAAAGTGAAGGCATTATTAAATACTGTCAGATCACAGTGTGAAAAGACAGTTTCAATATTTTCTTTTATAAATCTATTTTCTAATTCTAATCAGATTCTTCTCACCAAGGCTCCCTCAGCTATCTGCTGAGGACAACAGAGGACAACCTGTCATCTGAAGCCATTTCAAATACAGTCACAAACAAATACTTGTATTAATATTAAACATGTAGCAGTTTCAAGAGCATGTATTTTTTTGTATAGAGATCACACTATTCTTTTGAAGAGCCAATAGGGCTTTTGTTCCCAGCTCCTTTTAAACAATCTGGATATTAACTTTTCTACTACCACAAGCCTCTGAGCAACTTCCCACAATATTCTCCAGACAGGTGTTTGCATAAACCGTGTCTTACAAAGACCTTGGGCAGACAGCTAAGGAGTTTTACCTTGTGCCTATTAGCAGCCCAAGTGCTTGAGTGCCAGACAGGGCCCTAGAGATCCTATGACCAGCTCCCTGGTGCTGCAGAGCCTGTTACTTTATTGGTAGTATGAACCAGAGGAATGTTATGTGTTGTTCAGAGAAAGAGTTATGTGCTTTGTGTGAGTGAACGTGGGGGGAATGGAGAACAGCAAGCCAGCCCATCCCAGATCCCCACTTTCCCCTGGTGTCTCTGGTTGCAGACCCCCCTCTTGTACAAGTTTCTTCTGGTCCCCGTGAGAATGGAGAGACAGTCTTCAGCAATTAGCCCAGGGAGGGAGAGGCTAATTGTGCCAATTAGCACCGGAGCACCAGGTGGGGAGACTTAGAGGCCGGTCAGGAGGGGACCGATGAAATGCCTGTCAGGGTCAGGGAGGCAGCACCACTTGGGGGAGGAAGGAGACAGGGAGCTGCTGATTGCATCTCATTAGGCCTCGTTTCCACCTTGAAACAATCTTTTCAATGCACTTGGAGAATGGGAATCAGTCAGTTCTGAGGCTTGTGCTGTCCCTACAGGGGCAGGGGAAGGAAAAGCCTGGGTACAGCCATCAACACCAGGCTCACCATCCTCCCTCACTGCTCAGAGCAGCCTTGTTCCCCCCCAGTCCCAGTGAAGCCTCCGTGGAGAGACCCAGAGTTGCTGTGGAGCCACACTTGCAATGTTCTCCCACATTTTAAGCACTACAAGGTCCTCACGGGGTCTTGCTCAGAGTATAATGTCTTGCCTAGCTCAGGTTTTCCTCCCTGTAGCTCAGGGTTCCTACATGGAAACAACTGTAAATGGAGGGCGCCTCGATCCCCCGGTGCCCTGGATTCAAACTCTATTACAGTGACACGTGCTCCAGTGACAGGATAACACACCTGATCGCAGCAGATCACTTTCTAACAAGCTTGTTGCAAAACACTCATCAGCCTAGTTTTTGCAACAGCCATTGGTCTCTCTGGGCTGCAGTGCAGTGCTTAAACCAGACTCCAGCACATTTTGAAGTGAGGCACACAGCTCCATGCTTCAGGACAAAGCCTGGCCCTCCCATGAGCTGCTCTCACTACTCTGCATCCACCATCTGAGTTTTTACTCCAAAAGCACACTGTAACCACCTGCTAGTGCTCCTACAACAGCCCAAAGCAGCCATAGAGAAACTGAGCAACAGAAACAATAAAAGCATTGAGTAATACAAACTACAAATACCCATAATGTCACAGCTTAACTACTCAGCTACTTACTAAGACTTGCTGAGTGCTGGCCTGTGAGCCTGTCCCCTGCTCTGCTGCTGTCACTCTCAGGCAGACCTCTGCCTTCTGCAAACCACCAGCTGTCCAGAGCAGGGCTGCACTGAAGGCACATCTGATTCTCTCCACCAAAGCCACCCCATTTTCTAGAAAGGAAGACAAAGTTTGATTTACCAAATGCTGGGACTATGTACACTGCAGCTGCTGTTTTCCCCACTTGCCTAAAGGAGGTAAATGTCCTACAGTCCCAGCTCCATGGCTGCCACCAAACCAGAGTTTTACATGAGTGGCACAGGCAGTGCCTACAGCAGCAATCAGGACTGAAGGGGGATGCTTCAGCTTCCCCCAAAGACAGGAGTTAGGCTACCCAGAATTTTCCAGCTTCCTCTGCTGGTGAGTGTTCACACTGTCCAAGGGCACTGCTTCTTGCATGGGAGCACCAGCAGGAGCCTCAGGGCTTTGGACTGCCAGGGTGATGAAGGCACTGCAATGGCAGGACACTTGTACCCCAGAGGTTGTTTCTGCATGACTCTGAGCCTTGTCCCTGCAATCAGCGGGCTCAGGCAGCCTGAGCCACCCTTCCTCACGGAAACAGAAGGTGGTTACTTGGCCAAATGCTCACTTTCTGAAGCATAAACTTTTTGAAAACAAACAAACCAAAACCCCCTTGAGGCTCAGAAAAGACCAGTGAACCATAAAGACCCAGTCAGACAGTCCAGGTCCAAATTAGCGGCACTGAATTGTGGGTCAACAGTGCAAAACCTTTCAGCTTTCTGCTACCAGTATCAGAAGAAAACCAGGGTGCATTTAAACTCCAGCACCTTTCCACAGTTTAACAGTAAATGGCCTATATTGAATAGCTGGCAACACATGCACTCTCCTTGTTTTCCTTCCCTGTTAAATGTTTCCTGGCATGGTGACAGGTAAAGCATAATACAGCTTGGCAATGTGGCTTTTACATGGTGGAACAGCTCCTCCGTGCTACGCTAGAACACATATTACTGTGACAGGGGCTTTATTCTGAATTATCTGCACATACTAAAAGCCAGTGGGAAATTGGAGGAGAGTTTAGTGAAAACTACAGAAGATTTTGTTACCGCTGAGCGGAAAATTTTGGATGGAAATCACGGAGTGTGGGGCTTAATCACAGCTCCTTCTGCTCTGTGTAAGGCAGCCCCAGCCATTAAAAATTCACTTGGGAAAGGTGGATGGTTATCCAGCATTAAGCATCTTTCTGTGGCACTGAATTCTTCAGATCACTTGGGGAGGTAAGGCATCCACTTTTTAACCTGACAGTGCTTGTTGATAAAAACACAGAGAACTGGATGGAGCACTTACACAAAGCTGGGAGGTGAGATAAATGGAGAGGATTTAGCCTGTGGTGGGGGATCTGGTTAGGAATAAAGCTGTGCTGACTTCTAAGAATGGAGATGATCATGCAATTATTTCTTTGCATATATGTGAGTGATGGAGAGCAGAAACTCACCCAAGCCTGGCTTGCTGCTGCACTTTCTTGGAGACCACCTTCCCAGAGCCACTCACAGAGGCATCTTCACTTGGCAGCTCTCTGAAATGGAGGAGCCATTTTGCATTTCAAATTTATGAGGCATTTTGTATCAGGAAGCTGCTGTTTATCAAAGGTCTTATTTTCTTTGTCAATTGGAGATAAAATGCTTAAGATGTTCTGACTGATAGAAGTTGTTGTTGAGAGCTTGAGCTGAAAAAAATGACCAAGAGGAGAACAGTGAAATTTCTGAGCCAGCAAGTTGTTCTGTTTCTCTCTCATGGACTCATTTTCATACTTTTCTTATTGCTGCTTTGCCCATCCTATGAGAGGTTTCATGCAATGGTTATCATTGGAGTGTTAGATGGGTTTTTTTTTCCCTTGAAGTTTGTTTCTATTAATATCAAAACAATGTGCTCACTTCATATTCTCAGATTTTTTAAACTGATTTTAAAAAGTTCAGTCTCAGATTATTTTCACCATTCCACACCCACTAGAGGCCTTAGACAATGACCTGATTTGAACCTTGAGACTAAGAGAATGTGGGTGTCCAACTGAATACAGCCTAAGGTGGAAAAAGAATCTGTGCTGGTGTACACCACTTCATTAAATGAGAAGATTGTTGTCTTTACTATCTTGGTTATCTCAGTCACCATGAAATCTCACAGGAAGACAGAAACCATTTCTCTGGTGTCCTCTGTAGAAGAGTGTTGGAAGCATGATCAGAAATACTGAGGAAACAAGTGATTATATTCTTCAGAATTTGTCTGCCACTGGCCACACAGAGCATCCACCATGCAGGGCAGCCAGGTAAGCTGCATAAACAGAAGTTAGTATTGGGAAGCAAAGATGAATAAAGGCAAGAAATGTCCCTTGCCATTATTGTTACATGAATCCTGGAGGTTTGCATTAGCGGAGACATTCCAGAATAAATGTAACTGTGCCAAAAAAAATGCAAGGGAAAATGAGAGACCCATGGTTTCCTCAGCCATTTCTGCTGGATGCTTCTTCAGACCTGCAAGTGACTAACACAGTTCTCACCAGCTGAATCTCAGCCCTGCAGCCCTTATCCCTGCTCCATGCTGTATGACAGGGAACTGACCACACTTTGAAGTCAGGAGACATATTTCATAAGTAGTCTGTCAGCAGAATTATTTCTGAGGCCTTTGATTAATAATGTAGGACATCAGTGATCTCGGAAAACTTTAACATCAGCACTGTACTTGGCTGATTCAGCTGTTGACATCCTTGTTGTTGTTTCTTGGCTGAAGACAGATGTTTGTGAGGTTAGATGGAACAGGCTGGAGTGTATGAACATACCAGAGTCAGTGGAAAGCACTCACTGCTTCCTTACACTTATGTGGTGACTCAATCTGTATTCTGGGAACTCTGTCAGATTATAATTGCTCCATGGGTGGAGCCAGTGGCATCTCTTAGGAGCTGAGACACTCCTGAAACTTGTATGATGATGCCTGGATAGTCCTCACATGGCTTAGTGCCTTAGGGAAGAGCAATAAATACCATCAATTGCTCTACTGGATTACATTTTTGAAAGGTGCTCTGGTCTCACCTGTTAATGGTGTGGCTTAATTTTCCTTGAAAGGGTCATCACAAACTCAGGAAAATGTAATTCAGGGATGAAGCATAGTATCTGATGCTGAAGGCAGGCTGGGTGTTCTTAATGGCTGAAAAAGACAGTTCAGCAGCAGATCAGGTGTGTAAAAATATGACCTCTCTAATGCTCCCAAGTTCAAAATTATTGCTGGATAAGTGTCGTTTGAACAACTTAAAGCTTCACAGTTTACTAAAGGATGTGTTTTGTATTCTGGTCCAAGTATGACTATACAAGAAAATGCCTTCCCTGCCTCATCTGAAATACCAAATGTGAGGCAAAATTTTGCTTCAAACTTCCATGAAGAGCTAAAGCCTCTCCATCCACAATAATATACAAACTACATAGTAAATCATCCTTCTGAAAACATTTCATCCACTTTGTATTTTCAGTCCAACGATTAAGGGCTTCTGTAAGTAAATCTCCTGTTTCTTTCAGGGAACAAAACTGCCCTGAGCTCACAGACACTTTCACCTTGAGGATCCCATAGGAAAATAGTTCTGGGGATGGAGAGGTAAGAGCACATGTCAGGAGGTCCTGGGGCCCTGCTCTTCTCAGAGCTGTCCCCTCAGACATCCCACAGAAACACCAAAGCAGGAATGGAGTTTCATCCTGCAGAGAAAAGCACCTGTGCCAGAGGCATGCTCAGGAATGATCAGACTATTGCAGGTATAGAAAATTTGCTGTGATCAGTCTCCATTCACCTTTCTTCTTCCCAGCTTTATTTCTCAGGCTGTGAACTTCTCAGCCTGCACAGGAGCTGCTTCTGTAGCCCCTAAGAAGTCACTGGAGCTTTGTGTGCTCATGCTGTGGGAGTGGAGACTTTTACCACCCTGCCCAGTTACATGGACAGGTGAACTCAAGATTTTGAGCAGTGATGTGATAAAGCTGAGAAGTGGGGCCAGAAGAAGTTTGGTGAGGATGGTCATGATTTGCTGAAGATCTTGAGGTGAAGGATGGGATGAACTTGGAAAGATGCCAGAAGAAGTAAGCTCACCACAGCTCTTGTGCTGAGAAATGACCCAAAGCAGAAAACAGATCACTGTCCCCAGACTCCCATGGCTCTTACACTGGAACCAGCACCATTAAAGCATGGAAGGAGGTCAGCAACCAGCTCACTTCTCTGAGCCAGTAGACACAAGGCAGAAACCAGCTGGAGGGTGCCCAGAGCTGCTCCTAGGCTACTGCCACAAGAGAAAAAAAATCAACTTGTTTTGCTGCTGCAGACATGAGACAGGTTTGAAGGGGTTCACGGCTGTAGGACTCAGTTCTTAAGCACTGATTAGCTGATATAGAATTAAGCATTCATTACCCAGTCCATGTGCCATATGATGGACTTCCAGAAAAAAGCAACCCTCCACCAGGTGTAGGTAATGTTTGTTATTATGTAGGTGTTACTCAGCAATTTGGGAATGAAAACATTTTAAAATTTAAATTATATAAATTATTAGGTAGAATTAATCGGTTTTTCTCAGAGTTCAGTAATTCCTATTGTTAAATCTGCTTTTGTGTTTTGCAGCATTAAACCAATAATAAACAATAAAACACAACCAACAAAATAAGGTCCATCAGGCTGTGTCACCTACCATTATTTATCTATGTTTGTGCCACAATTTCATCACTTGATCAAATAATAGCAGATTCCACAATATGTCATTCACGTATCCCCAGTTTATCTATAATGATTTTCCTCTTGTCAGCTCATTTCTTGAACCTTTGCAGAATCTGGTTTCAATAGTACTATAAACAATCATCATTGCATTGTAAAACTGGAAACTCTCCACTAAAATAGTGTTTTGATCTGGGTTGCCATAGTAATAAGTCTGTGCTCCCCTCTTTGGAGGCCTTGTTATATGAAGTATCTGTGATTTGCTCAGAATGGCCCCAGTTCATCTGTCAAAGTAGGTTTTTCCTTTTTTAAAATAATGATCTAGAAAATCCCACAGTGGCAACAAATATTTTACAACCATAACGAGAAACATTGTATCACTCAAGCTTTGTAAATCTATGCCATTATTGCATTAGAATAAATCACTTTCCTTAGGTATATTACTTAGAAATATGCAATTCTAATTTTAGAGCGTGTATTCAATAGGGGGTATTTATTTTTATGTAAAGAGAATTATTAACTTTGACTTCAAAAATACATCACATGTCAGGTTGTGTTTAGAGGCCCTGCAGCAAAAAGAAAAAAAAACCCTGAAATTCTTTCTTATTTCTATCAAAATATCACAAATATCCAGTCAGCTTCAGATTTAGTTACTCTAAGTCCATTCTTAGGTGCTGATTTTTATAATGAGATCAGATATTACCAAAGATTTTACAACTGAACACTTAGATAAATGATATTCAGATTATGTTCTTGTAAAAATTATAAGTCCTGAAAATACATCAGCAGCACTATAAAATATATCATGATACATTATTTTAAACAGAAATGTTCCAGTTGGTTACAGTAATTTGATACATGAACTATGATATTTCCTCCTGCAGGAATGAGAGTAAACAAACACTACATCAACACAACAGTGACAGACTCCATGGAAGAAAGTGAGGACAGGGACCATATTTTACCTAAGACAAATGGTGAAGTTGGTGACTTTATGCAAGCTACAGTTTCTCCATGTAACTCACTGTCAGCTACTGCCTCCTAATACCTGACAGAGGAATATTAAAATCACCAGTGGGGGAAAGCATGGAAGGTATCCCTCTCTTATTCAATGAATTCTAATTAAACAGTAATTACCTTCCAGTGAGGACTCTGCAGCCTCAGGCCCCTCCTCACATGAAATGTTAGCTGGCTCCTCGGCAAACAGATGAGCTGAGCTGCATATTCATATTTCCTTACCTTTGGCCACCACTTAGCTCTAGGTAGTGCCAGATCATGGGAAGTCTTCGAAAATAGTTTTATATCATTTTGCCAAGTGGATCCCCAGAAGACACTGTGGGGGCAGAGGTGCTGCACATCTTCTGTTATAATTGACCTGGGCTTTGAGATTTCTCTGTCATGATGTATCCCAGGAAAGTGCATGACGGGAAGAAACTTGTTATTCCTCCAGCAGTGCCAAATGGACAAGATCAAGTAGGCCTGGGACTTGAAAAAAAAAGCAAGAAATATTGACAGATAGGTAACCACTCCAGTAAATGACAGGCAGGCACAAGAAGCTTGATTTCCTTGGGGTTCAGAGATAATCTATTAACCTTAAAATATTTCAGTGCAAATTTGATAGATTTTTAAAAAAATACAAAATGTTTAATTGAAATAATTAGGTCTGTTTTGATTTCTTTTACTCCTTGCAAGTTAGCAGAGTGAGAGCAAAAATCTACCCATGACTAAAAAAGCTAAAGCCAGACTTAATTCAACTCAAAATATTTATTTATTAGATTACCAAAACTGTACCTGTAATATAGTAGAAGAGCATTAAAGGTGTCCTCTGAGAAGGTGTCATTTTTTATGGCACTGTGGCTGGCACTGAAACACTTGTTTTGCAATCCTTTGGATAGTAGCTCATCAACAGCCAGGAAAATGCTGGGACAAATTAAGGCCAGTAAGCTGGGCCAAAATAATTAAGAGCAGAATTTGCCTCTTGAGACCACTGTCCCTTTAGTGAGCCCAGTGGCAGCCCAGCCCATCCTGGTGGAGCAGCAGAACCCTCGTGGGTGCTGTGCACACACACCTGCTCTCACAGCCTACACTCAGGTGAAGCTTCAGCTCTCCATGCTGGCATGACCCAGAGCAGAAGGAATACAATACTCTGGATTTAGGCTCCATTACAGAGGATTTCTGTAACTTTTACTTTGAGATGTTCTCATCTTCCCTCTGTTTGCAGCTGGGAATTCTCTTGCACTGAGAGGTATCCTCTTGGCCAGAAGCAGCTTTGCTGCCTTACCCGAAATTCTGTTGACATTTGGCTGAGGTTCCAGTTTAAAGACTCATTCCTGCTCTCCCTGGTGTGTCTCCCTGCTGAATTCCTGCATCCTGCAAGGCTCCCTGGGTCAGCCCCATCCACACTCCTGGCACAGCAGGAGCAGTGCTGTACATTGCCTCAGGCCCTGCTAAAGAGGTTGCTGGAACAGAGAGGGAAGTGGATGAAGAGGCCAAATTCCCTCCACCTTGCAACTCTCCAGACAGCTTATATTCCTCCTACAACCCATTCTCATCTTCTGTTGCAGGACCAGCATGAAGAAAAAGCTTTAAAACAGTGGAACACAAAAGGAAAGAGGATGAATCACCTCGGCCTCACCATGCATTCTAGCTCCAAGCACTCTTAATTGACATCTGCCTTGGCACACTTTAAATGGATTACACTTTGATCTACCCACCCTTGAGAACAGATAATTTATATGAATTGAACACACGGCACAAGAATTTTCTCCTTTCTTCCCATAAATTTTTGCATATTTGTTGACATTTGTTATACCCTTTTACTTACTTTCTTTGGTTTAAATGACACCATTTATTCAATCTTCCCAAGTAGATTATGTTTTCCAGACCACTGGCTCTTTCTGTTCTTATCCTCTGGACAGTTTCTTATTGATCAGTTGCTTCTGGAGATTAGTCTCTTGTTCTGCTGTCATGACAAGCCAAGTAAGGTAACAGCTGGTTCTGGAAATGAGTTATGTTGATGAAAGAGAGAGGTTTGGTCCTCACTGAGGTTGGTGGAGGCTCACAGGAATGATGATACAGGTTTGGTCCCACAGATTCATTTTTTCAAAGATGGGGTTTAATTCTGGATGGATCAATACTTTCTGGCAGGACCTCAACATATTCTCACCATGGAGTACCTGAGTAATTCATTAAAGTTAAGGAAACACAATGTGTAGATTCAAACTTATACCTGCATTTTACACAAACAGGAACTGCCTACAACGTACCTGCAAAAAATCCCCAAATAAATGCTGCTTAATATTTGCAGTATTTTAGTTTTAAATTGTTTTCCTGGTTCTACTTATACATTAATAAAATTAAATTATATTCAATTTTGATATCTTCTCTTTTTAAATTACATGACACCCAATTCTCATTTATACCAGGACTGCTTTTGGCTTGCTCTTGATAATAGCATGTAAATTAGATACAATAAAATACAGTCCTACCCAAATGTCCCTCTGCTCTGTCACAGTGATGTAACATAGCATTGGTGTAAATGAATCATGGACCTCAGCTTTGTAGATCCATTTTGATTTTTTAAGCTTGATGTCTTAGCATGATGCAAGAGCAGGTACATTGTATTCCCAGTAAACTGTTATTATATTCATAATGCCATAACACTCATTTTCAGAAAATAGTAATGTAGGTTTTTCAGTGCATAATTTGGTGGCTTTGGGATTATTTGAAGAGGGAATGTGTTGGATCTGGATTCTGAAATATACCTTAATACCTACTTGCTAATTACTGTTGGGCCATCCAGAATGTCTGCAGCCACTTTATGAGAGTTCTCCCTTGACCCATCCCACACCTTCCATCAGCTCAGTGTGGACACAGCATTACTCAGTTTTCTCATGCTGTGAGGGGTTAGGTGAGGCAAAAGCTCACACACCAGAGTCTTATCCTATCTCCTAAATCTTCTTTTGTCCACTTGAAATCTCCTAATTGTAGCAGTGAAGAACATAATGGGAAAAGAGTATTGACTTTTTTAATTTCAAACGGGCTATGTGAACTATCTTTACAATAACTATGTGTTTCAATAATTTATAGCTATGATGCTATACCTGACAAAATGAGTCACATAACTAGAGCAATGTGCACTTTAAGTTTAAAGTCAAGGTCTTCCTTGCTCATTTTAATGACTTCTCTTGTGCACAAGATATTAATATTCCTGTGAGCAAACATAGCACTGACTCATTAATCAATAGAGGCTGGCTTCTCTACATAATAACAATAGCCATACTAGATAATTAACTTTTGTTCCATTTGCTGTAGTTTGTACATAATTTCCAGTGGCTGACACTGGATAATAAAAAGCTTTGCAGATGACAGACACCTTTTAAAATCCTTTTTACTAGTTTTGGGAAATGATCCACACCTACTGATATAAGTAAAATACAATGTAGGTGTCTGTGTGTGTCCATGCCATATTTAAAAGGAGGCAACTGACAATAAATAAAAGATCTAATAAATATTGTAAGGCTTCAGTGAGTCCTGCTGTTAAATTGTAGCATAGTGAAGGATTTGCATTTTCCTGTCATGTAGTTATAAGGCAGACTAGAGATAAAGGTATGTCTACAATTAAATGAGTATTCTAGGCAACTGGCAGATTCCCTGAGTCCAGACTGGGATAAGAAACACACGTTTTTAAAACAGCTTTTTTCCTCAAACACATTTTAAATATTAGGGTGAGTTGAGTAAAGGTGGCAACAGCAGAAACTCCACTGCAGCCCAGAGAGACTTACCATGGGGTGAGGCACGGCACTGTGCCAGAACACAAAGGAAGAGGTAGCTTTAAATCCAGTCCTTTGGGTTACTCAGGGCAGCTCCAGGAACAGCAGCAGCAGCTCCTGCCAGGAGCCCAGGGACAGTGGCACAGGGCAGGCACTCACAGCACGGGAAGCAGAACCCCAGAGCACAGGCACCCACTGGGAGGCATCAGGGGGGATGGCTTTGCACAGATCATCCTTTTCTTTGCTTCCATTGTTAGGGATTTTCAGTAATTGGAGATGGTGCTTATGCCCTCTTCCTTAAAACAAACAAACAAACAACCCAAAACACTCAACTTGGTGTCATCAGCAGAGCAGGCTGAAGAAGGAGAAATCTGCTGCATGCAGGAGGTGGAGGGCCCATAATCCACTTTTCTTCCAAAGTGAAAGTAAATTTTTCTTTGAAAATAAAAGAAATCTCAAATCACTTATTACTTTCTTTTGATGTTTTACATGTTTAAATTGTTTTCTCATCTGGAATATAACATGGCATTGAATAAACCACACGTGAGTGCTTTGAAAAGCAAAAACTGAAATACTATATTTCATAGATATCAATCTGTCTGACAAATAATGAGTTTCTGCCACCTCTATATTTCTTTCTGACTGATATGGGTTGTTGGGGAAGTCATCCTGGTGTTCTGCAGTTTCAGAGATCATGCAAGTGCATTTTCTGAAGAAAATAATGTCCCACTGATTTTCTTTAACTGGGTACTTAGCTGTAGACATTAGCTCTGAAATCCAATGTGCCTGTAATCCACAGAAGAAGACAGTTCAGTGTAACACACGTATCACTGCTCTCATCTGTAGCTGCTGTTTCCTTTGTGATACCGAGAGTTGCAGGGCCAGTACTCAGCTGCATAAATCACTGCAGCTCATTGACACTAACTGAGCTGCCATGATTTGCCCAGATGAAGATCATCCCTTAGATCTGATGTTGATAAAGCATCCTCACCAACGTGAGCAAAAACCATTTGTGAAATGTTTCTGCTTTCAGGTTCAAAGATGAAGATAGCTATCACCCTTATTCATACAAAACACCCCATGCAGAGACTGCCTTGATTAAGCCTTAAATCAAAAGCTAAAGCATGTGAAACAAAGGAGCCTCATACACCTGTTAGGGGGAAAATGCAGGCTACTAAGTGAGCACCTATTTTCATTGTAGAGTGTGTTCTCCAGCAGGAATAAAATATACTGCAAGTCAATGGTCCGTCAGCTTCTATATAGAAGGGAAAACATTCTTGTGCTCAAAACTGTGGAAATATCAATATTTCAAAAGGTAGTTTTACGGTTCATTCAAGCACTGATAAGAAATCATTACACTTTTTAAGAATATTGATGATTATGGAGAGGCATTTAATGGAGGGAAAGCCTTTTTTTGCAGTTCGTTAGTTTGTGCATCTCTAATTGACTCTTCAAGACTCTTTTGCATGAAATACTAAACACAGCTTTAACCAGGTAATTTTTATACCAGTTATAAGCAAACATCTCCACCTTATAACAATTTCCTTTCTATGTCTCCCCAATGAGTACTGTCAAGTTCTGGACAGAGTTCAATGCAGGAAATACATGGAAAATCATCATTTCAATCTAGGCTACCCAAGGAACTGATTTAGTAGATTAGACATTAGATTTGGAATATGTAGTGGGCTCACCTCTTTGTCTATCAAGATAGGTTATGAGGATTTCTGTGGCAGCTGTTAGATCCTGCTTGAGTTACCTGGGCACTAGGAGCAGGAAAAAGAGTGAAAAACAATGTGTAAAAGCTCTACTGGCACAAAGCAATGCAAAAGTACCCCCTGACTGCCTGAAAGATCCCTGTGGGGTTGTGTGGACACTCCCTTTTGAGGCTTCTCCCACTTAGCAGGCCGTGGGCTATGTAGGGCAAGAGGAGGATTATGGCACAGCTGAAAGCACATGGGTATCTGTGCACTGGGAGGCACAGGCTGGGCTCTGCAAAGCAGTGTCATTAAACGTGACCTCCCAGGCTATTGCAAACTTCTGTGGTCTACAATCAACTATTAAGTCAATGAAATCATTTGTATCAAAGACATTGTGACACTGTCTGAACATGGGAATGGAAAATAAAAAGACAGCCCTGCATGTACATATGGTCATGGTCCAGTGCAGTGAGTGTTACTGCTTGGTTTGCTGGAGCATACTGGACAAGATTTAGAGCTTGTTATTTTTGCAAGAAGTACAGTGGAGGGAACATCTGATGTATATTTCAGTAGAAAATACCATCAGAATCAAGGCAAATGTAAGGCAAATGTTTTGCAGTTTCAACATAAAAAATGACACTCTATGCAAAACTCCTGTGATTACAGAGATATGTCTCCCCCTGTGAATATTTCTCTTTTTGGTTCTTGCCCCAGAAGATTGGAAGCAGAATTAGGGGCCTCTGTGGAGAGACATTTCCAGGCCCCATTTTGCTGAACCAACAGATGTGGATCACTGGGACTCTGACAAGCACTAGAACTTTTCTTTGCTTAGTGGCATCCAGAGCCTTTGGGGATTTACTCAACATCAGTGAGAAAAGCTGTGCCAGCCTCATCAGCTGGAGTGCCCTGGTGCTCTTTGCTCCCAGCTGGATGTGGGAGGCATCACTCAGCCCTGCTCCTGCTGGGGCAGGCGTGGCACAGCCAGGCAGGGGCAGCAGGGCACAGCTCTCACAGAGCTGGCTCTGCCTCCCTGGCACTTCCATGGGGACACAAATGCATGGAGAGCCCCTGCTGGCTGCAGTCCATGGGGCTTGGTGCCACCTGGGGTAACCCACGTGGGACCCTACAGGCCACCAGGTATTTTTCAAAAAGATCCTGGAGTCCAAAATAACATGACCCCATAGCCTGCCCATGCTGAGCTTTTGTCATATTTTTTTCCAGTTCCTTATTGTAAAAATATTATGTGAGATTGGATGATAGCACCATGCATTTGTCCCCATATTTAGCTGGAATGAGTGCATTATCTATGGGAAAAGAAAACAGAATTGTACTTATTGACTTTTGCACTCTCTAAACCCTTTTAAATTTAAACAGAAGCATTAAAATTCTTGCCCCTCTGAAAAAAACAAAAGTACCCCACTCCAACCAAACAAATCATAAATACCAAGAGGATTACTCCATCTGTGGTATTATTACTCACTCTCTGGTTTCTACCAGGTGGTAGGTCAGGCTGCAGAAATGTTCTCTGTTAACAGCAATGAAGTTACTTTATTGCCAACTTTGAACAGCAAAGCCTGAAGAAGCTGAATTCTTTTGCATTGCTATTTAAACCACTTCTGGGATTGCCCAGATCTGGTGAAGCAGCATTCTACTGTTTTATGCAGTGGCAGTCCCAGACCCAACCAAAAGTCCATTAATAGAGAAAACTAGATATCTGTTAATGTGCTGCATGAGTCCTCAAGGCATCTCTTTACTTCCAGATGAGGAGTGTCCCTTTCTTCTGAAAAGCCAGATGGATGTGTGCATGTGCTGGGGGTGATCAGGCAGCCAGACTCCCTACCCTCCTGGCTGGTTTCAGGCACGTGTATTTAGATTCTTACTCTGATTCACACAAACCTCCCCCTTCTCTCTCTCACCTGATTGCTATGATTTTTTAAAAATTCATAGACTCTTGTCTTTCCACATTCAAGTTGGTGTCTCCAGAAGTGTCCATGTAAAGATTGGTGTTATCTACCAGCAGCTGCAGAAATATAAATGAAGATGTAGCTCTCTTCATCTATCTGTAGCTGCATTAGAATCTGTTGGTTGTTAAGAAAATGTAGTACCCTCATCAGGGGTTTAATATCACTTAAAATTTTACCCTGATAATCCATATCATGATTAGTGACACTGTGAATTAAGGATTTGTCAGCAATAAATATGGGTTACCCTCACAAAGGACCATTATGAGAGAATGATGCCTAAACCTGCACCTCTGCCACATGTGCATTAAAAATGTCCTGCTGTCAATGCTGTGTGAAGGAGCCAATTCTTTCACACTCCAAAAAAAGGTTCCAGCCTTAATATATTCCTGCAGGAGCTGTTGTGGGATAGTGAGGCTATGTAAATCCATCAAGAGTTTTTCTTAACCTGCAGATATTCACTGTAGGGAAATGCATGCCATGCTGTGCTGGGTGTGGGTTGGGAAAAGCCCTTTTAGGGACATTCAGCTGGGAAGTCAGCCAGGTCAGAAGGAGTTTACTGCCTTATTCTGACTCAGTCAATCCTTGGGACAATGTTGTATTTTAGGAACATGCCACTAGCACTATGTTGTGAATTTTGGAAAAAAGGATTATCTGATTGTCTGTCTTTACCTCCTTTGTCCCAGAGGAACATGTAAAAATAGGTTAAATATATTTACTCCTTCTTCCCAATTCTTTATCTGCTGAGAGGCAGATGTTCTGCAGCTTCAGACATCTCCTGCAGAGAGGGAACACATCCCCATATTAGCACAGTGGCAATATGCATGGGAGCCTATTTCAAAATTAGATATTCTGGAGGACACAAAGTGGGGTGGGCACAGTATCTCCTATGACT
The DNA here is from genome assembly GCF_029582105.1 of Oenanthe melanoleuca. Taxonomy (NCBI): domain Eukaryota; kingdom Metazoa; phylum Chordata; class Aves; order Passeriformes; family Muscicapidae; genus Oenanthe; species Oenanthe melanoleuca. The sequence continues at coordinate 11,852,411 of NC_079342.1, forward strand.
CCCTGTGCAACAGCTTGGAAGTGACCATTCCCTACACTGAATGAGGCATTATTTCATTTTTGATACCTTAAAGCCTGTACAAAGTGAAAGTTTAGGCAGAATATGCTGAAACTGAAAAAAGCAGATACATTTAAATTTTACTCTGGCTAGTTCAGCTAATCCCTGCAAAACAGGAGTACTGCCAACATTAATTTTTCATCCAGCTAACTCATATTGAACTTATCATCACTAGTTACTTAAAATTGAATCTATTTTTAATAGAAAAATTGATACTGGAATATGAAACATGAAGTAACACATCATTGTTCTGCAAAAGACTAAGCTTTTAAAGATAGCATTGTAGTCTGGAAACAGAAAAAGGTAAAAGGTTATTTCCAACATTAAAAGTAATCTACATGTTCACCAAATCCTAGATCATCTCAAAGCAGTAATTATTCACTGACTGTAGATAGCCTTATTGTGATATTTGCTGTATGTTTATTATTCATCACAGCAGATTATCACAGGATTACTGCAACATATTTTTCCTTTCAGTAAAATCTTATTTTCAGGTAATCTGGACTTTTTTTGTCCCCCTTCACAAAATCTGCTTTCATCAGCCTCCAAGTCTGACTAATAGCCAGTTACTTCAGTTTCTACATGATTATCCCTTTTTGTATTTTATACAAAGATATCTAAATTATTTTTTTTTCTGTAGTGCATAGCAAGAATGGCTGCTTCTCTTTCATACTACAGGGCAAACAGCCAGACTTTAAAGGCTTCATAATTAGGGACTTTACCAGATTGTAACAGAAGATGTATTTGCCTATTTCTGCTGTAAAGTCAATTATAAATATGCAAAACTCAAAGTGTGAGTGACCAGGCCACACTTAGCCGACAGAGTAAGACTGCAGCCAATTAAAACAGAAAAAGGTTGAGTTCTCAGTTTTCTGCCCAGTGTGCTTCTGATGATGACACAACAACAGCTGTGAACTGCCAAAGCCATCCCAGAGAGGTGGCTCACTCTAGCCCCTGCCAAAACGAAGGATTTGCCCTGAAAGCCAGATGTTCTTGCCACAATTTCCCACATAGAGCTGACAAAATGGTTGCTCAGCATACATGAATCCTTATACCACTCAATTATTTTTAATAAGAAAATCAGTCCCTTGAAGATGCAGCATAAACAGACAGGAGGACAAACAACTTTACAGCATTAAAATCCTGAAATTTGTGCTTTTAATCTTTCTGACAGGACTATCTGGGTGTATTATTGTTAATTGAGCACTTGAGAACTGTAATGAAACAGTATATAAATACTGTTTTTATTCTTCTTCTCATAATATAATCATTACGTGAGAAACACTAAACTAGACATTTGACTTTATTGATCTTTTCATGGACTAACAGTACAGGGAGTCATTTTCTGCCTAGGCTAATTAATTGATAGACTAATTCATTGATCAGGTTCTCCATAGCATAGTTGGTATTGACAAACACTGAATCTTTTTCCATCAGCTGTATTAGTTTGCACCAATTACTTTGTCTGTTTCACTTAAGCAATTACGAGAACTCAAAAGCGACAATCAGATTCTCAGCTGGTGTAAATCAGGCTGAAGTCAGAGAGCTGTGCAGTTTCACTCTCTTCATTTTTTTAAAGATTTAACAGTGAGCTTTAAAACACCCAAAACAACATCAAGGATATCTGAGGCAAACCCCCATCATGTTAGCTGAAGCATGTTCATCATAGCAATGAACAGCAAGCATGTTAAAGGCTTATGTACAGATGCATTGCTCAAAAGTTATACACAGCCTTAGAATGCTACCAGGTGCTAAGTAAGGCACCTGTAGACACAAATAAGCATTTGGAGTCACATAAAAGTTAGATGCTTAATAGACTCATGTTTTCCATACCTAGACTATCTGTAAATCAGGTCCTAAGATTATCCTGCTTCCCAGCAGCCCCTGCCTTCCAAGTGCATGGAACATATCCATTTCATTATATGTGAAATCTCCATTTCATTATATGATTTTAAAAAAATATTCAGCTTGCTGAAGAATTTTAGGAGAATGTAGTGGTTTGTGCAGGGCTTTCTCACTTCTGGATCAGTGCTGAAAGAATGTCTGGAGCTGGACAGTGCTGCTCCATCTATTGAGCAGAGCCAATAAAGACACAGGATCACCAACATACTGACAGTGAAAGGAAAAGAACCAAATGGGAATTTAGTAACTTCTGTGAATTTTCAAAATGAGACTAAGTAAAAATAAGTGAATTGAATGAATTGTTCTCAGCATAGATTTTCCTTTTTCAGGTAACCTAGGGAGTCACCAGAGTTCGTGGTTGTCACACAAGGAGACATTGTGGTGATTTTTCAGGTAATTATAAAGAAATTAGTTTTTTTTAGAAACAGACCATCTCTGTCAAGTTGACCAGTGCTGAAAAGTGTGAGTCAGTTGAAACTTTCAATAATCTTTGGTCTGTTTCTCCTAGAGTATTATGGAAAAAATGAGCCCATGCAGGAAGTAGTCTTTGTGCTTTGGATCTACCTCCCAGCACTGAATAACTGAGAATTCATTAAATACAGGCATTAACAGTTAGTCCCTTCTTTTAAAGTCTCCAATCACTTTTTCTCATCTTTGCATGCAAAAATAAAAAAATTAGATACCCTCCAGAGACACTAGCAATAGCAAGAAGAAGTCATCAAGATTAAGAAAATTTTGCTGAGGCAGTTTCCACACACTGCTCTAAACCCAATTACTTCCTGTGCTTGACATGCTCATGGAGGCTTCCTCTTTGATGCAAGGTATAGGGTAAAATAAAGTGCATGTTCTTCATTAAATGAGTGTTATTCCCTGGCATGATTAAAAAGAAACTCCTATGTGTGCCCTGTCAACGATATTTCCATTTGCCTCAAACCCATGTAGATGCCAACACGCAGGTCATATTTGTAATGTTTCTGCTTAACAGAGGGTGACCACAGCACCACATCACACAGTGTATGAGCTCCACAGGGAAAAAAAGGCATGTGCAGGCAAAAGTGGATATGGAGAATAGTCACAGCAGAGTACAATCCTCCTAAAAAATGCCTTGTGCCCTTCACACAGCCAGAGCGAGCGATTTGCAGCACACAATTCAATGAGGTGTAATTAAAATCAATAGAAAATTGACATTACAAACCCAAAACAAATTAAAGCACAAATTTAATCTCTGTTTGTCATTCTGGCATTTGAAATGGAGAATTTGCTATGAAAATATACTGTAAATAGGCTGATACACACACACGCACACATATATATATATAAACTGGGTATGTCTCAAGTAATCCTTATGTTTTACAATTATGATTCCTTCTCTGTGAAAAGAGATTATCTACCATCTTCTTGGCTGATTTTCAGTATAGAGTAACCTGGCCTGACTCTGATCACATGCCAGTTTTAAACAGATATTTTTATCATAGTGGGATTTTTTCTTTATGAGATCCTAACACTTGAACAACAGCATAATTTCATGCAAGATCAGATCATGTGGATCTGATGCCTCAGAACTTTGCAATTTTCTATTTTGAATGTTCTGTTTTTCACAAAGAGTTGTAGAATATGCAAAAGCTGAATAAATCTATCTATTCTCATATTTTTTTATTTTTGATATGCTGTTATCTGTAGTAGTTACATATGCTGCAGGGCAAACAAATTATTTGAAATGTTATCAAACTACATTTTTCGTACCTAAATTCATGTTGTCGTGCATCTGAATGCAATCTTGTCAAACCTCTAAAACTGCAGAACATCCTGGGAAAAGCCAACATGGTGGTGCTGGATCCTGCTGGGAGCATCCTCAGCTCACAACTTCATTGGAAGCTGCACATTGCTCTTGTTTAAGTGTGAGATCAAGGGCTCTCCATGTATTACCCAGTTTATTTTTGCAGGATCCAGGACCTAAAACACAAGATGTGGCCTTTATTACCAGTGGCTGGGTTCTGCAGGACCCGTGGTCAGGGTGGGCACACTGACCTTGGCACTGCCAGCTGCAATGGAACTGGACCCTGGCTCAACCCCCTGAGTCACCTCCAGAGCTACTGAAAATGATACCTGCACAGACAGTAAAGTCTGGTTTGTGTCACATGCAGCAATCTGCAAGGGTGACATTATTACCAACAAGCAGGTCTGTGCATTTTGAGTCAATCAACACTGACCTTTCATACACTACTTAATTTTTTTTTTTTTTAAATTAAAACCAGAACTGATTTTTTTATTATACTGAAATCATTCCACAACTGACAACTGATGGGGTCCTGAGTAACTTGATCTAGAGGGGCAGGGGGTTTGGAACTAGTTGATCTTCAAGGCCCATTCCAGCCCAAGTCATGCTATGGCTTAATATCTGCAGATTAAAGATTGTAATTTCCCACTCCAATCACAATGGGCAGACTCTTCTGTATTGTCCACCTTCATTTCATGCTCCTCAGTTGAAATCATGGGCAACAGAAACTTCCCCCCACCTCCTTTTTTTATTCTCTGCATAATTTCAAAATATTAAATTTTCCTACAAACCAAAAAATTGCCTATAGAATCTGACATGAAATTCCAAACTTGTTAACTTCCAATTCCTGATTATAAAGATTTACTACCAGTTGTTTCAGCAGAAATCACAGGCCAACAAAACCACCAAATATTTGAATTATATCTCAACATATTACAGTCCTCATGCTTCAAAACTATGCTCAGAAGCTGCCAGAAAAGCAACATGATTAAAATGTTTTATTTACTATTGCAGTTTCCACCAGGAAAGTTCATTCTGTCTTCAGAGGGACAGGAAGAAACAACTATTGAAAAAAAGTACACAGTTTTCTAATTTAGTTTTCAATAGTTGATGAATGAAATGGGAAATGTTGACCACACTAGGTCACAGAAAAGTCATTTTGTAGACTTCTGCTCCCTTCTGACAAGTAATACAGTGAACAAGGATGGTTCTACACAATGTCTGTTCATGCAAAACTTGGTTTCTTATCGTTGAACACGGCAGAAATCTGCCTCCTCAGTCTGAGCAACTGTTTCTCAATCAATAATTAAGTAACTTTAAGGTCTAGATCTATACAAGGATATTGATATTTTCGCTGAAAATGAATCAATATGAACAGGGTAAACATCTGAGTAAGCCTTTTTAATGGCAGTGTTTTGGCTGTGAGAAGTAAATTAATTGATTAAATGAATGACAAATATTGGACAACCAAAGTAAATCTTTTTGCACTTCCACAAAGCTTTTAAGTAACTCATGTAAATTCTTTTCTTTGTTTCCGTCTCTTTTTCCAAATTTGTGTTGTTTTAATAGAACTTACAGGTCTTTCTTTGAGAATGAAATTGAGTATTCATTGTACATTAATAAGTAGAGGTCAGATGAGCTGTAGCAAAGGAGAAGACCAAGCTGAGACTTATGGAAGGAAGGGAATTTTGTGGGTGATAGGCTGTAAGGGATCCTGCTGAAGACTGTAATGGAAAAATCTGGTGAGAGATGGGAAGTGGCAAGGGACAGGAAAATGCATTCTTACCTTTGGTTTGGTGGACAAGAAATATCTCTGGATAGGTCTTTTCTAACATCTTCTTAAAAAACATGTTCTCGTGTTCTGAGCTAACAAATTCAGTTCAGGGCAAGGCTATTTTAATTGCTGGAAACAGGTACAGTACAGCCTCATCCTGGGCCACCCCAAGAACAAGAAGGGAATAGAAGCCACAGTGAGGGAACCATTCTTCAGGTCTGTTTGCTGTGCAAAGAGGGGAAAAATGCAAATGGTAAGTGGGACAGCAGAGATGTCCCCATTTCTCCATACATCTTTCTAGTGACTGTGAAGTGAGCTTTCCTCACTTCCTAAACTTTCTTCTCCCGTCTTTGTTCCCTTTTACCCTTTTCTGTTTTATTTGAGTTCATAGTCTTTTACCATTAAACAATGATTTCTTTGATTGTAAAGAAGCAGGTCAAAGAAACCTAAGCCTTGCACTGGCCCTTTGTCTGTTTGCAGCTATCAAGTGGAAACTTGATTCTTGGGCCATTACTTTTGTTGCTGGTCACAGAATAGCTCTTCACTCCCCATAGGTCCTGCAAGCTATTGTTGGGATGTCAATTTTCTGAAAATATTTTTGAGTTGGGTGTCTTTTTCATTATTACTATTAGATGGACAAACATTTTCATTTGTAAAGGTTAAAACTGCCCTTTTTCCATCTGTCACTGCCCTTTTTGAAATTGTATGTGCAGCTCAGAAGTTTTCACTTGTGTATTGATAAGGCAAAAAAGCCCCAAGAAATGTAAAGAATGAATGTGTGGAAGAATGGAAAATATTGAACTACAATAATTATCTCTAAACTGCCCAAAGAAATTGCATGATACAGGCAGACCCCAGTCATAAATCAGTATTAATCTACCTTGCATTTAAAATTGAAAATTAATGTTGGAGAGGGCACACAATCCACTTCTTGGTGTAAAAATGTTTTCCCCTCTCTTTTTTTAATCAACACTCAGCACTTTGAAATCACATGTCCCATTTTAAGCACTTAAGATGTGACTGGTTTGGTTATTTTTAAGAAAATCATATTTAATATTTATGCAACAAAATCTGATGATTCCTGATGTGTTTCCATTTTAATCAGAACCTAGTATCATGATTCTAGTGAAAATGTGTGCCTCTGTAGCTGTTGAATATGGCACAAAAAATGTCTAGCAGGGCAGATAGATATGAATTCCCTATCCCAAAATGGTAAAAGTCACATTGCCTGACACTGACAAAACTTTTGTTATTCTTAGAGCACAACCTATGAACTAATTAGCCAACACTTACAGCTCCCCAGACTGGCTGGAATATTATTTCACAGACATCCAAATCTACACAAGCATCAGGAAAGAAAATAAAAATCAAAGTAGAAAGCAGTGGGAGAAAATCTAGATGAAACAGAGATATTACATCTTTATGTGGGGTGGGGAAATTTTGTCTTGCACAAGGTCTGTTCCCCCCCTATGCCTGCATCTAGACAGGGCAAGTGTGAGACCCTTCCTGGCCACTGCCAACAGAGCCTCAGCCTCCAGCTCCATGCTGAACTTGGAAAGGTGTGTTGAATGTACTTTCTTTTTGTGGAGAACAGAAAATTGTAAAGTATGAGTAAAAATCCCAATTTTTATAGTTGCTGTAAAGTTCATTAAAACAATCCTTTTTCACTGTACTTCAAATATGGTTCTCAAAGTCTATAAACAGCTTTTGTTTTTAGTCAAATGAAATAATGTGCAGCAATACTTTAACTCTCTTTTGCCAGATTATCAGTTATTTCAAGAAAGTGTTAATATCACTGGCAAAATGAATTATGTTTTGTTTGTCAAACTGAGCTGGAAAAGACTCTTTAACAGTGCAGCACAGGTGCTATTGTTTCTTACTGTAAATCCACCTGAATCTAAATTTTGCAGCCATAGGGATCTCTTGGTCTGCAAGAGGTTTATGTTGCCAGACAGAGTTTCAAAATAGTTTGCCATATTACAGTATATCATTAACCTTTTCTTCTAATTTCTGTTAAACAGTAAGCCTACTTCTCCCAGACATTACTTCTATTTAATTTGATAAATGTGAATCATCAAAATTTTTGTCTACTCTCCTTTATGTGGCTTTCAAAATAATCAATTACAGGTACATAATAAAGGCTGGAATACAGAAAGAATAGTTCATCCTGTTTGGGGAAGTAAAATGGTTTAGTTTATCCCTTCAGGTTGTTTTGGTCTCATCCTGTGATAAGATCAAGTTTCCTCCACCATTTGTCAATAAGTTGAGACACTGACACATAGTCCTGATACATTAATATTTTCAGAAAGTATTTGGGAGAACTACAGTGACCAATCACAAACATTTTCCTCTTTGTAAGCAATGCAGGTTCTTTCCTTTAAAGGCTGTAGCTGTTGCTCCACATGTGAGATAATATTCTAGAAAGACAGGTCTGCCTGTATATGAGAAAGAGCAAATTTCAGTAAGATCACTTACACAGATTGGTGTTAATACTTGCTGTAAGAATGTACTTACTTTCAGTAGTCTGTAATGGGGGAAAGAAAGGCAACATTAAGATATCTTATATAGAGAGAGGCATCAAAATCTGCCTGGCTCATTTCTGTCTAACCTAAAGAAATGGACAAGATAATACATCATATAAATTTCACTGATGAATGTCAAGGCTTTGCTACAATGCAAACCCATAGAAAGCACTGTAAACAACATCAATCTTCCTAAAGGCAACACTGAGACAAAAATAGTATTACCATATCCAAGGATGGAGACAGTATATGTCCTTAATAACATGAAAAAGCCATCCCAACACAATTTTAGTGAGGAATCAAAACTTTCTTAACCACCTTTTTTTTTTTTTCCCAGCATCTCTACAGGACATAAATTCATCATTTATACACCCAAATAGTGCTTGGTGAGAGAGAGTGTGCTGGCAGTCTGGAGGAAGGGGAAGACCATTTGGGATGGCAGCTGACCTGAGAGGGAGCTGCACATGACCAGTGCCTCTCAGGGAAAAACACCTCAGCCACATCCAGGGCAAAATCTCCACTGACCACCAGTGGCAAACTTCATATTCTTCATTCTCTTGTGTCTCATGGCTTTTATATATCTCAATAAAACCCCACCAGTTCAGAACACCTAGCAATGCTTCATTTTTGGTAACCAACCAATCCAGTCAGGCAGAGACAGTGTTCCTGAATCACAGGTGGCTCTTGCAAGGATCTAATCTAAACCTTCTCTCTTTCAGCTCAAAACCATTCCTCCTGGTGCTGTCACTACATGCTCCTGCAAAAAGCCCCTCTCATCTTTCCTGTAGGCCTCCTTCAGGCACTGGAAGGCTGGAATTGGTCACCCCAACACCACCTCTTTTCCAGGCTGAGCAATCCCAGTTCTCTCAGCCTTTCCTTGTAGGAGAGGGGTTCTGGCCCTCTAAATCTCTTGGTGGTCTTCTCTGTTCTGCTTTTCCTGTGTGGGCTCCAGCCTTGATGTCTTTTGGAGAGAAGGGCAAAACTTTTTCTGTATTTTAGCAGAGCAAATTAGTGCACAATTTTTACACCAACCTTTTTGAGATAAAACCCTGCTAAACCTCCACACCTACAAACAAGAAATTCTTTTCAAACTTAAGCCCAGCTCTGAGTTTGTGGCACAGATTTGAGACTAACATGCTGTTTGATTTCTCTTTACATGACCAGAACCATGAAGAGTGCATGTGTGTCCATGAGTCCCCTCTTGTACCCATTTCTATTGCATTTCACATTTCTGTCAATAGAGCCTCCAATATTTGAATCCACTGATAGAACAGATGCAGTAATTGCAAACAGCTGTAAAGTATTACTCATCTTGCTAATCAAAATGACTTTCTGTTAAATAAACCATGAAAAAAGCTTTTCCACCATCAGTGAAGTGGAGTGGAAATGATACAGACTGTAAAGAGTCCACCATGGAAGTAAAATCAACAGATCAAGTGTTCCTACAACAATGATTCTCCGTGTTAATGCACATTTCCAAAATTGTTATAGAAATTTCACTGTGTTTAGGAAAATGAATTTGTGTAGCAACACAAATGTTCCTCCAGGTATTTTACATTATACCACCAGATATACAAAGCCTTGAAGAACTGCCTTATGCTTTCTCAAGATTCATAATCCAAGGGGAGATAATTGCCCCATATGGTTTTGCTAGATGTTCTTTACATGCTATCTTATCTTATTCAAAAAAGCCCCAAAACTGGTACTATACTATACTATATAATATATATCCACATGAAACATTACAAAGGAACTGTTTCTGGGCTTATGGGAAGCATGGAAGAGAAAAAATGTTTGAGGAAAAAAAAGTCATTCCTAAGTAAAATTCACGACTGAGAACTTTACTCTTTCGTTAGTCTGTCCCCTAATGAAAAAGCTCCTTTTCTAGCTCATTGTGCTTCAGTTATCCTATTTTCTAAGTCATATTCTTTAATTCTTAAAAATGCTATTAGAAAAGATATCATCTCTGGTTATATACTCTTCCTCTATTCCCTTATGCCACTTAAGCACTTATTGCTGTGGGCCACTCCAGTATAAAACACTCCAGAGGAAACAGCTTAGCCCTGAGTTATTTCTCTCACTTCTTTGGGTCACACTAAATTAGGAAGTAAGCAATCTTCTCCCACAGCTTTCTGGTACCATAAATGATTTGCTGGGAACCTCAGCTCTTCTATTATGAAATGTAACTAGAAGTTAAAAGGCATATAAATTACAGATGTGCTAATTTTGTGAAGCATGATGAACTTCCTACTACCAAGTTTATGTGTCTGCAGAGAGGGGAAGAAAAGGGAAGATTAAATGGGATACACATCTGATTATAACACAGGAACAAAAAGATTACATCTACTTCCTCTCTGAAATACTTTATGTTCTCCATCACTGGATACAGTCTCCTCCAAAGAAACTCAGCAAGTTCTCTAGATCAGCTGCCTTTCTGCCCCAGTTTTTCCTGGTTTTCCTTCCTTGCACCATTTTTCTTTGTCTTCAATTTCTTCTACACTCACAGGCATCTGTGGACATTCAGTGCCATGGCTGCAGCAGTGTGACCTGGTCACATCCAAGAAACCCCAGAAGCTCTGCACAGCTACAAACCACAGCATCTCTGCCACAGACAGGAGACCACAACAGGGGAGCCAAGTCCACTGTCCAGGCTAACAAACCACAAAGTGACCTAATCCTCACTATTAAAAGGGTCATTGTAGGACTATGATAAAATAAAGTGATTTCTCCCATGATAATACACTTCTTGAGGATGGGACAAAGCATCAGAAGAACTGCTTAGAAGGTCTTGACCAAATCACTCTGGTATTTTAATTTATCTCTCTTTGCCCACTTTCCACACAGCTGTTTGATTTTTGAGCAAGGAATGAAAATGGAGAAACAGGCACTGTTTTATGAAAAGCTGCATCCTTCTGATAAAGCACATAGTGTACAGAGGACATTAAGGTGTGTCAGAAGCAGTGGACAAGGCTCAGACACCTTCACCCTTCAGCTGCTCTCCAGCCCTTGGCAGAAGCAGGCACAGATTTCACTCACCCATGGACATTTCCATCCTAGTTGTGGTTGCACCAGTTGCAGTTTTCACAGCTACTGGTAGGAGCAGTGTGCCTGCTTTACAAATAAACAAAAGGCTACAAAGACCTTTCTGGGTGAGTGAACTGCATTGCAGTCATCATACAATCCCCCTCAAAGAACTGAAGCTGCACCTAGGTACATTAGCTGTGCTTGCCCTGGATACCCCAGCTGGAGGCTGTCCCAGAGACATTACTGCTCAGTCAGATGCCTCCTTCCCATTCCAAGCTTACAATTATCCATTCTTTACTTGGTCTAAGACAGCAAGACTTAGAATCACATGGTTTATTTTTGCAGGCAGTAATGCAGCAGAGCCAAGCCAGAATCTGTCTCTCAAGAAGCAGCAGGTTTCAGAGCTTTTTATCATCTGCCCTTACACAGGTTTTCAAAAAGCCATGCACAACTCTCAAATGTCAGCACACAGTTTCTAAGTCAATGTGCAGCAGTGTGGGGTAGACAATTTCCTTTTACCAATTTCTCTCCACCTACAACTCTCCAAATAGGCAAATGGTCCTTTTCTTTTCTCTGCCCATTAAATTATACATCTTTCACTCTACAGCCTATAAACTGACTCCCATCATTTTGAAAAAAAAATTGGAAATTCCATTTCTCACTCCTTACAGCTCCTTTCATGGTTACATGCCCATCATAGTCCACTTCTCTGACCATAGAGAAGTGTTACATGATACTTCTAAGACAGGCTAAGAATCAGGAGTGGAGCTTGTTCCTGAGGCAGAAATGGGGAGCAGGAAAAGGAAAAAAAATTCTGGGGAAATATTTCCTTTGGGAAAGATCCCCCCAAAAGCTAAAACACGTTGCAAAGTATTTGTGTCTCTTCTTACTGACTTACTGTTTGTCTCTTTCTTTTTGAGAGCCCAAAACACATTGCAAGAAACATAGGGACAGTCAGAGTCAGACTGTGGTGGTCTTCATTTAGGAAGAGCCCCTTTCCTGTGGAAAAAAAAAACCAACCTGAGAACTTCCCTGAACTGGAGAAGCAGCAAACCCTACACATGGCCAGTGTGGCACCCAAGGAAAAAGGATTACACAATGTGCCCTTGGCAGTCCATTAGCAATATTTGTGCTCATTAGCAGTGAGATGTATTTCACGTGAAAGAGCCACTTGGGCAGAAGGGGCACTTGAGGTAATTAAGAATCTATTTACATTTTATAGAGCCATTGATGCCCTTATGTCCAAGGAACCCATATTAAAAGTGTGTTCAGGGTATTTTCCTATCAATAAATATTAAAATGGTTAATCTGCACTCGGTCTGCTAGCTGCCTGCCATGGCTGCAAGCTGTTAGCAAGCAGAAAACAGACAAAAGAATGTGTCAGACCAGAAACCAGTCTTTCAATCTATTTCTTTTTTCTAGGTAACTTTCCATGTCTTATGTGGTACATTATCTTACTTTCATGAATGAAATATAGAGTAAAAAAATATGAAAAAGTCTCAATACTGTAAGAAATAAAATGAACCCTTGACTTAAATGCTTTCTTAACTAAAAAAAAAATTAGCTTGGAAATGATCTTTTTTTCCTTCAGTTCTCAAACATTTCCCCATCCTTCTGAAATAATCTTCAAGTGCAAAACAGATCAAATCTTATGTGTCCATTTAAGTTCTGCTGGAGCCTATTCTGGGCTGTCTCAGAGCGTTCTTGCTAGACACAAGCCCAGGAACAATAAACAGCAATCTAAACTCATCACAAAATCACTTTAAGAAATGCAAGAAGTAACAGGAATTAATCAGCTGAACAGGCAGTCTTCCATTGCAACCCTTGTTATTTAGACAAGTGCAGCTAATATACATAATGTAGCCATAAATAATTAAGTAAAATAAATTACAGCCCAACAAAGTCCACATTAAACAAGACAGGCCTCTCTGAAAGTCATGTGGGACTTACTATGTGAAGATCAGAGTAAAAAATGAAAGAGCATGGCTCACATGATCTGTCTGTTGCTCTAATTTCTAAAGATGATACCTAATCATTGTAGAAACACTTGCCTAAGAGAGTTGGACCATGCTAGAGATGATCTGAGTCATAAAGGAGCCTGAAAATGAAAAATGATAAAGAAATGAGCATGTACATTTTGTATCATGCTCTTATTGTCATGACTCAGAAACCCAACAGAAAGAAGAAACTCCACCTAGAGCTGTAAATTCTGGTCAGCTCAATTATTTCACATGTTGCAGCCTGACTTAAGTTATTCAGAGCAGAGAAAGGCAGATCCCTGATGCACCCTTCCATTGTGCTGGACAGGGTGAAAATAATAAATTGGTCATTGGGAAACACTGGATATTCCCTGGATGAGAAACAGCATATTTCATATTCTTCTCTCATAGCTGCCTCTTGATGGCAGTAAATGGTTTTGCCATAGCTGTCACAGCTCAGCAGAGAAGTCCTGCAAGCAAAGGAGAGTCTATTTCCACTCCTGAATCATCACCTTCCTTCCATGGCAGCTGATGTCCCCTCCTGGCTCACAAGCCACAACCCACAGCTCTGTAATTCCCCAGTTTTTAAAGACTACTGGGAGTCTTTTGCTGAAAATCATCAGGCCACATTGACCTAGACCTGTGGGAAGTCAATAGTTAGGAAATCACTCTGTTTTCCCCAGATAATTACACTGGGTCCCAGGAGTGGAGATGTGGCATTTCCAGTACATCAGAGTGCCTTTCAGGAGAATAGCACCAGGTTTTGATGTTGCTGACTGTCTGCTTCTCCCCTAAGCACTTGATAACCTTCAAAAAAAAAAAAAAAAAAAAAAGAGAAGAAAAAGAGTAGCTTTTGATGCTCTCACTTCTATTAAAAGAATTCAGCAACATCTCCATTTTCCTATCCAGAAGAGGCTTTGTGGCCAGTGGAGTGGAGGAGTCAATGTTGGAAGCCTTCTCTTTTTCCATAGAAAGATCTGATTCTCACATCCCACAGGTTTGGGCTTTTTCATTTTGATTATTCTGTTGTAAAGAGAGTGTGGCTTGATTGCCAGAAGGGCAGCTCTAACTGATGTCAGGGCCTCTGAACACGTGAGCCTTGATATCTCAGTCTTGAAAAGGAATAATGAACAACCAGCTGCCTTCTAAATGGAGCAGCTATCGCCCAAAAGAGGAGTTGTGGTGCCTGCTTGGACTGCTGCCCAGCTCATTTCCTGGCTGGTTGGAGAGAACAACACAATTTGCACAATGAACATGGTGTTTGGGGAAGATTTTCAGTCCAAGTAAGTGATCTTGCACAAGTAACAAGTGATGCCTGATGATAATTCAGGACTGCACTGGGCCAACAGTGAGAGGAAACATGGAGCTGACTCACCCCTAGCAGGAGGATGGAGCAACATCTCTGAACACACATTCAGTTATCCCATTTTGGACAGATGTGAGACAAATTCCTTTATGTATCTACCAGTCTTGCTGGTTAGCAAGGCTGCACGGATGCACAGGAACCTGCCCTCTTCTGGTAAAAACCCTGGCACCTTCCAGAGCCCCTGAAGTGCTGCCCACTCTGTGGCAAGGGGCAGCAGGAAAGCATCCCACATTACACATGCCTGCTGTGTGCATCAGGAGTCCTGCACCTGGGATTGAATGAGGATTTCCCCAAGGTTTAACTGAAGAGCCCCTCCAGTTCTGGAGCCACTGCTTACACAAAGCATGGTTGGATCAACACCCTGCTCCACAGGTCATGACTGTGGATGCTGCAAATTCGTAACAAAAGAACAGTAATTCTGGAGGCTGGAGACCATTTCTCAAGGGGTAGTGATGAATGGGAGCTGAAAGTATTAAACAAAATGAATCAGACTGGGAGAGGACTAGTGGGTAAGGGAGACATTTTTAGTAGGGGTATCTGGATGCAGGAATAATTCTTGCTTTGGATTCTGAAACTTGTTGTTATTCTATCTAATAATTCATGTAATGGCAAGAGTGAAGATTCTTACAGAATGTATTTTTCTAAGTACAGTAAAACTGCCAGGATATCTGCCAGAATTTATTTCTGATTTGTTTTGAGGTTCAAGAAAACCTACCAACCAGAGATTCAAGACATCCTCTGTCAAAAGAGATTTACATTACCCATAAGCATTTCAATTACACACATCAGACAGAGCTGTAAATTGTAAGATATGCATAGATAAATCAGATAATATGTTTCAAACAAGGTGTACAGCAGCAACATTAGCTTGCATATCAGAATCTTAAAAAGCAGATGAAATTAAGAGACAAGACAAAGAAATAAATATCTTGTGAACCTTTCAAAAGGCCAACCACATTATTTTAATATTGTTTAACAGTAACACTTAATAAAAGGAACATCATGATGATGATCACATGTGTGAACTAAATTTTCAGTCATAATGAATGCTACAAACTTAACCTCCCAAGTTTAAATAGGGTACAATGCCTTGGGAGAGATGTAAGAGAAATTATTTGATAAAGGTGACGGTTTTTCACACCTGAAAATAATGTTTTTCTACCAGGCTCTCTTGATCAACAGTCTGTAGCCACACATTAAAGATAAAATCTCAAGACTTACAGTGTATACTTGTCACTACTTGCATAACTTAGTAGGGAGAGAGGATCACAGAGATTTTGAACATAATTTCCTACACTACAGGAGATTAAATAGACTACATTTGAAGAAGGCAAGAAGCAACTCTGGCCCCTGGATAGCAGAAAGTAAACTTCAACCAGTTTCTCCATCATTTATTCAAGATGTATAGTCTTGAATCCTGCAAAATTTAGGCATAAGCATCCTGTGCAACAAGGATGTGTATTTGATTTAAACAATTAATTGCACAGGAGTGGATTTCTGTTATGGCTTTCCTGGCACACACTAAAATCATTACATAAATCAGCAGGAGAGTGGCAATTTTACCTATATAAAGATTGATGGAACATTCACAGCTAGAGTTTGTTCTGTTCCCCATACTCATCAATTAGAAGCATCTGGGATCTGAAAGCTTTTCTGGGGTAAAGGCAACACTAAAGAGCATGCTGGAAAAAAACAATCACATATCAGAGATATTCCCCAGATCATTGTTCTGTGCTACAGCTCCTTCTTCATCTATCATGTTTTCTCTGATTGCTATTCATTTCCTTGTTTAATGAATATTGTAATGAATACAACACACTTTAAGATGCATTGAAGTATTTGGGTTTTTTTAATGTATATTTACCACTATATATCCTGAGAGGGAATATTAGCAGCTCTATTAAGAGATGATCTCTTGTTACCATGATAAATGTGTATTCAGTGTTAGATTTAATGTGAAATCCAGTGTAGATAACTCACCAACAAACCTAAATCATACATCATCCATTTGAAAACTGTCACCTTTTTCTAACAGATAGGAAGTATTTTCCCAGTGTCTGTTGCTTATTGCACTCTGCTCGTCAGAGGGACTGTGACATGCCAGCATTTCCTCCAACAAAAGAAAAATATACAGTCATATCCAAAATTCACCCAAAGAGGGACTGTATTTGTCAGCTTCAGTGGTCATTAATGAAGACCCTCAGACTGAATAAAGCCAAACTGTCACCTTTTAATAATTTAACTGGTTTCTTTTCTTATTTTATACATATATTCTCATACTAAAGCCCTGAATCCCATGCTGGTTAATACAGTGTCAAGGGCACTGGTCCTACTGTAAGTGGCATGTAAGGACTTGTTTTGAGCAGTCACTGGTATCTAGAGATTGTCTGGTTTCTATTCTGAAAAAAAGCTCCCTATAATACTCAAGGAATGGACAAGAAGTTTTATCCAGACCAAGAAATTTTCTGTTTGGATTATGTAGAATAGTTATTTCTGATATGATTCTAGTATTTTTGTTTTCAGTTAGTTTGGGTTTTTAAGTTTAGTTTTAAAGCATGTACTTGAAAATCTGTCTTAAAAAAGCTTTCCAGCACTGGAATACTGAAATCCAAGAATACTGAAACAAAAATATTTTCTTATTACCCTTACCTAAATTGAATACTAATTCACATTTTTCCCCCATATAAGATTTTGATTTGGCTGCTATTTTCCAAGGAAATAGTAAGGGGGGAAAAAAGATGCCCTGATTTAGCACAGAACTCAGCATGCCATTGGACCCTTTTCCAAGGAGGCTGGCTTCCTAAAAGGAGCAGAAACTGGGACACTGGGGATGCTCCTGCCTGTTTCCCTGATAGCTCATAAACCTACTCTAAGATCTGGATCCCTCTCATCAGGTCATGTGAGCCCCCTGACAAGATGTTCACTGAAGGAATGAAAAGAATGAGCTGTCTGAAGCTGACCAGAGCACAGGTTGATACAGGTGTCTCTCTTCTTGCTGAACACCTGCTCACAAGCACCATGGAGCTCCCACGCTCCCACTTGGAACACAGGGAATTCCAGGGAGCAACCAGGTCTGGAGCTGTATTGCATTACCTGCAGCTGCCAGCCCAGTCCTGCACCCTCCACCCCCTGCACTGCAGCAGACAGTGCTGAGCACCCTCTGCCTCTCTGGTCCAGCAGCAGTGTGGAAAATGGGTCTCTACAAGTTAGGGGTTCAACCTCTTCTGTCCACTGAACTGCTGGAGTCACACTGACCTGTGCAGGGAGGGTCTGGGGGTCCTTGGAGAGGTGGGAGGGAGGGAGGCTGGTTGGTGCTTCTCTTCCCAGACAGATGAAAGGCAGGTGATTTCCTTCCCCAAACAACTAGCATTAGGAAGATGCTCCCTTGGCATGCACAAAGGGAGACCCCTGACTCTCTTAGGTTTACTCCTAGTGAAGTTAAAAAGAGAGAAAATAATGACAGAGATTACAGCATTGTGCTTTTAAATTCAGTCTCCAGTACTTCCCCTCCCAGTGCCTCTATGTGTCAGATCACCCAATCCTGCCCAATAAATATGTTAATAGTGCCTGTCCAAGACAGTCAGTGCTAGATGTGCTCCTGATTTAGTCCAAGACTTAGATTACCAGGACATTTAATTTCCTTCTATAAATGACAGTTAGTTCTTTCAGCCACTTTTAGCTCTTCAAGTGAAAGAAATAATGAGCCTAAGAGTAGGTTCTATGTCTAGTCCTGCAGGCTTGACTCCAGCAGAGCTCCTGCTGTCCTCGATGACTGGAGGCTTGCTGTGCATGTTAGACCTTCAGAATCTGGATCAGTACACTCAAGAAAGTGCAAAACTGGTACAATGTGGCAGTTGATCACAAGAGGTGGAGGAGAGAGCTATTTTCATCATTAAGGAACAGGAGCTGCCCTATTTTAATGCTTGTTACAAGAGCTATTTTTACATCTCAGTGTCTGGATAAGACATGTCTGAAAAATAAGATTTTGAATCAGTGCAAAATACCTCCTTAAAATTCCTTGTGTTGGTGATGCACACCCTCCAGGCACCTTTGAAAATGTTGGGGAGAAATTTGCCTCTATTGAAGTCAGTGAGAGTTTTACTACTAATCTCAGTGGCACTGCATCTTGCAGCTGTCTGCTGACTTCACTCATTCTGAGCTCTCTGGTTGGCTGGGCTATTGAAAAGGTGTGGGAGGAAAAAACTGCCTACAACCAATTTTTCCACCAAAGAGATCACTGCTGACTTATTCTCCATTTAAGCCAGGCAAAGGTGTCACAACTCCATAAAAGGTGTGTGCTCATACATGATTCCTAACAGTCTTCATATTATATATATATATGATATATGATATATGATATATGATATATGATTGATATATGATTGATATATGATATATTATATATGATATATTATATATAATATATAATATATTATATATTATATATTATATATATTATAATATATACAACAGAGCAGGTTTTTAATTTGCCTTTTCTATGTTATTCTAATTATTTTATTGCATTAAGGAGAAATTATAAATAAAATAAAAGACTTTTTTTTATAAGAAGGTGTCTGTAATAGTCCACCCTAACAGTCAAAATCACCACACCTTGTAATGGTAGAACTACTGTGTCTAGGTTATCCATACTGCACATGTGGTTTACATTTTCTTCTGGCTTCACTGAACATTTTTACAAGATTCATTTTAATACATTGAGAAATGGTTGTAAATGCTTATCATTAGTGTACAAACTGCACTAACTATAAAATGATTAAGCTAAACAATATTTTTTTAGGATGGCAGTCAGTCAAGCCCTGAAATGCTGCCAAATAGAGACCTGGTGACTGTAAATCTTTTTGACTCTGTCACACAAAATAATTGGTAAGTGCAATGCCTTCATGCTTGTAGAGGAAATAATATGAGGGGAAAAAACCCAACAGGTACAGGGTCAGTAACAGCAACCTCACAGAAATACTGTAACACTGCTGGCATTAATAATTAAATGTACAAGAAATCTCAATAAATATTAAGTTATTTGCTAAAGAAATCTATTCCAATGTCTTTTTGCATGTCTGTGAAGACAAACTGATTTGTATCAGAGAAATGGGGAATCTCTTTTAGTCAATCTTGGGTTTTTTTTATACTCAGAGCTGTAGAATTATAGAGCATAAATCTGCTTAAGTTGGGATTTTTTTACATTTATAAAGGGCCACACTTGATTTAGCAATACTATTTTTATGTGTAATGACATGGAATCATTTATTATACATTCTGCTAATCTTCAGACTTACATTTTGACAGGATTAGGAATTTATACAATATGTAGACTTTAGGATGCACATTAAGACCAAGGCACTTCAATATATTTGGTTTTTTGCAAGCTGAGACTGAGTATGTGAAAAAATCATCTTGTGTTTCCTGCTCTCTGAACAACAAACCCCAGTAATCCTTCTGATGGTAATCATATTATTTTCTGTTTAAGATTACATTTTGTTTGTACATTTATAGTGTCACTTAAAACAAAATCTAGTGGGTTTGTTTTTTATTTTTTAGATATCTTTTAAGAGAAGTGAATATTTTAAGAAAATGACATAGAAGCAGAGTTTTCTAAAAGGTACATACTTCCCAGTATGTATTTTATAAATATTTAAATGAAAGATGATCAGAAACGTATAAACAATTGTGTTAACACTTTAAGAATTGTTACTGTGTTCTACAGCTCAGTAATAAGTAGATTTCCATACTGAAGGGATTAAAGGACCTAGATTTGATGAATGCAGGAACTGATTGTTTTTTTCTTTTTCCTATACAGCAAGAGGCATTACTGTTTTTGATACACAGACTAGTTAAATATGATATTCCCATCTACAGAAAGTATATAATGATAATTGGCAAAACTATTTACTTAAAAAAATTAATGCAGAAATTTACAACAGATTATTTTCAGTCCTAGAGAAACTTAGTGTTCATTTGCATGAGAATGGCAATTCAGTGTGCCAATAGAAAGCTTCAACTGCATCCTTGCACTTTATTGCCTTAGGTTTGCAAACTGCTTTAACAGCCATCAGCCAAGAAATGTACATGTCATCTGCAAATCACAAATCACAGATCTTGACTCGAGTGATTGCACAGGGAGAAGTGCTGAAGGGTTCATAGTGGCCAGAACAAGACTTAAAAGTGATGTGAAATAGGGAGCAAAAAGGGCTGCAATTGCCTTGGAGCCTAAAATAGACTGAGCTTCAATGCCATGGAAAAAATCACCAGCTTCTCCATCATTTCTTTAAAGGTCAGAATTTTTGTAGGTGGATGGGGAGCGCAGTGGATTGCAGATGCGTTTAACAGCAGGGTATTTTCCGCTGCCATGACCAGTTAAGGAAGATTTTCAAAAACACATCTGCTGGTAAACAGTTTGGCCCTACTCTGGGTCAGCTGCCTTATCTGTGCTCATTGCTGCATGAATTCTTACCTGGATGAAGTCCCAAACCTCACATCAGTCAAAGTCAGGCTTTCAGCACAGTCCATTACATTTTTCAGAGAGGTAACTCCGTGGCTCTGGGTTGGTTTGATGATGCAGGTCTGCTTCCTCACAAACCTATGGAGCACACTGGCAGCAAGACAAAGCCTGCTCCTTCCCACTTCTGCTCACACCTCACTCGTCTGCAGGCAGAGCCACCGTGAAAGAATAAATGCAGGGAGAGCAGATGACTTGGAGAGCAACAAGGAGAAGAGAGAGGATTTCTCTGTGCTGCAAAACGAGGCTGAATTCCAATATCATTTTGCATTATTTCAGACAACTAATATTATTCAGAAATTGATTTAAGAGGAATTCAAACACAAATTGCCTACAAACTGATGTGGAAGGCAGCAAATCTATTTTCTTTTTCAATCTCTCCCACTCTGCAGGTGACTAAATGTCCTTGGTTTAAGATTTCTCTTTCTCCAGTCTGTTATAATAGAACCTGAAATTCTGTTTGGAACTGGAGAGGTTAAAAATAATCCTCTTTATTAAATGGATGAACCAAAATGCAATTAAATAGACAAAGATCTTTGCAGGTTGGGTTTTATGCTGGAGAGTGTCTACACTTTACACATATTTGTATGATACTTAAATATCTCTAAGTAATTTAACTTTTCTAAATGTTTATTAGTCCATGGTGAGCGCACTGGATCCTCTTCTGGGATCAAGATATGAATTTATAAGAAGTGTAAAGTATTTAGATAGTTTCAAACATATTTCAGAGCACTTGTAACATCTGGGGAATGATTTCTACTTGGCTATTCTACTGTTAACTTCAGAGAGAAATGCAGGCAGTTTAACCAGCCATGAGTCTGTGTACCAGTGATAGCTGAGCCTGGTGCTAATGCTTATTATGAAGAGGGTGTTGTTTCCTTGGAGTGCCTTCCCTCCCAGCTCACCTTTGCCACCCCTAATCATACTAGACAGAAATGAGCTTCTAAATTTCTGTAAAATAAAAATAAAATCTCCACCAAAAATACATGCCGTGGGAAGAACAGAAAATTCTTCCTGACATGCTTTCCTGTGAACTGAGACATTGGATGAGCCTCACAAAGCAAAATTAACTAGGCAGTGAAAACATAACAGCACTCTTAATGAAATCCTCTGCCTTGGTCATGAAAAGACACTGTGCTGGGGCAGCCTACATCTGTACAATCACTACATCTAACTCCAGAGGCTTGCAGTTATGTCCTCCAAAATAGCTCTCATAGTGCATCTGAAAGATTTGTCTGCACATTTATTATTTGAAGGTTATGCTGTTCACACCTTGGACTTGAATTTTCAGTTTAAAAAAAGCAACGCCATATTTTTGTTCAGTTTTTATCTCACCTTGTGTTCACCTCCAGTGGTAACTGCTTTTTCTGCTGCAGCCCATCCCAAGGTGGCTTGTAACACCAATCAAAGTCAACAGGTACCTCAGAGGACCAAGCATTAGTTTTTAACATAATCAGGAAGCACTGGAGAAACAGGAAAGGAAAGGGAGAAGGTGAAGAAACCAGAGTCCACAGCCACTGGTACTTCAGCATTTAATAGGAAACTCTATTGCAGCTGCCTGAAGCCCTGGTCTCTATGATACAGCTCAGTTCTGCAGCTAAACCAGACTTTGCAAGTTCCCTGCCAGTTTTAAGTGTCCTGCATTTTTTAACAGATGCTGCTGCCACACTGAGGAGAGCTGTGATTGTACATTATGATGCTCCCTCCTTTGTTTTCACGTACCCAGCCAAAGAGATTTTATTCTTCTTTTTTTAAACTCATCTGATATTCCTCTGATGTACTCTTAACAGAAAAATACAAAATTATGTTGCTTCTGCTTTTGTGCTAAAGCTATTTGTGAGGGTCATAAACCCATAAGCCAAGGATGAATTTCCACCTCTCTCTTACTAAGGCAAATCTCCTTTGCTTTATCTGGCCATGCTCAACAGCTCTTCTCCACTGAGCTGTCGTGAGTCCTGAGGGGAGCAGACAGGATTTTTGTGAGGAGGGAAAAGAACTAAAATTCTCCTTGTAGAGGCAGTTATCCTCACATGCTCTGGTTGTGGTAGGGGCCTCTGCTGCACAGAAAGTTCTCTGCACCTGCACAGAGAAGTAGGAACAGAGAACAGAGAACTGCATGAGCTGAAAACACTGAAAGAGAGGATCAAAAATGTCATAGACATGGCATAAAAAGTAGAGGTAGGGATGACCACATTCCACAAAACTAATGGGACAGATAACCCTCAATGACACAGGAAGATGGGAACACTATGGCTTCAACTAACAGCCAGTGACTGACCATAGCCTGGTCACTGTGAAGATTTCCTGAAACTTTCAGAGTTCATAGTGCCTTTACAAAATACTTTTACATGTATTTTCCAAATCAATCAAATGGCTTTTTGAGGAGAGAATGTGAAATCAGTCCCACTGCAAATCAGATTTGATGACATTTCTGAACCTTTGTTTTTCTTCTCTCTTTCCTTCTCAATATCCTCCTGACCCAGGCAGACAATTTCCCCATAACATTTGCTAACAAGGGAAGGCATTTCATTTCATTATTTCTTGTTCCTGGTTTAAACTAGAAGGTTCCAAAGGGATAACATTATCAATACCATTATCAATTGGTGACTTCTCTGTGCTTGAAGAGGCACAGAAGTGAGAGGGCAGCCCATAAGAAAGTCTGTCATTACTGGGAGAAACAGATGGATGAAATGTCTACATTTGCTGCTCTTTATTTCATTCCCTTCCAACAATTATCTAAGGCAGCTACTGAGACCTAACTACTAAGGATCCATGCAAATATCTGCTGTGCTTGTCTGATCAATGATTCAATAGGCAAAGAGGGGCCTTTTTTCCATGCTCATCTTTGATTTCTGCACAGAACTATGCTAAGCTTGTGTTTCTCAGATGAAAGCAAGTGGTACAGTTTATGCTAAAATGACAAAACAATTTGAAAGCGAATGTGTATAACGGAGAGAAGAACTTAAGCGCATGGTTGACATTATTACGTTTATTTCTCAGTGAGACCTGTCTTTTCATGACACTAATCAAAAAACTGGGTCACCTCACAATGGTAATTTCCTAGGAATCTTGAAATTCATGAGTCAATTTGATCCCTTTTTAGCTGAACATTCACTAAGCACAGTGAGGCTGGTGGAGCTCAGCTAGCTCATCAGACTTGTCATCGACTATATGTGAAGAGTTTATATCCTTAATGGGATCAAAGGTTTTATCAGTGATCCTTCGTAAACGTAAACAGACGAAATATTTTTCTATCAGCATTGATTCCACACCTGACATTTCCTCTGTTGATCAGTTAATGGTGATTGTCCGTTATGAAATCACAGACAAGGAAGGTTTATTACTTTCTTAATAACCAAGAGCCATGCCAAAGAACACCCCTACCCTCCTCCTGTCTGAATCCATCTTGCTACAACTGAATATTAATAACATCATTTGCCATTGCCAAGGACAGATTTAATGCGATGCTAGTCTGGACATCATGAGGAACTTTTCAAAATATTGCATGGTGTTTTAAAATGCAGATCTCCCTTTAAAGTCAAATAGAAGTCAGTCAGCTAAAATCCTAGAGGTCTTTCAGAAATTCAGAAGTAGAAAGGTCTCCAGACAAGGATTTGTGAAATTAAAGCATTGGCAGGAAGTGCCATGCACTTAGCCTTTTTTTGTCAACACAAAATTATGTTCTCTTTAGTTTCTTTTGGTGTTAACTCTGAATATCCCCCTGCAGATTTATGCAACTGAGAGTATTCCTGGGAATGACACAATCCTGAAACATGCTACAGCTATCAATGAATTAAGGCTCATCAGATTCTTCAGCTGTGCAATATTACCCTTGTTTAGCATAAGGAGGAACAAAGTGATGAAAGTGACTTGTCTATAGTATTACAAAATTACACCAATGCAGAAAACAATCCCATTTCAGTGAATTATTTTTAGGGGACAGGGTGAAGCTTAAAAAAAGAACCAATTCTAGAAAGAAATCATACTGAAACAGGAATGTTTCAAACCTATAAAAACAAAGGAAAAATATCTTAAGTCAGAATTTGTCCTTCAACCTCAAGTGAAGGGTTTTCTTAGGAAATTTTGATTCATTAAAAATAAAAAATACACTGCTCTGAAGTGCATAAATTACCTGCTGCAAGAGTGATCAAACCTGGAAACATGGCAAACAATATAAATTGCAAAGAATAAAGGACATTTCAACCCAGATATATTCAGACCTGTTTCTCCAGGCAGAGCATGAGTAACTCAGTCATGTTCATGTGAGTCAGTCATAGCCACAAATGTAGAAGTGAGCCTCTGGGCTTAATATGCAATATGGAGTTGATCCCTTGTCCCTAGATCAGCATCAGCATTGACAGCTGGATTACCAGGATTATGTCTGCACAGCACAGTGCAGGCTGTAGAGACACAGTGCAAGAGCTCTGACACAGCACTGGGACTGTGCTGGATAAATCTCTCAGCTGACCAAGGCAGCCTCATTGGGCTGGGAAGAGCAAGAGCCAGCCAGAGACACTGGACCTGCAGTGAGAGACAGCCAGAGACACTGGATCTGCAGTGAGAACCAGCCAGAGACACTGGATCTGCAGTGAGAACCAGCCAGAGACACTGGACCTGCAGTGAGAGACAGCCAGAGACACTGGATCTGCAGTGAGAGCTATTCAGAGCTAGCTGGTGGCTCTCTGCACTGGAGGATGTTTCTTTCCTGAAGAAATTACCAGCAATCCTTCAGATTGTATTCTAGAGTTTATGAGACCTGTCATGACAAGGCTGATGTAAAGAAGAGAAAAATAAAACTTAAATCCAAATGAGGCAGAGATCAATGTAATATTAGAGATCAAATTATCATTGTTAAATTTGAATTTGGAGGAAGTTAACATTCATCTGGCAGAGCCAATATAAAGAAAGTAGCTCTCCCCAGAATCTCCAGTAAAGATCCTCTATTGACAGTCTGACTGTACAAACACTTACTGCATGTGCTGGTGACTAACACCTCTGACACAGGCAGCATTTCCCCCTTTGATGAATAAACATGGACTATTGAAGGAATAGGTCTCAGCACTGAAAACCCCTCAGAGCAGACTCTATCTCCTTCCTCAGGCACAGTGCATCCAGATGGTTTTATGCTTTAATATGAATAAGCAAGGAGAAAGGTTTTATGCATTAATATGAATAAACAAGGAGAAAGGTTTCATGCTTCACCTTACCAGGTTGTTAACTGAACATATGTATCAACATTTCATCATTAACAAGTGTCCTCCTGATTTAATGCTTTGGAACTAAAAGCCATAACCCAAAAAGCCCAAATGAACAGAGTTTTTCTCATTTCTGCCTTGCAGATAATGATATAAAATAATATAAATAAATAATAATATAAATATAAAATTGCCTTGCAATGATACTTATGCTGCACAATTCCAGCATGTGACCTGAAACCGAAACTCTGTTCCACTGAAATTACTATGTCCTTGATGGCAAGATGGGAAATTTCAATTATTACTTTGGGCACAATTTCAAAACAGCATAACTTGATTCAGTTTTACTGGAGAATCATTTTACTGAGAAGTTATTGGACATCAAAACCTGTCCTGTTTTCTTTCCCCTCCCACTAAGTACACTAACTTGTGAGGCAGAGACACTCCTGTGCTTGCTTTCATTCTGGCTCCATGTCTGTCTATTCCAGCAAACTCACACCCAAGGTGGTGGCCACTGCCATCTCCCCTGACTGCTATAAAGGAGTGCATTTACCACCTTTAGTCCCTCCTGAATCCACCTGCTGAGAAGCCACACTGATCCAGTCACCTACTAGAGAGGACTCCAGACTCTGTACACACTTAGTGTGGAAAAGATGGATGGGAGCACAGGTCATGAAAGTGCTCCAGCCCATTTTTCTGTGAAGTTCATTACCCTGACATATTTCAGAGCTGTGTTTCTATCACAGTTTTTCTGACTGTAAAAGTCTTAAGTGAAAAGGAATTATTTCATCGTGCTCAAAAGTGGCTCTGGCTTTGATGAAGTCACTGCTTATATGCAGTGCCTAACTCTGATGACTACTTTTCAGGAAGAGCAACAAAATGTTTGCAATTTTTCTCCTTCCTTAAAGGCAGAAACTATAACTTCTATTGGCACATGGATCACACTGTATTTATGTATAGTTGTTAAAAAGGTATCAGGTGCTAGCAATGATCTAGAAAAAGTGGTATCCAAAATTCAGATGTATAATGACAGCAGCTGAAAAGGAGGGTCACCCCTTGCCATGGCCAACGTCCATGCAAATGGAGCTGGATTCACAAGGACATTGCAGATCACTGCCTCACTGTGGGAATGAAATTTTTGTAATGCTTTTTGTAATGCTCTAGGGAGCCCCAGACAAATTGTTGCTCAGCCTGTGTCCCTGTGGTGGCTGCAGAGCTGTTAGCTCTGAAGCATCAGTTCCCTCCCGCGGTAAAGCTGCACGGGGGAGCTGAGAGAAAAGCAGAGTCAGGCTGCACACAGGGCTCACAGACCCACCAGGGCTGATCCCAGCACCAAGGAGACGTGACAGAATTCTGGTACGGGCTCCAGAAGTGCAGAAACCTCACAGGATCTAATAATGAGGCTTGCAACCCTTGGCACTGTGAGGGCAGCGGGAGGGAAGTTGTCTGCAAGGCTGAGACTGCTGCAAATGAAAGAAGGTGCACCATAAGCAAAGTGATACCAGAACATCTGAGTTCTGTAATGTAAGTTATGAGTTCTAGGGGCTTTCTGTGTTAATTTAACTTTTTTTAGTGTCCATGTCCAAAAAAATACCAATCTTGGAGGAAAAGTTAGGTAAAAGAATTTCTGTTATTTCAGGTTTTTTCTCTCTCAGCTTGGTTTCCTCAATTTTTAAATTTTGTATTACCCAGTGAGATCAGGAGTCATATGTGCATATCAATAAAAGGATGTGTCAAGGGCAAAAAAATTGATTAATTGCTGATTACATACACTGAAACCTGCTAAATGAAGGAAGAAGTCAGATTAACAGTGTTCTAATGAAAAAAAGAGAGTGCACATAACATTCAGAAAGAGAGACAGTGATTTCATTAGAGCACTGGAAAAACATACTGAAAAATCAGTCAACTATTCAATCTACTCTCTCAGTTTCACATCAGCACTCACCTCAATAAATTCTTGCAACTGAACATGTTTCTTTTGTGAGGAATAGCCATCACCTCCAGACCTTTTACTTAATGTGAAGTATAGAAAAAAGTACAAAGTGTGCTTTCAAAAAGGCAAAATAAACAAATTGCCAAATTGAGCACTGGAGACTTGATTGCTTCCTAGCTTAGTGCAAGGAAAGAATGTGATTTACCAGGAAGTCAATAGCTCCAGAAATAAACTCCCAGAGAAAACTTTCTCTAAAAATGAAAAAAACAGATGCAAATAGATGTGGCTGTATTGGCACAACATTCCACTTCAGTTCAAACATCTGACAGCAAGCAAAATAGTTTCATCCATAGCTCTCTGCTTTGAATATTGAGCTACAAATCACTGAAGAACATTTTCCTTCCATCTTTCTGTCATAAAAACTTCCAATTCTTTGATTGAGCTGGGCAAAAAGTATGGCCAGAGAGGACTCCCCACCTGCACTTATTCGTTTTTTCCTTATTTTATATTTCCTTTTTCAGCAAAAATATATGGTGAGCTTATCACAAAAAAATAAAAAAACAAACACCTCCTATACCAAACCAATCCAAAAAAACCAAGCAAACAAACAAAAAAAACAGACAAAAAACCCACACAACAACTCACCCACACCAAAGAAAAGCAAAAAAATCCAAACCACAAAGGAGTAGGAATAATTAACAATTTCTTAAAAACTAAACTCTAGTTTCTCCAACCAGCAACTGGACTGGAATTTGGTTTCTATTTTGACTGTAAGCCTTATGTTATGCAACTAAATCTGTCCTTATTAAATCAAAGTTTTAGAAAACTTTCCACAATTAAATATGCCACTTCAGCAGCAAATAGGAGCCTGGTATTGCCTAAGACACTGACAGGTAAGTGTGACATTGGAGCAGGTTTTGGCCTCAAAATGATACTGATTTTTCTCTGAATTCATTTGTGTCTCACATCAGTATTTGGCTCACTAGCCCATAGTGTGGACAAAAACTCTCAGAATTGCTACAGAAACACAAAACTGAGGCACTTTGGTTATTTTACCACACAATCCAATGGGAAACACCCATGCAATTAGCAGAGACACATCTAACACCCACAGATGTGACTCTTCTGTCAGCTCTGCACTTAGAAAAGTCAGAAGTCAGCTCACTTTCCACAGCTCAGTCATGGCTGTACCTGCAGGATAAAACTCACATTTCACACAGGGCATGTGCCAGCTCTGTGTGCTTTGGCCACCACACAGAGGATGGGCAAAAGAAGCATTTACTTCACAGAACTTCAGAGGCATAAAGATGTTTGGAAGGGAGCTGTCAGATCCTGCATGTGTGGGGTGTCAGGAAAAACTGGGTTGGTGTCAGTCAAATTATCTTGTACATCAGTCTTTTAGGAAATGCACTGAGAAGCCTAGAACAAGATGTTGAAAGAGATGGTGTTACTTCTTCTGTGAAATGAGGGGTTGTTTTGTGTAGCAAATGTGACAATGAATCTCCAACATGAAAGAATCTGCTTACTACATCTTAGCTTCTTTACTTGATCCAAGGGTTTAGAATAGCCTGGGAGTGTCAGGCAGGGAGAAAACAATATGAAAAAAACTGATAAAAACTCAGAAGTTCAATCAGGAAAAGTCAAATGAAAACAACCAGAAGGACCAACACATCAAGTTGGTTTTTCCTTTCTTCTCCCATTACCTGCTGCAGCTTTTCCTCAAAACTCTAATTTGACAAGAGAAAAAAATAATTCATTGTTGACTTTCTGGTCAGATTTGCAGCAATACTCCAGTCCAGGTGTGCCCACCACTTCTTCACATAGAGAGTAGATGGGCCCAGAAGAGGCAGAAACTAATTAAGTAAAAAAAGAGCTTTAGAAGAGTAACTACCTTCTCTTGGACAAAGTAGAAAGGAGGTAGGGATGGGTATTTACACCTTTCAGCATCAAGCATCACACTTGTCAACCCAATTTCTACTTCTCTCTATTGAGCCTGCTCCTAAGAGAGTCATCCAGCCAAGGTATCAACATTTAGGATGTGCATCATTCCTCTGCAATAAGCAGTTGCAAAATTTAAATCTTCTCTTAGTGTCAGTGTCAGCTGGCACAATAATTGCAGTGCAGGTACAAATGATGCTCAATGAGAGACCCTAAATATGGAGAATGGAAAATGACTGATGGTTCTGACAGACAGAATAGAGAACTTCCACCCAGGATATAATGAAGCTGCTGGAGATATTGATATAGTGGATTAAAATAATGAAGTAAGAAGCTAAAAAGTCTAATGAAATATGAACACAAATCTCAAGATGTCCTGCTGTTGTTTAAATGCCCCATTCTGCAGCATGCCAGATGACAGAAAAAAAGGTTGACCACAGCAAGCATATTACCCAGTAGTCCTACCAAGCTCCTTAACCAGGAGCAATCTTTTTAATTCCCACTTAAAAAGAGGAAGTGATAAGCAACATTTAGGCCATTCCTCATTTCAACAAAAGACTCGAGTTTATAAATATTTCCTGCTACCAAATGAGATTTTTTGCTCAAAAAGCTAGTTTCATCCATATCAGTATAGAAAGAACATTTTAGGAAAGCATTTTCTCCTGGGCTGGGGAAAGAAGGAAAGTTTATTGCTCATCACATACTGATCTTACTGTTCCAAAAAATATTTTCAGATGAGGACAGAGAGGTACCTGGGGAAACTTGGTGAAATGAGACAACTTTTCAATTCTTGTAGTGTTCTTCACCCACCAGTACAAGGGAAACAGTAATAAATACTCATCAAAGAATGCTCATCCGTGTTCACATCAACAAATAAAAAATAGCAGTTGCTTTTAACTACTACAGATCCCTGGATGACTCTTCAGTTTATTTACAATCTCTCATGACTGCACTTTCCTTGTATGTCTTGCATCCCAAACCTGAAGCATGACAAGAAAAAATAAAGACAAATGTGCTCTTCTTGCTGGTTTAGTACCCCCCTCTTCACACCAAACCTCCCTGGCAATTGCCAAGCAGCTTTCAGAGCAAGTGGAGGGTGCTGGACTCGGGGAGGGTGGGAGCTCTTGAATCACTGCTGGCAGCAAGCAGGAAAGAGGAAAGACTTTACTGGTGAGATCAAGCAGCTGGGATTCAGATTTACTGTCATGGGATACTGAGAGGCTCCCTGGCCAGTTTGTAAAGAAGTCAACTGGAAATAATGTTGGGGTTTGAAGTTTTTTCCAAATACAGTAATTCTACTACTTTTACAAACCACTTAAACCTTGTTTCTTGAGGCCAAAGATTAATCTCACTTCCAAGCTTTTCTTTATATTTGTTGTCTTTAGGAAAGTAAAGCAAATGACAATAAAGAGCACTTATTCAATTCAGTGCTTCAGTCAGCAGGCCTTGGTCAATCTGAGTAAAGCCTTAACTAAGTTAACAGCAAAATCTTGGATCAGGGGCTTATACACCTGCTCTTGTTCTTAAACTGTGTGTTTAATTTGCAAAATTCCTGTAATCTTCGGAATTATCTTAAATTTCTTATTAGAAAGGTTAATGTTTAAAAATTAAAATAACTATTAAATTCAAAAATCCACCCCAAAGAATCCTTCATCTTTTATTGGATAATAATTTTAACAAGTAATTAACCCACAATAATGCCACCAGTTATTCAATAAGTCTTCCCTTGTATTACTCAGCCTACACTCATCTTTCAGTCCTTCTGTGCTAGTTAATGGTAATACAATCTGACATTCCCCTCATCTAATGTTTTTTTTAATCCATTTTCCCCCACATATATATTAATTTTGAAATTAAAGTATTATAAGAAAAATCTATTTAGTCTACTAACACAAGCCCAGCATTTTTCCTTTGAAAATTGCACCATTTGTACCTGCATATGCTGCAGAAAACCTGAAGCATAAAGTTTGAGAAAACAAGTTTCCCAAGACCACAAATACCATTGGTCAAAAAAAACCCATAAAAACTCCTCTGAGTACACTAACAGCTGTGCCCACTTGCCAATGCATTTGAGGTTATACACAAAGAGAAACAAAACCATGCTCTTTCACTTTACCACAACCTTAGAGTTTAGCTTTAAATGATTTCTGAGGAAAGGCTTCCTGCAGACTTTTCACTTAAGTAGTTGTAACTACAACTGCAAAACACTGTTGACTGGTGGACTCCAGAGACTTGTTCATTACCTGTCATTAAATGTTTTAAAGTTTGCATAATTGATCCAGCCAATAAGTCATCATTGATTTATAGGGGTCTGTGCTGAAGAGTTGCTCATTAAAAATTCATAACACTGGTATGTGTCTTTACAATCCATTAGCTGTTTACGTACCCACAGTCCTAAGATTGATTGACCTTGGACTGAGATTCTCATGGACTCTGCTCTTTTTCCAGAAAACCCCCTTTTTTTTTTCCATAATTTTACACAAGTCCACAGTATAGAAAAGCAATACTTCAGTCTTCTCCCTTGACAGCTATACTTTGATTTTTTTCCTCTCCATCAAAACTGAAACTTTACTTGAAATAATGAATAAATAAAGCATACTCCATAAACAGCTTTCCACTATTATTTAAGCTTGCGAGCTGTGCTCTGTTAGTCTCCTTTCCCCACCATCAGATTCAAGTGTGTAAATGTTCTAAAAGGCTTTGAATGTTTTATGATGATTTCAGGGAATGATGGAGTAATAGCTGAAGAGCGAAGCTATTAGTTTTAATATTTATATTGAGTGCTCTGAAACATTAATGTGACAGGATGTAAGATCAGAGCAGCGGGACATATTTACTTCACAACCACTGCCACGTGGCAAAAATATTTATTTTCTGAAGCTCTGAGGCCAATTTTTTTTCCAAAAATAAACAAAGTTCAGATGATATTCGCTTTTCCTGAACTTTGTACTTATTTTTCAGAACTAAAAAAATTGATTACAACTTACTTCATTTAGGTAGAGCCCAAGCATAAAGATGTTGGTGTTTGCAGTGCACCTCAGTCTCTGTACAAAAGTTTTCTACAGCTGATAGCAGCTTACAAATTCCTTTCTTCCTGTCTGCTGTGTCTGCTTCCAATAGAGCACCACAGAAAAAAAGGAAAAACAGTAATTTGTTAATAAAGAAATGGGATGGGCTCAAGAGCATAATCATGGTTAAAAGGTTGTTTCATATTGTCTTCCAATATTTCATGCATGAAGTAAACCAACCCTGTAAATGTCCTAAGTCATTGTGCTTGGTTCTTCTGTTCAAACTAGCAAACATATTAAGGTAAGTGATCTTAATTACCAAGGGTCAAACAGTGCTCACCCCACTTGTGTGGTTCTCATGGTCTTCAGTGAACAAGTAAAGGAAGCAGGATGAGATCCCTAGGGAGGAATCTTCCTATCAGACTTGCAGAGTGGATCCGATATAAGTGGAACAAATGATGACTTATTGCTGCTACATTATGAAAATGTGATTTCTCCAGATGCTTCCACGCTCTGTGTAAGGACTCCACAGGCTGACAACAGTGCCAGGAAGCAGCACACAGACCTCCAGCAGGAGAAACACTTGGGTCTTCTGGGTACACTTCAGCCAGATGTCAGGAATGTTGTCTTGAGCTACTCCAAGCAGCTTTACAGGAGCAGCAGTGCTGGGCTTGCTCCTTGGTGAGGCACAAAAAGGGGATTACCTGAGAAAGTGAGGTTCCCAGCACACTTTTGCATTGCTCACCAGAGTCCTCTCCATACACCCTTCTGCACAGTCCTGTTCCATGGGGGCTTACACAGACAGGAGAGCTGGGGCAGAAACTCATGGAACACCCTGCTGCAAAGCTGGCTGGGATGGTCTGACCTGTGCTTTCCCAGCCTGCCTTTCCAGGAAGATCATAGAGGTCTTAGTTACCTCTCACAAACTTCATTAGCCTTAATAACTTCTGACCAAGTCCTTGCTGATCTCCTTTCCCAGCTACCCTCCAATCCATCCCCACAACAGAAGCAGCCAACAGAAATGTTTGTCAGAGCATTCTTCATTCAGTTCCAACAGGGCAGAAAATGCAGCATTTTTTCCTGGATGTGTATTGCACTGTCCTTCATGTCTAATGATACATAAGTGTCAGTTTATTCTCCAACACTATTTTGAATATTTCACTAATTGCATCAATCCTCTATGTTTTACACGTCTATAGGTGCAAGCTAGCATTGTCTTTCCCACATCTGCCTCTGTTCTTAAGTTGCTTATGTTGTTTAGGTAGCATTTCTAATTAAAATTCCTTTAATAATTAACTGAATCATAAAATGCACAAATTAATAGATTAGAATTTTAAGTACACTTAACATGCTACCTGAGCCTGTGTGTATAGCTACTTTACAATTTCTTGTATCCTCTCTGTATCCATCAGAGAAAATAATTTACAAGTATCTGTTTCCACTTCTCTGCTCAGAAACAGTTTCCTTGAGTGTTAGGCAAGACTTTCTGTAAGGAAAAAAAAAGTAGAAATGAGTATAGCAAGTACAGGGAGAACGATTTACATCACTGACTATGTGGGAGTCACATTCATGTTGCAGACTCATGGCTGCTACAGCTTTTTAGAAAGGTGGGAGGAAAATGAAGTCAAGGTTTTTGCTGCCTATCAGGACCTCCCCCCTTGCAGAGCTCCATTAAACACATTGCCCATCAAGGCAATTCTTCACCTTGTAACAGGGCAGATATCACCACACTGTATTAAAGGGTATAGAAAAGAGCAGGAGCTGTTATTTTAGCACTGAGATCCAAGGGAGGGCAAGAGTAAGGAAGGCTGTGATGAAATCAGCACCCTGTCTTCTGCTGGTGATGTCCTCAGGACCAGAGTTTGGTGGAGCACAGTCTGTAGCAGCAGCACCCACAGACCCTGTCCTCCCAAATATGACATTTTCAGCACAAAAGGATGTGGCAGACTCCCTTAGTGAGGGGTTTCCACCCAACTTCTGGAATTATAAATGATGCTGTTTTCCCAGCAGGATGTTCACTGACGACTACTGACTCGAAAAATGACAATTTTAAATTACAAACTTTACATTCAGTGATATTTCACACTTGGAACAGGGTGAAAAGTGTTCATTGCCATATGAAGTCTCTGCCTGGGGTATTGGGGGAAATGAGCACAATTTTACCTAAAAAAGGTCAAATTCATCTGTTATTACTCCACTGGTATCGTCCGAGTTACACTGGTGATAAACTTTGTCCAGTGTGGTTAATGGAGTCATTTTAAAAATTCTGATTGAAGAACTTGGTAATCTGCCATTTTTTAATACAGATGTGCATTACATAGCCCAAATCAAAAGTAATCTTTAGTTATTATATTAGTTATATAATCCTTAGTTATTTACTGTGAGTTGGATGGCAGTGATGTACACAGCAGAGTACTGGGATAACCCTAATTATCAGGAATGTGACTTGGTGTATAGTTTGCATGATATACAAATGGTGACAAGTTTGCCTTCAGAGTGTAAACTT
This sequence comes from Oenanthe melanoleuca, assembly GCF_029582105.1. NCBI lineage: Eukaryota > Metazoa > Chordata > Aves > Passeriformes > Muscicapidae > Oenanthe > Oenanthe melanoleuca. The sequence goes on from NC_079342.1 coordinate 11,887,906, forward strand.
TTAAAAACTACCATAAAGACCCCATAAAAATACGACTTCAGCTAGAAAAAGATGTAAGCTGCATAATGCCTACATGGGTATTTTTCCTTAGAGATCAGGAGAAATATGACAAGTATGACTGCTATTATAGTTATATAGCCTATTCCATTTAGCAGTGATATAGCAGAACTGTGAAAGCATATCCTAAGGTATTTTCACTTCATGCATTTGACATTGATATTAGTTATTACATTTAAGATACATTGGGCTGTTTATTGCTGACTGTTTCCTCTCACTGAGGATGTTAACCACAGCAAAGGAATATTTGATGTTACAAATTATTTAGCTTGCTGCTCTTCATTTTCCTTTTAGTATGCAATTATTTGTTTGGTTTCACTGAGCAAATGAAATTTCAAGGGCATTTCAAGGAAAATAAATAAAGTACAACCCAAAAGGGTTTTTTTTGTTTGTATTCAGGAAGAGCACAGAATCATGCATATGTATGAATCAACAAAATCAGGTTAGCTAAGAAATCGGAAATTGCACTCCACACTAGAGCATTTTTCTTGCTCTAGAGATCTTTGCTATGGATTTGAAGGACTAATAAAAAATCAGCAGCATGACTGGAACAGATGTTTTTTTATGGACTCAGCTTGTTAATAGTCTTTTTAGCTTCTCCTAAGGACTTAAAGCAAGTTCCTCCCTTGTCCTGAATATCTGAGATGATGTTAACATTGTCCAAAAAGTACACTAACAAGCAGCAGTGAAGAGCTAAGGTCTCACACATGGTTAGGAATAAAAATTCAAAACATTTCTGTGAATTGGATGAAACCCCAAAATGGGCAATGTTACAGAAGAAAAAACCAAACTTATTGACCATATCAAACCCACACAGTGTCATTCTCTTGAAGGGGGATAAGCTGGTAAAATACTTCAGTGCACTGAACTACATGCATTCAGAAATAAGGGTCATTACAACTGAGGAAATTCCCTTTTATTTAAGCCGTGATTCACTGAGACAAAATGAGCCAGATCCTCAACCAGTGTAAAACATCCAGTATTTATTGGCTCCAGTGGCACGGTGTGAATTTATATTTGCCATAGAAGTTTTGCATTCTCATTGTAATTAGTGAATGTCTGCAGGTAGAAAAAAGAACTGAGAGTACTTGAGAAAATTAAAAATCAGAGTCTCTGCCACAGATAGTTCACTGGTCAAGTAGTGTTTCATTTACTCTGTTGTTGTTTTATTCACTATTTTTCTACAATTTCATATGTTCCTCCAAGAATTCATACCTGCCAGATACTATTTTTTGTTCATTGTGCTTGGCTCTGAGAAGGCAGGAATCATCCTATAACTTGCCATTTTATCTTAGTCTCCAGGACAATGGTGCTAAACAGTAACACCCAAACACAGGACTGGTCCCTCCAAAACCCAATCACTTTCCTTTAGTATAGAAGGACTGCTTTTCCTCTTCACATAGAGCACTCTTTGAGAAATCTAAGGGACACAGAGAAGAATAGCTTTTCCCTTAACAACTGACACACTCAGGTATAAAAAAGGACAACTGTATCTACTCTATTTTATTGTGAATGCTGTTCATATTCATCTCTTGGAAGAATTTTTTGACACTCTTGGGACTATTCCCACAGGAAAGACTGGGTATTGACCTTGTTCTTTTCTCACTGAATTATCCTAAAACTTGTGGCAGACAGGTGCTCTCAGTGGGCTCTACTGAGGCAGGTATTTTAGCCCACTTATAGGAGTAGCTGAGGTGAAACCCAAATGTGGAGAACTTGCTGTTATCCATACATATTGTATGTTGTTGCTTGTTGCCACTGTCATCCACAGATTTAGAACATCTGGCTTTGGTATGTGAGAGCTTTGACTTATGAATAGCTTGAATTTGGAATATTTGATTAAAGACTTCCCACAAATGGCTGCATAAAAATCTAAAAAAATACCAGTTGTTACCAAAAACTTCAAATCTGATTCAGTAAACCCAAGTAACCTCATGGACTATAATGACATTCTCCCAGATGTCTGCAGTCTGACACAAGACTTTGAGCTCACTCATTCCAGGCTAAGGACTCTTTCCATACAAAAAGCAATGAAAAAAGGAGAAAATGCACTGATTCAAATTCTACACCGTAATTGTCTCCTTGCAGGCTCTTAGATCCATAATAACCTGCTACTCCTACCATCTCCTGACTTAGAACTGCTTAAGTCAGCAGGCTTAACGTTCTAGCACATAACTCATTTTAAAAAAATCAATCCAGACAAGACAAAAAGCAAAGAAGAAACAGGTATGACAAATAAACACACAATTCCTGGGTCCCCCCACAATTCCAGATTCCTCAGGCCAGTGAAAGCATTTACAAGAAAGAGTGGGAGCTGAATTTTTCACAACACACACAGACGCTCACTGAAGGGAATCAAAATGCAGAAGGTTTTAGGGCAGCTATTCTGTAACTTATCCTGCAACATAACATCCCTCTGCCTTTGGACTCACAGCTCTTGGGTTTTGAAGAGAAGGAGCCATCATTATTTCTGGTTATTTAATGAAAAGGAAAATACCCTACATAACAGAACTCCTCTTGCATAACTGAATGAAAATGTGAAATGTTTTCTAGTTAGGGGGCCATAATATTATTTTCTTGGGAGCATCTTCTGTACCCACCCTTATCTTTATGCTGCCTCACTTTTCTCAGATTGCTGCTGGTACCAACAATCTTTGGCCTATTTCTGCTGTAGCCTGGTTTTCTTCCTGATACTATAGGAAGTATAGACACCTGCAACGTTGTTATTGTGGTGCTTGGGAAAACAGCCTTGACCATTCCACACCAGAATAATTTGCTAAGATTTTATACCAGACAAAACCGATATTTGTTTTATTTAAATAATGCAAAACACTCTATTTCCTTACATCTGACCACAAGAGACCCAAGCACATATTCTTCCTTAATAACACTGAAAGCAAGTGTTAGCAAGATCTGCTGATTATCTGGTATGAACACAATTAATTTGTGCCCAGACTCATTAATCCTTTTAATACATGTCAGCCCATTACATTTGATCCATGACCTGTGTCCCCAGACCTGCATAAAAATCTCTCAGGGTCAGAAGCACACGGTGTTTGGCATGGAGCCACCAGCCCTGGCACTTTCCTGCAGAAGGCTCCAAGGCCATCAGCAATGGCAGCTGCTGCATTTATGTGCAAGTGCCCAAATGATGAGCTCACAGCTCCTCCAAGGCAGCCTGAAAGAAGCTGGCTGCTGCAAAGCCTGAATCCTGTCAGAAATACAGCTATTTAGACCAAATGATAACACATCTTTCCTCTCACTTCTGTCCCCACAGACACAAGTGTTGTGTGGGGTGCTGGGGTAGTCCATGCAAATTCCTTCCCCATGGCTTTTGCAAATAACACTTAACAGCAAAACACGTGCAGCAGCATTTGAAACCAATTGCCCTTTCACATATGGACATTCATGGATGGAGGATTTAGTACAAAATCACTTGTCACAGCCATACCTGGGTCCTTTCTGCTTTAACAATTACCTTAAGACAGACAGGTGCAAACTTTTTTAAAAATTCAGGCATTTAGATCAATGAAGTCACCTGGCCTGCTAGTGACATGAGCACAGGCCTTTCAGTGCTTTTTGGCAGACATCAAGTTACTTCTCCATCTATAATAAACAAGGTAAATCCAAAAGCTCATATCATTATTGCTCCTAGGAAACAGTATATGCCTAAGAACAAGCACCAAGTCTGTGATGGCATTTCCACAACTACCTCCTCCTCATCTGTGCAATATTTTTTAATTGAAGCAAGCATTTCTAAGCTGGATTCCTTATGAATTTATAGCCTAGACCCTTTCCTGTCATCAGCCAATGTTCACTGGTAGGAGAGAAGTAACAAATTGGAAAATGAGAGAAGTTGAATGACAGCAAAAACAATGCTAAGCTACATTTGAAATGTCTTTCTTAAAGCCAAATGGCAAAGCTTTAGTTAATGTGAATTTAATTAAGTGTTCTTTCCCAGCTACAACTAGCTCATTTTTGTCACCAATATATTCTGTGAAAAATATGTAATCATTCACTATATGGCAGTGACCTAAATTGCATCACTTTAAAGGGATGTATTCCTTCTCCTGGTAAGCTGTGGGTGTTAGGTTTGGTGCTTGTCACAAAAGGCACACTGCTGCCACAGCAATAACATGCAGCCCATGGCTTTAGTGGGGGCTCTTTTGAGGAGTTTTCTGTGACTCTCAGCTCTATTCATGGCTTTTACCTTCTCTTATCTTCCTTCAAGCCAAGAAAACATAAAAATCTTGCAATGTAATTGCCAGAGACAGAAGTATGCAATACTTTGATTGCAAGTAACATCTTCAAAAGTTTCTAAAGAGCAACTTATCCTATGCATTGTTTTATCTGCAACCACACTATTTGCTGATCCTGTTCTAGCAAGCAAATGCCTATTTTATTCTTATTAAAAAGTCAATCAGAATCTTAATCTTATCAAAGTGATTATACTGCAGCTTTGAATTACTCTGAAAAAAAACCACAAAACAAACCAACCATTCATTCATTAGTTGCTCACTCATGCAATGCATAAGAAGGTGAGATTGTCAGAACTTACCTTGCCTGATGGGCCAGTTGTGAAGGGACAGAGCTCAGCTGCTTGCCAGCTGCCCAGGATGGCAACTCTCAAGGGGAAGGGAAGGAAGACAAGTTCTCCTCTCTGCTCTCTCAGCAGTGGCCTTTTCCCATCTTCCATACCATGGGATGTGTGGAGATGCAGGCTGAGCTGGACTTTCCCACCTCCCCAGCACCAGGATGATCACAGGTGCATCTCTCCCTTCCCTCTCTGTCTACAGACATCAGCTTGTGGTCCATCATCCTTAAATGCTTCTTTCTAGGGAAAAAATAAAGCTTGAGGAAATACATGTGGTTATCTTTCCAAGCTTCACTGCAGAAAAAAATACCCACTGCTCTTTTGGGAGCTTTCTCCAGCTTTAAACAGATTCCTACCATACACACTGCCAGGCTAGGATCATGAGAAATCTGGTTTTTAAAAGAGCAGAACTGATGCAGCAATTGTCACAAATGCCACAGAATAAGCAAATTTGGTCTCAACTGTCAACCTTATTGCCAGACTGTCAGAAGATCTGAATCCAGAGAATAATTTAAATGTCAAATCAAGACACCGCAAGCACAAATTCCTGTGATTTGCTGTGCTGCTGAGAGATAACATGACCTAAGGGTAAAAGAAGAGCTAGCTGAAAAAAAATCTGTTTTTCAGGGAATTAGGGACATTTTTGTTGTTAATTCACCAAAGAAAATGGAACATGTATTTTTTTCATGCAAAACCACAAGGGTTTCGACAGAAAGTTCTCCAAAGAGGTTTTGCATGTTGTCCAGATACTTGCCTTGACAGATGTTGCTACTGCAGGAATTAATAAACTAACTTTTGGGAAGTGCTCTGAAATCCTTGGGAAGAAGAGGTCAAAATGCCAATTATTGCTTTTTTAAAATTAAATGTTTTACATGGAACTACAGACTTCATAATGCTGCTGGTTTTAGTGTATTTTTGATAAAATTTGCACTGGAAATGTAGAAACTAGAAAGTAAATATATATTTAAAATGGTAAGCCTTTCTCAATGGCAATCGTGTTGTCATTCTCAGCTTTAGGGAGGATTGTGCCTGAGTAAGGACTGCAGAATAATGCCCATATTGAGAAAACCATATGAATTGAACTGGAAAGAAGAACAGGTTACAAGCTGTCATTCTGAAACTCATTTTCCCCACCATGAAGATGAACTCTTATTACCTGTGAATATGGAATTCAAATACTATTTTCAAGTTTTAAATATAGGTAACACTTTACATTATGTGTCATTCTGGTACCAATTACAGCATAACTCTAATATTATAAATCTATTGAGAGAGGGCTGAGCCAAGAAGTTTTGTAGTAGCCCAAAATTCAAGCAAAGTTCAAAAATATTTCCATTTTCTCTTCTCATGCAAGCCTATATTCAGTACCCTGGGACACATAATGCCTTGGAAACAAGTGCATGGTTTTAATGTAACAAACTGAAACATCTTTCACTTCTTTTATCTTCCTCATCTATTTTATGGGTGGGAATGAGATCATCATCTACTCACTTTCCCACCTAACTAGCTATTGCAAAGTTTTCTTTGTCCCTAATTAGGAAAGCCTGCATCCCCTGTTGTGTGTGCAGCCTGGGCAGAGGGAAGTTGAGTGCTGTCCTGGATCCACACCTGAACTCTCTTCTGCTGCTGTGTCTGGAGCAGCCCTTCCCCTGCAGTGCTGCAGTTACAGGGGCAGCTCCTCAGCCAGCCCCCTCTTGACTAGGACAGTATCTAACCCTCAAAAAAAAAGGAAAAATAAATATGAGGGTTTCAGGGAAGCTGCTTTAAAGGAAAAAAGCAAGGCTGTGTCTTAATCCCTGAGAGAAAATCTTCAAGGATTTAATTCAGAAGTACAGCATTGCTGTAGGTATCTAACTGGTGTTTAGTGGCAATTTAGAAGCTGATGGAAGCAAGAGGAGTTTCCATGGAAAACAGGCAGATTTTTATGGCCTTCAGAATATTGATTAGGACATAAAACCATTTCTAATGCTCGGTGAGGGCAATGGAGAAATTCCAACACTGGACCATCACTCCTTCCCACTTACTGAAAGCCCAGATATGGACCCTGGACCTTCTCCAAGAGCCACAGGGCACCATGTCTGAGCTACTGCTTTGCTGTGAAAATTTAACAGAGAAACAGATCTAAGCTATTGAAGCATACCAGCCATACTGTATTCAAAGGCAGGAAAAAAACAACCCACATTTAAAAAATAAAATAAAGTTCACTTGCACATGTAGTTATTTAGATAGATGTGCAATCTTGGAGTCTTTTTGCTGGACTGTGCTTTTAACCAGAATATACTAAATCCCAGTGTACAGGAAACACCATCTATGCAAGTGATTCACTATTAGTTAATTAGGTGTGCTAGACTATTTTCCTCCCAGTGAATGGAGCTTGTATACTGGTATCTGCCATCTACACTAAATGGGGCTTACACATGCAAAATCCCTCTGGCATTGAGAGGGGAAAAATCCTTTCAGTTTCATAAATAATGGATCTGTAGCAAAATTAGCATTTCATGAAAAAATTTTAAAACTAGAATGAAAATGTAATACCATTTCTATTTCTTCTGTCCCAATTTGCCAGTGCATTGTATGATCCATCCATAGGTCATCTCCTGTACATCTACCACATAATCACATCAATGCTCTCAGTTATCTGCAGACTCATCTGCTCACCTATGACCAATGTCCTCTGGGACATTATGAAAGTAAAAGTGCCTTTCTTCTACCAGAGCTCTTGTGGCACTTAGTTAATTTTCTGGTGTATGTATATTCCTGTGATTTTTTAAAAATTGAATTGTGATAAACACCATTACTCTTCTGCTATGAAGTGTTTGTTTTTCTGTACCTGTTATGTGACATGCTTACACACAAATAATGATTCCTCTGCAGGTACAAATATAAGAAACTTTTTCCTATTGTGTTCCAAGAAACATTCACATGGAAAAGCTACATGCCCAGATCACTGAGCATGCACACTGTGTACAGCACACTAGGCAAATATGCACCTCCTATTCATGACATCAAACATTTCTACTCCAAGTCAGCTCATTTCATTCCAGCTCCTTCAGAGTGACCAAGATATGCAGCAGCCACCACCCATTTCAGCTCTGCCCTAAACCTGGCCAGAACAAGATGCTGAAGATCTCACCTAAGCCAAAACCTCTCTATGAATTTGCCCATTGGAATTAGGAATAGAGGGGAAATAGCCCTGCAAACTCTCCTGAAAATCTCCAGACATGGCCCATGTGTGGTGGTGTGATATAAAAGGGCAAGAAATCATTCACATGTGAAGACAAGTGGGAAATTATTTTAGCAAACTCACACACCAAGGCACTGCCTTTCCCTTCTTTTCAGGATTCAGCCTCAATCCCATGGCTTTGAAATCTTAAAGCAAAACCTACTAGTATGAGTTTTGTGTTTCCAGTGGAATAGAAATTGCAGCACCAGTGGGAAAACACATTTTGAGAGTCTTGTTTTGGGGTTCAATATTCTGAGCCCAAATTTTGCAATTATGCTTCTTTTTTATTTCCTCAGTGAGTAAATACACATTTAGAGCAGCTAGATGCAAATTCTGCAGCCAAGCATCCTTACAAAACACTATTTTTGATCAAAAAGAAAACAAGTGACTAATTAATTTATAAGCATAAACTCATTAAACACACAGAGGCAGATGGAAAAAGTTACAAATATATTAACTCAGGAATTCCATAACTCCTACCATTGGACCTTCTGCTCAACAGCTCTTTTGGAGGACACATTTAAAGATTTTTTTTTAAATTCTACCTTTAAAATTGTACTTTACCTATGTTTTTGGTGTTTGTAAGCCACAAAATTTGATATCAAACAGGAATCATGATTATATTTTTGATTCCTGATGTCATTATTATATTTAAAATGAAAAAATTATTACTATTTTCCCAATGGATCTAACAAACATGTTGAAGTCAAAGGAGAAAAATAACATCATTTCTGTGGTTGAACAATGTGATTCCTATTTCCTCCTTCCAGCTCTCTGCCTGTGGGAGCATCTGTCAAGGCTGAGTCAGCACCTTCCCAGGAAAACCTCATAAACATGTTAGAAGACATTTCATTTTGTCATCTACCTAGGCACACTGGACTGGTATGCAAATAAGACAGCACAAGAACAGGACCACAGCAGCAGTGCTAATGCTCTAAGTGATCTTTCAGTGTAATTAGAATTTGTTTCATCACACTAATTTGACATGGCAAATTAGTGAAGCTAAGAGAAGGGGGTTTAGTAGAGCCAGGGCACTGGTATGTACACAGAAACTTGTCACTAAGTCCATTTGCACATGGGAGCTGTGTAACATTGCAGAGAAGTGACAATTAGTAAAAGCTCTGGAAAATATCAGTTTGTTTTATTTTTAATCCAGGAACTTGATAGGTTACATTTTCTTTGGCTGCTCACTTGCAATAGTGGTTTAGGGATCTTTGCCTCTTTGCTGCTGAAAAATCTTTCCAGACTTAGGATAAGCTAACATGGTACTACAATTATACAAGTTTAGTCAGGTCTGGCCCAGTGGTACACAGCAACATGCTGTGTTAACACTTGGGAATTCAGGGGGCAACTCTGTGATTTCTGTTTCACAGAATGAGCCAGCTGCAAGCCATGCCACAGGGACAGCAAAACTGAGGACAGTGGCTGGTTTCTTTTCTGCCCCATGTCCTGCAAGCCCAAGAGGGACCATCAGCATGAAATGAAAACTGCTCCCAATTGCTGCAAAGCAATCCTGAAACTCAGAAGACTGGCAGGATAGGTGGAACAGGCAGAAGTCTGGCAGAGGTCTGATGGAAGGCTTAGTTAAGGAAGAGGACTTTTCTAGTCTGCAGCATTCATTAATCTTTAACCTCCTGATTAAAATGAAGATTTGTGATTGTTCTTACTTTCCTAAATAATTTATCCCTAGTGTTAGTGTAATTAGGATACCTGACCTCTGATGCCACACACTGTTCTTTGGGACCTGCTGAGATCATGAGCCAGTTGAGACTGGATGGCTGGAGAAGTGATGGCTCTCCTCAGCTGAATCACAAACACACACCATCCCCAAAAGATGCAGCTTCCTTTTGCATCTCACACTCCTGGAGAAAATGGGACAAAGGGAGTCTGCCCTGAAAAGCAGTCTACAAATCTGAGACTGAATTCATATTCTGTGTCCCACTGTGTTTTAACTGATTCAGAATAATGTCTCTGGATATAATAATACCAGTTGCATATAAAATTTGCATCATATTATGAGATGCTAAGACAGGGCTTATTACTTGGAACTTTTAAGAATAATGTAGTAGAGAAAGATGTATCTAGATAGGCATATTTAATCTGATTATACTTTCCCTGATAGAACAGTGACCTATGCTTTCGATTACATACTTTGGATTGCTTCTATAATTTGACACAGTTCTGAGGATAATTTAAGTTACCTTTAGGAAATGCTGAAGAAGCCAGTCTATTCCACAGTTAAAAGGAAAAGAAAATGGTACTGGAAATCAAAGCAACTTTTGAGCCAGTGTGGAAATGCTCACTGTGGAGCCTAAAGAGGATTCAGATGGGGAGAAGCAGAAGTTGTCCTTCAAATGAGGAAACGTGCAAGTTTCACACATCTCAAACATCCAAAGCCCTGAAACAGGATAGACATCAGGCAAAGTCAACAAAGGCAAGCCCAGAGACCCTGGGTACCAACTTTCTCTTTCCTTTTCAGATTAGAAGTGGTGTCTTTGGGACTATAAGAAACCAAATCTTTACAAACTCTCAGGTTTTTTGGGTACAGTTAAAAGGTTACCTGTAAGTACACTCCAGGAAGAAGGCAAAGGAATTTCCCTACAGAGAAAACCTATTTCTCTCCTTGGAATCACCTCTTGGACCTTTTTTTGGCCAAGAAATGGGTCTCATGCTCTGTAAATCTGAAAACTGTAGAATGGGGAATCTCCAAAAACCTGCACAGTAGCATTGCAGTCCTGAGGTACAGACACATGGAACAGCACTAAGAAATAAATCTGCTTTTCTGTTCACTCACATTCCAAGAAATTTTCTTGGGCTATCTATTATTTTATGAGGATTTTCAAGACCTATCTTTTTGTTGTTCATTTTTTTGTGTGTGTTTTGTTTTGTTTTTAATAGTTTCTTTTCATTATACAAATCACTTGGTAAGGACACAAAATAGCATTTTGATTCTTCATTCCCAGAGAAGCTTGGCCAAACAGGTATTCACACACAGAGACAGACAGAATCTCTGTTATTTATGATAAAATTAAGCTAGCATCACCTGCTTCTGAAGGCAATCAGGTGTTACTCATATTTCAAAGCTCAAAAAGCTAATAATGTTTCAGAGATTTTTAAAAGAAATGCAATTACAATTAGAACTCGAGATTATGGCAGAAAATATTCATCACAATACAAGCCATAAAAATGCCTTTTTTAAAGACAGAGGAAAGGCCATTCTGTAGGGAATATTTCATGGCTAGTAGGAGGGTTAAATAAACAAATGATAATAACACCAATCAGACCTCTTTCCTTAAAGCCTGCGGAGTCAATCTGCTTCTGACTGTGGAGATACCAACCAGCAAAGGCAAACTAATTAGCCACAGTCAAACACTTAGGCAATCACACCTTGTGAATGTAAGCGTCTTCCTGTCATTTGGCAAGTCTCTCAGCTGCCTCTGAGCGTGAGACAACAAATCCCCTGCAAACAAGTTCTTCCCTCTCCCCTTAGTGAGATCTAACAGAGCACAATGGCTGGAGGTGAAAGGTGGCAGTCTAGTCAGGTAATGACATCGTCTTGAACAGCCCACATTAAAATAGTGGCACTTGTTTAGACTAGCCTATTTTCACCTACCTGCAGAGGGCCTTTTTAATGTAATTATTAGGCTCTGCAGCCCTGCTTAGGATTTGAAAATACCATTCATTTTCATCTTGCTTCAGCTACCGCTGCTATCTCCTATTCAATCTCAGTCACCTCATCTCCTCACAAGTAAGTGTAGAAACAGAAGCAGATGAGAAGAGTTGAATTAACAAGAAACAAGTTGGCAGGTGAGCTGTGTGACACAACAGTAAAAAAAAAAGTTAAAAGATTTGACAATATATTCTAATCACTACCTGACTGTAGCAGAGCTGCAGGCATTGAAATAGCTTCCTGGGGAAAACAGAAAAGACAGCAGGAGAATGGTCTAAAACCCAAGGGCAGGAACCAATCCTTATGAGCATTAGAACAAATATGTAATGACTGTCTTTCAAAGTAGTCTTATTTTCTCAGGAGTTAACTATTCCCTATTGACAAAATACGACAAGACATACAGCCTGAGGAGTGCAGTAAGTAACCACCACCCAGTTCTAGCCTGAGATACCCACACACAGCTGGGTGCAGGAGCCCATAGGCAGGAATGGCGTAGCCATAGGCCAAAACTTCCATCCAGTTTTCAGTGAGAATCCAAGCTGCACTGGACAGGTGAAGTGAGTTACCTTCCTGAGTCTTCATTCACAAAGGTCCAGCAGAAGCTTTCTCAGGGTATCTCAGAATGCAAACCCAGCACCTGCCAGATGAGGGAGGCAGGATGCATTTGGAGAGTGCTTCAGCAGCATGTGGCCACTGGCAAAAGAGCTGAGGAAAAGTGGGACTAGTCCAAGAAGAGAAGCTATAATAATACTCTATTTCCTCTTGCAGGGAAGAGCAGACTTGTCAAGCATGGGATCATTGCTCTGAGAAGTTCAACGAAAACTGGATAAAAGATACATGGAGGAAGAAAAACAAAACTCTGCTTCCTTTGTAAAGAGGAATTTCAACTTATTTTAAGGTGACACCAACAAGGAATAAATTATTTAGTTCTTTCCTTGTGTAGCAAGTCTCCTCACAGAAAGGACATCTTGTTTACAAGATCAGTGCTAATTTCTGATGGAGAGAAGGCTCACGAGCAGCCTGTATGGAAGGTTTCCTTAGTGTGATACTTTGCTTTTTGCTACAAGTATTTTGGGTTCTATTCTTTACCTTGCAAATATACCCCAAGTTGCACCAGTGAAGAAAATGTTGTGCTGTCAAGGTGCTCAGGTTAATTTCTCCAGCACGGAGTGGTTTCACAGAAGACTACTGCAGTGTAATTTACATCTCAATTGGTGCCACTGCCCAGGTTCCTGTGCTGAAGGAGAGCCATAGCATGTCCCCAGCATTGCTGGTACCTGCTTTGTTTGTTTGCAGTTTTTCCTCCATCTGGCTGTGACGGATGAGGGTCCTTTAGCTACACTTGTTCTGTAAACTGATATTATGCATCTGACCTAAAATGACAGCTGGAATCAGGGCCACACTTAGAGATAATCATGCCCAACACAAAAATATAAGCGAGTTCTGGAGGGTGCCAGCCCTGGGTCAGTCTCAGCTTATTTGTCAATCTGCCAGTTCACTGCTCCTCAGTGCTGTCTTCCCTGAGAAGCAGAAGGCAGTGCTTTCAGGGCAGCAAACACTGAATGTTGGGAGACAAGCAGTTGGCAGGAGTCCTTGTGACAGGGGTGGGAAAAGCAAGACAGGTAGCCAGATGGATCTGGTGCAGCCCAAGGCAAGCACTGAAGAAAAGGGGTGAATCAGAATCAAAAGGTTACCATACCATGATGGGAATCTCAGATGATAGTGACACTGCAGAGGCAATGCATCCTGCAAGCTCTTCAGTGCTCTGGTCCTACTGCAGTGTCTTGGGCAAGCCCTGTTCTGCAATGACATTCTATATTCTTTATTTCAAATTGCTACTACTGTTGCTACTTACATCAGTTTGTCTCTGATCAGTCCATCCTCCCTTTTCCTCCACTTTGATACTTGAGGAGGGTTACTAGTTAGCATTCACTGATCCTCTGGGCTCTGTATTAATTTGCTCTCAAACATTTATATCACTTCCTTCAGAAACTAGGGCTTATACAAACTAAATTTATTGATTAGTAAAGCAGCACATTTTGCAGACAGAAGTATAATCTCTCATCAGACTATCTGATAGAAAGTGTGGAAAATGGGGAAGCTCTCCAGCCATCATATCCTTAAGCTAGTTATGATACCCTGACATATCAGAGCTACTCTATACCACAACATTCCTATTGAAAAAAAAAAAAAAAAGTTTTAAATGAACTTAGGGAATTCAGTTTGAAATTTTCAAGACTAAGAGGCTGAAAATAATTCATTTGGTCTGGATAAATTATTCAGTGCTATTGCACCACTAATACTTGTTTATTTATACTTATTTATACCACATGTACACAAACACCCCCCCCCCCCAACAACACACTGTTACTTAGCTTAATATTTTAATTGTATAAAATATTAAGTGATGAATACAGTATTATCTTGCATATATTATGACCTCATTTTTCACACAAAGGTGACAGGGTATTGAAGCATCAGTCTGAGTGTGAATCTCTGTAATGACACACCACATCTTGAGAAGCAGCTGCCTCTCAGCATTGAAACAGCCTTTGCTCACAAAAGCCTGTCAAAATTAGGATGTGACTGATCCCTGTACCTGTAACTATATTCCTCATGACACTGCATCTCATTTTTCAGCAGATTTCATACTGCACCTCGAGGGTCCTCACTTGCAGGTTCAGGATTTAGAGGACAGGCTAAGGGACAACTGCCCTTTTGGAAGGCCAGGGATAAAAGCATTAAAACCATTATTATGTGCAAAATGGAAGAAACACTGGTTTTTATTATACCTTTTGGCCACAGGACTGAAGCAGGGGTACTGGAGAAAATCAAGGAACCAGGATTTTGTCACAGCTGTTCATCCATACTCTTCCCACAGTTCCCTTCAGACCTGAATAAAGACAGAAGGGATGTTCATGGAGCAATTAACTTTCTCAGACAACACACATCTCCTGGACCCAGCACCAGCTGTAGGAATGCCCAAACAACTTTTTTTTTCCTCTTTCCTTTTTGTTTTAAAGAAAACCATTTTCAAAGAGGGAAACATTTCCACAAAAAGGAGCAAGCAAGGAGATGGCTCAAAAGAGACCTGAGGCAAATTAAAGCCCAATTTAACTTTTGCTCAATAACTTCACTTTATTTGGATGAATCATTTATGTGGTGAAAAACTTCAGCTTACTACACTAGAAAACTCAATTAATCACCAAAGTGCTGAGAGAATAGGGAAGGGGATGCATGGAGGCAGAACTCCAGCTACCAAGTTAAGAAGCAGAAATAAAAGCCTTTTGACAGAGCATTAGAAACAATGAAGAGGAAAGGGGAAGGGTTCCTACACTCCTGTCCATAGCAGAAAGAAAGCTTGAATGGGGGAGCTGATGAATGATAAGAGAATAGCTCCAGGTGCAGGAGCCAGGGATGACTTGTGCCACTGTGCCATGGCTGGTGGGCCCCAGATGAGCAGCCAAGGACCACAGGGGAAGCTTGGAGTGGAGCAGGGACAAGACCTTCAGTGCCTCAGCTGCCCCACCAGCACAGACCTCATCCTCACTGCCTCCACTAAAGGTCAGAAAGAGGCTTTTCCTGGCTGGTCCTTGGATCATGGAAAGGATATTTCACCTTGGATGGAGAAACATTTTCCCAGTTGCTCAGTGCCAGACTGGATATTTCTTCGGGCTGCTCTCTTTGCTCTCTAGGCAGAAGGTGCCAAGAGTATTCAGAGCAAAGGGAAATCACAGCCTTGCCTTTACTACCAAGAGATGAGAAGAAACAATCTCCAGCCTTTTCCACATTACCCACTGCTTTTCTTCTGGACTTGTAACTACACAAATTCCTCTTAAAAACAGAAAAGTCCCACTTAGCACAGTTTCAGACAACTCCTCAGTTGTGAAGAATCCATCCCTTCAGACTATGAGAAGCCAGCTGTGGGGCAGGAACTGTTTGTGAATTACAGCTTTTTTTTTTCAAAAGGAACAACAATAATGAGCACTTTTGTTGTCCAGCATAGTTAAACTTAGCAGCAGAAGCCAAATTCTTGACTAAATTTTTCTGCTGGCCCCCTTGTTTGCTTATTAAATGTAGAGGAAGGAATATTAGGTTCAAGTGGTAGCAACAGAAAAAGAAAATTGAATGATAGCTTGATTCCTCTGGTCTCTCAGGTTTTATCACATTGGAATATGTTTAACCCTTCAAAATCTGGTCATTTCTCATCTGTGGTAGGAAAATGCATTGTTAGAAAGAGAGAAATGCACTGGTGCATATGGTATGCCATTAGTAAGTCTCACACCCCATAATAGGAACATTTGTACACAAATGTGGTTTTTGGGATCTAGCCAAGAGCAGAGCACCCTGTGAATCATAAGCACAGCTAATGAGTTATTTTTGGTAAATTTGGCACTCAGAGTTAATAGAACCAATTTGTCCCCAAAAAGCTAAATCACTTATCACTTCTTTGGAGGTGCTAAGTGGATCTAGAACTTCAGGATGCTGTCAATAAAAATGAAAGAAGCACAATGATGCCTGTTAATTTGTGCTCCTCTCTACTTCTCTTTGGAACAAAGGTAAGATGCATGAGATGCTCTGACAGGCTGGGAAATTCATTACAGGAAGCAACAGTGCAATTTAACTGTGCTCCAGGGCTGATGCTGGTTGCCTGAGGTAAGTGACCACAAAGAAAATAGACTATTATTTTTGGGAAACAGCCAATTAAACAGCTAGATCCAAAGTGCAAAGCCTGAAAAGATGTTGAACTGCCCATCCTAGGCGTGGGAGATGTGGAGCTTTGGTTCAACCTGCTACAGACTGCTTATAAATTCAGATATGAAATAATATTTCACATCCTTATGAAACAGAAAGGTATTCAATTCAAATTGAAACTGAAGGGGAGGCTGGGAGGTTAATATGAGGTTTTGGTTTGGGAATGTCTCTGGTGGCAGAAAAAAGTCTAATTATTTTCCATTTAGAGAGTATGTCTCCAACCCAGGAAGTCACTGCCACAGCTGTATTTCCTATGGGAAATTCCCCTTAACTCCTCCCTTTCAGGTGTAAGTTGTCATTAATGCCCTTGCTATGTTGAGCAAAGGAGCTGCATATGGATGTGCAAAAGATATCCACTGAAGTTTCCACTTTAATATCCAATGAAAAATGTATTTGGGTAGGGAACTCTAGTTTTGAGTGTATAGCAATTGTCTGCATTAACCAACCAGCCTAAGTGGAGTGCACTGAATAGGAAATGAGAGTGAAGCAAAAGTTAGAGCTGTGCCAAACTACCTGAGTGTAATGTGGATAGCAGTGAACTGTGCCTCATGTCATGTTGTGTTATGTAGCATCAAATCACTGTGCAGGGTGACACAACGAAAGCAGCATGAGTGGCATGAATGTGACACAGCACAGCCTTTTCTCCTCTCTCCTTCTCCTTCCTTTTTTTTTTTTTTTTTTTTAAGAGCATTTTACTTTTAATCAGATAGCTGCTGTCAATTCAGATAACAGCTGCCTGACCCAAATTTTCAGCTGACTGAAGTGGACGAGTAGTGAAGTATGGACTTTCTATTACAGCAAGTTAACACTCCAGACTAGCCTGGCACCTAAAAATACTCCTGCCTCATTCTCTTCCTCCCCTAACACCAGTTACGTTTCCTTACTGCTACCAAATCAATAATTTCATTCCTATATTACAAATCTTAAAACAATACTGGCAAAAAAAGTATACTGGAATTTTACTTACTGATGTTTAATTATTAATATAGGCTTCTTTAAACATATTTGGCTCTCTGAAACAGCTCTTTAGAGCTGTGTTCCATTTCTTATTGCTTACCTATTCTGTTTGTTCTCTGCCTCCCTGATCCTTTTCGATTTTCTGCAGGTTAGCAAGTGCTGCATTGTCTGCTTTTGAAATGTGTCTTTAGGCATGCTTTTGTTTGACAAGGAATGCCAAGGCTGAGCTGACAAAGTCTGTTTGAAAATCTTTTTCCAGGTATACAAGATCAGTAAGTCTGTTCAATGTATTCTGTGATTAGTATTTTTCTTCAGATATTTATATCAACATTTCAGGTTTAGTGAAAGATGTTTTCTGAGCACACCTGTCAGTGGGAAACCTACTAAAGGTAAGTAACACTATCATTTATATATTCAAATGTATAAATATATTTATGGTAAATAGTTGACATCTCTTTCCATATAACTTAAAAGAAAATATACCTTTAACAAGCACTCAGCCACTGCTCTTTTCACAGGTTGAAACAAATATCAGGGTACAAAAGCTGTCTTTTAGGTATTTTGGCTCTGGCTCTTTACAACCAGGATCATTTTAAACATAATATTTAGATTTCTGCACCCTTCCCCCTGCAGGGGCCAGGGCACTGGGGATAATGTATGTCCTATAAGGCAAACTTTTAGGTGAAAAAGGCATTTATATATTCAGAAACTGCACACTCATGAATTCCAAATAGGATTTGTTGCTGATTGTTTTGGGTTTGTTTTTTTTCTAAACTGAAGACACATATTTTGCCTTTTTCCTCCCAGTTGCAACAGAGATCACATCCTTGACAAAACAATTTGGTGGAAGCTGTACCCAAAGCCTACCTAGAAGAGGCAAATTGAACAAAGCTGGCACACATACATATTTTCATAAATATGTAGATCCCTCTTTTAGCTACACATCTCCTGTTTGCCATGGGATTCAATGGCCTCAAGAGGCAACATCCCATGCTAATGACTAGAGAATTTTGTGAATCCTTGGAAAGGAAGCACAACAGCCCCAAAATCTTACTTTTTATTCCTATCCTCCATAGAGCTGCCATCACATAATTCTACTGTCACTCTGATCAAGGCTGGAGCCTGACACACACTGTCTGCTCATGAGGACATGGGAGGAAATGACCAGGTGGTGCTGGGATTTCCAGGTGGGGCAGGGATTCCAGGCACTTCCCTCCCAGCTGGAAGTGAGTCTGTGTAGAAGATTTGGCACTACATGTCAGTGAGTTAGCAGGAATATGAACTGAAGGCAGATCATGGACCTGGCTGAAGAACAAATGTTTAAGTGTAGAACTGAATTTTCCTTCTGGTCACCACAGCAAATGCTTGTTGGAAAGCAGAAGGCAAATAAAGGATTTGTGAATCACTCCCATGGTGAGATTAGCTCCTCTCTTATCTAAAGGGCTGAAAAAGTTCTTCAACAAGAAAAGAATTCCATTTTCTTGTGATTGAAACTCTAAGTGCTGGAAATGTTAAACTCTTAACTGTAAAATAAGCTACACTCTGTTTTATTTGTTTTATTTTATTACTTTCTTTTGTTTGTTTGTATCTTTGTTTTTCATAGAGGACTAAACCAAAGACACAAACTTTAACATGACAATCAAAATGCAGAGTCCAATTTTGTAACCTTAGCCTAAAATTGCTTTACTGTAATTGCATTTTAAGATTCTCTTCTCCATTAATAAAGTTCACATTTATATGCCCTATATCTCCATCAGGCAATAAGCAAAGAGATTCCTAAATCAACTGGGTGTATTAAATTCCACTGTTCTCTCTCCTTTTTTTCCATGTACCACTAAATTTTAAAACAACATCAAGATAATAATAGGCAGCCCAATCCTACCAAGGCATGACCTTGTCAAATCATGATCAAAAGAGATGAGCATGCACACTCTGTGTTTTTTCCCAAAGGGCATGGTACAGAGCTGAGAAAGACCATCAGAGCCAAGATTGGAAGCTATAAAATATATGTCACTTTAGAAATGTATTTTACTTTCACTTAATTTCAACTGTATTAATGTTAATAGCAAGAAAAATCTATGGATCTAATAATCCACTGCACATTCCTGGCCCAAAGAAAGAAATAATAGAAAATATTTGGGTTTTATGTAAATCAAACCCGTAAATATTCTAACAGTTTTCTGATACAGCAAAAGAACTAAGCTAGTGCATTTGAAACTAGACAAGGAGAACAATTGATCTTAACTTTGAAACATGCAAAAGTATTTACTTCATGATCTTTTGCCATAGAAAATGAAACTAGTCAATTCAAATGTAAGAAGTTGAACTTGTTTAAAAGGTGCTTGGCTCTCTAATTAAATGAGAGGTACCTTTTTTAATAATTCATTAGGAGTATGGGGGGGCAAGATAAATCTAAAAATACCCACCATGTAAACTACTGAACTGCTCTCTTAAAATTAAAAGCTGAAATTCTTTGACTGTTTCATTTTCTAGCAGAACACAAGAAAGGAATATTTTAGCTGGTTCTCACCCTCCAGGCAAAGTAGTATAAAACCTCTGGCCTGATTCCAACCCCATTATCAAAGGACCACTCACCTAATCTAAAAAAGCAGCTCTTCATCAATTTATCATTAACAAGAGCATTACAATATAATGTAGGAAAACGGCTTTTCACCAGGGATTCAGTTAATGGGAGTATAGAGCCACATAACAAGCATGGCAGAAGATATTCCACAGTAGGTGAGGATAATATACATATATTCTACACAAAGAATACTGCAAATAACTTCTCTATTGCTGATGAGCTCTCTAAAATACTTTGTTTAAAAAATTTAATTCTAGAAGTTGAAGTCTTGCTAACTCTACAGCAACATACATGAAAGCAAAGTAATTAGCTGCTGACTCCCTATGAAAATACTTTATACAAGATACATGGTATAGTGAAAGTGTGACTCTGGTAGGTTTTGGTGGAATTTCACTAGTGTTGATTGCTGTTCACTGTCTAACCCACCACCTCTAGCCTCAAAAATTACAAGCCAAATATCCAAAATTCAGACTAGTTAAGATGTCACAAAAAACCATGCAAGAGGTCTTTGACTTTTTATTCTCCTTCTGAGGATTAGGAATTTTCTTCTGAATCCAAATCTATGATCCATGGGGTGAATACTCTATTTTAAAATGCTTAAACACGAGTTGAATTTGGACTTACTTCTATGAATTCTGTAGCTGAAACTTTCAGGCAAATGTTGATACTGTCAGGCAAGGCACAATATCACAACTGGTGAGTCTCATGCCAGGCTGTACCACCCTTGGTCATTAATGTCACATCACTGCTCTGCTGCATCCCACAGGAGGAAAAATCCAAACCAGACTAGGCCAGGCAAATAACTTTTTTATGCAGCTCACCAAAGCCTCCAAAACAGAGTTGGTGTAACATTTGAACTGAGATCAGCTTGGAGACAAAAGATGACATCCTTCCTGCCTAAAACCTGCCATGTAAAGTTAACCCATCAATGATGCTTGAAGGAAGAGGAGCAGCAGAATGAGCTTGTACCAGACCAGCACTCTGCATCATGAGGCTGCAGGTTTTTGGGGACCTTTGGTAGGATCCATGGGTCTAACTATATTCTATGTCCTCATTGGAACTCAAAACAATAAACAAAATTGAGAGACCACACAGGAGTTTACAGTTAAACCAGAAAAAACTGTCACATTATCTGTATTTCTAAGATAACTTCATCTTAACAGAGACAGACACTGCCATACTCCTAATATGATGTTTCCCTAGCATGCAGGTTTACTAATCTGTAATACTCTAAGATACTTTAAAATTTGGTGTAAATGAACCATTTCCCATCAGCTGTAAGAAATTATTATAGGCCATACAAAAAGTTCCTGTGCTTAGTTGAAGGTAACAAAAACTAGGGGGGAAAAAAAGCCATAAAATTAATTTACCTTCAGTAGATGATTAGTTCTGATGAAATAGCAAACCACATTACACTTCCATCACCTCAAATCAGATCTAGGAGTGAAGTTATGGATCCTGCAAAAAACACCAAGTGTTGCTATACATAACAGTTCACCTGGTCAGCAAACACTTCACCCAGCACTCTGGCTTACTGGGCAGGGCTCCCTGCAGAGATGAGTTCAAGGTCACTACCCTGAAATTTGAAGTGTGCTGCAGGACTGTCCCATCTTCCTGAGAGAACTCCTCCCCCTTCTCTGACCACAATTCCCATGGCAGCTGCATTTCTCCAGACAGTGAATCTGCCAGCCAGACAGGCAAGATGCTCCTGAGAGGAGGAGCTGGGTATGGACTATGGACCTTCTTCCCTGAGGAGAGAAAAATAAACTCACTTGCAAACTTCAGTGTGAACCTCATCCTTCCAGCTGAGCAGCCCTCAATAACAACCTCAGACAAAGCAAAATTCTATAAAATAATCAAATTCTTTCCCTGACAGGCTGAGAAGAGACAGAGGGAAGTGCTTCATACAAAAAGAGGCATTCACACACACACACACACACTGCTCTTAGTAACAGAAAGTGTTTTGATATTACAGTGCATGAGGGTAGGTACACAAGAGCATACTGAGACCAAACAGCACAGCTACAGTGATATTTCAGGAACAGGACTAGGAGATGTACTACCCTGCATCAAATATGTAATGAAGTGCTCACACAGATGTTTGATGTTCTTGCCTGTTGGCCTCCATGTGTTGCCAAAGGAGCTGGTATCCTGATGCAGAGCTTAAACAAAAAAGTGACATTCTTTCTTAAAATATTTTGAGCATCATTGGGCTGGGGATATTCCCTTCCAAAGCAGCTGGTGGTCTCTGCTAACAAGTTTTTTTTTGACAATAGCTTCTTATAACATGGCAGATACTCTCCTTTTGCCTATCTCCCTTCAACTTAGGAAAAACAAGACCAGAATGGCTGTGCATACCCAAAACCATGCCCTGCCAGTATTTTCAAGGTTTCCTCCCTCACTTACTCTGACCCAAGACAAAGTGGCAAAACTGAAAAAAGGGCACAAGGATCATGCACACCAGAATGAATTATGCCAGTAGAAACCCTCCACTTTGACACTTCCAAAATATTTAATTTCTATTTCAGTTTTTGAAAGATGTATTTTGTAATCCTATTCATGAGATAATTGAAAGTTGACAAGTGATTGTGTACTGTTTAAAACATATCAAATCAGGATGCTTAAACCTCAAAAAGGAGCACCCAAGTATTTATTTGCATTAATTCATTCCTATCAGATGCTTTAATTTCAAGGAACTGACACCCTCCAGGGAAAAATCCACTTTGCCAGAAAATTCCCAGCCAAAGCTAACAAAGAGCATCCTTCTGAAAGGTCTCAAGAAAAAGTTCTGAGTGTTTCTCCCTGAGGGATTGTTCTGTTAATGGTGGACATTAATTTCCACGTGTGACAAAGTCGGGTCAAGCCCATCAAGAAGACACACCAAGGATCTCCCTGTGCACACACCGTGGAGCCCCGACTGCATCCCGCTGCAGGCAGGTGAGGAAATGCACAGACTGCAGCACCTTTACAGGAAAGGGCTGGTGCCAGAAAACGCAGTGTCTGCACCAGTGAGGTGAGGTATCTGACCAGGAAAACCACAACAGTGAAGGAGGAGCACCAGGCTGAGAAGCTGTAGGAGCAGCAGCAGGAGATGGGGATAAAGGTTACTGAAGGTCAAGTACAGCTGGCGCATCGCTGCTGGCACGAAATTGCTGCTGCATTCCAGGAAATCATTCCCTCTCATCTTCCTGAGCCTGTCACATCCTATTTCACTTACTGGTTCCTTTTCAAGGTGTTTGTCTTATTTGTCTCCTTGGGTTTGCTGTTTATCTCCATTTATTCTCAGCATAATTTGAGGCTGGTTGTTTGAATTCTGTGACTGGTGGGCAGGTGGGGGAGAGTTAACCTGTTTAATGATTTGGAGAATCTACGTGGGAAGGAGAGAGAAGAAGATTAGTAGAAGTGATTACAGCAGGAGCTGTGATGGGAATATCATTTCAGCAGAGTGAGCAGTGGGGGACCAGCTGGGCTGTGTCTCTCATTTGTGCAGAGGAGGAAGGAGCCGCGCTGCTCTGTGCGAGCCGTGTCCGCCAGCTATGAAACTGCCTGCTGATGAATAACTGGGAAGTTATCTGCAATAAAGTTTGGGAAGCACTAGCACACCTCACACAATTCCAGCTTTATGGTAATGTACCTTGGATAATTAGCACCAATGGGTGAGAGGCATGAATACTCATGCATCGAAAGCAAAGCATTAGCATTTATTTAGGAGATTACAGTTAAATTTATCATGAGCTACCTGTGTCTGCTGGAACAGCTCTTACAGCAGGAATCTTGGTCCTCTTTGGAAAAGAAAAAGATATTAGAACTTCACATTTGGCTTGCAGGGGGTTCTTCTGAGGAAACCAAAGCTCCCTGTTCACAAACGAGCTGTGTAGCCCCCCCATCACCAGCCTGGGAGTGCTGGCACAGGGCTGCAGGGTGGCCACTGGGGAGTGGCCTGTGCCAGACACAGATGGTCCCAGCCAGCTCAAACCAACCCACTGCAGGGCAGGCTGAGCCCCCAGCCGTGCACAGGGCACCTCTGGGAAAACAGATTTAAAGGAAGGGCAGAACACTCCAGGTGGAGAAAAGAGGAGAGAGCACCAAGGTCAGAGAAAGAGGTGCTCCACAGCAAAGCAGGCACTCCCTGCAGCCCATGGCAAACCCCATCCTGGAGCAGAAGAACACTCCTGACAGGATGCAGCCCCTAGAGCCCCCTCTGGAGCAGAAGAAAGGGGCAAGGAAGAAGGAAAAGCAGAGAAGAACTGTGATGGACTGATAGCAAGCACCACTGCACCATTCAGGTGGGATGGAGAGGAGTCTGGAGTAAACCTGAGAAAGGGGGGAATAAAGGTGTTTTAATGTTTGTTTCTCTGTTTCTCACTACCCAAGCTAATAATTAAATGTTTATTTTAAGTAGTGATAAATTAAATTTGTTTTTCCCCAAGCTGAGTCAAATATTTGAGAGAGACTGCCTCCTACCTTCTTCTGAGCTTGGGAATCCAAGTCTACATCTTCACTTGAGCTTGCCTTCTCCAGAGGCAAAATTTGAACTCAGCTCATCTGTTGTGCCTTGCATCTGCAACAGGAGCTAAAGTTGCTTTGAACTGCACTCAGCCACATCTTGCATTCATAACACAGCTCCTGCCTCCTCTCCACACCCTGCCCTGGGTGAGCAAGTATCTTCTCTGGCCCTGGCCATGGTTGTAAAATCTCTTTTAGCATTGCAACATGCCAATGTGTGCACTGTGCAGGTTTTTTATCCTGTTTCTAACAATTTACCAGACAACTGAGTAAAAGATACTCTGTGCTCTGAATCTCCTGGGTAATGACTTAATTACATTAAACTTGTTTCCTGGATGCCTCATCCATTGTTATGCTTGCAAAACAATTCACATTAAGAATGCTCTGCTTTTACAACCTTGCCCAAGTGTAATTCTTTTAATTTCTTCATCTGTTTCTTCTGGGAAGTTTAAGAAAATATCTTTAAGTTACTGTTGAATTAAGGAGACAATCCTCTACTTGTTCAAAGAAGAAAACCCCAGAACCTCAAACCACACTTTTTCATCTGTGCAGTCCTAGAAATAATGCTGAGGGTTTATCATTTCATGTATATTGCAAAACCTAAGTAAAAACCACTTGCATCTTCTGAGAACAAAAATGAGAAGGAATAAGATGAATAAGAAATGCTACCAGGAAAAGACAGAAAACTAAGTGTAAATGGAGGTAAGCTACAGCTAAAGTGGCTGTAAGGTTACTCACGGATGGAATACTTGCACATACTCTGATATATAAAATCTGCAATTAAATTTTTAAAAGAAATTCCTAAACCAAGGATTTGGTCCATCTAAGAAGGAGAAAGTTTTTCAGATTTAAGGACTCTACTCTTGCCTTGGAATTTCTTTTTTCTTCATAAGACATTGAAAATGTCTGTCTTTGATAAAGACAGAGCTGTTTAATATACTGACTAATGCTGCTCATGTTGTTACAAGACTAATTGCAGACAACATTTTAAAAAGCACACATAAAGAAAAGCATTTTTGAGGGACAAATCTTATTTCTGTTCCCATACCCAGACTGGGCAGTTTTCTTACTCACAGTGCAGAAGTGGAAACCTAAATTTAAAATAAGATATCAGTGTTCCTTTGTGCATAGCTGGGATCCACCACCATGAGTTAGGAAATTGAAGAGGCTGTGTATCTGACTCTTAGAAACACATCTGCTTAAAACCTACACACTGGTCACAACAGGGTCTGACAGAAATAAAATAATCAGGGTCAGAAGCAAAAAGGTGGGTTCTGGATAAATCCAGAGAGAGCAGCCTCCCAAGAATACTCTCCTTCCATGGCACTTGGGAAGCACTAGAACAAAGCTGAGAGTTGTTTCCTATGGATATAAGTATATAGAACCAAGTGACCCAGTGAGAAAGATGGGCAGAGAGATACATTCCAGAGTAGACTCCAGTAGAGTCTCCAATAGAGTGGAGATTAAAAAATTAACATAAGACATGGAGGAGGCCCCAGTCTGATCTGGCAAAACAGCTTTTGTCCTCCTCATTTATTAAGGTTTTGGGATATCTTAAGACAGACCAGGAAATGCATTTACCATCCAGCTCTTTACCAGGATGAATCTGTGAGAGTGAGAGATGTAGGAACACCTAACTGAGGTGCCTTGGAGGGAAGGAAGAGGCTGCAGGGAGTATGGTAGGAGACAACAGGATACTTACATTCATTTTACAGCTTGCACTCCTCCTCTGGCCAGGAGCACCAGCAGAAGACAAGCAAAACAATGAAGAGTAACAACATACTTTCTGTGTTATTTAAAATACTATGAATAGAGAAATTGAAATGTTCTTTCTTTGATTCATCCAGTGGCATTTGTTTACATAGAGAAAAAATACAAGCCAAGCATGAGCATTCATTCTCATTTGCATGATTATAAGTGTGAGTTGAGAAAATTCAGCTTTCCTGAGAGGACACCTGCCCCTGGTTTTCCTGATCACTGTGCATGACCATTCTGTTACATGTGGAACTGCTGAGGATGCTGCTGAAACAACATTTGCTTCTTTCCAAACAGAGAACTTTGCTTGAGGTCTGTGTATGCTGACTTCCTGAACACTAAAGTTATGTATATAACTTGGCTGTTTGTATGCAATATTTATCCCAATTTGTTTGCTCTTGTAATTTTTATCACAATAGAAAAGCTTTACAGATCTACAGAATGTCTTTTACAAACACCTTTAGTAGCTACATGAACCGAATTTTCTTACTTAGAAAGAAGAACTCTCCAGGAGCTACAATAGAATTACAAGTAACTGTGTATGCAGGAGGTCCTGGAGCACAGATTAGGCAAGGCTTGAGTATGAGATATGACACCAAACCAGAAATAGGGTTCCAATACAGGCTTTGGTACCAGGAAAACCTAAGTGAGCAAAACTTTGCAAAAGAACAGAACCTTGGTTTCTTCAGAATAAATGGTCTTTACATGAAGCTGCTGGAGAACAATGACCATGGAAAAGCAAAGCCCAGTTTACTTCAGATTTAAACAGACTTCCACAGAATCATTCCTCACATCTGTTTGGTCATGTTGCCAGTTTGGCTGTGAAAGTTTTGCAGAATCTTAAAAAGAAAAAAAACCCAACCAAACAAACCACAACACCCTGCCTCCAATCTACATTTTATAATAGAACACAGCCTTTACAGATTCAATAAATTATTCATGGAGAAGGCAATATTACTATTAGACCCTGGGGTCTTGGGCTCCCTGCATGTAAAAGATCTAACTCTACACAATCAATCCAGTAGGATAACTGTTATACTCTACTTAACCCAGATTGCCTAACAGGGTTTGAAAATGGATTAGTGGATGATGAGCTCGTTTTTAAAGCAATATTATCTCCCTGAAAAGCAGAGGATAATTCCTACTAGTCTATTTTAAGAAATAAAATGATCCTAGGTTTGAAAGAAACTTTTCACATATTCTTTTAACTAGCTAGACATTGACACATGCAATGACCAGAGACATGGCAGAAGCTAAGCATCAAAACAGGCATCAATCAAAAAATGAACACTAAGCAAAAGTTGTCTTATACTCTTAGAGCAGAAAGAATCTAGATTGACAAGAAGGTATCAAAACTGGCTTATTATTACAAATTCTCTGAATATCCTCTGTGAAGGGACAAGCAAGATTTCTGGAGTGGCTACAATTCATCATTACAGCAACTCCTGTAATTAATATCAATATACTGACTGTAAGCTAACACATTTCTAATTACAGAGAGCCATAAAGCTGAAAGCATTCTAGAGACCAAATGGTTCATTGCTCCCTATTTTTGGTTACTACCAAACATCCAAAATAACCCAGCAAAATTTACTGTCTACAGTGATGGTTTCAATTTTTATTTTTCACAGAAATCTCTGCTTGCTATCAAAGCACTGCACCGTGGTCATTTTTTATTTTGCACCTGTCAAGATAGCTCTGCTTTCCTTGCATGCATGCATTTTGTTTGTTCATAATATTCCCCTGAAATAGAGAAAATAGCTGGAAGTAGCTCCAGGTCGGATGGGACACAGAAAGGAAAGAGCACAGACTTACCTCTACATGAAGAAATCAAGATTTCACACAGAGAAAAGAGCCATATTCTGAACTTCCTGCAGAATCATAGTATTGTTTACTTTAGAAAAGACCTTTAAGAACACTGAGTCCAACCATTAACCCAGCACTGCCAAGATCACCCCTGAATCATGTCCCTAAGTGTCACATCTACACGTCCTTTGAATTCCTTCTGGGATGGTGACTCTACCACTTCTCTGGGCAGCCTGTTCTAATGCTTGACAGCCCTTTCTTTGAAGATTTTTTTCCCTAATATGCATCTACTGAAAACAGTTCATATTCTGAATATCAAATCTTCACAGCAAACTGTTCATAGGCAAGCCCTAGGCTGAAAGATGTTCGCATAAAACATTAGTTGAATAAATTCAAACTAACATATTTCTGAATCCAGTAGAGCAATTTGTAAGAACAGAATCTACCACTGGCATACATGGTCACTCCAGGATTCTGTGAAAGCAGACAGAACTCCAGAACCAACAACATTTTACACTGTTGTAAATATATCTCTCTTGTTAACAAAATGGCAGCATGACAAATGTAACACAGGAGCACTGCTTGGCCCCCTTTGCTTAGCACATTTTCTCTCCTTTTATTCTTCAGTACTTTTTCTCCCAACATGTTTTTTGTTTTCTGTGCTGCTACCTGGTTCTTCCCTTTCAGACAGCCTCTTCCTGACAGTTATCAGGGTTTAACATACTGTACTAGGAGGCTCGTGAATATTGCTCTTTGATTTTTAGTGCTTTATGATGAATGGCTAGAAATCATTGCTGGGAAAAAAAAAAAAAAAAAAAAAAAAAAAAAAAAAGGAAGAAAAATAGTTTCTGGAAACCTTTGTGATATTGAATTCTGCCTCAAATTCTCCAGCATGGAATTGCTTTGCTACAGGATCACTCTGTCACTCTGCATGCTACATGTAATACACTGTTCCCCCCACCCCTGAAACAGCAAGGTATAATGTGGGAAAAATGAGTATGAGCCCTAAGCTTAATTTTGCTTCTTGATTTTTTATTCTTTTGTTTTTTAAAGTCTTTCCAGATGCGCTTAAATTTGAGGCACTTTGTGGTTTGAATCCTTGGTGACTTCATAACAGACCCCCACCTCTTTTTTCATTACCTAAATAAAAGCAGGGAAGCAAGAATTGAAATGGTGGGCCCTGGACTAGGAAAGATACTTCTACTATTTAGCAACCTAGTGAAAGGATAGAGTGGAAAAGTCACTGGGAGGAAAGAGAAAAGGAACACCTCCCTCTAAAAAAGAAAGGAAAGAGTCTGTTCAACTGCATATTTCTGCAAGGAGTGTGATGGAAGTACTCTTAACTCCAGGTTTCTTTAGGGGTGTTGTCATTGACCCACATGCTTCCTGCCAGTGAAATTCAAGGCATTTATAAACTTGCCCAGGGTTTCAAAAGCATTCAGGTGAAATGCACCCCCAGAGGACTGGATTAAGTCCATTGTGCCCAGACAGAGCAGACACAGCAGGCTCCACACCTTCTAGAATCCTTGGCAACATGCTTGTATCTGAGAAATTCCAGGCAGGAGCAGGCCAACTGTTACTGTGTGCTGCCATCACATCCACACAGCTGGAAATCCAGCCTGAAATCACTGCTGGTGACCCTTCCACAATGCCCTGTGGAGCAGAAAGGATCCTGGTGGGCAAGACTGGCTCTTGATGCCACTTCTGCAGGTCACAGAAAGGCAGCACACTCACTTTTGGTAATGCCCCAGTCCTCAGTTATGGCTGTGGGACCGAGCTGAGAGCAGCAGAGCACTGGCTGCTCCACAAGGGATGAGTGGGATAATCTCCCCTCTCCTCCAGAAAAACAAGCTTCCTGTTTGCATTGCCTGGGGAGAAAATTGCCCAAAGTTGGCAATACAAATATCAGGCAGCAAAGTTTACTTTCTATATTTTGAACTCTATTTAAAACAATAAGTCAAGGTATACATCAGGCCAGGACATACTGCTAGTTCAGGCAGGAAAGCAATTTCCTAAGAACACATATACATGAGGTCTGTCGAGCACTGCTGATGCCAGGGAAGGAACTAAATCAATTTCCACCATCTTGAGTCCATCTTCTGGAAGGTGAATCTCAGTCTTCTCTATTGTTCTCATGAACTTAAAAATATATTTATTTCCTTGCTTTTTCTCCTTCTGTTTCCAACTCCCATAGTTTCCCAGTCTTGACCAATGTGGGGGATTCTCCCCCACAGAGGGCCAACAGGCTACAAGCAGTAACAAAGAGCACAGGGGCAAGTACCAGGAATGGACTCATCTGAATTAAAAAGCCCAAATTTATCACCTTCACTTTGCTATCTTTTCATGAAGGGTGAGCTTCAGCTCCAGAATAGTTCAGCAGTTCTCCCTTCCATGATTCACGTGCTTAAAGCACACACAGTGGCTTTACAGCATTCAAATTCCCCAGACTTCTTCAGCATGACAGAAAAATACAGAACACATTCCATAGCATGGCACAACTGGCATCCAATTCTCCATCTGGGATTCCAGCATGCTTCTGTACCTTTCTTACTAACTGGTTGCAACATAGAAGAACTCATGTATTAACCAGGAACTTCAACAACTTTAGGTGCAAGGAAAGTCTATGACTTAATCTTGAAGGTATGTGTGCTGAAAAAAAAATTAAAAACAGGATTAAAAAGATTCCGACACTTATTTATTTTATTAACCAGGCACAGCTGATACTGTCAAGAGGACCTAAGTCCTAGGTATAGACCAAATGCCCATATGCCAGAGGGAAGGTGATTTTGGAGAAGTAGGCAGCTGCTTGAGCTCCTCATTACAATGATGTGCTAAGGCTGTCACCTGTGTCTGTGCACATCACATTCAGAGGTTGCACAAGAAGAGGGGTATCATTTCCCCCACTGAAACTCACCCATTTCCCAGGGAGGTGTGTAGGAGAGGTGTGTGTAGAGACCTGTGAGCCCTACAGATAGTGAGGCTTGGCCTTACACAACTCAGGCTCCTCCACCTGTCCCTCTCTCTGGGTGGAGAACCAAGTGCTGCCCCATCAGCTCACACTCCTCACTGCTGTTTGTTTCTCTGGGACCTTCCAGATTGGTTTCCAATGCACCAAAGCTCTCAGTGAAGTGGTTCTTTGTATTTCACCTGTACCTTCGAACATCACACAGGTAGCCAGACCCTGTTCTCCCACCTGCTGGCTCACACGTGGAGAAAACTGTCAGAACCAAACAGAAAACCAGCATTCTGTGCTGCATGCCCACAGAGCACAGATCACTGTAGCACAGTCACATCTGTCCAGATGTCTGATCTATCATGTGTGTAAGAGTGCTCCCACCCAAGCCAGCTCATGAAGAGCAAAGTTACCTGGAAGACACTCAGGTCTTTAGTCCTTACTGAGCTTTGTGCTAAAAGGCTGCACACCAGACGTGCCATTTCACTAAGGAGCCACTTTGCCCTGTGAAATTTGAGTGCCCAGGCCTCAGATGAGTACATGGCTCGTGGCTTAAGGTCATAATTTCTTTCTTGCTAAATCTAATTTCTTTTCTCAGTTGTACCAGATCAGTCTGACGGATTTAATGGGATTCGTGGGATTTTCATTTTCCTGAGAGTCTACTATATTTCTAGGCAAAAAATACTGGCTTGCCTTTTTTTCCCTCAACATTTCTGTAAAATAGCTCCACCTTATAGGGGTCTACATTAAATTTTTTAATACTACAGAGAGTTGTTGATTTGACACAGAATATTCAGAGTAGAGACTTCCTTTGCAACTACCCCTCCCATCCTTCAACTTTACAAAAGTTTTCTTCACAAAGTTCCAAACCACTCTGGTTTAGATGCAGAACACTGAGAAAGCTTAACACTAAATTAAACTTCTTTTCCTTTGTACTGGAGTATGCATTTTGGGGCAGGGTTGTTAAAAGAAAAATAACAGGAGGTCCTCCACAGAAAAGGTCATTTTCTGGCAGGAATTTCAATTCATACCTATCAAATGCTCACAAAGAGCTGGGTTTATTATTTGTTGTTTTAAAACTAGAAATAACCTTCAGCTCCACATTCAGAATTTGTATGTCACGTTTCAGTTTGGAGCATATTTTTACAGTTAAGTTATAAACCCTTAAATTAAGAATTTATCATAAAAATACAGAACAACTCTCTTGCAATAACATTGAAAACATCACCACTATAATGATAAAAATTATTAAATGCTATAATTCTGATCAAGACATTGCCAACAGATTTTGTGTTAACTGCCTGCAATTAAAGATCTGTCTCTTTTAATAACAACATATTATTATGAATTCTGCCAGTACCTTTCAGCTTCCAAAATATTATTAAAATAAATAAGCTCAGGATGAGAAAGAGTAACACAAACAGGAAAACAGACTTTCACAATTATAGAGCCTTTGGCAATAGAGAGTTCAGAGTAATCACAAACCTGAATTCCTTAATATGGGTTACCCAGAGCAGGAGACAAGTTCTGCACTAACCTGGTTTAACACACCTGTCTGGGAGTACTGAGCATTCAAAACATTGTACTCTGTAACCTCCTGAAGCATCCTAATGAACTGGGGGAGCAAGATTAAACTAAAATAAAGAGCTAATTTTTTAAAGTATTACAGAGGGGCAGCAAGAAGTTTTCTGCTGGCAGTAGAATGCATTTTTTTCAGCCTCTTCATTAGTCATTACAAATAAATTAGCTAACTGCTAAATAACAAAAAAAGACAGGCACTAATTAGAGTAGTGGCTTAGACAACTGTGTGTATTCAAAGTTAAAACTTAATTAGAAGTTAAAACTATGTTGTTTTATTGATGTGTACTTAGCATTTTTAGCCCTTTAAACATTAAATGGAGGTTCACTTAGCAAGGGACATTACAATGAAACATTTAAATACACTGCTAATTTTCTCCTCCAGTTAGTGATACTTGCCTTTCTCCTGACACAATCACTGGCAAAAAAAGAGCAAAATGAGAAACCTGCCAAACATGAGCAAATATTTTTACCTTTTTCCTAGAGTAAATTATTGCCTCTGAATTGCCACTCTTCTTATTCCAGTTTTATTCTTTTCATTTGTTGGCAAGGGAATTGGAGTGCTCCAGCCTCCCTCCAGCCTCCCAACAATGATACTGGGCTAATAAATTCTTACTGCTTTTTTCCATCTATCAAAACCACTGCACAAATGTCTGCCTAGGAGTCCTCACCACCGAGCCACACATCCTGCTGGCCCCCCTTGGGAGCAGCAAGCAGAGCCCTGTGCCAATCAGCAATTATAAGATAATGGTACTAAAAAGCCTGAACCTGGGAGTTACTCAGTAGCTCTGCCAATGCTTGTAGGACTCTTTTATGTGCCTGGGAATTATGTAATTAACAGACTAATTTATTGTTCACTATAAAGGATTTCTCTCTCTCTCTCTAGTCAGGTTTGACATCATCAAAATTCACCACCACATCAGAACATGCCAATTGTTCATCCTCATTTCCAAAAAACAAAGAAATCCATGAAAACACTGCTTCAGAGCTTAAACTTGCTTTGGAAATAAACCAAACCCAAACCCAAAAAATCACTGTCACAGTTTGAGTATTGCCCTCCAATACAAATATCCATGCTTTAAATAAAGGGAGTCCTGAACTGACAAGACCTGGATAAGCCAAAACTATCATTCCAGTAGATGGTGAATGCACTGGTGCTCCTCACTCTGCACAGTGAAGCACTAATCTGTTTTTAACCATTGTGCAGACTGCAAGGGATAACCTGGAACATTTTCCCTACAAGAGCTAGATCATTGCTACAGAGAAAGGACAACTGCAATGAACACTGCTGGGTTAGTTTACAGTCCAAGCCACAGCCAAGAGATCAGCCAAAAGTATTACAACCTGTTTTCTGGCTGATGCACAGCATTAAAGCTTCACCTGCACTACAAATACATGTTGTGTTTAAACAAAAGCAGGAGAGGAAGTGATGACTGCAGTGTTATAGTGGTCAAGGGGGAGTTGTGTTTGACTTCATGGATTAAACACAGATAGAGAACAACTCTCTGGTTCTGTGCTCCGAGTCTTTTCTTCCAGCAGAGGGGAAGTCAATCTTTGACGAAACTGAAGGAAGGAATCACAGCCAAATCTGCAACATAGGAAAGAAAAAATAAATCAAAAAAAGCTTGGAAAAAAACAATGTAAATTAGAGATGTCAAATGTCCTTTACTAAGGTAGTTTTTTGTTTTTGTTTTTTTTTTTTTAATGAATAGGATAAATACCTGCTTGAAACAATCAAGGTATTTCCATTCCTGACTCAGTTCAGGTTATTGACCAGCTGTTCTCACAAGTCTGCTCCAACTGGGATATTTTCGGGAATTTAATATCTACAAAGTTGTTCTTGCGTCTCTTCTGGTCCAGTCACATCACTGAAATCAGTCTCAACAGCCAAAGTTTAAAACATGCCAAAATGACCCCATGACTCTGGGTTATTACAGAGCAGAAGAGTCAAAAGAAAAGTTTTGGGACTGAGAGGGCTGAACAGCCCACAGGGTGGCAAGGAAAGTGTATTTATCCAAAAAATCACAGAGTTCTGGCAAGGCTGGAAAGGACCACAGTGGGTAATCTGGTCCAGCCTCCCTCAAGCAGGGTCAGCCTAGAGCACACTGCACAGGATTGCATCCAAATGATTCTGGAATATCTCCAGTGAAGGAGACTCTACAACTGCTCTGGGCCATCTGTTCCAGTGCATGATCACTGCACAGGAAATTTCTTCCCCGTGTTCAGGTGGAATTTCTGTGCATCAGTGTCTGCCCATTGCCTCTTGTCCCCGTGCTTGGCACACCCAGCCTGGAGCCACCCTCTGGCACCTCCCCTCACCCTCCCAGACACTGCTGAGGTGCCCTCAGCCACCTCTGGGCTGAGCAGCCCAGCTCCCTCAGCCTTTCCTGGGGAGATGCTCGTGTCCCTTCCCCTCCTCTGCTGTCCTCTGCCAGAGCAGTGCAGGAGCTCCCTGTCTGTCCTGGGCTGAGGAGACCAGGGCTGGGCACAGCCCTTCAGATGTGCCTCCCTGGCTCTGAGCAGGGGACCAGCTCAGGGATCAGGGGCAGGATCAGCTCCCTGTCCCACTCTCTGTGCTCTTCCTGACCGTGTCCTTGCTGGCACTGCTGCTCATGGGCAGCTGGCTGTGCCCCAGGAGCCCCAGGTCCCTCTGCAGAGCTGCTCTCCAGCAGCTCAGCCCAGCCTGTGCTGCTGCCTGGGGTTATTGCTGCCCAGGAGCAGGACCCTGCATTTGCCTCTGTAAAATCCAGGTGGTTCTTCCCTGCCCTTCTTGCAGCTGTGGAGGCCCTTCTGAAGGGCTGCACAGCCCTGGGGATTGGCCTCTCCTGCCAGCTTTGATGCCAGGAGGCAACTGCCCCTTCCTGCAGGTCACTGAGAAATAAACTGAAAATACTGGGTCCAGTTTGAACCCTGGGGGACATCAGTAGTGACAGCCCTCCAACCTTGCACTGCACAAGCCACTGCAGAACCTTCCTGAGAATCACAGAAGACTAAGCCATGCTTTCCTGACTTGCAGAGAACTTCTCAAAACTTCTTGGTGAAGGAGGCAAAAAAAAAAGGTTAAAGAACCGTGAGTTTCTTAAATCTAAAATGAAAAGTTATTAAAAGAAAAGTGAAAATGCAGAACATTGTATCACTAATAAAAACCTGGCTGAAAAGTTGTATTGAAGGACAGCACAGAGAGAAATCATGATATCAATTCATAATACATCATGCAAGTATTTTTAATGAACTTTTTTTTAGTTCATAGCTCAAATCCTGACATTTATTATTTCAATGATTTCAGATGCTCTTTCCAGGATTTCTGTGAAAAAAAAAGAAAGCCATTTTCAAACCCTGAAACAAATTGGCTCTTATATGTAAGTTTAAATTATCCATCACCCTGAACGAAGATCCAAGCAAAATCGAAGGCCATCTTGATGAATAATCAAGGTAAATTTGTCACATTTTTTACTGTGCTGCATACTTCCAGAGTTTCATA
The DNA here is from genome assembly GCF_029582105.1 of Oenanthe melanoleuca. Taxonomy (NCBI): domain Eukaryota; kingdom Metazoa; phylum Chordata; class Aves; order Passeriformes; family Muscicapidae; genus Oenanthe; species Oenanthe melanoleuca. The sequence continues at coordinate 11,923,825 of NC_079342.1, forward strand.
AAAAGATCCACATAATTAGTTTAGCTTACCAGGAAAAAAAAAGAAGTTGAATGACAAGGTCAGGCTCTTGCCCTTTCAGTAAATTAGAGAAGATTGCCATAAATTGCATAATATAATGAAACACCAATTTGCATATTTGCTGCTATATTAAAAGGGATCAGTTTTAGCTCGCAAAGCAGAACAAATAAAAACATGCATTTTAATAACTCAAATTACTCCCAGGAAGTGACCCTCAGCAGAAAGCCTGATTATCACTACTTAATTAGAAGCCTTGGAAATCTAAATCCTCCTTTAAATCCTATTCTGTGTACAGTGAAAGATGAAGCCGTGAGTTTTGTCTTAGATTCAATATTTACTCTTTACTAATATGTTTGCAGGGGAGACTTTCCAAGCATTATGAAGACATGCAAAAAAATTAATATTCAAAGAAAGAGTGCATAAAACCTGTGTTGGCTTGCAGGTGCAAAGCAATTAACAAGCTGGCATTTGCAGTACTTTTAATTAATTAATTAAAAATTCAAAGCTGACTTTCATTTCTTTAAATGTTTGAACATTTTATCCATCAATAATGAACCACTACTTACTGCTGTGCTACAACAGCTGGTAAATGAAAAACTTAGTCCAACACTGTAAAAAAAGTGCACAGGAATTTCACATTTTGCTTTCTCCTTGCAATTTAAAAATGCACTAGATTATGAAACTCTGTATGATGTGGAGGTGGACCTTGTGTGTCTGCTTAGCTGCAAAAATAAATTGTGTTCTGTATCACAGTTCAATCTAGAACAGGAATTAAAATCAAAGTTTCAATATAAAATGTATTTCAGTTTAAATTTTAATTTAACTTGAAAAATTTAATTCTGTCTGCTTTGGGAAGTCAAGAGATTTTTCTCAAGGATGAAGTGTTCTGCCTTAATCTTTAAAGGTTAAAATTATGCTACAAAACGAGATAATTTCTAAATGGTTGCAAATAATAAATAGCCATAGAAAGGTGCTGGTCTTAAATTTACAGGTTGTTATCACTTGAATGATAAATGCATTGTTTTCACCAGAAATAATCTGAACAGTATGTATTTAAAAGACACTATAATTAATATACTTTAATTAAAACATAAATACTACACTGCTACCTCACTAGGCATTCACTCAGCTGGAACTAACTGTATTTGCTTAATCTACAATTTTAGATGTATTAGCAAAAATAAATGTTGGTGAATGTAAGAGCCTGATTACATATCTTGGGTAAATTGGTGATAATGAGTCAAGAGACTTTGTGTTCATTCACATATATTAGAATAAGAATCATTATGAAATTAAAGCTAAGATTAATCCTGCTAATGACACCATGGAGCATCTGGGAATAAGATAACCCAGATGTCAAATTCACTGTGATACTGTGCTGCTATTTGATAGAGTAACCCCTTGAAGTGTTCTTCTAAGGCAGCTAGCTGGTACCCCACAGTCCCAGCACTTGAAATGCAAATGAGTGACAAGATAGACTAATAATGAGAGCAGATTCTAGCAGTAAGGAAAATGAATTAATTAAAAAAAAATCTGAACCACTGATAAGAACAAGCAGCAGGCAACCCAATGTCCTCAATTAGGGTGGATGACATCTGCAGTGTATTTCTCTCTAATAAAGCCCTCACTCTGTATTCCAAAGCACACGATTCTAACACTGTTAACATTTTAATGTCTTGGGCGTGCATGGTAACATTAATTACAAGATGATTTGGATGACTTCTGAATCTCTTTTATGTCTTCCACTGAGTAAAAATCTGAGTTGCAGCTTTGATATCATAAATAAAATGTAGAGACCTGCCAAGCATTAAAGCTCTCCTGAAGTAACTCAGATCTGCTAAGTTACATTAAACCTTTATAGCTAAGTAAAGAGCATTCTCTGTGAATTTAAAGAGGGTCAGTGTCTATACATTTTAATGGCAAAGCTTTACACATCTCCAGCATTTTTCTTTAGACTGCAGCTGTTGTTGTTTTTAATTACTAATGAATTTAATCTAATGTTTTGTTGAGCTCAATTTACCTTCTCCATAGCATTTGTTCAGAAATTCACACCAGGATTAAGCGACTTGCTTCCTAATTTCCCCAACCCTTAGTCTTGTCTTCCTGCTAACTGCTCTGCTCCTTGTGTGGAAAGAACAATTGCTAGCACAAACACTCCCAAAACAAAAGATTATCTCCAGCTGAAAAAGCCACACTTCATTATAGCACAAGCCTCAGTGAGCAAACCAAGAGCAATCCAGGATCCCCATGGGGATTTCTGTATCTCAGAGAATCATAGTGGGACTTCATGTCCCTTGCAGTTAGGCACAGCAGCCACCCACTGCACTGGCACCCACACCAGCAGTGTAAATACTCAGTGCAGTGATCAAGGGACAGCTTTTGTGGAGGGAGGGCACAGAGCCCCTGGTCCTGCACTGCCCAAACCTTCTGCACATCAGTACAGCCAAAGTAAGGAGAAAGCTTTTCACAAACTTCAGGAAGTTTCATAGCCCACTTCATGTCAGTGTAAGTGCAAGGAGCAAAGACATGCAGAATGGAACTTTTATTTTCTAAATGAATGCCTGAAGCAATGAACTTTCACTGGAGTTTGGGTGGCTGAGTCAAGATGCCCAACCTTCTTGCAGCTTCACTTGCAAAACTTCTCATAAAACTCCTCTCTGCCATAATTTATGAGCACGGTTCAGTAAGAGCTTTATGAGAAACATCACTGTAGGAAAGGCTTATATACATTTGAAAACTATCATTTCTTTGGGGCAAATGAGCAAATGCAAATATATTCACTTCTCTGACACAGGGACACACGTTGACCAGTGTCTTTGTGCCAAGGTATAAGACTCAAATTGAGTCATTTACAAGAAAAACAAATAGCAGTTTGTCAATCCACAGTTAAGATTTGTGGCCATGAGATTTGTGATAAGAAGCCACTTAAACCATTTCACATTGTTACAAACTTCTTTCTTCAGCATCTTACATCTGTGCCTTTCTGATGACATTTCTGGGATGCCACTACTAGTCTGTCTTCTGCTTTTGTTGGGTTCCTTGCACATAAGCACTTCTGTCTTGCTCACCTATGTATGTAACCACATGTACCTTTTTCTTGTTCTCTCCTCCTCCTCCCCAAATACATTGATAAGAGACATTGACTAGTCCAATTCATTTTTTTCTGTGTCTCAGACAAGATAATTGAAGAGAAAGTAAGAGGAAAGCAAACTGGCCTTGGGATCTCCGCCTTCAAATTCATTTTTTGTGCATTTTAGAGAGTAATTTATACAAAATCTCATTTAATGCAGATGTTCTTTCATTTTTCAACCTTCACAGCCTCAAAAATTAATGAAGCACTGAGAAGTTTCAGAAAATTTCTTGATGTTAATAATTTTAAAATCCTTTCTCTGAGAAGCATGGATAATAATTTCTACCATTATTTTGTTGCAGTAGATCTTGTCATCCAGGTGGAGCCAACTGCTGGCATAGTCATGCTCTCTCTATGCCAGAAATTTGGGGGGAGGGGGTGGATTGACTATTCAGAATTGAAAATATTTTTGTTGATATAATAAAAAAAGTGTACCCTTTTAGATTAATCAGCACATGATCTTCTCAGTTAGGAAAGTAATTCACATAAAGTTGCATAAAAGGCAGAGATTCTTCCACCTGCACAAAGATTTGACAGCACTCATATCTTCAGACTTTCATTGACATTCCACAGCCTTGTGGATTTTCATTTCATTTCAGCCCTGCTTTCTAGTTTATCTTGGCTGTTCTCCTCTCAGCATCTCTAGATCAGCTGCAGAGGACTTGTGAAGATGGAATAATCCACCCACATCCAGAGCCACTCAGAGAAATGAAAATTTTGCTCAAGTACCCCCAAAATTAAGTTTAAACAAAGAGTTCAGCATGTCTATACCTGTAAGTAATCTGTACTATCAGCCCTAGTTATTGGAATGTGCAACTAGGTCCATGGATTATTCAAAAAATATTGCATTGCAATTCAGAAGATGAGAGCACAGACTGAAATCATCCTCATCTGCTGTCCTTGGTACACGTCGTGCCTTTGTTGGTGTCTTTGCTAAGAGACAAAGACTGAGCTTGTCCCAGGCTCCATCACTTATCCTGTTAGTCTGCATCTTAATGACCATTCCAAATGGCTTTTGGCTTTTTATCTGAGTACCCTTCCATGTTCTGGAGAAGCTGTCTCCTCCTAAAAATGGTTTTGCCTCATGCTCTGTCATTCTACCTCCCCCTGCTCCCCCCTGCATTGACCTGCAGTGAGCTGGAGGCACAAGTCTCCTTAGCTTTCATTCCTTGGAGCTGGCTGGCTAGGGTGCCTTCACAGAGCACTGCATGCCTGCAGTGGTTTCACCTCAACCTGCACTAAACCCAAAATTTCAGCAGTTTTAAAATCCCATAAGCCTGTATCTCTCCTCTGACAATACTAGCAGATTTGTTTCTTTGAGTTTTTCTGTTAGAAAATAGTATGATGCACCTCCTTGCAAGAACATGGAGTAATTGTATAACCACTGGAGCTTTTTAAAATTTATAATGTAAGCTTCATTATAGGGGAAAAAATATGCATAGAATGTGGCTTTTTAAATAGCTGAAATGCTTGTAATGTAACCACAGGGACAAACTAGAGACCCAGAGGAGAGAGACCATAGAAGACTTAAAAGAACTACCCTTTAAAAAGGTAACTGTTTTATCTACACACCACCATTTTCACAGGTAGGTTTAGCAAATTGCAAACCAGCAGGTTCCAAGAACAACTATATAAGGAATTTCAGAGGCAAAAGTTTAAGTCACAGTTACACAGGTCTTGTCTTTCCTCGTGCTTGGGCAAAATTGCCATTAATATTAATGGCAGACAGGCATGCATGTAAAGGAGAGAAACCCCTAATTAGTGTCGTGGCACATGCAACATTCCTAACAGGGAAACCATTTTGTATGCCCTAATTGCAGAAAATTGGCAACAAGTTACCGTTCGCATCTGTATCAAAGGCTGCAGCAGCTCATGAATTCTCCAGTGGTAGGAAACGTGCCCACACTGCAGAGTTTGGGTGACAAAAGCAGTCTGTCTGTGTGTTATCCTTACAACCTCTGCTACCTAGCAAAGGTAGCCCTCCAGGGGCTCCTCACCCACCAGGGCTCCTGCCTCGTGCCTCAGAGGGTGAGCACCAGTGCCTGTTTTCCATCAAGGCAGAGATGCTTTTCAGCTTTTTTTTTACTTAAGCAGATCTGACTGATCAATCTGTGCTGATATGCAGATATTACAAAACTGCACTAAGATACAAACATACCAGAATTACACTGATCATATCAGATTAGGGCCTTCTCCCCCTAATTTACAAGAAATTTCTTCATGTCATGCACAGCTACAAATCACAAGAAAGTCCATTTGGCTGCAGAAAGGTGTTCAAGGTCCCAGTGATGCACACTGTGATTTCCACTAAATACAAAGCATTACAATTTCTGGAAAAATATTTCAGAACTCTCAAGTCAATATTGTTTGCAAGTAAAACAATAAGCCAATCTCATCTGCAAGCAAAAGCAAGTGGTTAATTAGAATTCTATGAGCAGCAATTGTGATGTTTTTACCCTACATGCTTATAATATCTACCTCTTTAGATTTTTAAATCTTTCAATATACATTTTGTGAGCATCTATGTTTTCCCCTCCTTAAAATATCAGCGCAAGCAATTCCTCAAGTAACTCAATTGACTTTTCACTGATGCAACAGACCACGTTTTTGCTCCAGAGATTCAGAGACAGAAAAATATCTTATTCAACATTTTTAATTTTTAAACTGGAGAAAGGAAATACTGTGCAAAACATTTTCACCTAAATACTTAATTGGAAGTCAACATAAATAGAAGACAGGCACCAACCTACTTAACAAGAAACATGACTGACTCACTTGATATTTTCTCCACTCAACACAGAAGTTTCTTTCAAAAAACAAGTTCTTTTTTGTTTGTTGCTTTCTTTTTTCCTTTTAAGAATTAATCTCCATTCTTCTGAAACAAAAATCTGGAAGTGACCAAAGCAAAGTCTAAAAATACAAACATTTAACCATCCAGGAGATCAGGTAGCAGCAGCACATCCCCTTCACCAATTACAGTAACACAATTCTGCCCATGTTGTATTTCTGGATAGATTATTTGGCTCTTAAGACTCAGCTTGGATGAGTTTTATGTTTCCCTGGCTGGTCTACTGTCATGCCCATCTGTCAGAGTGGCATATAGCCCATTCACAAGGTAGAGTGCCAGTTTCAACCAGAGCATGGATACTAACCAAAGACCAGTTTGGGAGGAAAGCCTATTGGATGCAGCTAATGACACCTTATTTACAGAGATCCTCCTGGTGTCAAGCCGTGCCAAATTAAGAACACATGCTACATTACAAGGATCACATCTGTTAACAAATATTGGCACTTTGTCACTGGCATCTGCCTCTTTTGTTAATCCCCTTCAATAGTGAAAAGGCTGCCTCAGAAGAAGAGGTGTTCAGGCCTCATCATAGGAGTTTAATCACAGATTTTACTCACCAAGCATTTCCCAGTAACAGGCCAAAGTTTGTCAGCATTACCTCTGCATGCATCTCTTCCCAGCAGTTGGTGATGCCCTGTAAAAAGCTGTGAAATTATAGAATTGTAATACTGATTCAAATGAGCTTTTTCCATGTCTTTGAGGGTTTACTAAAGCTATTGTCATCTTGTCAGCAGCAAGAACAACATGACTGCAGAAAAAGAGTGACAAGTAATTAAAAGGTAGAGAAATTACTGTTGTATATTCTTGGTACAGCTGAGTTTGCAATCTAAGTAAAATAGTGAATTAAATACCTCAGCCCAAATAAAAAATAAAACCAGTGAGTACCAAACATGCTGTTCAACTTGATGGTTTTGGGGACTCCTCTGCACTCAAATTTAGGGTTTTGGGGGTTTTTCTGGCTTAGTTTGTTTTTTCAAACTGGACAGCATGGATGTGTTAAGGCATGGACACCACAAGCCAGTACAAAAAACCCCACTGTGCTGAAAGCAGGCAACTATGCAATTTCCACTTTAAGATTATTTCCACCATAAAAACAGTGATCACTGTGCCATGAGTTGTGCCACAGAAATTAAGCCCAGAAGCTGCCAGTCCTGGCCAGCAGTGCTCTGTGTGGGAGGGGAGGTAGGCTGGCTCTCCACCCAAGCAAGCAGGAATGTCAGCAGTAGGGACTCCTCCCCTTTGAGAGCTGTTGCAAACATCCAGTTTTACTGGATGGAGCTCAAAGGGATCTGCACTCCTAGCAAGGCTCTCCCTTGTTCTGAGTCCAGGACAGTGAAAGGAAGGCATGGGAGGCACCACACAAGCTTGAGACTGAGGGAATGCAACTGGTTCCTGCCTTCTAGGGTAGAGAGGAAGCCAGTTGAAGGGATCACCACTACTCAAGGCTGGTGTAAAAGCATCATATATAGCAGAAGCAGGAGACTTGTACTAACCTGCTCTCAGGTACCTCACTTAGGTGAAGAGACCAGGATTTTATTCTCTGTGCTTTGCTGAGAGATAAGTGCCTGATTGACCACACTGCATCAACTATGGGTAATTTACAATAGGATGGGAAGCTCTTAGACAGAACTAATTGATAACAAGCTACTTTCACTAAAGGTACCTTAAAGGACAAGCCAAATTTTCTTGAAGAGACAAGAGGAACATCAGTCCTGAAGAATCTTTTTTGTGTTGACTCTGGAAATAAGAAACTACATTTAGACCCTTCTAGGACACAAAGGCCTGGGAACAGGATGATGCTATTCAGAACAAAATGAAGTGTTTTCACTCTTTCATCAGAAGCAGCTATTATTCAATATATCTCTGTCCAAGAAGGAGCACAAAGTACTGCTACATAGTTCACATGATCTTTGGTACCAAGAGATCTGGCTCTAGCTCCCTGTGAAGAGTTTCCCCTGGCCCCTCTGTTCTTTCACCAACCAACCACAGCAGGTAGGATCAGTACTGTGAGCTGAACTACAGCACAGTGTTCCTCAGCAAGCAGTGATAACAAAGATGGCATAAAACTTCAGTATTCCTGTACTATCAGAACAGATCTGCCCCGTATCTCAGCAGTAAGGTAAGGTGGGGGTTCAGAGTGAACTGGCAAGATGAACCATTTGAAATGAAATTAAATGAAACAGGGTTGTGTGCCTGTGTCTTGGGTGTGTGTGCAGGAACTACTCTCTCCTAACACCACGAGACAGACGCTTCTTGTACGCTCGTGCCATGATTAAATGTAAAGGAAATGGTTTGTTCCTTTCTGCTCTTGGATGAGGACCACCCAAGCACTGAGTTAACTGTGCCCTGGAATGGCACCACAGTGTTTCACTCACCAGGCAGGATACACAAAAAATGGCCACAGGAAACTGCACTTGCCAGGGCTGTTACAGATGGCTCCTTCCTCTTCCTTTATTGCAGATAGTCTTGAGCAGAGACATCTCATAGCCAGATAAAAACATGCACCTGGGTCAGAAGAAGAAAATATCTTATATTGTCCACAAATAAGGTAAGTTCTCCAAACATCTCTAAGCCATTTGTCAGCTACACACCTGCAAAACTTCAAGACAAACAGGCATAGAGAGGTATTTAACAACATAGAAAGGTATTTAACAACAGTTGAAAAAATAAAAACAAAACAAAACTCCACCATCAAGAACAAAAAAACCTATTTGTTTTGAAGAACTGAATAAAGTCTGTCTTGTGACAATTTATTTTAGTAACACACATATGATGATATAAACATCACTTGGCCTGTGATTTATTTTGCTCAAATAGTCTTGAAGCACCAAATGACATTTGTGATAATGTCACAGAGGGAAAACGTTTAGCTGCCTCCTGGATTTACCTGGCATGTGAGAGATGCAATTCTGAAGATAATGACAATGATATTCCATTTATACATCTCATGCTATCCAAATTAATTCTCCTGATTTTCTAAAGTACACAGGAATATCTGTAACCACAAAGCTGCACTCAGTACTGGTCCTTGGCATGTTTGTTGCAGGCTGAGGACACACATCCTCAGGATCAGGCTTTCACCTTGCCTGTGCAGACAGCAATCCCAGCAAAGATGTCATTTACAAAGAGCTCACCTAAGTCAATGCCACTTAACCTGGTGAGAAACATTAGACTATTAAACCACCAGAGCTTTTCTCAGCACACATGGTGGTTCCAGTACAAACCCTGGTCATATCTGCCTGTTGTTCACCAGGGAAAAGCACTGTTAAAAGTGACTTATGTGGCTGTGGAGTCCAGGTTACACCACTTCATTTTAGACACATACAAATTACATGTCTTATTCCTCAAATGCTTTCTCTAGAGGATGCACATCTCCAGAAGGCATTTCAAATCTTAGGTCAGTTAAACTGCCCTTTTTAACAATCTCTCCCTCCCCCCACCACTAGAAAGCCAAGGGTGATGTAGTCTCCTCAAATAGATCCCTAATGCTTGGTGGCAGAAGTCACTTTTCATTTGATGTCCCTAGTTCAGAGAAGCAAAATGGCATTTCTTGGCTACTGATGAATCAGAAAATACCTGTTTATCTACCTTAAATGCCAAATCACACCTCCTGAAGGGTTCCTGTGTGCTCAGCCAGCCCAGGTAGATGCCTCCTGGCCATCTGCATCCCTGGCCCTGGGGAGGCTGCTTGGAGCTGGGATAGATAGCTGGGAGCCCTGGCAAAGCCTTGCAAACTGCAACTGAGAACCAACACCAGCACAAGAGAAGGTTTTGCCTCTAGTACCATGAGAGGACTCCACAGGTGCCCAATCACACAGGTCTACTGAGACTCTGCAGCAACAAGAGATTTTTGCCAAATAAAATACTAATGCTGTGAGAGGACTGCTTGAAAATCAGTAGAATAAAAAAAATAAAAGAGAAGGGCTAATAGACAAGTGAACCTATTCATGTTTTATTCTTTTGCAATAGCATAAAATTTAAAATATTAATTTATGTACATTTAAAAGGGTAAGGATAGAAGACAAGGCTGCAGGGTGCAATTTCTGCAAACCTGAAATAATAATATAGCCATCTCAAACCAATTCATATTTATTAGTGGAATAAATTCTTAAATTTCTTTCCAAAATCCTCATCAACCCAAACATTGTTCCAGGCTCCAGACCAACAAACAGATCTGAAAACTTATGTCAGAGAGCAGTGTTAAAAGTGTTACTAAAGTGATCTGCAGCGTTTTCCTCCCTTCAGTGGAGCCTGTTCTAAACCCTTTATCAAATGCTGCCCTCTAGCGAACCCCTGGCTGCCAGAACACAGACTGAATCGGCTGTACGGTCTAAATGAGAAACTCAATTAAAATAACCAAAGTGCACACCAGCCGAGACAAAGGAGTCAAAAGGGATGTCTGATTCATTGCTAGAAATTCTTACATTGTTCTATCATTGCTGGTGATTTTTTTTTCCATTATTATTTTATAAGCATCTGAATTCAGTGTGTTTAGCCATTACATTGCATTCTGTACCCTCCATATCTCCAGCATCTTGCTGTCAGACATTTGGATTTCACATGCTCAATTTTAAGGATGTGTTTCACCATTCTTGAGACTCTCCAACATCATACAGGTAGCCTGTTCAGAGTTGAATTCTGAACCTTAAATTAGCCTGCAAAACAGCAGAGTTCAATGGCATTCTATAGAAACAAGCGTGTAAGGGAAGAAAAAAAACAGCGAAAAATGTCTTCCACCATTTCTGATTCATATTATTCTCCTTTTCCCTTGAAAGTGATATCTCTCATGCTTCACTTGCTTGCACAAAATTTAAGCTTCTCCTTCCTTCCCATTGATGAAAAGAACTGCACTGACAGACTCAGAAAAAAGGAATGGAATTCTCATAAACCAAAGGTATAATTTTAAAAACCCAAAACAACACAAACTGCATCTCTCCAGCTCCAATAATAACATGCATTTAATAGATTCCAACCTGTCAACATTTACACTAGCTCAATATTTTAGTAGTATTGGTTTTATTTCTCCATCAAGTAGTAATATCACCCATTAAGGCAGAATTAGTTGCCTTATAGTTTATGAGTAGCATTTAAGTCGAGGGGTTTGTTTTTCATGGGATAATTTTCTTTTAAGTGCACACTGGTAATATGCTCCAGTGCTCAGCTTTATTCCTTTTGCATATTGCATATGCTAAGTAAGTTCTTTCAGCAATAAAACAGCAACCCACCACTTATCACTGCAGTCCAAAACTCCATGTGTAACGGGGTCATAAGGAAGCATTTCCTTAAGGTTGTGCCTCCCAGTATTCTCTTGAAAAATAGTTTTATTAGAGGCACATGAAATAAAACATATAACATTAAAAATTACCCTTCCAGTCACTGCTACCAAATATATATTCTGCCCACTACAGTGGTAGGCAGTCATGTGAATTAGTTTGAAGCCCCATCCTCCAATCCACCTCAGACACTTTTCGATTCACAAGGTGGGAGGTATCAGCATTCTGTGCATGGGAAATAGCCAAATCTTGGCAGCTGCTTGATTTTTTCTTTTTCCACAATACCAACATGCAGAAGATTTTCACTGCAAAGGAAAAACAATGACAAAGAATGGCAGGTCTTCAGAAGAACTGGCAAGTCTAAGGCATCCAGTTCCAGGTGGCTAACCCCATACAGCTTTGGGAGATCTGCCTTTCAGAAGATGCTTAGCACTTACCTCTTTAAAAATAGGCTCTTTCCAAGCTTCTCAGATGAAATACTACCCAACAGAGATGCATGGTGGCACAGCACATTTTTGAAACTGCTGGTGTGGCAGCTTTGATTTTAGCTTTATATCTACATCTGAAAAAGCCAGGAATTATAAAAAAAAACAACCCAACAACAAAAACAACAAACTGGGAGAAAGAGGGAGGAAAATTATATTTAAGAAAACAGAAAATTCAGGTTTTTGTTCAAATTATTTCATGCAAAATATAGATCACTATCATGTAAAATTATCTACTATGTGTGTCAAAATCCAGGCTTTATACAATGCAATTATCTGTTGAAGGTGATGTACAAAAATGCAGCACTGTTCATTCATGACCATCAAGGGCCACTCAGTCCTTAGACCTCTGATGTGCCTGTTGAAGGGATTTTTCATGAGGGTATGCAGGAACACAGCTGCATGACTGGAATAACAGCAGGAAACAAAAGCCAAAAGATAGACCAAAATACTATCCAAATACATAAAGTTTCAATAATCTGTTTTATGTTTCTGTAAGAGTGCAGAGCAAGTGTAGGAATCATTTTCAGTTTTGACAGAAGAGTCCCGTTTCCTTTCTTTCATCCTGCCTTCTAGGCAACAAGAGATTCCTCAGTAGCACTCCTGCCTCAAAATGACAGTTTGCTCCTCTCCAGTGAATGTGTGCATGACCAGGATTCAGGGACAAGGATGGCTGCATGGATCATTAGCTTTGCTTTATAAAGACCTAGCACTGGCAGGGAGAGCAAAGAAAAAAACTGATCCATTGCTCCCCAAACACCCACTAAAAGGAACCATAGACTGCGCTGTAGACTTAAACAGACTTAATTATGGCACAGGGAGATTAATGAACCTCATAATTTGTGCAATGTGGAAAGTACTGGCATCCCTCACAATGAAGCAATTCTGGGTAAACAGGACTTTGCTCTCCCAGAAAGACTGCCAGCACTGAGTGTGGGGTGGAAGGCAGCAAGCCTTGGCTGCACCTCACCCACCTGAGTGGCTGGGTACGAGTTGAGCAACACAATATGCAAGGCAGCTAACCCCCAGTGATTTTATTCCAAATTACATCAGTTTTAGATAATTTCTTGCCTGTGGTCCTGTGTCAGCACAGAGGGGTCTTATGGAGACTGAATCAGTGCTGAAATGAGGCTTTGCTGGAGATGATTCTGCCCAGTTGGTGCAGCAGCTCGTTAAAATCTGCCTCCAGCCAGCTACAGCCCCTGCCACTGCTCCTTCTGATACCCAAGCTGTGTCACTTACTCATAACTTCTGCTATTCCCCCTGCCCAGTCAGGCATGGATGTGCCACTGCCCATGAAGCTTAGTGCCATTAGTTTGATGGGGGGCCCTGGGCAGAGCCATGTACCCAACTCCAGTGCTCACCCTCCTCCTGGAGCACGAGGAGCTGCAGAAAGAGCTGGAGAGCTCTGCTCTGTTCTACACTCTCTTCCTATCTCTCCAGCACAAAAATTAACAATCCAGTTTGTGCTGGGCTTCTGTGCTAGACACCTGCTAACTCCATAATCTCCCTGTCCACCAAAACTTCACAGCAATTAAATTCTTCCTTCCTGAATGTCACCAGTGACAAGTTATGTCACTGCTCACAGAACACAGTTCTTATCCCACAACCAAGCATTGAAATGCTTTCCATGTTTCCAAGCAGCACATTACAACCAGCACTGGATGCAGTTTAACCAGCCTCCACAAACTCACACCAGCAGATTGATTTTTCTAAGTATTTCCTTGAGAAGGGTATCAAAGGGAACATTTCTCCACCTGCACAAAGACAGCTTGCATCCTGACAGCTCTGCAGCATGACCCAAATGAGGCTGAGAGAACTGTCTTCCTCCAAGGTCTATTGGGCACCAAAATCACACATCCCAGGCCTTTCAAGTTTCACTTTTACTCAAGTCTCCTTAACTAATCTGTATTCCTGTAAACACTGGAGATAGAACTTCCTAATCCACATAACTATGAGAAGAGAGAAGTCAAATCAGGGGTTAAATTTTATCTCCTAATCACATGGGTCAGAAATCCAAAGTAAATCAAGAATTACTTTGCATTTCTAAAGTTTGTCTGTAAAATCACCCAATACAGCTAATTATTCCATTAGCTGGTCAAAAAACTTCATCATCCCTCCTCATTTAAGGTGGATTTTCAGTAATGGCACATGTAGTCAAGCACCTTACACAATTCACTGCTGACCCTATGCTTCCACACCTGCTCAGCTGCTTCTGCTGCCTGCTGTCCACAGTGAAAATCCATGATCACCTTGCAGCTGGCAGCATTCTGGCAGGCATCAGACACACTTGGCATAGTTAGGAGCAGCATCCCTTCCATGAGTTAGGGTCATATGCTCTTCTTCCCCTTAATTTACACAGGTAGATGGTTTAACTCTATTTGGACTTGGGTTTAAGTTGCAAAGATGAAATATATTTGTCTGTATGGATGTACATGTATGTTTATAAAACACAGCTATTGAAGTCATAATAAAACTCTGCATAAATTCTTTTTCTCCCACAAAATGATACTTGATATTCATGTAAATATATATTTAGGTAAATACTAAGATAATAAAATCATCACTATCAAATAGCTATCAAAGGGACTACTGTATCCTACTTCCTTTTCAAAGAGGGACAACAAAAATCCCTTGATTGCAGTGGAAGAAACTCTGACATCTGAATACCCACTACCTGCCAAATATGTTGACCCAATAGTATTTTGCAATTTAAAAGAATTAAAATAATACAAAAAGACCAGTTAAGTCTTATTGTGGACTCTTTTTTGGCTTTTCTTACTAGTCTCCATTGTTTTCTGAGACCTGTTATGAAAATTACATATATGTTGACTGTTGTCTCGCTTTTACCAAAGAAAAACACTGATTTGTTTAAAATTTACTTAAGAAAATGCTCCCAGGTTAAGACCCTGTATGCCAAGTTTCAGCCCAGAGTGAATTTTTATGACCGAGTTATAAACCTTTGAAAATAAGAAACTAATACTGCAAGGATTTAGAATAATAGAAAATGTTTCACATAATATAAATCTATAAGCAGAGCATTATATTTAAGTCTTAATATCTACATAGTTGGATTATCTTATATCTTGACAATCATACTAAGTAATCTTGCCTCCTTTCCCCTTCTTCTGATTCAGTGTTTCATTCTTATGCATTAACAATGCTCTGGGCCATAAAATACTGTATTAATATTAGTTTGTCACAGTAGACTAAATTTAGAACAACTCATTAATATGGGAGAGTAAAAGGCATTCTGCCAGGAGTGTGAGTGACTCTACAAGCTCTTAAGGCTATAAGTTATGCAGATATGCCACTTGAACTAGAGAGCTAGCAATTCCTTTTGTTATTAATAAGAGATTCTATTAGTTGAAGCCATTTCTATTTCTAATTAAGAAATGTGGAAAAGGCAGTTTTACCATTGGATGTATCTCTGATGTGTAGCCAGAAAAAGCCACACGCCATCTTTCTCTGCTTTCTGGTCAGATAGGATTAGTGGCACATGCACAGAATGGATTTTCCCCTGCAGTACACAGGAAAAAACAAATGTACTATAGTATTTCCTTTGGTGCAATCATAATCTGTGCATCAGGAAGAAAGTCCAGCAACCAGAGCTGTTTCAAAACAGATCTGATAATGTTTAGAACTGCCCCAGTGAAGAAAGTTTTCATTTTTCACAAATACAGTCTTTCATTCTTATAGTTTCATGCCAGTAATGCCTTCTCAAAGGTTGTCAAATATTAATTTTTTTAAATTTAGTCCCTTGCTAAGCTACAAATATTCATGTTTAACACCAAGTAGCAGTTCAGGGGCTGACAACAGTATGTACCTTTTGAATGATGCATAGAAAGCAGCAGTTAGCACAAAGACAAAGCCACCAGATTGGTCTCAGGGAAACCCAGTGTCTGAATTTTTCATGATTCCTCCAGCACTTAAAGAATAAGAAACTGGCTACTACTGTTGGGAGATCAGCGTTGTGAAGGTCAGAGCCCAAAAACATGCAAGTGAATCAGGTTTTGCCTGGGGAAAGTGAAAAGGGATTTAAGCTGCTTAAGAGAATTATAAAGATTTTTTTCAATGCATTTTACAAACACTGTGGTAGCAAAACAATAGCTATAAAAATGAGGAGAATCATATCCACCTACCATTCATTGCTAGCAAGTCACAAAAGACAGAGCAAAGACCTTTTCTTTATGTCTGAAGGCTTAAAACTTCCAGAGATTATTCATTTACTTACAGACTTCCTATTACCTTTCTTTTGCCTTTTAAGAAGTGCAGCTAGTTCAGATGAAAACTGATAAATAGGAATTGTAAAATAAATTCAGTAATCTCCCTATGCTTAAAAATGCAGTTAAGTGATGTCTTCATTACCCCACAGCCCAGTGTCTTGTGTATCTGTTTATTTTCCATAGCAGACAAACTTTACTTGATCTCATAATTATTTCTAGAAAGTATAAATTTATTCCAGGGGGAAGGAAAAAAAAATAGAAAAATAACAGAAACTGCTTAGAAAAACATTACAGTGTTTAGGCAACTGATGGCTTCACCTGTCATCATCTAGTTAAGCTCTTAATGAGTTATTTTCTATTCTTGGTCACATCTGATTTTTTTTTTTTAATACAAGTCCCTTTGAACAGCTGGGAGTTACAGCATCCTTTGATCACAGTATTCTGAATTTTCAGTCAAAACGAGGACATTTTTGTCCTTACTTGGGCTATTTTTACAAGTCTATGTTTTTGGACATTACTTTGCAGGCATACTAGGAAGCAGAACAATTAATGTATACATTTTTACATAAATGTTTATAAATTTAGTAAAGGGAAAGAGCTTTGCCACAAGAAACCTCAGCTCTTTTGAAGGCAGTTTTCTAATGATGACCCTTGGCATGCTAGCCCACATGGGATTCCTCTGAGAAGAGTCTGATGAAAATTAGTCTATTCTCATTTCAAACAGAATTTTGCTGAAGTCCTGATCAGAGCATCAGCATGGAGTCCAGGGAGACAACACACGCTACTTGATTCACTCGGCAGCCTCCCTCTCCTGGTAATTGTTGCAGGAACACATAGTGACAAGACTATAGGATGTGAGGGGTCTGGATGTACTCAGGCTGTTACTCTCTGTTTAAAGATTTAAACCATCAGGGTATGATAAGGCTTTTTGATGTTCATTGAACATGGAGCTTGGGTACAGAAGAAGGGGAAAGGGCTTCACCGGAAGGCAATCATCTTTCAGAGCCACAGTAAGACTGAGAGAGGTGGGAAAATCTCAGTCTCAGCATAGACATGGAACAAAGGGAGATGAAAGGGCTAGGGTGAAGAAGGGGCCAGATCTGGCTGTGAGGCAGAACTTGCACTAAAAGATAGTTCGATGCCTTAAAAAGCAGAAACAACATTTAGTGTTCTTGCTCCATTAACATACACTTTTGGCTGAAATTTAACTATTCTGCAAATTTTTTACAGTTTTTGTTGACACTATGTTTAAACAATGCCTCTGGCTTATTTTGAAATTATTTAATGAATGTACTTTGTCAGATGAACATCATTTCCTAATTATACAGGAAAGCATTAAGTGATGAGCTATTTTAAAGCGTGGATACAATCTTTTCTTTCCTAAGGGACAAACTGAAAACAGGCTGGTGCCACACATTGCTGTATAATGTGTACAACTGGGGAGGGGAGTGCAGACAGAAATTTTCCTTGTATTGACAAAGCAAGGCATCTTAAACATGAAGAGGCACTACCATCACCAGGTAAGGCTGATACAATACTGTCTCATCCAGAAGAGAATTACTATTTCAGAGGATAATTAAGGGCCTAATCCTGCACCATGAATGGTGATGAGCACTTGATTCTCATTAGCTTTAAAGGGAGATGAGAGGAATCAGTGGGTCACAGGATCAGGCTCTAAAATGAAAGAGAGATTCAAAGGAGTCATCTACACAATTTCATAGACTAGCAGGAAGAGAAAGACAGTTTGATCTGAGCACCACTTGTATGCTCTGGGAGTTTTACAGCACCTCTGCTGTACAGCACTGTAATTTTGTAGGTCCAACAGGCATTTGCCAGCATTAGCTGCTCTGAAATAAGGGAGAAGGTAAAGGATTCACATAGAAAGCTGAGTGTTAAGCTGATCAAAGTTAGAGATACAGGGATTTATATGCACCTTTCTAGCTAAGAAACACTACCTGCTTTTTTTATACTAATCTCAGTGGGCCAAATTTATCCTGATGTAACTCAAAGCATATCAGAAGAATTACTGCAGAGATAAAGCAGACCCAGTCTCCCTGTGATGTTATTTATAATCTGTATGTTTTGCTCTATAAGAGCACACATACTTGGAGGGTTTCCTACCTGCAGTCACTTACAAGGGTGCAAGAGTCTATTGACTTCAGCAAAGCTAATTCTCAGTTTGATGAAGGAGATTCACATCAAAGTCGTAACATGGACTATTCCTAAAAATCATTCCTATATATTCACTGATGTTCTTAACTTGGCATTAAGAGCTGCATTAATACCTACATTAGTCTGTGCATTCCCCTTCAAATCTGAAGTCTGACATTCTTTCTCTAACAGCTAAATGCCTTATATGCATCTGTTGTGAAACTTGGTCCTGCAGGGTGGACATGCTGTGACCAGTCTGCTTCTGTGAAAATGCTTAGCACACGTTTGGTTGGCTTTCAAATCCAAGGTTGGCATTTTCAGAAGCATTTAAGGGACTCAGGCATGTAAGTCCTACTGAAAATCAATGAGATGTCTTCCTAAATCAGTTAGGTTTTCTGAACATTAGATCCTATTGTGCTTCAGCAAGAGTTGGCTGCCTCCCAGCTAAGGCTTTGAAAAATCTAGCCAACAAAACAGTACTGACACAAAACCAACACAAACAATAGACGAAAGTTGTGTAAACGGAGTCTTTCCATGATCAGTCTACTTAGAAAATGGTGAAGATGCCTCAAAAACAATTACCCTCTGTCCAGGACCCCCTCTAGATTTCATGAGGAAAGGGATGCCCTAGTTAATCCACAGATGCTCCATGTGGCTATAGACACAGCCCACTGCCCTGGCCTCCATGCTGGCCAACCTCCATGCAAAGAAATGAGACACTCTGCTGCCATTAACCAAAAGGGCATATGTCCAAACTTGTCCACCCTCTCCTATGAGGACTTGGTAGGAAAATTTTGCTCATTCTGAAAAAGGAAGGATATATGTTCATCTTCAGTCATTATTTTGAGCAGAGCTATATGAACAGCAAACCTGAAAACCTTGCAGGAAGCTACTCATAAAACCAGAAGATGCTGCTGAGCCATTCAAGTCTCTATAGGCATATTTGATGTGGTGTGTGCATAATAGCAGTTGCAGGAAACAGAAGCTGAAGAACAGTTTTTTGGTATTTTTTTTAAGGCAAAAGTGTTCCCTTGCTTTCATTTTCTTTAGTTCCTGCCATACAACATATTCATCTGCAACCATCAAAGAAATTATGCACAGAGCAGCAGCTCACCCAACCCCCTGTGGCTTCAGCTGGCACTTTAGAAGCTGGGATTCAAAATGCACTCCTAGACCATGGATATCCTAGTTCTGCCACACAGCACTCCTTCCTCAGACAAGTTAAAAATGCAGCTCTGTATGAACTGACAACCAGCAACACTGAAACGGGCCAAGGCTTGCTTGATACACTGCAGTCACCACAGGTACAAAATTTACAGGAGGAAAAAAAAAAGCCACGGTGATTTTCACAACTTCAGCCCAAGGCTAAAGGAAGACAGTACTAGAAATATAAATTTAACCTGATTTTTAGTAATACAGTCAATTGCTAAATAAATGGTATAATAGACACCTACTGCAACAAGAACAAAAATTGCACCAGTTGCTTTTATGTTATCATACTTCTGTGTGCTCTCACAAAAACTTTCCCCAGAAAAAATCAATAAAGCAGATTGTGCCCAGCAGTCCCCCATTACAGAATTAAATCCATATGCCAACACAAAACAATGAAGAAAACAAAACTAACAAGGTATCCATTTGGCTTTGTTTGACTTTGCCTGCCAGAGAATAAAATGCAAGGCTGGGTGTAATTTAATGCAAACCTTGGCCTATCCTGGTCGTGCATATGACTGACCCTCAGTGCAAGACCATCAATTTTCTATTAAAGATCAGAGAGTTGACATATCAAAGTCAACATCTAGCTGAATAACTGCAGTAACTTGATAATAATTCTTTTGTGGATTTCAGAGTGGCTTTTCGGTAAAGTATCAGAAAGGTAGCAGTTTTCAATCCTGACCCAACAAGATCTGAATATGAAATAAAGGATTTGAGCTTGATCTCCCCATGATGTGAGGATGAATGTTCTGGTAAATGTTAACTTAGTGCTCTGAATAGCTCAGTAATAGATGGGTTTAGGCAGTAATAGGTTTAAAATGTCAACTTATTGAATAATAATTTCATGTTGTACAAATACTACGTGTAAGAAGGGATTTGTTTTGCAAATTTTGAAATAAATGAATGGATTTGTGATGTCCTTCACTGTTCTGCTCAGAATGTTATACAAGAACAAAAATTAGTTTTGCTTCAATAATATCCCTCATTGTTTCCTTGCATTATTCTGAGTGTCTGTCATAACTCACAAGTGTTGTTTACTCCTGTTGTTTACCCTTAAGTAGTTTGATTTGTGCTTTGGCCTCCTGACAACAAACACAATTATTCATTGTGAAAATAAATAAAAAGATAGGGAAGAAAGAAAACACCTTGACAAGTTTTCCTTAAAATTCTACCATCCAAACTAAGGACAGTGTTAAAACATCTTTACATCACTTATATCCAAACAATTCCTACTGACTCTTACTGAAGGAAGTTCTGAAGCAATGACAACCCAGTGCTGTCTGACTGCTGACACATGGATGAAATATTCAAGCTGCTCCCTTTTCCATATCGTGCTATTCCAGCCATTGCCTCCCATCCAGGCACGGGTAAAATATTGCTAACATACCTGGGAAGGTGATGCCAAGCAATTGACCATATGGCATTTTGGAACAGAATAGCATTCTTGGGGTCTTTTCATTTTTTAAATATGTTTTTCTTTACTTATTCTCAGCTTGTTTCCATCTCTGCACACTTTCACACTTACGTAAGTGATTCTCATCTAGCTTACATAATTTTGAATCCACTATACTTAAACTGATTCCAAATCACCAGTGCCTGAGTCCTAGCAGTTGTATTTTTCTGACTGACCCTGAAACCCATTACTTGATGTTTAGCTTATTAATCAAGAACCAAAATATACAAACTGTGCCAAAACTGTTCAGAAACTCACTCTATGAGTCAGGACATGGGATAACAAGGCAGATTAGCAAGGTTAGTTTATTCCTTCTACTTTCCCTTGATGAGTGCCAATAGAAGGAGCCCATGCAGCTCAAAGCCCAGACTTCCAGACCTGCTGGAAGACTGGCAGTTGCACCTGCTCTTCTCAGTTATTCCATGCCTATTTTGCACAAATAGATTCATGCATTCAAATTTACTTAGATCTCCCAAATAAGCACAGGACCTTACATCACTGGGCAAACAGCCCTGTCCCAATTTCAGAGCAAACCAGACTTCAGACACTCAAGTGATCAGAGCACACCTCAGTCAAGCATGATGCTGTTCTTTGTTTCTTTATTCCAAATTATTGAGCAGTGTGGCCACAGGGATAAATATGTTTTATGTTTTAGCCCAGGATAAGCTGTAGTTTTGGGCAGCAATTCTATCTAAACTGTCCAAAGCTGAAAGGACCAACAGCATAAACTCCTGAGAAGACATGTCCAAACCCCTCATTTGTGAAAGTGGTAGTTTAAAAGGTAAACCCTGCTGGGAGACATAAAACTTGGGAGCATCCAGCTATTTCTATGGAACTGGCTGTGATGCCATAAAACAAAAGGTAACAATTCCTGTACAAGATCAGACATAAAGAAGAGGGGAGGGTAAACTGTGAAAAGCAATTCCTTGCTCTCATACAAATATCTTGAAGAACAATATAGGGATTACAGGAAATCATAAGCCAAGTAAACTGCTTTTTGGATAAGTATTTTCCGCTTACAAGGGTGCCCCAAGGCAAAAGTTGCTCTTTAAACAGAATTTGATTTTAAGGGCAAATTTACAATTATAATTAGCTGCAGCAAGCAGACAAACCCAGAGGGAGGGCTGTGTTGAGGTCCTAAGTACAGACCCTCATGGTCTGGCAGCAGGATCAAGAGCCCCTGCCTTGCTGCTACCCCAGGAGCTGCAGACAGCTCGTGGGCAGTGCTGGCGCAGGGACTCCTGCCCTCCTGGGAGGAGGGGAGGCTGGGCTCGCCTTACTGGCTGGAAACAAGCACATGAATAAATTCAGCGTCCCAAAGCTGATCACAGAGGGGATGTAAGCTCACAAGGAAACCAGCAGCTCAGAGTTACGTGAAAAGTTCCCAGGCTGAACCCCCAGTTCATGCTTCAGCATTGCCTGAAGTCCCTTTAGGTCAATGCATATGTACAGCACTGGGGAAAAGGAGGCAGCAGACAGCAGAACAGAACCAAAAACCAAAACAACAAAATACAACAGAACAGCCCTGAGACACACAAAGAGGGGTCAGTTCTGAGAAGACAACACAATTTTAGTCCAAGGTATGACAAGCTCTACCTTTAATTATGATCTTGCAAAGACCATCAAATGGAAAGCACATGGCAAGGTTCCACCCAGACATTCTACATCACACAGACAACATGTTATGTGTAGATTAGAAAACATTATACATAAATCTTCATAACAGCAGAAACCTCTAACAGTGAATGAATGGCAAACTGGAATGCTAGTGGTTCTGAGAACTTTGCTTCTCCCTGGCTGCCCATTGACTTTACTAACTGCTGTGAGCACAAATGAGCTTCCATTTCAGCTGAAATTACTGCATATACAGTAAAGGCTCAAAAGTAGACTGTAAAAAAAAAAAAAAAAAAAAAGAAAATTCAGCTTTCTAAAAAATACAGGACAAAAAGACTTTTACTCAAAATCTATACTTCCCTAATTTGATCTAAAAACTGTGATGATTACAACTTTCTTTGGAGTTTTCAGTTTTTCTATAATTCTTTGGAAATCTAGAAGCATCAATAAAATCTCTCCTAATAGCACCATCCATGAAACCTTCTCTCCTGACTCCCTGCCTGCTGTAAAAGAGCAATTTGGCCAGAGAACAAAAACTGGCTTCAAGAAGCCATCACCATTTTCCAAACATAACTTGTAGAAACTTCCCTCAGGTCCCTGGCTTGCAGGTACAGCCCACATGTTCAGATGAACATTTCTTACCTCACTTCACAAAAAACCCCCAAAGGTTCAGATCTTCCACAGAAAGAGAGCTTAGCTGGTATTACTGGAAAAAATAAAGTGAAAGTTTCTCCTTCTTTCCCTAAACATATGAAAGTCAAGCTTCTAGACAGATAATATCACTGAACCAGGCCAGTGGAAACACTCCGCCACAAGAAGCTAAACAGCTGAACTTGGAGCAGCTGGTGGGTGAACCTTAGGGCAGGAGTGGTAAACAAACATGACTGATACTATCTAGAATGGTCACATTAACCTCTGGAAAAGCCCTAACAGGCTTTGAATTTGGAAAGAACTCATGCTTTAGCCAGTTCTTTCTGGGAGTCCAAGCAAAGGCTTATAGCTAACTCAAGTATAAAGACTTAATGACCTGAAGCTTTCTCTTCAGGATTAAAGCAGGCATGAAGGAGGTAGCTGGGTGCTAACAGTACCTGAGTGCTGTGCAGGAATATGCTCCCTGAGGTCAAAGACTGCTCTTGGAACAAACACTACTATCTACAGAAAAGGTGATCTTAAGGCATGATGCAGTTTCAGTACCCAAAAATCAATACTGCTCAAATAATTTTCAGCCAAACTTAAGAAAATCTATCCCCTCAATGACAAAAACATCTGGATAGTGGGGTCTGCTTGGGATAGGATCTTTCATATGGCAGTTCAGCTAGTGTACAAAAAAACAGAAGGAAGAAGAAAAACAAATTTACATCCTTATGTTAGCTCCTCTATAGTTTTGTGTTTTTCCTAGGTTTCTGACTTCATTTCTCCAAAATGTGATTTTTTTTTTTTTCCTGTTGGCAAACTCTTAATTTTCCAAAGACTAGAAAGGGTACCCATCATGTTAGAAAATATTCAAAACAAAGCCTTTTTAAAAAGCAGGGAAAAGCTGTGTACGTAAGACAGAACATTTTTGGAGAATGCAGAATTTGGACCATGCACCCTTTCCTGGCCACGTGCTATAACCTCCACAAGCAGGTCTGGTTTGTAACCTGCCACTTGAAGAGTAGTTAGCATCCAGAGGCCCTGTATTGTTCACAGTACACGTGCAAGTCCCATCCTTTGGCTGAACCTAACCTTTATTTTTTTTCCACTCCTGAAAATAAAGATTATGTCAAGGGATCAAGGCCTGCAGAGTCATCTTCCTCCTCTCTGCCTACCATATGCAGAGCCTAGGGGAGCACTGGGAAGAGCCAAGGATTTGCCCTTACAATGAGAAGCACCCTAACAGCTCAAAGCTTGCCCCAAGGAAGCATGTGTGTTGTTACAAGTGCAAATTTGGGTACATCTGCCTCATCTCCAGCTCAGTGCAGCTACAAGGCTGTAGCATTTAGCCTGTTTCTTTAAACAATCCATAGACATTAAACAGCATCCTTGATGGGATATGAAAAGCAGGTACCAAGTAATGCAGAATTTATAGAGGATGCCACACAGCTACCAACAGAGCATTCAAGATACAGAGGAGCATAAATTGAACAGCTGAAATCAAGCTATATTTTTAGTAGCAAACTTGTTAAACCCACATTCATATGCCTCCACCAAAATATTTCATTCTCTTTGATTAACAAATCTTTCTTAAATGAGGTTCGGTCCTACACAAATATAAAATGGATGTGTGTTTTTTAAAGCACTGAAACTGATTTGCATTTCAGCACATCGATGTATCTCTTGAACAACTGTAATAAAAAGGCTCAGTTCTTTCAGATTATTTGGTCTGTGTGTTTGTTTTTCTGGTGCATATAAAATTATCTTTAAAAATGTAGGCAAACCAGGGATCCATAGGTAATCTAAGAAGTAGAACATTCATGCTTGTTCATATCTGTATTTTCAGCTAGTACATATCCATGATTTATTTGCAAACAAATTAATTAATGTTTCAGCAGCTGTTTGCAGCCAGTCTGTGATCTAGTTTAAACAGAGATGACACTTTTTTTTATTCCACAGGGGCAATTTCAAGTACTCATAGATTATATTCTTACTATCAGTCCAAATGATAAAAGAGTAGTGAATTCTGAAACAGCATAGCTGACTTTATAAGATCACTGTGCTTCCACATATCCAGTTATTCCCTAATGCCATCTTTCCTGTGTTATCTTTTAATTAAGGCTGCATAATGCCAGTTTATAAACAAATCTCTAAGTAAGATCAAAAACTGACATATTTTAAATGTTTTTCATTCTCTAGTTTGTGGTCTCCTGGGGGTGTTATTCTAAAATGTACATCCCTGTATGAAATTACTTTTTTATCACATTGTGTACAATGAAAAGAAATGTTTGAATATTGTTCTGTAACCTGACAACAAACAAACAAATGAAAGAACAAATGCTGGGTAGCGTGAAAGATAAGCACAGTATACAGTAGGTAGATAACTGCAGAAAACATTACTTTACTTTGTGATTTTATTTCTCTTGATAAAAAAAAAGAAAACTACAAGACAAAATCCCCAAAGCCTCGCTAGGCTAAATTTCCTTCTTCTTCTTTGAACAGACTACACAGATTTTGTTGACTAATTGAGATCAATCCCAGTTGTAAATCGCCTTGCTATCCTACAGCTTTAATTAAGCTACCAGAGGGAGTTGTTTATCAATTAACACTTGTTACAAATTATTAGTAATTATATGGACTTTGAGTATGTACATCAGCCAGAAAAGACAAAGCCACACTTCCCTGTGATGTAAATTAAGTCAAGTATAGTGTATAATATTTTTCTCACCAAAAAAACAATCAGCACAAAAAGCATATGGAAATTAGACAGGCATAGGAAGACCTAAAGTAATCCACATATTACTCTTAACTAAATGCAACAAATTTTAACATCTCTAGTGCATAAATGTAGGCAATTACACTAAGTAAATTAACTTAGTCAAACTTTTTAAAAAATGGTTCTTTAATGCATTGCATGCATTCCCATTTTGAGTAACAAACATCTTAAGTAAGGAACATTAGGTAAAAGTTGATAATGTATTCAAACATTAAAGCTACCTATTGCTCAGTGCACTACATTCTGTGATAATTTTAATTGGCTTAATTGAGATGCACAAGTCTGATTAATGTTTAATTCCTTTATATTAAAAAAGAGAGAGTCAAGTAGTTAGACATTTCTTCAATTATGTTAGATCTTTCTTGACTTCAAAGGAATGTTACAGTAGACAGCCAGATACTGGATGAACTGATTAAAGAATAAAGACTGCTCATTATAATCTAAGAGTACAAAATTGGTTTGTGTAGCCTTTGAAAGTTGAAATTAAGAGCTGTTGAGTTAAAACTCAAGCTACAGTAATTAACCCAATTTATAGCCAACTTCACTTACCTGGTTGACCAAGATTAGTCATTTGAAATGATCCAGTAGATTCACTGGTTCATTCATTATTCATTCCATGACCAATGAGATAAAATTTCACCCTGATGAAACCTTCATTTATGAGACAAAGATTTAGTGCCTCTACTTAATTTGTTTTTAATTACTTAGGATAGAACCTTCCTCATTCACATTAATGAGTAACAACCTCTTCAAAACCTGCTGAGGAGATTTTGGTCAGGGGCTTTTTTTTTTCATTTTCTGGCTAAGTAATAAAAGGCTACCAAATTTTTTTGAATAATACAAGTATTGCATTATAAAAGTAAATACATTACAGTAAATTTTATATCAGTACCACAGCTGCACTTTGCTAATACAGTTTACTGTCTAGCAGAAAGGGATAGTCTGTTCCTACAGGAGGTGTGTGGATAAAACAAAACTACTAGGTATGAAAATATTAAAAATATTGAAATACTGAATTATTGAATTAATATTGAAACATTTAAAAAGTGGGCATTGAAATTTCTTTGAAACTAGCCTATCTTAGGAGTTTGAGAGTTTGTCTATATTGGCAATAATAATGAATCAATTGATTTTTTAAAAAAATCTTTGTCTTGACCAAAACACAACTTGAAAAACAACAGCACTGCACTTGACTGAAGACAGATTCACAGAGGTCTCTAGTTAGCAACTATTTGCAACTCTTCATAAGGAGAAAGATAAGAAAATAATTAAACAAATTTTGTAATAATAAATGGGCTTATGGATAGAACTACACT
Source organism: Oenanthe melanoleuca (assembly GCF_029582105.1). Classification (NCBI taxonomy): domain Eukaryota; kingdom Metazoa; phylum Chordata; class Aves; order Passeriformes; family Muscicapidae; genus Oenanthe; species Oenanthe melanoleuca. The sequence goes on from NC_079342.1 coordinate 11,950,960, forward strand.
GCTAAACTATTCACAGAAAGCAGAATATGAGCACAAGAAGAAGCTAATAAAGCAGGCAGGTAGCCTGTTTTGCCAAATTAAATTCATTATGTTACAGAATGTATTTGATTATCATGATAATGATTTGATCAAGACTGTTCTACAGCTGGGCTTACATGAGAGCCCTACACCCAGCAAAGGGCACATGAACTACATGAAGACACTCACCCCAATTAACCAAATTAAAGGTCTGCAAAAGCAGAAGTGATAGCAGAGGAAAAGAAGCTTTCCAAATGGAAGCAATACAGTGGCCAAGGGCATGCCAGAAGGCAATGCTGGAAACCTCTGAATACAGTATTTTTTGACAATACCTAGTAACTAGCTGAACATGAAAAGACAGCAACATCTGATAACTTCTCATCTGGTGAAAACTCTAGTGACACTAGCTGGGGCAAAGGCAATTCCCATATCCTTGGAAGAGATGCCTAGCAGTTTGTAGTCCTTACTAGTACTTAGTTACATTAGAATGTTACCTATAGAGAAATGTTGCCTTGTAATCTGTTCACCACAGGCAAGAGGGGTTTTCCTATTCCCCTTTTGCACACACACTGAAGTTATTGCTCAGAGACTAAAGTGGCCTCTTTCTGTAACATGTTATGGTCCCTTTCCCCAGACTATCAGATTTACAATTGATTAAGGAAAAATAAACACAAAAAAATCACAGCATCAAACCTGTAACCATCTATCCTGCCATTACAAATACTTAAATAATTTTGACAGAAATTCAAAAGCCAGCTAATCTACCTCTAAAAAAGAAGGCTCTCTTTGCTTCTGAAGGAAAAGGAATCAGCACTTAGGCAGACTGACAGCCCCAAATCTCAACTATTGCAACAAAAGTGCTACAGGACATGATTAATTAAACAAGATGATTTCTTCAACAGAGCTAGAAGGAAATTTTTTTGACAGGCAAATTATTTCAGATAAGTTTTCTCCAACCTCTGGAAAAAATCAGATGGAAAATTCCTAGAACCTTATCTCATCTGGATCAATGTGTGGCAGCACAGAACAAGGAAAGCAGACTGAGGAATTAGCTGTTTTCCTGGAACAATGCCCACCATACACCAGCACACTGCTTCAATCCTTACCTGCAAAGTCCCACAGCCACCCATTCAAGTTTCTGCTGCCTCTCACAGCAACAGCAGATAACACCAACAATGCAATTCCACCATCCAGTGTTATGATTGCATCCACTCTATCAGAGAAAATGTGCCAATTTTCTCCATATTGAGAGGTTTTCTCACAAGTTAGGATAAGCTGAGATTTCCCGTCCTCTTCAGCAACACTGCTATTTCAGTCTCTCACCAGGGGGACTGTCCCCAGGCTCCCTGTATCAACTGATACTTTTAGACAGAAAAGTAATGGTCAGGTGGTAACCTGGAATCAAAAGAGTTCCCTTAGACAGATTTGTTTTAACCCTGCACTGTGTAATTCTGCAAATGGGAGCCAGGAAGGCTCTGAAAACCTTTTTCCATAATGCTCTTCCTATATATGCAATAAAAAGGTTATTATATATTATATATTATTTAATGACATGTTCCTATGGCATTAGTATTCTTATTAAATTATACAACAATGGGGTTTATATTTTTCCATAATACTTTTATTTCTTTGGATGAAAGACCACCACTCAGCTTAGTGGCAGATACATTTTATTGAGGGGTAATACCAAATGCAGTAATTTTTAAAGCAATGGGTATGACTTAGAAAGTAAGATACTATGTGGTAAGTTCATCAGCATCTACCCTTGTTTTGTCACTACCAGATCTGCCAAATTACATGTTGCAAGAACAAAAGGAGAAAACTTTTCCACCTATCCTATATGTTCAGTGGATAATGGGAAGCTCTTACAGCCTTAGGAATGCTCACCTGAATACACAGCAGAGAAAAAGCAGCCTGGGTTTTGAGTTCTGCTCTCCTCCACCTGCAGCAGGGAGCTTCAGCAGATTTCACATCTAATTGTGAAGTTTCTTGATCTGCTCAAAAATGTTCCTAAAGTACAGAGTACCTTTGAATTTTCATTGTTAGCTGAATATGACAAAACTCTCAGTATCATATCTTACTCTCACTCATCTTGAGCAGATCTTGTTAGTGCAGATTAGATCTTGTTAAAGATTAATTCTTAAAGCATCCTCAAGCTTTCTTTTCCAACAAAGGAAACATCAATTATAGGCTCACACATAAACTTTGCCCCTATCTTGAATACTTGCTGCCCTTTATAAATCTTAGATTTCTTCCCCTTGTGTGTGTTCAAAGGAGAGATTTTATTGCCTCCAGGGGTTGTTAAACTGATTGCAATACCACGTATTTAGAGCAGTTCAGTGGGAATTAAGCTGGTTCAATGCTGTCAGACCTAGAATATAGCTGTCAAATAGCATTACAAGTAAAACACCCTTGATAAGAAATAATGACCAAATGTCAATCTGTTTTTTACCAGCAGCACTACAGACGTAGCCTTGCCAATGAAAAATGCAATATTTTGCACATTATAGTAGCTATGCTTTTGTGATGTTACATAGTAATGGGTGTTTCAATGTAGCTTATTTTTATATTATAAGATTTGATCACAAAAATGTGTGTCTTGGACCTACCTTGGATTCAAAGCAACAATGCCTTAAGTGCAGCTTTACCTTCCTTTAAATTTTCTGCTATAAAAAACAACAACAAAAAAAATCACAAAACCAACACATGCATTAAAAATTCATTAATCATGCTTCCTAAATGTTAGCCATGCAGAAATTAAAACAGTCAATTTGCTTAGAGCTGCTATATGCTCTTACAGCATAAAGGTTCATGTAACTTCACACTACAACATATTAGCTAATCCCATTTTTTTGATTTATGGATTGCTTTTTTTTAATGACTCTATTGTGTACAAAATTACTACATTTCTTACAATTTCTTTTGCAGATAGAAGAATTATAGAATTCTTCTATATGAAGAATGAATAAGCAATAAATGTTTTCATACTTAAATACACACTATTCCTAATCCAATACTTAAACAGTTCTTACTCCAATACAGTGTTTGCAAACATGTATTCATTTTTGATAAAATATTTCTGACTTATATGAGATTGTTATCATAAATAAATAACAAGGCTTTAAAAACTAAAATAAAACCATTGTCAAGACACAACCTAAGACTCATTTATCCAGATATGATGGGGTTAAAAGCAATGTGCCTGAAAATTTGGTTTAGATAGCAATAATTTGGGGTCACAGTTTCAGCCAGAAAAAGCACTTCAAGATTTTGTCTGGAAGAGACTCAAGAGGGATTATATACAAAGGAAGAGCAAGGAAAATCTAACATGATGTCCTTCAAAAAGACATTTTAAAACTAAGAACAGCACTAGCTCCCCAGGAACTGATGAATGAACAGAGAGGGAAAACAAAACATGATGCAAACTCTCAACGCAGCAAGACTAAGAATGTGGATGCCAAATTGTGCTCACCAGGGCATTCAAAGAGGGCACCTGTTGACAGCAGGGAAAGCCCCAGTACATGAGATAAAATAAATGCAACATGTTTAAAACAACTATTTGACTTCAACAGAAACCTTCTAAAAATAATAAAAAAAATATTTGAGTGGCATTAATATTGTCTCACAATTTAAATCTGTAAAATACTTTCCATCTCCAAAACATGCAATTAAAGTACAAACAGCATCTTTGTATTTACACCTTTCCAGCTCAGACTTTATTTTCCCATTTTGCAAACTTCTTCCCTACATTAATTAATCCAATATGCACAAAGAAATGTGCTAACTTGCATTATATAGGAATATATAGGTTTCAAGGATGCATACAGAGTGCAAAGAGGACAAGACTGAGGAGCTACCCCTAACGTGACAGCTTCCATCAGACTGCACAAAATCTGAACACTTCATACCTGGTGAGTCCTTACACAGCTGTGCAACTCCCTGTCTTCAGAGAATCTACAGGACATGGAAGCTCACTCTGAAAATGAGCCACAGCATTTGAATAGAGGTTTGGGGTTTTGTCTGGGGCTTTTTACTTCACAGATGAATTTCAGGCCAGGAAGTCACAGTAAAGAATGTTGCCAGCATCTGACCCTGATCTTCCTTGTCAGTCCAGGGCTTTGAGCTCTAATTCAGTGCATACTCATTGCACAGTAATAGGCAGGAACTAGTACCAGGCAGTGCTTCTAGATAAACAGTACAGCATCATAACCACACTAAAAGATAATATGTATGTTCCAATGCATTTAACAAGTAAATTTTACTTTCTGCATTAATGACCAACATTCATTATTAATGGCTGAAGTAATGCATGGGGTATTCCCATTTGGGTGAATTCATGAGAATTAACTTCCACTTACACTTGCAGTTTTACTTTAATGCTTTTTCTGTTCCTCTTGTGTAATGTTTACAGCTCACACACTGATGCTGGAGGAGTAACTGATTTCAAACTCAGTGCCATCGTTTCATAACTACACTTAAGGACTCACAGGGGAATTGAGTGTCACCACTGAGTAATATGAATAATTTCACATTGTGAGATAAATGAGGCAGAGGTAGGGCATTTATCCAAAAATCAATCCAGAGCAGCATGCAAGATTCCTTTTCATTTTTTCTTTCTTAAGTGAAGTGGGAAATATCTGTGGGTGATGTCATTTGGTTTCCAGTTATAAAATTCAGCATGCAGTCTGTAATTATAGATTTTGGCACTCATATTTCTCACTATGATTGCAAAAAAACAGCCCTTTATTAGTCTTGCATTTTTTTTTCCTTTATTGTAGCTATTTCACAATCAGTTAAGACCTACTGCAGCATGGCGTTTTTACATTTATTTGTATTTTAGTAAATATTTTCAGTTGCCATTTTCGTACTTATTTTGAACCAGAAGAGCACTAACCAATGCATCAAACTGACATAATCATCATTTATCTTGATAAAAACGGATTGAACTTTGCTTTAAAAAATAGAACTTTGCTGCCCTCTACCTGTCAATTCCCAGATTATGTGAAAACACAAAAATCAGGAGTCCAAAGTCCCAGATTTCACAGAATTCTAAAGAGACGTCAGAATTCAGCTACATTTACACTGTCTTGACCAAGCAGAAAATCTTAGTCACAATTATTGCCCCCATTGATTGAGTTTAAATGAGGTAGTAGAACCATAGCATGTTTTGGGTTCAAAAGGACCTTGAAGATGACAAAATCACGATCACCAAGTGGGTAAGGTTGGAAGGAACAATGGCATCATCTGGCCCAACCTCCCTGCTCAAGCAGACACTGCCTAGAGCACACTGCACAGGATTGCATCCAGATGATTCTTTAGTATCTCCAATGATGGAAACTAAAATCAAAGTTCCATCCCCCTGCCATGGGCAGAGACACCTTCCAATAACACAAGTTGCTCAAAGACCTATCCAGGCCTCCCTGGACAACTTGTGCCAGTGCCTCACCACCCACACAGTAAAGAATTTCTTTCTAATTGAATCTAAACCTACTCTCTTTCAGTTTAAAGCCATTTCTCCTTGTTCTACCACTATTTGTCTTTGTGTAAAGTCCCTCTCCCGTTCTCATGGAGCCCCTTCAGGTACTGGAAGGGGCTCTAAGCTCTCCCCACAGCCTTCTCTTCTCCAGGCTGAACCACTCCAATTCTCTCAGCCTGTTTTCACAGGAGAAGTGCTCCAGCCCTCTGATCATCTTTGTTACTCTCAACTGGACTCATTCCAGCAGGTCCATGCCTTTGTTATGCTGGGGTCCCAGAGCTGGACACTCTTCTATTGCCCCATGAGAGCAGAGCAGAGCAGAGGGGCTCCTCTGTGCACACTGAGTGAGAGTGCACATTGCTGCCTCATCTGAGCACCTTGTCAACCAAACCCCCAAGTCCTCCCCAGGGCTGCTCTCAGCCCATTCTCTGCCCAGCTGTGTTAGTGCTGGGCATTGCCCTGAGCCAGGCAGGACCTTGCACTTGGCCTTGTTGAACCTCACAAGGTTCACACAGGCCCAGCTCTGCAGCCTGTCAGAGTCCCTCTGGGTGCCATCCCTGCCCTGCAGTGTGTTGGCCACACCACAGCTCAGTGTCACTGTCACCCATGAGGGTGCTCTTGCTCCTGCTGTCCATGTCACTGACAAAGCTGGGAAACAGAGCCAGTCCCAATACTGACCTCTGAGGATCACCACCAGTTACTGCTTGCTGGATTCCACTTGGACATCAGGATGTTGGCCACAACTCTTCGAGTGTGGCCACTCAGCCAATTCCCTCTCCACCAGGTGGTCCATCCATCAATGGCTGCCCAGTTCAGAGACAAGCATGTCATATGGGGCAGTATCAAATGCTTTGCACAAGTTCAGGTAGATGACATCAGCTGTTCTTCCTTCATCCACCAGCACTAACTTTATACTTAGAAGGCTCAAAATTTGTCAGGTATGATTTTCCCTTAGCAGAGCCATCACCTAAATTTCCACATGCCTTTGCACATTTTTTAGGAGGATCTGCTCCATGATCCTGCCAGGAACTGAGATGAGACTGACTGACTGGGATGGCATGCTGTAAATGCTATGTGAATTCTCTAAAACTATTTGGAAAATATGATAAAAAAACCCACCAACCAACCAGTTTAACCAGTTGTGATTAAACAAGATAAGTGCCATTGGAGGCAGGATCACTAAATGTTTTTAATTATATTCAGCTGTAAGACACTGTCCCAAAATTACTCATTTAGTCATCCATCACCAAGGCTACCAGCATGGCTTCCCACAGGCCAAAGACATTCCATTTCAGTGCATGAAGGACAACAACAATGTTTCTACCTCTGCTTTCTCTCACAGCTCCTTTCTTTTTACAAGCTATATTCCTCCAAAAATTCTGGGTTTGTTTTGCTATTATAAAAGGCAAGATCTGGACAAGAAAGCAGGAATCAATCTGCTCTGCAGATTTTCTTTCTGTTGCACTAAAAAGTGCTAAACATCTATGATTGAAATCTCTGAAACAGAAGAAGAAAACCTCTCTTCATTACTATCCTTTTTCTATGAGAAATTCAAGTTGCATTTGGGCTAAATACTTGTGATCACAGAATCAATACAATGATTACTACACTCAGACACCGTTAATTTAGATGGAGACAGTTTTACCCCTCCTTTTTAAATCTGCAGTTTGTTCACTGCTTTCTCTTAATACCCTCTTAATTAAAACATCAAAAGAAAAGAACTCCTCTTTGAATGCCATTTTCTCTCCATCCTCCTCTCTCACTAAAGAGTAATAAGAGCTTCCAGTGAATATTTCCAATGTCGCCAGTCGGTTCTAAGAAATCAGGAGGCTGAGACAATGTCCTTAATACCATGATGGCTAAAACAAAATAGGAATAAACCAACTACTGCTGACATGAAATTAAAAGCTAAGGAGGCACCTTCCACCCTGTCAGCTCACCTTTTAACTGAAGCCATCAACCAAAAGTAGGCATACATGGAATATAAAGAACGTCTACTGTATTTTAATGAAGTCCTAAACTAAGACAGATGACTCATGCTACTTGTATTGCACACTACAGCACACCATCATCAACTTTAAAATGTAGTGAAGCATTTGCATCTACTAAGTATAAACACACAGCCTACACCTTCTTTGTTAATTCTACTTTTTGAAATCCAGTGTGAAGCAGAACAAAGTGAGGCATCTTCAGACAAGGTCTTGATTTACTCCAAAGGAAAGCCCTTCTACACACAGAGTGAGACCCCACTGATGATTGTTCCAACATGTTTTACTCCAGTCATAGAAGCAATCCTTCAGATCTAATTCTTACTAAAATCCAAAAATCGAGATGGTCAATAAAAGTTACTTTTTGTTAGGGTTAATGGCAAAACTTCTGAGACAGCTCCTGCTCTGTAAAGCTTGTAAAGATGTAAGAAGAGCATACACTATCCAGTGAGTGAGAGGGGCAAAAAGGCCTTTTCTCAGTCATGGTCTAGGTCCCACTCCCTGACAAAGCTAACAAATCAACACTGATCATCTCAGGATTACACCAGGCTCTGCTGTCTACCACCACAGCGGATAAAAAGCCTCCAAGTTCACTTGGGATCTCATTTTATTAACCACACTGCTGCACAGAAACTACACCAGTGGGCTCCATTATAAAGTCTAAAGACAGATAGCCAGACAGACTCAGCCATTCAGACTTTGTTGGGGTTTCTTTTTAATCCTGAGCTTGTTTTAAAGAACAACAACTCCTTTTTTTGTGAACTTCCCAGAAAAGGAAAAAAAAAAAAAAAAAAAAAAAAAAGGAAGAAAAAACACAAACCAAGTCTTTCAAGAGGACCTGAAAACCTGATGAGCTTCAAATGCAAGAAATAACAAGCTTTTGAATGGAAACCATGGAGAGCCACTTTGGAAATTCAAGGACTGAAATACTGAGCCAGCACATGAAAAAGGAATTAAGTTTTGCTCATGAAAAAGGAATTAAATGAAAGCAACTTCTTCAAGAAAAAAAAATCACAGAAGTCCTGGGGTTATTAAGTCATTGTAATAACAAAATATGTGATTCTGTGGCAGACTCTCTCACTTGAAATCTCAAAATATTTTCAGCTGCTTTATTAATTTGTACAATTTCCTTATCCAAATTAGAAGATTAATCATTACTAAATTAATTCCCACAAAACAACAGAAGATTTTGGAAGAGCTAAACACAAGAAGAGAATCCTTGCTTGACTCTTATACAGTTACTTCTAAAGCAATGCTTAACTGTGATACTGCCACTCATTTGAGACCATCTTTGGTGGTTTGTTTGGGGGCTTTTTGTTTGGTCTTGTTTTGCTAACTACCAGTGCTCCCAAATAGCAGTCAAACAAATAAACTAAAAGGGCCACAACAAAACTTCTTCAAAGCAATCCTTTCCCAACCCATAACAGCTCTTCAAATTGAGAGGTCAGGGTAAAGGACCTAACCCATACAACTTTAAGAAATAGTTCATCTCCACTGATAGAACTGGAGCAACCTGAAGCCTCCTCTCCTGTGAAGGGTTATGTTTTCTGACCCACTCAGAGGAAAGGGACAAATACAAGAAGTTTTATGAGGACAGTTATGGATTTTAAAGTAGTATCATCACAACTACACTCCATCATGCAAGTGCAACAAAACTGGAAGCAGAAGTGTACTGTTGCTAGGGAATATCATTAGCAAAACATCAACATTTAGCATTTGCATACTGTTACTATAATGTCAAAAAAGGCTAACCAGCTTAAGCTTATGACAGTCTGCCAAAAAAGTCCAAAATGATTTTTAAAAATATGAATATCAACTTAACTTTAGAAAAATAAAGCCACTTATAATAGGGATTATTTTTCTTACAATAGGAAAAAGAATTCCCCAATAATTTGGTGGGGAAAAAATTATGGTAAAACTCCATTTGGAAAGAAAATACAATTTTCAGGAACAAAACAATTAAAAACCTCTTACAGGAAGTGAGCAGTGGTCTGAAATCAAATGAAAGGACTCATGAAATATTGCATTCTTGTTCTGCATTTTTGTGTCTTATTTTAGTTATTTAAAATCTCAGGCACTTCAGTATTGACATATGAAAGGTACACTGAACTTAGATCTGAGCTTAGGTGTTGAGTGCTACAATTGTGTCTGGATTTAAATATAGTTTCTATTATAAATGCATAGTAAACAAAAATATCAGGAAATGGACAACTTTTTTTTTTTATGTTCTTTCAAAGATTAATACTTGCCTGTCTGTCTTACACTTCCAGTAATATTGATCATTGATTCAGGCTGGCAAAAATAGTGATAAAAAAACTGTGGGATAAGGAAGAAGAAATCAGCCTGTATAAAATATCCTTACCACTTTGATGAAAAATTAGAGATGATGAGTGGAAAAGGAAACATGATACAGGAAGAAGGAATCAAGAGTGGCAGAAGAGAAAGTAAGTCAGTCTTGATTTACAATGACATCAGCCTAAGAAGAAAGATTTGACACAGTCAGTAAGAACAATTAGCACAACAAGGTACCCTGGCACATTATGGCACCTTCCACAGGCTGGAGACATGAAAGATTCTGAATGGAGCAAAAGATAGAAGAGAGCAAAAGAGTAAAAGTAGATTATATCCTAACAAATATGTGGGATTTAGCTGCCTTCTGATTTTGACATGTTCTCTTGGATTACTTCCGTGGAAGTTAAATAAGTATTTACGATACGGATGAAAAGAAGTAAAGGCAACAGCATCTAGGAAAACAGCAAGCAAAATTCACATTCTGAGACACATAACTTCTGTAAGGCAGGAAGTTGGGGGCATTTTGCTTGAAATAATTCCTCTTTGTAAGAATAAAACTTTTACTAAAAAAATCCTGCTGCATTTAAAATATCTCATGCTGTTATCTTTCATACTTGAAACTTTCATTCTGAAATACTTGTACTTTCTCAAAAACCACTCAATCATGACAAAAAAATGTTTCAAATATTGTTAAAGAAGTTTGATAAAGTCTATGAGCATTTTTGGTAAGAAACAAAATCATAATGCAATTGGTTTGAAAAATCTGTGAAATGGAAGCAAGCTAGTTCTCTTCAATGAAGGTCCTTCCTCATTTTGGCCATAATATTTAATGTCCAAAAAATTATATTGTCATGAATCACCAGATAAAACAAACCTTCTGAAAGCAGCAAGGATAAAACAAATGCAATGTTGATGTGAAGTTCATTTTAGCTAACCAAGACTATGTTAATTTCATCATATATTACACAAATGTTGTAACCAATAATGTCCATCTCCTCAACAAGCACAGTGCTTAGCTCTTATGTAAAAGTAATTAACTAATGTGAAATTACAGATGAATCTTTTCTTTGGATGATTAGCTTTCACAAACATTTATGGAATTGTACTTCTGTAGTATCAGCAGAACCACCAGTTTTGTAAGAGTGAGATATCCAACACTCAACCTTACTAAGGCAGGCTGGGTGCTCCCTGCCTGTGTTGCTGCCATTGGCCTCAATGCAGGGAGGGCCTTTTTCAAAATGTGACTACTTTCCTTATACTGAATATATTTTTCTGGCAAATAGCAAATCATTAACTGAAGCAGTTTAATCTCCTTTAAAGCTGTTGCAGAAAATAAAATCAGTCTGACAATTTTGTCCGCATTAAAGCTGCTTGGAAAATCAACTGCAGTCAAAGACTGATAGCATGTGCATAACACCTCACACTTAAAAATAGCCTTTTACATTTCATTAATCTCAATGTTTAAGCAGATGATGGACGTTTAGGAGTAAATGAGTATTAGCTTTCAAGCAGATATGTTCTAAATAATTTATAGTTAAAATACATGTCAATGCTGCTATACGGACATGAAAGTTGCAAAAAGTCATACAGCTGAAGCGAATATAGCTAGAAATTATAAGGAGATAGCAACAGCTATAGGGCAGGGATCATCTTCTGTCTGTACTCTGAAATGCCTGCCAGGCTTTTAGGTGGTGTGAAAACAGAGTATAAAGTAACATTTTCATGAGGCGTGTGTAGCATAAAGGTCAATCAATCACATTTTCAAACTATGTCTCTTTGTTACAACATAAATGTTGCTATTCCACAAGAGTATTTAAAAACAGATGTTATTTTAAAAAGCCAGTGTTGTACTCTCATCAAATCAATAAAAAGCCAGGAAATCCCTGGAATTAGAAAACCTATACAGCTGTCCTCCTTACCTCTTATCCGTGTGACATAGAAATGCAGATTGTGACTGCATTGTGCAGATCTTAGCAGTGAATGCAGCTTTACAAGGTGCTTAGATTGAGTCTATTTCTTCTCACTTAAAGTTACATTATGCTAGACTTAAGGCATGCTTTATTTACATGCATTCAATCTCTAGTGGGAGTTTATATACTGTGCACTGGATAATTCTCTAAGTGAACAACAGTCCAGCATCAAGAAGAGTTTCATGCAGAATACAAATAGAAAGCATTAGACAACTACCTCCCAGGGACAGTGAGTTCCCTGGGCTTACGTCGGGGATGAGGATTGGTCGATCTGTTCACCCTCCGGGGCTGTCTGGAATTATAGATCAGGGACCTTATTGTCATACCCCAGCTGCTGCACAAAGCCACTAGAAGAAAGGAGATTTACGAGTATTTCAGCAGCACTGAACAAGGGATACAGAAGCTATACAACTGGGAGTACAGTGGCTCTAAATCTGTAGGCATTATGCAAAAAGAAAATGCAGAGTTTGGCATCAAGGGAGCTCTCCCAGAGCAATAGGACATCTTTGTAAATTCTCTAAAGAATAAATTTAACAGTTATTAAAGAACAACACCCTGTTATTGCAGTCACTGAACTTTACAACACAAGGAAAGATGCAAGGGATTTTCAGAAAGACATCTGTCATTTAACAGTGACAGTGACCTCAGCACACACAAGGAATTCAAATCCCCAGTGATGGAAACAAATTAACCCCTTGGTACACAGTGGGTTGAGAACGCCAGTATTAGCACTGCTGTGCACTCCTAATGTAACAGTAGTAACAGGCTGCACAAGGTTTTACCTTCAGCCAAGTGATAGATGGAATGAGAGCTATTCTTTAAATCATAATTGCTGTACACAAAATCCACTTATGACATTATTTAACATCATGCTACTGACAATCATAGAACCATAAAATTATTTAGGTTGAAGAAAACCTTTCAGATCATTGAGTTTAACCATTGGCCTAACACTGCCAAGTGCACCACTAAGCCATGACCCTAAGTGCCTCATCTGCATGTCTTTTAAATACCTCCAAGTGTGGTGACTCAGCCACCTCCCTGGGCAGTCTGTTCCAGATTGATAAGCCCTTCACCAACAAAATTTTCCCTAATATCCGATCTAAACTTTCCCTGATTCAATTTGAGGCCGTTTCCTCTTGCTTGTCCTACTGCTTGTGACCTGGGAGAAGAGACTGACCCTTCCCCTCCTTGCAACCTCCATTCAGGTAGTTGTTGATAGGGTTCCCCTTGAGCCTCCTTTACCCGAAACACCCTCAGCTCCTTCTGCAGCTTGTAGGACTTGTGCTCCAGACCCTTCCCCAACTCTGCTGGCCACAACATTGCTGAAAAAGGCCAGGATGCCACTGGCCTTCTTGGCCACCTGGACACAACTGGCTCCTGTTCAGCCACTGTCAACCAGCAGTCCAGCTCCTTTACCTGGGGGCATTTCCCACCCACCTTCCCCAAGCCGATAGTGCTGTACAAGGTCATTGTGACCCGAGGGCAGGATCTGGCACTTTGTGTTGCTGAACTTCATGCCATTGGCCTTAGTACACCAGCCTGTCGAGATTCTTCTGCAGAGCCTTCCTACCCTCTAATAGAAACACCCTGCTCAATTTGGGCAGACAGTCTGTAAAATGAGGGTGTACTCAATCCCCTCATCCAGATCATCAATAATGATATTAAACAGAACAGTATGCCCTGGCCTCCAACACTGGGGAACACACTTGTGACTGGATGCCAACTGGATTTAACTCCATTCACCACCACTTTCTGGGCCCAGCCATCCAGTCAGTTTTTACCTAGCAAGGAGTGAACCTGTCAAAGTCATGAACAGCCAATTTTTTCTCAAGGAAAATATTGTGGGAGACAGTGTCAAAGGCTTTATTAAAGTAACACCCCATCTTTCCCTCATTCACTAAGCAGGAAACTTTGTCATAGGACACCAGGTTGGTCAAGCAGGACTTGTTTCCTAAACCCCTGTTGGCTGGTGCAGATCCCCTGATTGTCCTGCATGTGCTGTGTGATTGCACTCAAGATCTGCCCCATAACCTTCCCAGGCACTGTCAGGCTGCCAGGCCTGTAGTTTCTCAGATCCTCTTTTCACCTACTCTTGCAGATGGCAAATGGGACACCTAACTTCCACCTGGGACCTCCCTGTTAGCCAGGGCAGCAATGGCAAGTAGTGATAAGCTCCTCTGCCACCTCCCTCAGTAGACTTTGGTAGATCTTGCTGATCCTTTACTCACCATTTACCCTTAGATTATGGGGGCTTCATCCTGCTGCCTGTCCCTATCCCAGCTCAGGAGGCTGGCTACCCAGACAATAACTCGTTTTACTATTAGACTGAGGTAAAGAAGGCATTAAGTACCTCAGCCTTTCCCTCATCACTGGTCATTGTTTGCTCCTGCGTCCAACAGAATAAACTTTTGTTGCTAATGTATTGATAGAAGCATTTCTATAAGAATATACAGAAATCTTTATACTTCAAAAGGTGCAAATTTCAATTGCAGAAATAAACCCTTCACTGAAAGACATTTATAATGCACTGTTCAGGGACTGGACACACAGGAAGGCACCATCCTTTGTATATTCACACAGCACTTTGTTCTAGAGGCTGTTCAGTCAGTCAGGTTCAGAACTGGGACACCCTGGAGATCCTGTGAAGTCTTTCTCTTAGGAAATGCTACAACACTGGCCTGCAACCTGGCCTGACTCAAAATGCTACACAGTTTGACAGAAAGTCAGGAAGAAAATCTGACCAGAAATACAAAATCCAGACACTCAGCAGATATCTGCATGGTGTGAAGAGTGACAGGCCATAGACATACACTACTCCTTCCCAATGACTCTAGCACCCTATGATACCCATGGAGAGCAGGCTCAGATCAGAAGCTCTAAGGAGTAATATTGTAGGGCATTCAGCACTGCTTGACCCCAAATCTGATGGTAAGGCAACTGTTAATTGTCTATTCCCACATGTGTAGCAGCTAATTAGCTGATCTTAGCTATGTTCTAAGGCATTCAAACAGGCTCCAATGTGTTTTGGTGTGAAAAGAGGAAGATTGATTTACAGGGACATTTGGAGGAACTTTAAGGACTGATGGTTAATGATGCAGCAACCTTACTGATAACAGAAGAAAACAAAATTATGTGGACAGCCATGTTATTAGATGGTGTTGAAGGACATCTACCTTATGACCTATCTGAAGTGAGAAGATTAAAAAGGAGCATAAACAAGATGCTTTTTTTTTCAATGGGGCGCATTGACTTGTGGCTCTTTTTTTAAGTACATACAGCTGTTCTGCTTTTGAAAATCTTTGACAAATATTCACTTTTATACACAGTAGGTTGTGCTTATTCACCATGTTATCCATCATTAACTTTTTGATTAGCCACAAAAACTCCCAAGATTGCTGACTTACCTTCACAGCTTTGGTTATATAAAGAACTCTACAAACACAGTTACAGTTTGGAACACACGTTCTAGAGTCCACAGGGAAGATGTCCAGGGTAAACAGGAATGAAGATGGTAAGTCTCCATAAAAAGAACAGGCACATTTGTTGCAACTACCCAAATGTTTCACCTGCAGGGGACCAGAAAGGCAAGCAGGTTACTTATTCCTTGTTCTTTTGTAACACTAGATAATCTCTAAATTGTGAAAAAAAAAAAAAAAAAAAAAAAACCAAAAAAAAAAACCCACAACAAAAAACCAAAAAACAAAAAACCACAGAAAAACCCTCAACCACGCTTCTGCATACCGAAAGGACTTTGTTTTAAATCAGAATCACAGGATAGTAAGGGGTTGTGGGAGTCTTAAGAAGTCTTCTCTTTTGTTTTTGTCTCAGCAGATCTTGATGCTCAAATTTGCCCTCTGGGTATTTACTCCTTTCCCTGATGGCATCAGCTTTGAAGTACCAAAGAATGGGATGAGGAAAGCTCAGATTTGGAGAGCAAGATCAGAAGCTCTTTTGTATTAGATGTTGGATTTCAGTTTATACACCTTTTTGTTTATACAGAAAGACTTATTATTCATCAGCTAACTGTAGCTGAAACCACACGAATCTGTTTGAATTGAGGTGCTAACAAACTCGATGTAATCTTCTAATCCTCTCACATGACTTTGAGGGACTTCACTGCAAGCTTTTGAATCAAGAGGATGGGGGATTTACCAAGGCTAGGAGAGATCCAACTCCCTGCTTGTTAAGGGCATTCCTTACAATAAAGTTTCTCCCTATAATCGTAACTCTGAGCAGGTGAGGACTTCAGTTAGTAGAAGGATAACCAACCTAAGAAAAGCTCCAGATCCACCATTTTAGGGCTAATTAGAAAGAGCAGAAGACATTTTAGAAGCTGAAAAATAAATTTAAAGAAAAGCTTCATTTTTTTTGTAAAAGCCTGATAGACAATAGCAAGAAAATTGTAAAGCCATAAACAAGAGGTCAAGACACCAAACTCAGTTTCCTCTCTCTTTCCTCACCATGTTGTCATATTTTCTACTCTCCAAGCTACACAAAAGGCAACAGCTAAATGGCTGCAATCACAGCTTACATTCTTCAGTTGACTGCTATTAGGATTTCAGGTGGTCAAATATCTCAATCAAGTACTCCTCCAAAATACTTGCACATCTTCCCCAATCCAAAAATAGATCACTGAAAAACAAGGTTATAAGTATTTATATGTAAAAAGTATTATAAGCATTTACCACCTCTACATAGCAATGACTACAGTTGTCACAAGGGCTCTCCAAAAGAAACATGCAACATCACATTTATGATGAGATTTTGAAGAAAAATTCTGAGCAACCACCACAGATTGTAGTTACTTCTGTAAAGTTACCTTATTTAGGGGAAAAAGGTGCAAGTTACTTCACTGCACTTAGAAACAGTCAAATCAGACATTTTCAGTTCTCATTTGTCAAAAGCTACATTAACAGGAACAGTAGAAAAAACACAGGTGTACTTGTAATTCCTAAGATAGACAAGAGTACACCACATGCAAACACACAGAAAGCAGGCTTCCCCCAGGAACACTCTGAGGGCTTAAGTACTTACCTGTCCTGGTAGGTGGAGTCTGAATATATCAAAACTCAGCAATAAATGACTCACTCAAGATGCAACTACAAATTTCAATAATCATGTCAATCAAGATTTAATTTGAAACCAGTTTAGTAGTCAGCATGGGGAAATTTTTGAAATACTTAAACTACAGACACTTTAAACAGTAATATTTTTTAAGTATTTTATTGCTACAAACTGGTACATCTTATCACAAAAAGCTACAAGGCATATTATAAACACATACTCTATTATACAGAGTGCAATGCAGTCCCCCAAACAGCCACACTCAACAGCACAATTTTTGAAGTTACTCATACTGTACTATGAGGTAAATATTTATAAGCTTACACCATAAAGCTTTTAGAATATTTACCCCACAGATCCACCTATCTTTTCAACTGATTAGACCAGAAGTTATTATATCCAACTTTCAGTACACACACCAAAAAAATAGGATGCTTAAAAAAATATACAACACAATGTTTGATCAGCTTTAACAGTCAGTTTTCTATAAAAAGCTCAACTAAAATAGTCTTAATTTCATTTTAAACAAAATCAGAAACAGAGAGGAATTATATAAACAAGTTCTCCATGGAATGGAATGCATGCATATGGTGGGGAATCTTCAAATCCATTTGAGACTATTAAAAAGTCTGAGCCACTTTAGAGCAGAAATAAAAAGCTGGTTTGCCCCCACTAATGTATTTTTGTTTTCTTGCACTTAGTTATCTTCAGTGTGGTCTAAAGTGAAGTCAGTTTGTTCTTCAGTTTCTTCCTCCTCTTCTTCCTCCTCTTCCTCACCCTCAGCTGGCTCATCAGCTTTGTCTTCTTCCTCCGTTTGCTGCTCCTGAGCCTGATCATTAATTTCAAAAGGATTTTCACCCTGAAGTAGAAGATTGAAAACAAACAGTTTGATATTTATTCCAAATATAAAATCATACTCATAATTTCAGAGAATAAGAGGGGCACCCACTAAGAAATGCTACATTATTTTATACAGCTTTTGGCAAGAAAATCAAAACACGTTGGATTTAAAACTAGCAACAGCACATTTTATGCACATGGGAAACTGGGATCCCAATAAACTCTTTCAGTGAAAGGGGAAATGGCAGTGAGAAAAAGCCAAATATGCTAAACACAGATTTCACTTCAACATTCAGAAATTAGAATTACATGCTTAAGTTTCAACATGTTTTCATTAAGAACTACAGCTGCTTCCTTTCTCTCCCCAATCAAAATCAAGTTGGAATAGAAGAGTTTTGGTCTGCTTTTTATTATTTACAGACTTATTGCACTCTGAATAACTCTATGAAAAAAGGCACACTCCTCAAAAAAATAAAAAAGAAATCTAGAATTCATTACATTGACTAGCCTGAAATTCATTCCATTGTCAACCCAGAAAAGTTCAGTTTTCTCAGTACTCAGTAACACACTGGCATTCTGGGTTAATATTTTCTCCATTTCATACAATTGTTCAGCACAAAATACCTCAGCCTTCCCTTGTTCATTTACTTAAGAACTGTGAATAATGAATGAATAATAACATGAACTACTAGGAGTTTCTTGGCTAAAGCTCGTTTCATGTTCATACATCCTATAAAGCAAGTCTGATCTGAACACAAGACACCAACCACCAACAGTACCAGCACTAGGATTTTAAAAGTATTATCTAAAAGAAGAAACAAAAGAAAAATTGAATGCTAGGCCTCTTGTCCTTTTTTGCCCTTTTTTTTTTTTCCCCACATCAGTTACATTTCTCAGGTAGAATCTTCCAGGTGGCTAATGAAAAATTAGAGAACTATAAAAATATTCAGCAAATGCCACGAAATAAAAACTTGGTTTCAATATTATTCTAAAAACCAAGAGAAATTTTAAATTTAGAATCAGATTTAGATTCAGCCCAAAAAAAGCAGAATTAAAACCCTGTTATAACAAAGATTTCCCACTCTCCTGGAAGACTGCAGGTCCTGAATGCATCAGTGCTCTGCTCCATCACATGCTGTATGAGGAAACTGTACTACTTCAGTACGCAGTTCATTATACATTGAATAAGGATAAAAGGGATTTGTATAACCAGAAGCCTGATACATCTCATTGAGCAGGTCCTGGTGAGAGTGTATTTAGTTCAGTCCACCACAGAAAATACCAGTGCTAGTCATTCTGAAGACATCAGTGGTCTCCTGGTGAAGACAATCCTGCAAGTTTTACTTTCCTCAGTTTCTGAACTGATGAATGGCAAGTTTCCATTCTCCCTTTTACCAGTTTCCCGCTAGAGGGCTGTATTGGACAACACATACCAGGCATAAGGAATTGGGAAGAGGTGGCAGAAATACCAGCAGATATTCCAGGCTCTGGCATCTGGCCATTTGCAACTTTTCCTCACAGATATACAAGAGTTGTCTGAAACTGATTCACACACCCATCCATACATAACTTATCAGGACACGACTAATTTGACGTTTTAAATCACCATTAACTTGGGCACTGGCTCATACCTTGCCATATTTCCCAAAGGTAGTATTGCTTTGTCTGAAAGACTCTTATTGTCATGGCACAGGCAGAACCATAAATCAGTTAAAGGTAATAAAATACAGCTCACAACAGTATTAGAGTGATTTAGCAAAGTAAGTGGCCCAAGAGAAAAAAAACCTTCAGTTTTGCTAAAATGAATTCACCTGTTTCTTAGGCTTACACATATATATATATCCACAACATAGGCTGCCATGCCTTTTAAATTCTCTAATCTCGTCAACTACTGTTGTAAGCTTTTGTTTTTGTCATGAAACATAAAAATTCTACAGAATAAAAAAAAATAGCTGAGTAGTGTGCACACCATATTTCAGTACAAACCCCCACACTGGAGCTTTTGATTCTAAATATAAAGATGGAGTCATTTGTGTTTTGTGCTCTGCAGCTAACATTACATATAGAGACACTGCTGATGTTTGCCTGGAGTTTGTTTTGGGTTATTTTTTCATTAGAGCATGCAATTAAAAATTGCCTAGAGATACAAGTTTTAAATGACAACCAAAAGCTGGTGAATCTGAAGGTGGCAATTTTTGCTGCAAATTAATTTATCTGACTTTTGACTGGCAAAATACATTAAAACCTGTGAGCTATCTAAAAGAACACCGAGGCAAAACTCTATCAACATGGAGAAAATGGCAAACAACTATTTTGCTTCCATTGCATCTTACCTTCACATACAGCTCATATCGTGCTTTGACTATAGGATTATTCAAGATGCTGGTGGCAGTAAGAACACTCTCCCTTTTTATTTGTTCTCTGTAGGCCTAGGAAACAAATTGACAGTGAATAATTATCACGTTCCTACTACAACTGTCACATGAATTAAATTCATGGTCAATATCTGTAAATAAAATAAAGAACATACAACATCATGAACTGCTTGTTCCTAGTACTTAAGTCCAAACCACATAAACCTAACCAATTAGTTTTAGTAGTGTTTATAGCTTGTTGCTTTAGCTTGAGCAAAACACGTATCATGCTTGTATAACAGACTACAAGCAGTTATCTGTTCTCTTCTACAGACAACATGGAGGCTTCTCTATCACAGCCTAATATATCATTGAAGATGATCCTGCTCATTTTCAGGGTCCCTTCCAACTCAAAACATTCCACAGTCACAGAAGTTCATATATAAAGAAAACATAACTTTGGCCATCTTGCCTACTATCATGCTCATGCTACTCCTTCAACCCTTCTACCAGCCCTGAAGTTTATCATTATAAATTTTAACAGGGACAAATACAACATGACTGCTAATTCTAAACTGCTCTCAGTTGTCTTCAAATTAAAAAGATAATCACCAAGAAAAGAGACAGCATGTTTATCTTTCTAGAAACGCATGTGTTCCGTTTTTCAATCTGAATAACAAAATGTTTCCAATACTTAAACTCTGTAAAGCAAATTCTCATCAAAAGACGTTGTCATTTCTAATAACTTTCTCATCATTTTCTACTGGCAGCTATTAAGCACACCAATATTTCATCAGCTGGGGTGATTAAGTGCTGGATACTTCCTGAGATGTTAAACTTAGAAAGTGCAGTAAGGGTATTACAGCTTTCTAGAGAACAAGCCACATCAACAAGAACTTAGAAGTTATTTGCACCAGGAATTGTAACATTTTTCACCTACTAACAGATTATGCTTGCCCTTTTTTTGATGATATGTCGTATCTTACTTGTTTTCCTTTTGTGTGATCAGGAGACTTTAAGTGCTGCTGAACAGAACTGTGCAATGCAGGAACATAGACACTGCAGGCACTGCAGTGAACAGTCTCAACTTTCATCATATGGTCATCAGCTGTAACCCCTGCCAAAGAAGATGCAACAAATCATTAACACAACATGTGTTAATTTAGGCAACTAGAAAAGCAGCTTGTTTGTTTTTATACAAAAATTCAGAGCTCTCAGTTGTTAAACATGTCAAACTGAACCACTGAGGAATATTTGCTTAATTCCAGGCATCAAAATTAGGATCTCTGAGGGCAATATTGGAAGCTTTTCACTTCAATACTCCAACTTCACGTCTTCACAGATTACACAAAACCCAGGCAAAGTACAAAAATGGCATCTCTTTTCAACAATAACCACTATCCTTAAAAATACACATTTTGATACAGCAAACAAAGCTTGACCGAAGTAATGGCACTTACTTTACCTCTCACAAAAACTAATTTACTTCTTTGCCCTTCCTCACCATCAGGAAGGGGCACATGAATCCAACTCCTCTTGCAATTTTAAATATAAGTTTGGTAACAGAACATTCTCATCACAAAGGAAAACAGGCCCTCCAGTAATAAGGAAAGTACGAAAGAATTTGTGGGATTGTTAAGATGTTGCCCATATCCATTTTTAAAGTTCAAATTAAGGTAATACTAAAATAGTTATTGCCTAAAATAAAGGTACTCAAAGATGTCTCCTCTAGTTGTAGCCCATATTCTGAAATCCCTCAAGCAAAGAATGGGAGGCTATGACACAGCAAGGCAGGGACACAAAATGCCCCAGAAAACTGCCTGTAGGACAGCCAAGGGGAAAGAATTCCAGGCCAAGATGCATCTTGGGTAACCAAAAAATGCATGAACTCGTCCTTTTGTCACTGTCTATCCAAATCACAACAACTCTCCTATTTACACTTTTCCAAATCCTTGTCATCCTATTTGACCACTATCACCTTACAGCTTTATTACACTCTGGTTCAATCTACTGCATCCACCTGTTTTCACTCCTGGTGCCTTTCACTGAATGAGACTGAGGCAGAATTGTCTGTCAAGTACCTAGGAAGATGTCCTCACCTTCTGACAAGGCTACCTGCATAGCAAATAAGGAAAGTCTGCTATCTCCTGCTGTGCTCACATTCCACACTGTATCAGAAACAAAGAATGGAATCTCAACCAGGTACAGAAAAGATGAGAAAACTGTTTTTATCCATTTCATCAAATTCAAAGAAGAATGAAAGGAGAAAAAGGCCAGGAGAGCTCCACATTACTCACCTTCCATGATATCTTTTTCAGCAGCTTGGGAATTTTCTGTTTGGTTACTTGTCTGCTGCTTACGCATTGCTGTCTTTTTGAATTTATTCACCATACACTCCTACAGAGGGAAAAAACCTATAAATACCTATGATGTACAACTGTTTACACTCCAGTATTAACTCAGATTTTAAAAATTCAATATAGTTTATAGCTTTTACTTCTTAAGGCATTACTTTCAACTGTAGAAGTAACAGCACTTTAGAGACTTTGAATTTGCTTCATCTGCTTAAACTTTTAGTAGTATGTGCTGCACCAAAAGTCATCTGCAAAATGATTAATGGCAAGTTAAGCATATTTTGAAAATATATGGCAAATTGTAACTATATTCTCATGTAAAAGTATTATACAGATCAAAACCAGATGTCTTACATGAAGAAATTCCATCACTACTTTGTCAAATTTGGTTTGCTTCTGGATATGATCCAGTGTCTCCTGGTGAGCTGCACTCTCCAGATGTGACTCAATTTCTTTTTCTTCAAATGTTCGAAACTTGCAAAATGAACAAGTAAATGCCATTCTATCAAGAGAAATACATTAAATATTATTATTAAAACTCCTCAAAAGTATGACATTTGACAAACCCCATCAAAAAGGGAACAGAAAAAGCATTCTTTGAAGAAGCCTAAGTGAAAAAGAAATGAAAAAAAGAACCCTAAATTTTTTCCATTATAAAGGACAAGTGCTACAAGAACCAAATATAAATCAGGCCAGTGTCCGAGAACAAATTATCTATTCAGGAGACAAAAACTGCTGAAATCAGAAGCCAGGCATATAAAAGCTACATTATTCTGTGAGTTCATCCACTGCAGCTCTCTCCTTCCTGTCACCTTTTGTAGTACATTTCACAGGCACAGAATCACAGTCCATCCAGACCCTGAATTCCTAAACAATAAACAATCAGAAGAATTCATTTAAAGCTCAATTTTCACACAAAAGCTATATAATCTTTAAAAGGAAATATGATCCTGGCTAGTGATTAGTGACATTTGCTCAGTACCATGAGGAAATGTCACTAATCACTAGCCAGGATCATAAACTGCACTGACATTGAACAGTTCTGTACAGTGCAGCCACTGGGCAAGACTAAGAAAGGTATAAACTTATGTACTTTTTTTTGCCACAAAACAGTTGGCCATGTATATATATACACACACATATAAAACTGGAATAAATTTGATTTCTAACATCTTTTTCAGTCAACATGAATACATACTTCAAAAACAATCCATTCTAATCTGCTTCTCAAGTGTGCCCTGATGCACTTGTGGGGGAGAAGGGGATACTAAATTGTGGATTTTCTGATATAACAGTGGTCCAATGAAACACCCGGTCTTCTAAGCCACTGAATTTGGGTGCCAAGTTTTGGCTTGAGGTTTTTTTCTTTATTTGGGTTAGGGGAAGCTAAGGGTGCTTTTCTTTCTTGCATTTTATTCTCCTAAAATCAGTCCAAAGGGGAAAAAAGTGTTCTTAGAAAGGCATTAAGGGCAAGAAAAACATTGTATAGAACACAGAAGTTACAGCACAAACCTGTATCCATCACCGTATTTTTCACTGTTTTTTTCCCGTCTACGCCTTTGCTTCTCTCTTCTGGCCTCAATCCGCCTCTTTTCTTCTTCCTCACTTTTAGCTTCTCCTTTGCCATCTTAACATACAATTGAATAATTAAAAACCAAATCCAAAACAAACAAAGAACAGCAAAAGTACCTGTCTTCCCCTGTCTCCTCCACAAACACTTCAAAATGCAGACAGACCCTGCACCCACAGTGTTCGATTAGCTTTCTTAAACATCCTGGAAGTTTTTGCTTGGTTTTCCTCCTCTAGAGAGAACCAATTTAGACACTTGCTTTTGACTTTGCAGCTAAGGGTTTACACTCTACTTTACAGTCATAAAAGAAATTCAGAGTTAAAGCAACTCCTTCCCTAGTTATACTGTGCCTAGTTATTAAAGGCCTCTTCAAGTAAGTGACCAGAAAAAGGTAACTGGAAATGCATGGGGAAAAACACATTATTCACCCTCCCATGTTTTTAGAGCACCACTGCTATAATCCCCTTACATAAAAAGAAAACTATCTAAATAAAGGCTGTCTCTTCTACTGAGAAGGCACTTCCCAAAACCAAAAGTTCTCATAGAGGAGACAAGACAGCGTTTCTTTAAGGTATGGTACCCAAACTGAAATTCAACAACTTTATTATTTTTCCCCACTAGACTTCACTTGGTTTCACAGAAAAGTATTCCAAAGACTTTCAGCCAAAGAAATAAACGAGTTAATGGGGCAGGGGAGGGAGGAGAGACAAGGACAGACAGATTCACCAGACAACAAAAAACCCAACAAAACCTTCAGAGAAAAACTTGATAAAATTACCACCTGGCATGTAAGTAGAAGTGTGAATGAATAAATGAATACAATTTAGTTCTACAACATTTAAGACTTCCAAGGACACTGACATAAGTGCACTTATGTTTGCCTTTCCTATGTCTGCTTTAGTTTGTTTGTTTTTATGGACAAAGGGAAACAATTAGAATATTATTCAGTGGGTAGCTTTAGACCAGAATAGAAGAGGATGACTTTGTTTTCTTTCACAATTCTACCTCAGAAGACAGGTCAGCCTCCAGGAAATCTACCTCTATCCAAACAGCAACAGAAAGAAAATTACAACAGCATCATGCACAAACACCAAGACTGCAAAACAGTCTTGTGGATTGAGAAGTGTCACTGAATACATCTTCAGAACTAATAGCTCCTGATTATCATTTTGTAGCAGAGTTTCAAAATTTACTGTGATCCAGAGAGGAGAAAAACTCCTGTCCATGAGACAATTTTTTTAAAAAAATCAAACTGAAAACAAAAATCACCTACCTACCCACAGAGGCAATTCCCATACTGATCTCAGGATTTAAATTTCATTTAGTGCATTACCACCAACCCTGGAAATATGCAAAGGATCACTTATTTTACTGCTGTAAAAATCATCTGGTATGATATCCTGTGGTGTGAAATGGCCTCTATTCTGACCCTCAAGCCCACAAACTGAAGTGCCTGTTCTGTGAGAAGCTGGGGAATGGAGACCTGAATCTATAAACTCCCTCTAAAAACTCCCTCTTTCCTTCAGTGCACTTATGCAAACTTTTAAAACAAAAGAAACTCACACAATTTTAAAAACTCAAGATATTTACTATTACTCCAAGAAAAGAAACACTCATTTGGCTGCAAATTTCCAGCCCTCCTTGCCATCAAATGAGACTATGCCATATGCAGTGGGGCAGCATTTAAGGGAAAGGGAACTAAAAGTAATTTCAGCCTTATGAGATTTCTTTTTCTATGTGTCTACAATCACTACAGTTAATACACACTTGAACTGATTTTATGTAAACTAATAATAAACCTGTTTCATTAAGAACTGTTCATGAAACAGACCCCACATTCCTAACAGCAGCTCTCCATGGTAACTGAATCCACTCTATTAAAAGTGACTCACCTAGCGTTTAAGGGTGAGGTTGATCAGCTAGTGGGATAAATAATAGGATATGGGTGAGGAACCAGTGGGATAAACAACATTCAAGCAATGGAATGGTAGCAAGTACAGAAGATCACAATTTTTTCACAAAAATTAAAAAAAAAAAAAAAAGGCAAAAAACAACATATCAAAATGATCAGAGAGCAGAGACACAGTAAGCATGAAAAAAGTAACCAATGGATGGATGTTACAAACAACCATATTTCCACAGCCTTAGCTCTTTAAACAAAAAACAGGCAGCCATGCTACTAAATAACTACTAGAGGTCATAAATACAGGCTTACAAAATGTGTTCTCTCGAAGTAGAATACCTACAATACTTTACCTGACAAAGCAAACTGACTTACCTCCAAAAGTCTGATATCCAAGATCATAAGCATCTCTTGTAAAGTCTTCATATATAACAACTGCACCACTTGTATCAACTTCAATTTCCTAATAAAGTCAAATCCATAAATTAAAAAAGCCATTCTAAATCCAGAAAGGCAGTATAAGTTACTTTATTTCCAATGATCTGTTACTTGCTATTTTTTAAACATGACAATGAAAGAAAGTGAATTGAGTGTCTTGTTGAACTCAGTGTACAAACACTTCTAGCTCTGCATTTCTCCATAATGCCTTGAGGCCTTAGTGAATTATTTGCACAATCAAAATTGTTTTCTATATAAATATTCCAACTTGCAATCCAGACATGTACTTATTTGAGAAGGTGTTAATACCCTCACTCAAAGAGAAGGGAAATGACATTCCAGTCTTGCAACATTAAACCAGTATGTATATATAAATGCATGCTTAGCTTACTAGTAACATTCTTACACAGTGTTGCAACTGATCTGTCTGAAGGAAGGGACTAATCTTCCTGCCCTGTTGAAAGTGGCCTTTCAACACTGATCCTTTTTTATTCACCCTCTCTCCTTGAGTCTTAAACCTTAGCCATTCCTCCTCACTTCTGTTTAGTGATCTCCTCTGTACCCACCCAAGCAGGTCACAGCTGCACGAGCTCAAGCTGTCTGCCTGTGGCAACATTGGAAGTGATCACAGGAGAGCTCTCTTGAGCATTACAAGCACAGGTAGGGTCTACAAATATACCTTAAAATTCACTTTCCAGGCTATCTGCATAAGCTACATCTTTCACTCAAAACCAACTGCCACCAAAATAAGAGTTTTAGATAAGGTAAAAAAAATTTAAAAAAAAAAAAAAAAAAAAAAAACACGTTCAGAAAAACTTAACTAGTTTAATGTTCAATTTGATAACTCTAGCTTAAGAATTACTTGTTTTAATGTATACTGAGCAAACTTCTCAAACAATCAAAACATTTTCCAGTTCTGGGAATCTTTACCTCTACAGTAGAATCCTGGTAAGATGTCTTCGTGTCTATTAACATAAAATGAGAAACAATGCAAAAGTGCTGTCACTGATAATTCATTTTAAGACAATAAAATATTTAGGAAAAAAATCAATTTGTTATCTAGGGAAGATTGACTACATTTACAATTTATCATAGTTTAGTAATACTATTAAATGTAAAACCAGTTATCCTTAGAAATATAGAAGCAATTGCCTATATCTAACTCCAAAACAAGAATTTCAATGTTGAAAGGATAATATCATTTTGAGATATATTTTCATTCATACAATAGATACCAACTGCATCAAAGTTTCTGTTAGCTGTCACCCACTTTTTAGTTTTCAACTACATGATACTCCTTAGGTCTTTCTGTTCAAGTTTCTGAAACTGTATTACACTACTCAATTGATTTTCTTCCCCCTAATCTCAGAGCCACAGGACAGGCTGCATTCTTATAGGCACTATCTACTCCACTTCCTAAAGTAACACCAAAATGTACTGGTCTTTGGATTGTGGATATCAGTGAGGGGATGAGATAATACATTACAAACATTCTGTCTGAACATAGCTTAGAAATGAGAATGTACAGAAGTACTGAAAGAACCTGGATGTGCATTTTAGAGACCCCTTTCATCACAAAGCTGGCGAGACCACCAATAAAGTTCCCTGTACAAAAAGCAGAGGAGTGTGTTTGTACAGAGCTCCTGATGCTACAGTTAAGGGAACAGTTATGTAATACACAGTAATGTAACCAGAATAACTAAGCCAAAACCAGAACTTGTCTCAACATCTCTGCCAAATTTGTGCATTTGCCTTGCAAGCTATGAACTATGGTAACTTTAAACAATTTTCATGGGTGATTTGAAATCAAACTACATAAAACAAAGCAGATCAAAATTATTAGGAAATCACAAGCATAAAAACTAAAATCTGACTGCTATACACACTGTTCACAATATATAATACTCGAGTTTACATTCCCTCAAAGCAAGTAATTTATTCAAACCTCATTAGTGACTTTTTTCCTCAACTTTGACTGCAATATGAAAACCTAATATTATAGTTATAGAATATCTTTATGGAAGTAAAGAAAGCAAGTATCAATCACCAATACAATTTGCAGTTATTGTATTTATAGTTTATCTATCCCATTTATAGTTCTTCTTGTCATTACAGCACTTCATTTACAAGTAGGAGCAATCTCTTTCTGCCATTTTTGCAGTTTCCCTGCTTTTCCCTCTCCTCTTCACCCATGCCTTATATCTTTATTTTAACTGCATTGCAGCTGATGCACTACTTTTTACACCCAAAGAATTTGGACAGCAGGGCCCAGGCTCATGCAAGAGCACATTTTAGTATTTATCAGGCATTGTCTCTTCAGACAAGCTGAGCTCAGCCATTATTTTTAGTGGAGAAAATCTGCCTCCAGGAAGTATCATGATGAAGTCTCAATAAGATGGTCTTCAATGGTACACATCAAAATATTACATATCATTTAATAAATTATCTTTGCAGTAGGAAAGCTAGACACGTAAATTCCTAAAATCCACTGCGGACTACTTGAAAGGTAGAAAATGAAGAATTAAAAAACAGCACATACAGTCCTCTTTCTAAATATTAAAATTAGGTAATTTCTAATGAATAAAGAAATCAGTAATTTTAACTTTAAAATTTTTACACTTGCTACTTACTAGGTGATTTTTTCTGGCTCAGCTTCAAAATAGGCTTGGTCATTTTGGGTTTCTTGATAAATGTCCCACCAGGTTTGTTATATGGCTGTGGTATCATTTTTCTTTTGATTCCTCTTGCAGCAACTGCTGCAGGACTGGGTTTGTTATGATAGTCAACGACAATCCCAGGTCTGTGCATTCCGCCAAAGTCTCCCATATGCTGAAAATTTGTGAAATCAAGAGGAAGGTATTAGTACATGAAAGCAATGTCAATAAATCAACTACTTGGTACAACATGACTGTGACCTTAACTAAAATCTGTGTTCTAAGAGCAAAATGCAGGAAGAAGCTTAAGCTCCTGGCCTGATGTCCGTCTGTGCAATGGCTTTGTGGGTGTTTGTCCACTAGAACGAATACTTATGTATAAACTGTGTTTCTGCTTATTCAGAACCATTGTCCAGGCAATGAACATATGTACCATATCTCAGCCTAACATCTTGGCTCCTCTCTTCAGATTCTCTAGATAATGAATTCCATCTCCCTCTGGGGAAAAAAAGCAGTTTTCAACACAAAAAAAAAAAAAAAAAAAAAAAAAAAAAAAAAAAAAAAAAAAGCTACCTTGCTTTTCATCTTATACAAAACAACATAGTAGTGATCTAAAAATTGAAGGTTGCCCCATGTGGAATACTGACTAATTGAAGAAAGCCCACTCTTCTATCTTTCCACTGAATTCAATAAAGTCAGAATTAAGTTGGGCCTGGAGAGAATGATACAAAAACAATGCAGCGACAGGAATGAAAATTCCATTGAAAGACTAAACCTTTCCACTATTTCTAATATTATGTATTTGTGGACACTTGTATATGAAAGTTACCTCTCTGAAGACATGGAATATATGAGTAATCTGAAGAGGGAAATTTAGGTAGCTTAAATATTTTCAAAAGTGCTAACATACTTCTTAATATTAACTTAATTACTTGATTAATAAAGGGCAGAAGAGAGTCCACAGACTGGATGAGTGACTTGGATAAGCAGAAATGTATGTATTTCCATGAGAAGAGAATTAATATTACACTGTCAAAAGAACATAAAAATAACTCCAAAACACTTATGAAAAAATATGACTTTTTAAAAGCAGATTTTAAATAACAGAATGTACCAAAACAGGCACTTTCCATAATCAGAAGTCCATGCACAAGATCTCCGTGTTAATTCCTTTAGTTGAGATAGCTAGAGACTGCCTAGCATGTAGGTTTACATCAGACACAAATTTGACATGAAGTACACACTCGATAATTTCAAGCTTGGTTTTTTTTTTAAAACAAGACAATCTACCTATTAAAGGTGCAATGCATTTTACATATGGTAAGCAGTCTAGCCTTTACATTCTCCTTTATTACATAAAAGACTAAAAGGATAAATTTCAAAGCAAATTAAAAAACAACTCAGTTGTAACTCTGCACAAAGCTTTCAGATCTAAGTGAGTTCTGAAAGGATGGCATGAAGGCTTAAGAACATAACATTTTCAGCTTCACAAGCAGAGAAATGAAGATTAGAATCTTTTTCTCATACCATGCTACATGCTAGCTAACAGCCATGTGCAAATCTGAGCTAAAAGTTGAATATGGCAACTACAATATTCAGGAATGCTGCAAAGTAGACTTTGCGGAAGAAAATCACCACGTATGTAAGACCCAGTAAAAAATAATGTTCCTCTATACTTCAAGCTACAAAAAGCTGTATAGCTTAAAATTAAAGAATCACCTCCCAGAGAAATACAGCACGCTCAGGAATTTTAAGTTACACCTAGAGGCACAGGCAGAAAGGTGTTCACTGAATATTTCGTGCTTAAAAAAATATCAAAACTGATATCAAACCAAGACAAAGGGACACCATCAACCTAAAGTTAGTACTTCTGTCAGTTTAGGGTCCTTTTTAAATTCTCTTCTGCTGTATTTTTTCCCCTAAGCTCACTTAACATCAAGAATTACTTTCTCATTCCACTATTTTGCATATAGTTAATCATGCTGCTTCTTTGACATACAATTTTTACATCCTATACTGGAAAGGAATCCACTGAGAAGCACTTAGAACTTAAGTCTTCAAAATTAATACAAGTAAGAGAACCAGGCACACTGTGTGGAAATCTATTTCAATTCTGTGAAAGGACCTGATTTCAAGTTGATGATGCCCCTTTAACCATGCTTTAATTATGAGAAAGAATCACTGTAACTGCTAACTACTCACCTTTGCCATTTTCTCCCCATCACCCTTCCAGTAAACAAGTCAGAGTGTTTAAAAGAAGACTTGATGTTTGATAAAACATGTACTCAACATATTAAAGACTTAGCTAAACTTTTCCCTTTACACGAACCAAAAACTGCTCTAGTGGTCACAACCTGGGTTCTTTTTGCTTATACATTGCACCTTTAACCTACTCAAAACTTTCAAAGACTTTGAATTCAACTTTTACAATGTTCAAAAATTTCCCCACCAGCAGCAGAGATGCTAGTGTTTACAAGGAAAAATGAAAGTCCTTTTAATCCCTTTTAGACCAAACCTACTACTTTTATCTTCACCTTTCAAACAAAAGGAGAGATTTAACAAGCCTTATCAACTAGTCTATTACTCATTACTTTCAGCAGAAAGAGGGACTGGGTTCTACTTGAAGACAGCTTCAAAGGGATAAACAACATTGTCAACCATGATAGTTTGCTTGGACAAAACCCCCACACTGTACTGAACAGTGCATTCATTTTAAAGCAGTGGTCTTGAAAGGGTTTAAAAGAGTGTCTAGTGAAAAGAATCTGAAAAGATTCTGTACTTACTCCTCGGCCTCGGCCTCTGCCTGTTGATGGTCCTCCAAAAGCATCATAGTTTCTGCTTCCAAATCCACTTTCAGGATAAGCAGGCGTTCCTCTCCCCCGAGAGCCTACAGGTGCAGGCTTCATATGGGGTGAAGAAAAACTGCTGTAGGAAGAGTAACTCTCTCTTCCTCTGTCCTCCATAAACCCAGGCCTCAATTTTGAACGGGAGTAAGGTGCTTCCCAGCTAGACCCGCCCTGGTTTCTACCTCCGAAAGAGTCAAGGCTATTCCGGTAGGAGTTGTCAAATCGACCACCATAACTACCTCCGAAGCGGCTTTGTTCGGGTTCATTATAACCATAGCCAGATCTGTACAGATCTCGCCCACCCAGAGAAGACCCGGAGTCGTAAGACTCATAAGGTCCAAACCTGGAAAAGTTGCACAGTGAGGAGAAAAAAAAGTAAGCTTACTAATGTTATACATTTCAAAAGACAATTTATCAGTTGACATTTATCAACTAAAATCAATTTATTACTATACTGATCTGTACAGTTGTGTTATTGTTTAATCTTGATTAGGGCTGGGCAATTCACACTATGACCAGACAGAAAGCTATCTGAGCCATTTTTGCTACACACAATTCTAAAGTTCAGTACACCTGAACTTTGTTCACTTAAATTTTCAGCAACATTTATTTACTAAAACATTATTGGAGCCCAGCCCTAGTCTCACAAAAATAATCACCTGCAGACATTCAAAGCCTAGTCAAACTCCCCTTTCTTCAAAATCATACCCTCACAGTCTAACAGTTTAACAGAAATTTAGAGGCGGCTTAGTTCTGAACTGAGGGGAAAAAAAACTTTTGGTTTTTTTTAGTGGTACAGCTGTGAATTCCAAATACCCTACAGCTCTCATTTTGAAGGAAAAATACAAATGTTCTTCTGTTCACATTTTTTCTTTCTGGATTTTTTTTCCCTGTAAAATTCAGTCTCACAATCAAAAAAGTTCATGGTCTTCAGTGTATCCAGCTTTCACTTGCAGACCATCAGGTCTAGCAACTCAAGATTTTGAAGGTATCCCCAACACATGCACAGTGGACACAAAAAGAGTCCTTGGAATTTCAGAGTAAAGCAACAAGGAGCTAAAACCTTCAGCTATTTATCAAGAGTTTGCTTCACCTGGGACATGGGCAGTGTCAGGCTAGAAATCAGTATTTGTAGCTACTTGGAAGGGAAACACATTAGTGTCCCTGCAGGGTTATAACAGCTGGGAAAGACAATCCCTTAAATGACACAGTACAGCCTACAAGAGACAACTTACTAACTGTATCTACAGTAAACTGAATGCCTTCATTTTAAAATCTGTTCATGTCAGAAGACTCAAAGATAGACAGAAAATTACACTAGAAAAAGTCCATGCATAATATTAGGTTACATAGCAAGAGACATTTTGGCGTTCAGTTGGTCATTCAACCTCCATCATATGCAGATTACTATATGGTAGGTACAGCTCATTCCTGAATCTCTGCTCAGACTCTTAAATCAGTAATAATGTTCATTATTAAACAAGCTATACTTAACTAAAATGCTTAATAGAACCAAGCAGCAAGGCACAACACTTCTCCAGCCACCCTGTTTAGTGCTGTCCTTCCCCAGTGGCACCACAATGACTACAGACAGGAACCACACAGTAACCTGGCAACAGCCAGGCAAAAGTTCAAGGGCGCACACAAGAAAACCATCAGATTATCTAAGTTTTCTTCACATTTTATCTCCTCCAAGATAAAAATCACTACTCTGAAAAGCATTCTTCTTTGAATACAATATTAAGACCTAAATCAAATCAGCTGCTCCCTATTGTTTTTATCTGAAAGAGCAAATAGTATGCTAGCATTACATACTCAACTTTAAGACCACTGCATCAGAATTTTTAGTTTTAGACTAATCCATCTTACAAAGCAGCCCAGAACATGCACACAGTTTCAAGTGTAATCAGTACCTTCCAATGAAATAATCTGGACATGACTTTCAGATTCAATACCAAGATCACTCGAGCACTGCACATACAAACCAAAGAACACATACCCTAAATGTTCCTTGAAAACGGAATGTTGATAGATTCAGTCTAAGATACTAAACCAATTAGGTCTAGTCTACTAGGTCAGAAAAGGTGTGTCAGGCCAATCAGCTACACAATTGCTAGCAATACTGAAAAACAAAACTGTTGCTATTTTCATTCAGACGCACTGTTTCGCTGTCAAACTTTTCCACAAAAATGCAGATTATTACAAGAATCTAGCACTTACAGTTTAGTATTTGCCAGTATTTATCAAACATGAAGACTCAGAATGAAAGTATTCATACAAAATCATAGCAACATGCCTCAGGAACACTTAAGTTAGAAAAATGATTTAAACTTAAATTGGATTTGATCAATTCTTGGGACAACTGAAGGATTATTTTACCTGTTACCACCACCACCACCTCCTCCGCCTCCACCTCCATGACTCTCCATCCCATAGGATTGGTTAAGGTAAGAGTCCATGGATCGTGGGCCACCATAGCCTCCATGCCCATAATCTCGGTCCATGTCTAAAAAAAGAGCAGAAAAATGTTTATAAAGAAAGCAAGTGAGAATTCTTATTAAATAACCTAGTTTAAATTCTTAAGTAAAAGGTTTACTCTTTGCCACAGTGCTTACAATCAAAATATAAAATTGACAGTTGCAAACCAATTTTGACACTGCTTAGAGAAGCCATGTGTCTCTGTCATCATCTGAGCACCTCTTGATTGAAATCAAATTCCTAATCTTTCCAATAGTAGGTAACTCAGGATTTTTGTTTCATCAGCTGGAATCATCATAAATTAAATTAAGAAAAATAAATGAAGATACCTGATGTAGAATATGTCTGAAGTTGTTGAGAATTAAGACAATTTCCAACCCTTTAATAATACAAAGCGCTCACAGGAACCTGGTCTTCCTATCCAATGCCCCAAGAAACCCTCACTCATACTGAGAGACCCTGGGTCAAGGTTACAAGCTGTCATGCTGCAGTGCAGCCTCTGTATATAGGCTACAGTCAAACAAAAGAATTTTCTGCCATCTAGCACAAAAAAAAATCCACCCCAATCAGCACTGAGCTGCAGCTCACTAACTGCGCTGAGATGGCATTTCACAGCCAAACTGATGTCACTTCATGACATCTCGGTATCTTGTAATGAAGTCTGGCAAAAGAACCAACTTCCTCATCAGCAGTGGAAGGTTTATCTAAAAATTCTGGGCAAATAATCACTCAAATTCAAAGCCCTAATACAATGCAGCCAATCTACGTAACAAGTATGATCCACTGTCTTCCTGCAACATACACAATCTGCACTTCACTGGCACTCTGGAAACCAAAACTGCTTCCCAGTACCAACCAATAACAAGTTTTGGGTAATACCAAGAAAACCTGGCAAGTCAAGATTGACAGAAAAAGTAACACAGAGAAGGAACACACAATGAACACAGGAAAGATAAAAATAACACCAAGTAGCTGTTTACTCTAACAAGAGAGAGAGTATTTTATACATCTCAGTATCTCCACATGTAAACCACTGACTTTTCCAGGACAATTAGCTCCCTTGAACTCATAAGAAGTTGTCCTATTTAAAGAAATACAGTTGCTCTCTGTGCATATCATTTAATGAAAATAACTGTAATACTGAAAATACACATATAAATTACATCTCATTTGTACCTAGTTCCTGTTAGCACCAAGTCATTGTAATTTATTGTCAACAATGAGAATTCTGCAAATTATATTAAGCTGACTGTATGGCTTTTACACAGATATTCTTAGCATGCCCAGAGAGACTCCAACACATAAAGACCTATTGCTGATTTTTATTCTAATGATCATAGGTACTTTCTAAAAAATTAAAGATTATACTTATGGGAAAAGAAAAAAAACTTTGAACACAGAAGTCACACGGTACCTTTTCTTATTCTGAACATACAAGAAAGATTCAAAAACCAAAGCACAAAAAAACCTTTTCAAAAAATTAATCATGTAGCACCACCCATCATCAAGTTAGATTGCAAAGAGTTACTTGCAAAAAGAAATGGATGAGGCTTCTAGTAAAAGCATCTAATGCTCCTCTCTGGAATTTCTGAATGATCTGCCACCTAATGCAATACATTATCTTCAAGACCCTATACACAAAGATGTATAACAGCAAAATGAGAAAATAGTCAAGAAAATAAACTCAGTTTCACAGAAATTAAAATTGACCAAGAGATCATCTAATCTCAGATCCAGGTTGTTAGCTTTTTTAATACAGGATAAATAATCAAAAGACATTGACATTTTGAAAACTGACATACCCGACCTGAAAGCACCCAATAATTTACTTTTGTTTCCTCCTCCCTATTATCTACAGGCCCTAAGATGGCATGGAATCAACGAGGTTGAGAATGGAATCAAGTCATCCAGCAAGGAAGAACACAACAGACTGTTAAGATGCCTGCCACTGCAATGCAATTCTACTACAGCACAGGAAGAAGGGACCAGTGTTAGGCATATGCCAGGAAAAACAAAATCTTTCATGTGCAAAGAACTCTTCCCAAAAATGCATGTAAAAGCATCATTTTGAAATATATTTTTAGTACAAAATTCTTAGCATGAAAGCAAAAACTAAAATACTATTTACAATTACAGGACAACTTCTGACATCCACACTTGCTCAACAATCCTTACTCATGTTATATAATATCAGCAGTCTTGCTACAGAGCTATGCCAGAACCTAAATTCTCACATCCCTGCCTTCAGGACATCACCACATCCCTAAGAGTGAACAACTTACTCACCCCTTTCCAGAGGCACTGTCCTGCACCTACCTACACAATAATACACTCACATTTGAAAATGGTTAACTTGGGATACAAATGGTACAAAGACATGAAGATGGGTGGATCACTTAAATGATTTACTGCAAGAAACAAATGAGGGAACAAACGAAATTTACAAATAACAAGCTAAAGAAGGATACAAGCCACCTTTCACAAAACTGACATACAAGTCCTGGAACTGAGTTACAAGCAGTAAGTTACAAAAATTAACAGGTATTTAAGACAGAAATTGGATAGATCAACTGACAAGAAATTCAAAGCATGACGAAACACAGACTATGGCTGGGAAAGCCCTCAAGCTGCAAACCAGTGAAGGCATATAAATATATCAAAGGTATATTTATTTGTACTACTTGTTCCACGCCTCCAGAGATCCTTCCAACTATTTCATTAACTGTTCCACTGAGCAGTTAACCTGTTGTTCCAACCACTGCCCTCCTGGTTCAATCATCAGCTGCAACTTTACCAAAGATTTCTACATTTTATACTTCATGCCCAGAGCTTGACAAAGATACTGCATTCAAATTAACTAGTACAGTATTTCTTCAGGTATTAAACTTTACTCTGAAAGTATATTCTCCAGACAGGCTTTATCCTAAAAAGGGGGGAAACATACTAGACAACAGTAAATATTCATTAAGAAAAATGAAAATAAAAAGGACTCTAGTGTAGTAACTGATTAATAATCAGTCACCACCAGCAGAGATACAGAAAAGTTGCCTGTCTGTGCAGACTAAACATGAAATTGTTTCACATGCTGAGAGAATATGTATTTAAGAAAATACACCAGAAATTGCATTCCAGCGTCTCAAACCGAAAATTCCGGAGTAGTAGCTCATTTAAGTTTAAACAGTAACTGCTTATCAAAGAAACCTTTGAAGAAATTTGAAGAAATATTGTGTATCTATGAAAACTGCAGAATTAAAAAGAAATTAAAAACCAGTGGTCCTTATTTGCTCTTAAAGTTTAAAAATGAGAGAGTGAATCTCTGAAATGAAGGTATTATCAAAGCATCTGAAACAAAGAATTTATTAACAGAATAAATCAGGTTTTTGCATTTGCAGCTTCTTGCACAAATATCCTGTGGACAAACGAGCCACTGAACTTAAGTAAGGAAATAGAAGAACTATCTGGTTTTCAATTTGTAGATCATACTTGTCTACTTGCATTGAAAAGAGAGGAGATGAGCTACATCAAAGATGAAAAAAATATATTACCTCTAAAATAAAAAAGAATGGGATACTAAAACACAAGCTTAATTTACAAATTAGAACGTTAATGTATAGGTATTTCTTCAGATGAATAAAAAAAAAGCCATACTTGGTGAAGAGATTGTTTAAAATAGCTGCAAAATAAATCTCAATAGCCACTAAAGAAAAATCAAATTTTCCAATGGAAAAGAACTACAAAGGAAACAAACAGCAGATAAGACTCAGAATCTCTTGATATGAAGAACTCAATGTAAAAGAAAAAGCTTTAGAGCAGAGAACATTGAAATCATATTCACAGCATAAAGACAAGAAATCATTTTAAACAGTGTGCTCCAGATGAAGCAGATGAAAAGGCTAAGAAAACGAGAAATGAGAAAGATCTTGCAAAGCACATGATAAATTAAAAAAGCTAAATTTTGTCTACCAGAAGCTTAAGGATCTGTTGTGCAATAGGAAGCAGTATTTTTTTCCAGGCACATTACATTTTTATAACACCATGTCTAGGTTGTTAGAATCACAACCTTGTCATTAGGCCATTTTCCCTTCCAGATTAAAATGACAAGAGTTGAAATAACTCACACAATGACATGAATAGTTAATAATATTTTTGCTAATAATACTGAATTTTTTCTGAAAGGCATGTCAGCTCTGGGCTCAAACTGAGCCGTCAGGAAGGGACAATGGTGCAATTACAGGAGTCATCAGACATACAACTCAAAGTGCTTCCCACTGGCTAAAAGTTTCCAGCAGGAGGAAACTTGGCAAGAGCTCAAACGAAAACTAGGCAAAGAGGAGAATTCCCAACATCTACTCTCTGTTGCCCATCTTCTCAACCCCCACAAAACAGCCTTCAGCCCCCTGTACAGAACCTGTCTAAAACAATTTTTATGCATGCCTTGCTTACGTACATACAATGTATAAACAGTCATGGTAAAAGTTTCAAGCTGCATACATCATAATTAAACATTTTTTTAATAATTACAAATAACAGCTTAATTAACACAATGCAAACTATTATTACAGAGGTACATGAAAGGAACACTCTAATTGTTCAACACACATTTGATTAGTTACTTCCCCTACAATGAACCTGGATTCACTTTAATATTTGTGTCATCACAAATATTAAAGAAAAGCAGCGTCTGGTTAACTGTTACAGTGAATATGCCAATAAGATACTTTAACTGGCACTTAAGAATAACCTTTCATTCTAAAAATCAAATGGACATTTAATTAGGAATCAAAACAGAAGATGAAAACACAGGGCAATATCTTTAATTTATTTATTTACTATTTATTTATTAATTTCACTATGCAGAAATATAAATGCAAAATAACATAATTGGAAAAAAAAAGGTAAGACTCAAGAAATGTGTCGCAAAAACTATTATATTGCAGTCAAAGATGCATCTGTAATCCAATGTGTTATTTCCATGTAACAGCCAACAAAAGTGTCAAGCGATCCAACAGCAAGCATTTATTTGACAGGATCTGTAAACGAAGCCTGGATACAATATCAGTAAAATTTTTATATTAAGATCCTTTTAATACTTGCCAGCATGCTGGGAAGAGATGTCAAAACATTTCTTGAGTCTTTTCTAAAATCATAACCTTAATCATCCTACCAAAGTATGTGCATTCCTTTTTGATATAGCTACATGGTATTTTTGACAATGCAAAAACAAGATGTAACTTTTGGTGTTGACTTTAAATGTTTTTTCTATACTCCTTCCCAAATTGTTAACTTTAATTGTTACTTAATGTAAACTTTTTTTGTTTTTTTTTGGGGGGTGGGGAGTAAATAAAACCCAAGCAGTTACAGGCTGTGGTTTTTATAGAAAAGGAAAATATCCTTTCTTTTCAAGAGCAGTAGTAAGAATGAAATACAGTACTCTGTAAGAGTATACTGGCTTATGTAAAAAAAGCATAATCTTAAGAAAAGTCTGTATTTCTACCCCACCC
This sequence comes from Oenanthe melanoleuca, assembly GCF_029582105.1. NCBI lineage: Eukaryota > Metazoa > Chordata > Aves > Passeriformes > Muscicapidae > Oenanthe > Oenanthe melanoleuca. The sequence goes on from NC_079342.1 coordinate 11,990,709, forward strand.
CCCATCCCCACTCCTTTATCTCACAATTTTTCATTTGGAACGTGCAGGAGTTCATGTTGACATGCCCAAGATGAAAATCAAGTCTCACTCCCAGACAGTTACAACTCTTCCAGAAAACAACACGAGCACTCAAACCATGTCACGCACTTTTAAAAACCCGTCTCCTTTTTTGTTTTTGTTAACACTGATTGTTCAGCCCCAACTCTTTTTACAGGTTAGACGTATTTATAGCTCATACCTGAGACTGACCCACTGGGCATGTTCACACCACAATGCATGGGGGTATCTGGGAATCTCCAATCTCTGTCTTCAGCTGGAGAGGATGGGTCAGTGAGAATGACTTAGTGCTTAGCAAGAGCTGGAGGGGAGAGACAGGGAGCCGCAACAAGAGGCGGCTCTCTCTCCTGTCGGATCTCCAGGCTCCTGACACGACCCCCTCACAGAGCTCGCCCCGAGCTCCCCCCGGCTCTGCCCGCGCCCCCCGCCCGCCGCCGCCCCCTCGCCCCCCGCTCGCCCCGCGGAGCGCCGCCCCCGCCCGCGCCCCCCGCCCGCCCGCCCGCCCCCGGGGAGGGCCCTCCTCCCGCGCAGCCCTCCCGCCGCCGGCCGCCGCCGCAGCTCCCCCGGCCCGGCAGTGGCGGCGGGGGAGGAGGACGAGGACGTGGGTGAGAGGGGCTCCGTCCTGCGCCTAACAAAGAGGCCGCTGCCATTTTGAGACACGGCCGGGCCCCACGGCGGCAGCGGTGGCGGCGGCCGGGCCCTGCCCTAGCAGCGGGGGCGCGCCCTCACCTTCCCCGTAGTCCATGGCGGCGGCGGCGGGCGCTGCTGGCGGGAAGGCGGCGGCGGCTCCGGCGGCTCCCAATGGCGCCTTCTACCACAACGAGGCGAGGCGGGACCCGCGCGCCGCACGCACGGCCACGCCGGGCGGCGATTGGCTCGGCGGGCGCGTCACGTGAGCGGGCCGGCCTGCGGGGAGCGCGGGCCCGGGCCCGCCGCGCAGAGCGCCGCCCGCGGGGCCTGGCTCCGCTGGGTCACGAGGGAGGCTGCGCGGCGGCCATTTTGAGCCCTGGCAGCCGCCATTTTGTGTTCTGGCGTCTGGCCCTGTCATGCTTGAAGTCGCTGCAGGACGAGGAGTGGCTGGAAATCCACACCGTCACCCTCCCACACACGCCCCGTCAGCCCGGGGGAAGTGCCTCAGAATACACTACCCTGAAGTCCGGCAGTGCCTGCGGGGCTGAGCTCTCGGTGGCGTCCCTGCAGCTGCACACCCTGTCCATCGACCCTGCCAGTTACCAGTGTGGGCTGCTGCTGTGTTATGCAAACCAAGTGGCTTTACAAAATAAACTGTTTGTTTAAGAAATGCCATCTGTGATGCCCCCCTTTCATAGACCTCACAACACCGGGTTACCTAAGGAAGGAATTCTTCAGTGCATGGGTTATGAGACACTGGAATAGGTTGCCCAGAGAAGCTGTGGATGCCCAGTTTTGGTGGCACCACCCCTGGGCAGGGTTCAAGGCCAGCTTGGATAATGCCTTGAGCAACCTGGTCTAGTGGGAGGTGCTCCTGCTCCTGGAGGTGGGGGGTGAATGGGTAGGGTTGGCACTAGATGATCTTTAAGATCCTTTCCGACCCCTTAACATTCTATGATTCAGAAATTCTGTGATGCATCAGTCCCCAGACAAAGTATTTTGTTTCTGTAACAGGCTGCACTGAAACACTCAAAATGGCTGATGTTAAACACAGGCTTCATTTGAGGTAACACTGTGCTTCTCTATACAGCCAAAAGATTTCAAGAAACAAACTTTGCCCAGGCACATGATCATGCAAAAAATCCTCAACGATCTGTGTGAAGATCACATGAGGAGTATGCCACTCCTTAGAGTTTCTTAGTATTTTATACAACCCTGAAAGAAACAAAAAGTGAGGGGAGGAAAAAAGAAAAAAAAAAAAAAAAAAAAAAAAAAAATATATATATATATATATATATGAGATGTCAATGAGCAGATCTGGTACAGAAAACCTGGGAAAATGTCTCTGAGAACAGGCTGTGGGTGAACTTTCAGGCTGTGTGCAAAGCCAATCTCTCATGGCGTTTGATTTTTGTGGGGAATCAGGGCTTGCCGCAGTCCTGGCTGGCTGTAGCAGTTTCCCTTTGCCATCCTTAAAGCAAAGGAAGCTGCACCGCGGGCAGGCGCGGTGTGACCGGTGTGAGGGTCCCGGTGCGGCCGATGGAGCCGGCACAGTCGGCGGGCCGGGCTCTGGAGGGCAGCAGAGCCGAGCGCATGAGGCCGCGCCGGGCCAGCCCGGGAATCTGCTCAGGAACCTGCTCGGGAACCTGCTCGGGAACCTGCCCTCGGCCCTGACTGCCTGGCCCTGCCTGCCTGGCCCTGCCTGCCCTTGGCCCTGCCCACCTGGCCCTGCCTGCCCTCGGCCCTGCCTGCCTGGCCCTGCCCGCCTGGCCCTGCCTGCCCTCGGCCCTGCCTGCCCTCGGCCCTGCCCGCCTGGCCCTGCCCGCCTGGCCCTGCCTGCCCTCGGCCCTGCCTGCCTGGCCCTGCCCGCCTGGCCCTGCCTGCCTGGCCCTGCCCGCCTGGCCCTGCCTGCCCTCGGCCCTGCCTGCCCTCGGCCCTGCCCGCCTGGCCCTGCCCGCCTGGCCCTGCCTGCCTCTGCTCATCCGCAGGTGCACGGGCTTCGGCACCGCCACGGCCCCGAGGTGCAGATACCCCTCTACACACGCACACCTGACTAAGTTTCTTGCACCGAACGTGAGATTCATACAGGAGACGTTTTCCTGAATGTCCAGGGCTGTACATCTCGTGTTTGCGACACAGCGACCTCTTTTCTGCAGCCTTTTGTGCCGTGATGGTCCAGCCTGAACTGCAGACTTTGGATGGATTTGTTCAGTGCAGCTAATCGTTATTCAAAATAGACACAAAAATCCAGGAAACCTGATTATCTGAATCAATTACCCATAAGTCTATCAAGTAGTTTCCCTGGCACAAAACCTGTTGAGAGACTCAACAACTGAAAGTCTCTGGTTGGCTATGCAACTGTGTGAAAATGATGCTATGAAAAGCCAGTGTCCATAAAGAAGTCAGAGGAATCCTGCTTTATTCAAATAAAGGGAAAGTCCACTGGAGCACATGCCCACAGGTTTTCCCTCTCGAGATTTCAGAGGGCACATCCTCCTTTTATCCTAAACTCCCGGCTGCATGATGCTCTCTTCCTTTCCCCATTGCTGAGGTTCCAGGAAGGTACAGCCTTCCCTAACCATCTACCATGTATCCCCCCTAAACCAGTAATTTTACACCAAACTTCAGGCAGTCAAGCTTGTGCAGACCCACTTGTGTTTCAGAAGCCAAGCCTCTGGGCTCTGTAGCAAACCTGCTGCTTGAAATTAATAGAGACATTAAGACCTGTTTCAAAGATAGAAACACCCATACCTTCACCCATCACATTTTTTATAAAGACATTAGCATACATCTTCGCTATCACAACCTAATGGGACTATTGTTTAAAGGAGAGCAGGATTTATACGGAAATATAATTCTGAGAGGGAAGCTCAGAACAGGAGAATGTTAAAATGATAAGCATTATTATGAGATATTTAGGCCACAGGCCATAGACAAGGAAGGGAAAACCAGTGGTAGACCAGGGAAAACTAAAAAGATTGAGGTGCATTGGAAAAGGGGAATAAAAAGGACTATTTTCAGGGAAGCAGGCTGCTGGGCAGTATGCTTGTGTGATGAGCCCCATGGCTAATTGCCGCTGTCTGTCCAATCTTCTTTCCAAATTATGTTTTTATCTATTTTTCATGTGATTGATTGTGTCCTCTGTTCTGTGTCCATGCATAGGAGCTAATAATGAACTCCATGAGCAGTCACATGAGCAGCCTGGGAGTGCTGGGAGACCCTTGAAGAATTTTTCCCTATGCACATATCCTTAGAAGGAGGATCAGGCTATGCATGCTCCTGCATGCATGTTGAGGGTCTCCCACCAAAACTGAAATTGGGCAGGAGCAGCTCCAAGGCACCTAACACTCCTCATTTCATAGGAAAATTATGCCAAAATATATATTTTTGAATCTCTCCACTATTCTCCTAAAGCACATCTATTCTGTGACTAATCATGAGCAGATTTACTCATTAGAGTATACTAGACCACCGAGAATCACAGGCTTAAGCCTCTATAGTTTGTCATGTTAAAAATCTGAATTCGAAAAGTCAGAAACAGCCCCTGAAGAGATGAGTGGTTGTTAAAGTCAGCAGTTTCATATGGACTTCAGGAGGCTCTGTATTGGGCCCATGCACATCACGTTAAGATTACTTTAAATTTGTATGCAAATTTTAACTCCCTGGTGTTCCTGTGAAAACTACTGCTGTCCTGTGTGTCCTTTCATGGTCTGAAGCAGTTATTGACAACAGAGGTGGTTGTTATGGGGACAGGCATCTGTCAAAGAAATGAGGGTATGTGACAAAGAGAACACCTAATTATGAAAAATTTGTTTTCATACAGAGGAGGAAATATAGCCCTGAAAACACAGAGGTTTATTTGAGCTTACAGTCCCAGAACCAGAAGCTCCAAGAGAAGAAACTGGATCTGGGGGATGATCAAGACTATAGAGGTATAACATACAATATTTTGGATGCAATACAAACAGGTCAGCAAAAGCGTATTATTTTAGACTTAATTATGATCAATGGGCCACTGTTGGTTTCAGACTTCTTAAAACAAAGGCTCCTTCTTTCCTCCTTGCAGGGCTCCAAAAAGGAAAAAAATCTAAGCTAAGCAAAGTAAAACAAAATGGAGACATAAGAAGAGAAGGGGAACAGACCAGTATTGTACTTCATTTGTTCTCAATGATCAAAAACATGAATGTTTCAGTTCAGTGTAGAATCTCCCTGTGCAATCACATTCTGCTCTTGTATTCATGTTCTACTGCTTCCTTGTGTTTGTTTTCTCAGGGTTTGTTTTTTGTTGTTGTTTTTTGTTTTGTTTTGTTTTGTTTTTTGAGATTCTTCAGAACAGTACAGGGATAAGAGAACAAGAAGTGATTTTTTCCAAGAATAAACAGCAGCACAGTTACTGTGAAATACAGATCTTCTGCAGTTCAATACTGTGACTACCCACACCCTGTCCTCCTCTTCTCAAGTGCTGTGTTTTCCTCTGCCCTTTCTTTTAAAGCATTGTCTAAAACCTAAAGAAATTCTGTCAAACTACTATCAGTTGCTGCTAGCAGTGGTTAGCAACCAGGTACAACAATTGTGGAGGCCTAATACTAGCACAGTTTAATTGCAATGGAGTTGATCCACATCTCACTGAAAATAAGGGAGAGGGTTCTTCAGGCCTTTGATGAAAGCTTTCTCTGAACACTGTTCAGAGCAGGTGTACTGACATAATGTTTAAACCTACTGGAGTGCTTCTCTCTACCAGTACCTCTGTCCAGGGCCATTAAAGCAGTGTTCACAGCAGGGCTATATATATATGTTTATATATATGTATATATACAGAAATATTTAACATGGATGTCCATTGACAGTTCACATGTTCAGGAAGCAGCTTTCTTTGCATTTTAGGATGATGGGGGGTAGAGCAGGAATGTAAAAATTACATTACTTCTTTCTAGAACATGAAATCTAATCCCCTTTGTTTCTTCTTAGATATTAACATAGAAGCAGATCCTTCCATCCCAGCTTCACAGAAGAACCATGGTAACCATCCAGAGCCACAATGATTTCAAGGCTCTTATGTCTGTCATTACAGCATAAATCAGAGCCATAATACAGATTTCCAAGGCTCAAATATGCTCTCTGAATGTATATATGAGAACACAAGCATAAAAGATGCCCTAAAATTCAGCAGGAGGGAGTGGAAACATTCTAATGCAGAAACTAATAGTATTCTTTCCTCCAGGGAAAAATAAAATATAGATTAAAAATCAACCAAACTTAAAAAACCTCTTTATGTAGCTCCTTTAGAGGAAAAAGCCTTCAGGTGTTCTGTAACCCAGACCTGCTGGAGCTTGCATGCTGGATGGCCCTCTTTGCATGCTGGATCCTCAGCATCCCATCAGCAGCATGGGGACTTGCCAGAGACTCTCATTGATGGAACTCTTGGGCCACAGAGCACTGAAGTGAGGGTAACAAAACCCATCTCAAGGTTTGGTTTGGTTTTCAGCATGCTTGCCAACAGCTGGTTAGTTGGGAATAGAGAGAGGATATCAGCCTCATTATGACACAGCCCTAGAGAAGAAAGGATTTTTGCAGAACAACTTTCTAGTAATAGTCAAATTATTAGTGAAGTGCTTTACTTTTCTTGAATGCCAATTCAAGAAAACAAGCAATTATGCTTATTGCTTTTTATATCTACAGCTTGCTTTTACTTTACACTCCTTGGAATCCAGCTCTAGTTATTATCTAATCACACAGAAAAGTGCTGCAAGAGGTGTGTGGGACTCTGGTCAGGCTGTTTGCCTCCACACTGGGCAAGTCAGAGCTGTGTAGGTGCCCTAAGCAGGGACAGGACTGCAGTAGACATTGCTCTTCCCCTCTCAGTCAGGCCATTTATGTCCTGGAGCATTTCTTCCAGTTCCTTATTACATTCCCATTTGCTCCCATGTTAGAAATACCTGTGCCATACCCCTTCCTAACTTTCTCTTTCCTTAAAAAGAAAAAAAAAAAAAAAAAGCCAAACAAGACAATAAACTAACACAAACATGCATACTCATTGCTAGTATTTTTCAACCCTTCTGTAGAGGTAATTCTGTATAGAAAGAGCACAAGCCCTGTTCCTTTTATTTATGCTGCAGTAGGATTGGATATGGGTTTCCTACAGGAACTGTTCACAGAGGTACAGAACTGCCCACGTGCCTGTGCTTCCTTCCTCAAAACTGCCATGGAGTCACAGACACTTCAAAAATACATTTTAAAAAGTGGTGGAGGGGGAGAACAAAAAAACGTTGAGTGTGTATATATATTTACACTTGCAGGCCACTTTCTGAGCCTCCGCTCTTTGGTTTTATTCTTGCACTTTTCAGTGTGACTGAACAGCATTTTTCTCATTTTTAATGTATAGTTTTTAAAGCTCAAGTTTTCATGCTCTCTTAAGTCAGACTGCAGAGGTGTACAGCAAACACTGTTACAAGAGTTGTGATAGAATCACCAGAATGTCAGCATATGATTTGACATAACATTTCATGTATTTTTTTTCTGTGTTTTAAAAGTACTTCATGCCAGGAACAATTTCCACATGACCCAATACATCCTGCTATGAGAGAGCTCAGCATTTTTTCCTTTAAATTGTGTTATGTTGGTGTTACTGAAGGACCTAGAAGGATTTTTCCTATAGTGCAGGAAGGGAAAATTGCCCTGTGTTTTTGCTGGGTCTATGATACAGGGTGTACATCATGGAAGAAGCATGTACAACATGGGCAGTCAAATTTCCATGTAACAGTTTATTTCCAGGTTAGTGACATTTTATAGGGAACTGCTGCATAGTTTTATGAAAACAAGGCACATATGCAAAATCCTTTTAAAAAAGTGTAAGAGAAGAAAACAGCTACAGCTTCTTTCTCACACTGCATTCATGCATTCCCATGCACTTCAAGAATGACAGAAGTTTCAGCAAACCCTTTACTGTTCAAGGCTCATAAAACTTACATATGCTGCACATGTTTCTGCATCAGATTTGTGTATTTAGTGCATTTTCAACATGAAAATTTAATGCTGAAAATAACAATTGTCTTTGCTTCCCATTTGTTTTGCTTTGAATTAATCTACAGTGAGGAGCCTCACATACAAATATTGCGGTTTCTGTGAAATGTCAGATGATTACACACTCTGGTAGCTCAATAATTGTGCTGGTAAACTCACTTTGGAGCTTTGGTCTGGAGACAGGATAGGTTTATTCACTGCAAAAGGTGGCTGCTGTGCCACCCTCCATGTGTCAGCAGCCAAAGCAGCAGCTCTCAGGGTGTCATGGATTTGAGAGCCTTGGCATTGATGGAGGTCTCACATCCCCCAGCTCTTCCCTGGGAAAGAATTCTCTTTATGGTCTGAAAATGACTTGTGCCCTGGTAACTCTGCCTGCTCTGCAGTGCAGCTCTGCCTGCCAGGAGACAGCTTCTTCTGCTCAGGCCAAAGCAGCTCATCCAGAAAATGATAGGAAGCATCTGCTCATTAGCAGCTTGTCCTTCCTCCTCCTCTTGCACTGCAGTTGTTACTGTGGGTCTCAAGTCCTGGCATGAATGTAGAGATGCTCTGCAGAGCCTGTGCATATTCACCAGTCTGAGTATCTGTGTCTGTCAGTATGTCCTCCACAATATTTGAGAGCACTTTGAGAACAGTGCTGGCTGTCTCTCAAAAATCCTTGTGAAACAAGGTGCTCAGCTCACACCCACAAGCAAAGGACAGCTCAGGCTCCATGTGGGTCAGAGTCCAGGTGGGACTTGGATACCCCAGGAGCTGATGCAGGCTAGACTGGCTGTAGCTTTATCCTTGTATTATATTCAAGGAATTTTTCCTGCATTGTGCTTGTTCAGTGGAATTTGTATGCAGAGCTCCACAGCCACCTCAGAAAAGTGTGATTCATCAGATGGTATTTGAAAAGGTCCATCCCAGTGTCTGTCCCCTGGAAAACCCCTGGCTGTACCAGCAAAATTCTCTGGTGGCAGTGCTTCTGGAGATGGAATCCTGTTCCAGCAGGTATTCCAGCAGATACCCATACATCAATATTATCTTTTCAGTGTATTACTAACAAGCACTTTTAATTTACTCATCTAGAACAGGCTTTCAAGATTACAGAAAAGAAAATGGTTTCTGTGTTATTTCTGGAAGCTTATAATTTTTCCACATTCTCCTTTCCTCTGGGCACCACCTACCTTTGCATAATTTCATTAAGATGTATAAACTCTCCAAGATATATACCAGGGGAAGGAGAGCAAAAGCAGCAATAACAGAAAAAAACCACTGAAATATCACTTTCCATCCAAGTTACACAAAAAAAATTGCAAAATTCCTTGGCACCAGAAGCATGGGAAATCAGAGCCACCTACTAGCCAGTGAAGGTGGGGTTCCTGTGTGCACAGTCAGGGTTTGCCAGCAACAGTAGGAGAGATATTTTTACAGACATTTGAAGTAGAAAGTCTCAAGACCCTTTGCTGACATCCATCCCACTGCTGGTCAAGCCAATAAAAGGCAGCAGCACTGGAACTGTGCTGTGATCATACCCTGCCTTATCATGTAAGTTCAGCTCAAGTGAAAAGGTCAGAGATCTCTGTGTATTTTTTTTAAACACAGAAACTAAATCAACTTGCTGTTACATGTGAGACATCTAGGAGATCAACTGTAGGATGTAGGGTTTTGAATTAAAACTCGGTGTCTTCTCTGCCTGAGGATCTAAGTAAGAATAGGGAAAAAGAAAATGAAAGTTGTTTATGGAATCCTATAGCTGTGGAAGGTCTGATTCCTTCAGCAAATTAAAGAAGTTTGTAAGCTGAGCACAACCAAGGTAGTTCCCAATCTGCCCAGGATTCCTCCAGCCTAATGAGAGCTGTGCCAGAGCAACTGTGTCTCCATGATCTTCCACCAGTCCCCTCCTGAAAGAAGACATACAAGCTGTTGGTTTAAAGTTACTTTCCAGATGCTCTAAGTCCCAAGAAAGCAAAGCTATATATCAGCAGCTGTGGATATGGCATTGTCAGTTCTGGCTCTGGATTAAATCGATATGCTCACCATTCATGGGAAATGAAAATGAATTGATGGTTTTGGATCTTTTCCCAGCAGGCTGCTGTCCACTGCTCAGTGCCACTGCAATGAATGCCACCATCTGGCTCTCTTCTTCAGAACACACAGAGCAGAGCAAAGCAGTGACCTCCCTTCTCAGCTCCCTGTGTAGCTCTGGATCCGGGTGCCAGGGCAGGGCTGACCAGCCAAGTGCTCACTGCTCTTTCCCTGGCTGAGCCAGATCAGCAGAGACAGGGGCATAACATAAAGATTGGACTTTCTTTTCAGCCATGAGCATGTTTCTTTACTTGTAACTTGTGTCTGTAAATATTTATCCCCAAATGGCATCTGAAGATCCACATTCTATATGGTGTTTGTATTTTCTCTTGGTATGCCTGGAACAGTGAAAATCAGTAAAACAAAGGCAGTTCCACTTGCAGGAGTTTGAAGCTGTGGTATTTCCCCAATAACCACCCTATACACAGTGCTTTATTACTAAAGAGAACTGCACCAAAGTAAAAACATTAGCAGGGACTAATTCTGATCCTAGAGGTTGTAAAAAGATACTTACAGAAGCTGAAGGACTGGGTTGTGCAACCCTTGCAGCACTGAGCACTTACCTGAGCACAGCCAACCCATTGAGAAGGCCTGGCACAGAAATGTTCCCCACAATTCTGTAATTTCAATAGAATAACAAATTAGTTAATGAAGGATGGCAGCATCTCCAAAACGGCCTTGAATTTTAGAGAGTGGGGTTTTTTTCTGACAAAGTTAGCATAAATGTACAGTATCATCCTTTCAGGAAAAAAATGTTCTCCACATACTTATAGGGGGATACAGTAGAATGGTTCCTTCAGATGAGAAGTTTTGCACTAGATTTTATTAGGGAGGAAGAATGTAGCCGGAATTTTTCTTGTTCCAAATCAGCAGCAAAAAAGAAGAAACCAAAACAAAACCCACAGGGAAAAGAAAAACTGCAGATATTGTCAAACTTTTAGTAGGTTGAAATCAGAGCTACCATGCACAATGGCTCAAATCTGCAGTTTTCAAAAGAAGCATCTGGAAAAAAACAAGTTTCAATTAATTTTGAATGTGAAGCCAAAGAACATTTTGGCAAAAGAAAGAAGTCCTTTAAGAGGACTTCTTTAACCCTTTAAGAGGGGTTAGAACAGGAACAGTTCACCTCTGCCCCAGCTGGTGATGAAGCTCTGAGAAGCAGCCCAGGTTTTTAGATGATTGTTTCACTGGAGCTCATTTAACCACATGCTTTGTAAGACAGAGTTCCAGGAGGTGAGCAGTGAAGAGGCAGAACAGCCCTGAGAACAGTCAGCACATTGAACTGCAGGATTTCTTTGCTTTCTGTGATGTGTTAGGACCAGTTCCAAACTCCTCATAATCATTGCATTAATCTCCAAGCTGTGCCTCACTTCAACTCTGCAACATTAGAAACAGGAAATTTCCATCCCCTGGCCTTTGACAGCCACTGCCTTTGTGCAAAACCTCACAGAAGGAAACAAGAGCTGCATCTCCAAATGTCGTGACTGCTCCAGGAGACAGTAAGAGTCTGTCTGCTCAGTCTGAAAAAACCTTTGCATTTGTAAGCCAGCTCAAAAGAGCTGCACAACGCTTGGCTCATTCTGCCCCCAGATCAGCACACCCCTCAGCAGCCCACAGCATGCAGTGGGGTGGAGGAGCCTGTCTGGGCCCTTTTGTGGGCAGAGCTCTGGAGAGACAAATCAGCAAAGCCAGGCAGCAGCCATCCATCCCTTCCTCTCCATGTGTCAGAGCACAGGGACATGCCTGCCATGGTCAGGGAGGATGGGAGTATCTGGCAGCCCATTCTCCCCCTCTGTAGCAGGAGTAGGACTCAAATATCCTCTGCCAGCAGTGACTGAAGTCCCATCCTTGTTTCCTGCACAGGAGCCCATGCTGGAGCCAGTCCTGGAATGCCTGGAAAGCTCAGATCACTTAGGAACCAGCATATGATGGAGCATCCTGCAAGCAGCAGGGGGGAAAGGGGGAAGGGGGTCCTGCCAGGGAGGAGCCCTCAAACAGGGAACATGCACCATCTGTTTGTGTGACACAATCAAAGAAGTATCTGTCAAAGGCTGTGGCTTACACCAAGGAGTAAAACCTCTCCCCTCTGAGCAGATGGTGCTTGTGTGCCACACTGCTGGCTGGTCTGGAAAAAGCAAAATAAGGATGTGCTCTGAAGGATGGGCAAAAACAAGACAGAGAAGGACTGGGAATTTTGCTTCCCTATCACAGAAAGTTATCCTAAGCAGCCTGTAATAAAGGTGTCAGGATGGAGGAACTGAAGCAATGCTTGAGGCTGGCAGCCATCCTGTGTGCTCTGCAGTGTGAGCACTTTGTAGTTCTGGTCCCTTCTGATGGGAAGAAGCTCTCCACCAGAGCAAAGGAGGTGCTGCAGATCATAGGGAAATCAGGGCAAAAGCCAGGGCTATGCCACAGCAAAGGTGGTTTCCATGTATTTGCTAATCTCATGCTCCATGGGAGTTCTCTCCCATGAACTTCCTTTGCATCCTCTTGAGACTAAGAAAACTCATATCATCCCCAATATCCTGTAGCAAGGCATTTCACAGCAGTAAACCTCCTAAACAGCACCACAGCAAAATACTTTTGAACTAAAGTAAGTGCTCAGAGTTGTTTTTCTTCCCCAAAATGTGTCATTCAGAGTTACTGACAGGAAGAGACACCCCTGCAAGCACTGGGGCTGCTGAGGGCCAATGATCTTGGGGCTCAGGGCATTTTTAACCCAAGTTCTTGTAAACAGCCCAGCCCCACTACACACCACAGCATGGGAAATCCATTCCAAGCACCCACCTGCTCCCCTCTCACACACTGAGGAGCAGCAGCTCACACTGAGCCCCATTAGCTGTGGAACACTGCAAATCCTGAGGCCAGCAGGGTAACAAGTGCAGAACCAGCATCTACACACTTTTTTCCACATCACACAGGACTGATGTAGTTTTATAATACCCAGTGCCTAGTCCAGTTTGCATCTGTCCATTCATCCTTTAAGCTTCTTTGAACTCCAGTCTTGCACACAGCTAATCACACCACCACCATTTTGCTAATAATAGCAGCAGCCCTTCAGGCTGCCAGGAGCACTGACTGCTGCCTGTCCAAACCACAGTGATGCCACATCTCTGAGTCTCCATTACCAGACCCTTCTCAGTCTGGTGAGGAGAGAGCAGCAGAATGTAAAGCTGAAATGCTCATTTTTGGAGCCTCAGATCCTCAACAAGGCTGTTCAGTGTTTCCCAAGCCATGCTGTCTGCTGCGAGCTCCTCTGGGGCACTCAGCAGTTAGAAGCCCTGTAAAGAATGCTAAAAGCATTTAATTAAACAAATATATTCAGAGTTAAAGATGTTGCTAAGGATTATCAATGCAAGAGCAAACACAAACGAAGCTCCAAAGGCACAAGGACCTGTACACAGGGCAGTAACCCTGCCTGCCTTCCTCTGAAATTGCCTTTCACAGTGGGTGCAATTCCTCTGTGGGGCAGCTCCTTCAGAGACACCCTGGCTGGGAGCACACCTGCTGTTCTGGGGTAGAGGGGCCAAGATTCACTTGACTTCCTGGCAGGGAGGAGAAAGGCAGGTTTCAAACCATGCTGTAGCTGCTGTCTACATGATTATTTTACAGTCTTTTAATTACTTCAGAAAAATGTTTTAATTAAGACCTCTTCTGCAGAGTTCTAGTTCAAAACTGCAGCCTGTCAGTTTTACTGGTCCTAAACTGAAAGGAGGTCCTTGAGAGAGGACATGCTAAAGCTCCTTTGTGCAATGCCTCTGTGGAGTGCTGGAGCTGACCTGTCTTCCAGACATGACACTGAATCACTGGGGCTCAGATCAGCAGCACCTGGGGAAAACACCCCTGCTCTGGGTGAAGGCTGCAGCTCAGAAGGTTTGAGGAACATTCCCAAGTACTATTATTCATTCACACAAGTGCTGACTCGCAGGGACAGCACCACCACACACACACTCAATTTTAAAGCCAATTTACTTAACTAGATTTTAGTACAAAGGCAGCTAGAAACCTATCTCATTCTCCTGGGTCAGTTCATGCTGGCATTTTCTTATGTCTCAAATACAGAAATTGTTAGTGACAGTGAGCAATTTACAACCCAGCTGGCCTTTGCCTTTTGTTAGGCACATTTCACAATTTCAGTAGCTTAAAACCCAAGTCCCTGAAAGGCACCTGGTTTCCAGCTCTGCTGTGCATTACAGCCCTGCAGACCTGGGTACATTCTCAGAGTCTCCACTTGCCAGCATTTTACATCCATAGGACATTCTTGCAGCTACAGTGTGGGAACACTTCACAATAAAACTCTCATGATAGGTAATAACCTGGAGGGCTTGGAGACCTACCACCATTTTTGGATGTATCCCCTGGAGCTCAGAGAAGCCAAAGAGCAAATGAGGGCAGCAGACCCTGTGCAACATCCTGCCACTGCCTGACCAGCCACCAGACCTTGCAGAATGGCCTCTGAATTCCCTTTCCAAGGAGGGCACCAGAAGTCATGCCCAGGTGGAGGGCTGGGCAAACCAGCCATTGTGTGACACTGCTGCTCCTGGGGAGTCTCCTTCTGGCTGTGTGTCCATCCTCTGTGTCAGGGCTCCACACTGGGACGCCTCAGCCCACATCCCACATCCCATCACAGACACCACCGTTTTATCAAACTTGGTCAACTGAGAGGAGAGAAACAGGAGTCCCAAACCACACCCAAACAAGAAAGGCTGAAGGAAGAGGTTTAACCCAAGGCAGAGAGAAAAAAAGGGTGGAGGAGAAGCACTCACTGCAGGAGAGGCTGTGACAATCACCAGGTGTTCTCTGCATCCTCTGTGAACAGGTTAGAAACACACAACCCAATTTCCAACAAAGATATGGGAGGCTCTTGAGACACAAAACTGCAGGAGCCATGGGGCTGCCTATGGAAGATGCAATTTAAGGATGTTATGGCAAGCTTTTCCTTGGAAGGCTGCAGGAAGAACGTGGTTCCCAGCAGCTGTGTGAGCTGGAAGTGGACAGGACCCTGCCAGCCCCAGCACTGCCAGCAGCAGAGTGGAGTGGGAGGCTGGGGGGAGCCTGGAGCCCTGCTGTGCTGGCAGAGCCCTGCCCAGGCAGATATCACCTGCCAACCAGGAGGGACAATCCCTTCTGGGGAAGCTGCAGCTCCCAGATTAGACTCTGGCCCTGATAGTGCCAGGGTTTCCCTGCAGGGTGAGCACGCAGCAGGGCAGGGGTGCAGCTCGTGCTAGGGCCCTGCTGGGGAAGTGCCAGCACGAGCTTATCACAGAGACTTGCACAGGAGCAGAGGGGAAGGACAGCATGCCAGCATGCCCTCTGCCTCTCAGAGCACACAGATGTGAAGAAACAAAATAGAAAAAATACAGGCAAAGTCATTAAGTGCCCTGAGAATTTGAACTTAGCTCTAGGCAGAAGCACCTGTAACTGCATTCCAGATTTTACACTATCTAAAAGTTCTGAAATGTCAAGCCAGAGGTGAGGGCTCTACCTCTTCTCAGGACCATTTATTCCCCTTCTCTCCCACTCATCCTGCATTTCCTCCTATTATCAAATCCCCATCTTTCAGAAACACTGCATGTTTCATTCAACAGTGTTCCCTTTATTTTGTGGCTAAGGGCACACTCTTTCTTGTACAGCATCTCCCTTAGATGCCTCAGGAGTGAGGTAAATCTGGCTTCCCCAGAAGAGCAGACCCTCCGTGGGGTGCTGGCAGCAGCCACAACACCCAGAGCACCTCCAGCAACACTCTTTGGGGTAAGCCTGCCTGGCCCAGGCCAGCAACTGTGGCTCTGGAGTTGCTGCAGCATGGTGTTAGGGAAAATGGTTCTAAAATCCATTTTTACAAACCACGCGAAGCAGCAAAAATACCCAGAACTGGTTAGCAGAACAGCAACATGTTCGTGCATTTATTTTTAATGGTCTACACAACCCAGTCCTAACTTGAAATTTTATTGTTTATGGGCACAGCATGTTCATTTTATGGGAACAGACCTGCTCTGTGCTGGAAGACTTCCTGCAAGCAACTGTGGTGTTAATTTAGAAGATGGCTTTCTTCCCAAACAGTCATCATTAAACCAATAACCCTGTGTTACCTCCAGCATCAAGGGGCAGTGTGCTGTAGGAGGCAAGACAGAACAAATGTCCCAGCGATAGTAATTGCAAAAGGGCTTCGGGGCTGTTCTCTTCAGGGAAGGGAGAGAGATGCAGCCTGGCCAAACTCCAGGCTGTGTGGTTTTAAAGATCCCCACTTGAGTTGTATTGTGTTAATGTGCAGCTTTACAGAGCTGCCACTTCTGCACCCATGCCTGGCTGAGTTACAGGGACTATTTTCAGCATCTCAGCCAGAAATGACATCTCTCATGACTTTTATCGTGGAATGAGTGCTTGTTTGTAATCAGCTTGGAAAATCTGTTTCTGAGCTTAATTCTAAAGGCTCATCTTTGCTACAGAAACAACTGTACTCAGTGACACAGTGTACCCTCCCTTGAGCAGCATGGGGAATGATTTGTGTCCTGGGAAATTGGTCACAGCATAAACCCACAGGGTTTTGCAACCTCAGTGTTTGATGCCTTTGGTTTGAGTGTTGAACACACTGTATAAGCACAAGCGAACAGCCTGAACTAGGAACACTTCAATAGTGCTGAAATGCTAATCATGTGGGTAATGCTGTAAGTTAATCATTAGTTTGTGCAGTAATTTTATCAATTCACAGAGGGAGGCAAGGGATTAATGTCAGGGTCAAAATCACAACAGAATTTGTCTCAAATCTTTCCATTTTGGTAATCTTAAGGATCAATTTGCGTGTTCCTACAGCAAACTTGCTCAAGAAACTTTTTATTTAAATGCCTCCATCAAATGTCTTTCTGGAGAAACAAAGCACCCAGGCTTTGCAAGGGCAAGGTCTCCAGCCTAAGACAAGGCAGACCAGTCATGGATGCACTGCACCGTGGTTGGCCCTGCTGTCGCTGGAGAACACAACTGCCAGCACTGGATCTGTAACTGAACTGATGCAAACTGTCCCTCAGGGCTTTTTCAAAGGAATCCTAAACTTCAGTCCTCCCAAGCTGCTTGGGATGCAACATATCTACACCTCTGCAAACAAACAGGTCAATATATTTCTAAGCATTTGGTTTGGCTTAAACAGAGCATTAGCAGTTGTCTTGCTGTATTTCTACAATGAAATGATTTAAGTAAACAGCTTGCCTAGAGAGGAGGCATTTCCATCACTGTCTCACCCATCCTAATATTGACAAACCTCTGACAGGAATGAGTAAGGGAACCTTATTTCTGCTTGAGGCAGGGTGGCAGGCTTGAAGACATCCTGAGGTATCTTCTAGTCCTGCCCAGACTGATGATGGTTTGCTGTCTAAATTAAATTGTGCTGGGATCACACTTTAGAAACACATTGACAGGGCTCTGCCATGCAGCTAATGATGAGACTGCCTCTGCCTCTTGAATCTTTCTAGTGACATAATTTCTGCATGATTTGCGTTTTCCATCATCATTCAGGCATTTTACTTCCCTTAAAGAATCCACAGCTTATAGACAGGAAGTGTTTTCAATATCCTTTACCCCAGGTGAGGAGAAGGCTGTACCAAACCTTAAAGTAGGTGTCAAGTCACAGGCTTAGCCTCCCTCCTTGCTGTGGACTGAAAAGCAGTGCCATGCTCCAGAGTGGCTTTGAGGCCACTATACATTATTTAACATTGCATAGAAAATAATTCCATCACACTGGGTGACAGCTGCCCAGATAAGCTCCCCTCAGACCAGTGCCACTGTGCCCCATGGCTCTGCTCTCCTCACCCCACTGTGCCACTGTGCCCCATGGCTGTGCTATCAATACCACAATCCCTCAGCAAATCCAATACTTTTGTTCTCATGTTTAGCACCCTCACAGGGCTGCCACCTGAAGACTCAACAGAAACCCTGTTTTTCATGTTCACAAAAAGCTGCAGAAGGTTACATGTGGGACTGTCAAGTTTCCTGCTCAACTCTCTGTCTTGAGAACTGAGAAGTCTGAAAGCCAGAATCTGCAAGAAATGAGAATGACAGTCAACACCACAGCTGTAGAAGCATCTGCCTTGTTTAACTTGACTTTATGTAAAGGAATCACAATCTAATCCATTGCCGTCATGTAACCATACACCACTAATTTCTCTGCACATCCATGGAAACACAATATACAGCTATTTCTCTAAGATTTTTATTAAGCATGCAGTCCACAAAGCAGAACCCTCATACTCAAACATGATGTACAGTGCCTGGGCATCCTGCTTTGCCACCAGAGAGGGCAGCTCAGGACTGCAAAGCCATTTGTGTAGCAGCAGAGAGCCTTTTATGAGTGTCAGCATCTTCCCTTACACCAAGAGGCTTGATACCTGCCCATAGTTCAGTCTGCATCACTGGAAGCAGTTTCCAAAAGGTCAGTTAATTGGAAAACTAAAGGATCTTTCCCAAAATGAGTTACTGTGGCAGAAGCAAACAGAATGGGCAATTTCCTACTTCCTCTCATTTGAACAAACACAGGTTTTTCTTCCAGGGCCATACGTGTGTTCTGCAGAATTCAATTAACCAAATAAAAACAGTGGTAGGTCATTTTGATAGTGTACATGGAAAAAAAAAAAAAAGAAAATTTTTTCTAAAGTACAGTATTCTAGATAGAAACATACCTACAGGATTTACTGGGAGCAGCAATTCATACCTCTTCCTTCTTAGAGTACAGGCACCACAGAAAAGTTCAGCATGAGGTACTTGAAATCAGACCTTTTACTATGCAAACACACTTTTCACCCATTAAAAAAATAGATTAGAGGAAGATATAAACATCTTATTTATTAAATCAAATAGAAATGCAAAATATATTTCACATGCCTTACATGGAAAAGAGATGAACTTCCAAGACTTTAAAGCAAAACTGTGTCAGTTGACACGCAGGAAACAGGAACATTATAAACAGTCACAAAGAGGAGGAAGGACTGGGGGGAGGTGACATTGGGCTGCTGGGCAGTTCCTCCTCACTCTGAGAAAGATCTCCTAAAAACAAGAATGAAGTTTATGCTAAGCAAACATTAGAAGCCTGAAATTAATTTTAACATACACTTATTTTGGAGGAAATTGTCTAAAGAAGTACAGTTGGCTACTAACTAGTTAGAACAGTGGTCTAAGTATATAATGGTATGTATACCATACTCATTAAGTGGACATGGGTTTAATTTTTAAGTATACCATTGTCCTATGAAATAGACATGAGTTTATTTTTTGAACATCAGTAGGGCAACCAGGAGAAACACCAAAAACACCTTTTAAAAACTAGATCAATACACAGCCACGTTCTGAGCAACTCTGCTATTAAAAAAGGGAAAGAAGATGAAAAATAGAACTATTTTCTAAATATTTTAATAATTTTGTCATCCTCCAACTCTTCCTCCCTCCTACACAGAATTTCTTGGAAACTGAAATGACACTCAACAGCAAATACAAAGCATACACCAATAGTATAGTCCACAGTTTTTCTAAAGAGTCAATAGTCCAGCAATTTTAAAGTGATCTATGTGCAAAAAATAAACAAATGAAAGAGTTTCTTAAAAAAAGAAAAGTCTGCTGCAGTCTTAACTTCTACTTTAAAAAAAGAATCTGAGGATTAGCTCTAAGTTTCCCAGTGGAGGACAGATCAGTAACTCAAAGTACTCTGCCTAACCTGTGACTTGGTGTTGCAAAACTGTCAACATCCCAAGTTTACTACCTGCTGGCAAGTGGAAAACAGACTGTATCCCCATGAGAAATAGGAAAACCACTATTCATAAACTGGTCTTCTGAGATACATAAACATATGGCGCAGGTATGTATTCAGAGACTGCTACCTACAGCTGAGAAGCGTCCTCCCAGCATGACTAACAGTAAATTATTAACAATAAAATGTGCAAGACTTCTAAGAGCAGTATTTGAAATGTTCCTGCCTGCTCAATGCCTCTAGGCCTAAACTATCTGCTCATTAATAGTGGTGTAAGTCAGGGCAGCTCTGGTGAAGTTACAGTAGAAATCACTGAGCATGAGGATTTCTGTGTGAGAAGAACAGTCCCTTGAACTACAGACTAGTTCAGTCCTGACCACACTACAATAGGGAATTGTGTTTAAACCATGAGTAATCGTGCAATCATCTCCCAGCATAGTACTTCTTTTCTGCACACATGGAATGTAAATGACTGAGATTTACAACTGATGATTTTGCAGATTTAATGGATTATATTTCTCTAATGGTTCTGGCAATGCAAACTCAATTTAAAAAAACACCAAAAAGGCAAAAAAAAAAAAAAATCCCAAGCTCACTGCTGTCTACTTTTTTCTTCATTGGATGACTTATCTGGCACACAGGATTTCTAACAGTAAGTAAGTGTTCAAAGATATCCAATTAGTTGGGCTGGGGTATGGTAAAGTCCAGGTGTGGACACCAAAACAGGTGATAAAGCTTAAGCACAGTTGAGTGAAAAAGCAGATTTTATGTCTGTTATTAGTCTAGCAAATGGAGATGATGCCCCACATCCTAAGCAAGGGCTGTGAAACAGAACAATCATCAACTCATAAATGCCTTGAGTTTTCCAGATAAAAACTCAGAAGAGCAAAACATGAGCAGTAAAGTCACTTGGTGTTTAACGGCTTTCAAAGTCACCTTCCAAAATGGTTCAGACATCAAAACTATCTCCAGCTTGAAAGCCATGTGGCAATATTCTCCCTTTTGCCACCCACTGCTGCATGGGACAGAGGAGCATTATGGAGGCTGAGGGGACACCAGCTGCAGGAAGGTGCCCAGCCTTTGCCAGTGTGAAGGACCAGCACACCAGTCCACAGAATGAATCTCAGCCAAAAACATGAAGCCTTGAGAAGGAGAATGAAGGCAAACACACTTAGCCTGATGCAAAACACTGAAGTACTGCAGAGTGTCCAGAGAAGGGCAGTGGAGCTGGTGAAGGGTCTGGAACACAAGTCCTGTTAGGACTGGCTGAGGGAGCTGGGGGTGTTGAGCCTGGAGAAAATGAGGCTCAGAGGGACCCTGATCACTCCCTACAACTACCTGAAAGGATGGTGTAGAGAGGTGGGGGTCAGTCTTTTCTCCCAGGTAACAAGCAATAGCACAAAAGGACAAAAGTTGTGCTAAGAAAGGTTTAGATTATTAGGAAAATTTTTTTCACTGAAAGAGTTGTCAAACATTGGAATAGGCTGCCTAGGAAATGGTGGAATCACCACCCTCAGAAGCTCTCAACAAAAGCGCAGACATGGTGATTAGGGACATGGTGGACCTGGCAGTGTCAGGTTAATGGTTGGACTTGATGATCTTACAGGTCTTTGCCAACCTAAATGATTCTATGAAACCACAAATCTTAATGCAGGAAAATGGTGGTTGTGGTGCAGTTCAAATCACAGCCAAGCTGGTTTCATTTGCCAAGGATAGCTGAACACTAACAACACAATTCAATGTGTTTCAAGTGCTGTTAGCCCATACCACATACATTTAGCCTTGGTTTGTCTCCCCATAATGCACTAAAGTAAAACCAGACCTTAAGGAATAACTTGCATAGTAAGAAAAGGTCATCAATTTAATCATTTACTTTAAGCAGGCAAGCAAATTTGTAAACATTCAAAAGCGGCAGCATCCAAGTTACAAACAATTTAAGGAAAAAAGAATTGAGATTATTAAGGTTCTTTATCCTCTCAAAAATTTTGGAAATGAACTTTTAAAACACTGCAAACATTGAACACTCAGTTGCACTTCTTCTAATCCTGCTAGTAATTCTGCCTTCCAAGGAATTCTGCTTTCTAAAACACATGATCTCACAATTGCCATACTTCTCAGCATTTGCCGTTTGGAAGTCAGCTACCAGAGCATTTCACCTCAGTCTAAATCCCATTAGCAAAGGGAATGCCTGTGTCTTGATTCAACACCTCTTTAACTTCTGAGGGTAAAGTGTCAAAGAGGTGATCTTCCACTACGAGCCCGCTTTTCCTGAGAAGCTGACACTGCCCCAGCGTAGCTGGCAGACGGTCCAAGCAGTTTCCCTTCAGTTCCAGGTAAGTCAGCTGCAACAGCTGGCTTACTTTATCTGGGATTGAGGTAATACAGTTTTGTCCCAGACTCAAAGTCCTCAATTTAACACATTTAAACAATTGTTTTGGCAAAACGTCGACTTTGTTTCCTGTGATGTGAAAATGCTGAAGATTTTGAAGCAAACCTATTTCTACTGGAATCACCGCAATGGAGTTGTAGCTTACATCCAAACACCTAAGCTTCTGTAAACTGAACACTGCGGCAGGTAAGGTTTCAAGTTTGTTATTGGAGAGATAGAGAGATTCCAAATTCTTTACGTGGGTAATGGATGAAGGAATGCTGACTATTTTATTGTGCCACAGCTTTAAACAAGTCAATCTTTTTAAATGCTGGAAACTGATGATTTCTTCAATTGTGCGTATGCTATTAGACTTTAAATCCAGTTCCTGTAAGTTAGAGAGACTGAAGATGGCATGGGGAATTCTCTCCAGTTCACAGTTCTGCAGTTCCAACTCTGCAACATTTGTCATTTTCTTAAGGCTATTGAGTACCACAAGCTTAGTGCCATCATTATGAATGACTAGTTTTGTCAGATGTGGTGCTACATCTGTGATATTGGGGGGAATTTTGGTCAAATTGCTCTTCACGTGGAGAATTTTAAGGTGTCTCAGCTCTCTAAGAGATTCGAGCCCTATCATTTTATTATTTTCAGAGTTCAAGTTGCCTATCAAATACAATTCACGGAGGGTTTTGAGCAAATACACCCAGGCAGGAATTTCTGCAACATCTGTGAATTTCACATGAAGGCATCTCAAGTGGTCCCGGAGGAAGCTGAAGGCAGTCTGCTCAACCTTCGCAGGGCAGTGGTACAGATGAAGCTCCTGAAGATTCGTCATCTGGGAAATTTTGGCTGTAATTTTGGCTTCAGGAATCAGCTCCAGTTTCAAGACATCCAGATCTGTCAGATCAAACACTGCATCGGGGACTCCCGAGAGCATGAAGAGATGCAGCTCCTGCTTGTCCTGGGCGTTGCGGGAGACGTGCTGCCGAAGCTTCTCGTAAGTCCACTCGTGGTTCAAACTGATCCCGCGCAGCTTGTTCTCGCTCACCTCTGACAAAAACACACCAAATCGCTTGGAATACAGCTGGTCATACTGATCCACCATGTGCAAGAGAAAGGCAAAATCGTTTTTGACGTCAGGGATATCGCTGAAGCTGCTCTCTTCTCTGACCTTTTCAAAAGAGTATTCTTTTAAAGGTATTCGGAACAGCCAGAAAAGCGTGTAGAGGCAGATAAAGCCATAGACACAGATAAGGGAAATATAGCTGATGAGCAGCTTCTTCAGCATATAAGCCATATTGTGTGTACATTCAAACTGTGTGTAGCCAATCAGGTGTTCCACTTTTGGGTTGCAGATGTGTTCAAAACTGATGGTGTTGACAAAGTTTGCAGTATAGCAGAGAATAAATATGAACTTGACAGTCTTGATGACAGTCTGGCCAACATAGAGCTTATAAATCAGATCACTGTCCTCCACGTGAGCCCGGAACTTACGGACCTTCTCAAAGAGTGCCTTGGCTTGTTCCCCATCCTTCTTATCTAAGATCGTGACACTGGGAATCTCGATCATCGGCTTGTCGGCTGAAAACTTGAAGCCAGATTTGGTTATCATGGGAGTGCTAGCACTTGGGCTTCCTTCATCACTGCTGGTGGAAACATACTTGGGAAGGGACTGGGCACCAGTTAATCTCTGTTTGTTCTCCTCAGAGTCCTCACATGCCGTTTCTGACAATGCTTTTGTAGTCCAAGGAGACTCAAAGCACTTCCCCAATATAGACACAAAGTGCTCAATTTTTGAGCAAGTCTTAGGATACTTGAACCAAAAATTACTACTGACTATTAAAATGATAGTATGGATGAGAACAAGATAGGGAAAATACTTTGAGTACCAAGGAAGAGCCAAATGATAGCACATCTGGTTAATAAATACGTACTGCTGAAAATCCAAATTTGTTTTACGGCCTGAGGAATCTTTCTGCTCCTTCTTCAGCTCCTGGCCTGATTCAGTGGGTTGATACTGAGAAGAGGTAGCTCTGCTCAGAAGAATGTCAGGTGCTACAGTGGTGGGACTTTCGAAGGAAACAGTTCTCACTGATGTTTCTTCTTGAACAGTGGTTGTTTCAACAGTGGTAAAGTCAGCCTTCCCTGCTGTATCAGGCTGCACCTTTGGATTTACAGTAGACTGCAAAACTGGCAAGCAGACCACCTGGTCTTTTGTCAGCTGCATGGTTCCAGCAAAAATGGCAACCATTAACATAACCACAGCGAGATAATCCATAAATACATCCCACCATGGTTTCAAGATACGGTAAGTTGGCTGGATGTCACTGAGCGATGCAACTTCTGCAAGGGTAAACATTCCTACAAGAGAACAAAGACAAAATCAGAATTGTTGACTGGGACATTAATTTTACCATATAAAAACAATCCCAGCATGACACACAAGTCCCTCAGAAGGTTTTGCTTTTTCTTATGGTTTTTTGCCTGTCACATGCTATCCATCATTCCACTTAGCAGTTTTTCCAAAGGATACGACCGAAACAATGAGGTATTTTAGCAAAACAGAAGACTTCCCACTTCAGGCTAGATCATGTTTGTGTATCTTTGACACTTCACAGCACCAAAGCCTGCTCTGTGCATGTGAAATATCTGAAAGATATAATACTGTAGCTGATATGTATTTAAAAAAGGAAGAGCAACAATAGACTATACAGCACAAAATCCAGTTCTGTAAAAATGACTGCTTGAGTCTGAGCATATAAAATCCAATACTAACAGTACCTTGCATTTAAACAAGCATTTAAAATAGTATTTTTCTAAATGCTTTGCACTCTGCTCATGACTTGGACAGCACACTTTAGGTCCTGTTGTCAACAAGGTCTCTCATTTTATTTTCATTTAGCACAAGACAGTATCTTCCACTCCTTCCTCCTGAGCATCCACAGGTGACTTACCAGATTGATTGGTTCCTTTCCATTTTAAGTATCACTGCACAAGTGAAAGCCTCATAGCTACTATGTGAACATTTGGCACAATCTCTTCTAACATACTTGGACATTGTAAAGTAAAAACATTGGACGGGGCCCTGAGCAACCTGATCTAGTGAGTGGCATCCCTGCCCACGGCAGGGGTGTTGGAACTAGATACTATTTTTAGGAACCTTCCAATCCAAACCATTTATTCTATGACTGGACTAAATATTAGTCCATATTACAGTCCAACTGTATACATTTTTCTCCCCAATTGATTTAACCCAGCTAACCAAGAACAAACCCCACAATTCTTTCTTAATATAAAGGGCAAAACATTTTTTCAGACTATCATCACAGCCTAGTGATCACAGGAAGCTGGTTAGTACAGGTAGGACAGGAGCTGACTGCAAGGCTTTCACTTTGTCTTAAATATATATGTGTGTGAGACAAAGCAGCAAACTGACCACATGAGGATCCAAATCTCTCTGCAGCTTTAAATAATTTGCTTTGCTTTTTGTTTTGACAAATACGGAGGAATCAACTTATCAGCTTTAAAAAAAACAACTTCCTGTGCATGCAGGATGTGGTAAAATGATCATTTTGACTGCTGAATGTGTGGCCCAAATTTGCCATTTCTGAAGAAAAATAGCTTGCTTGTGTGCACACATGCAGCTGGGAAGGAGACAGCATGTACACTATCCCACAGAGTCTGTCTCCCTTTGCTTGGGTGATGAACAGCTTAGCAGAGCCCAAGGAGATCAAAGCAGGGAGAATTCAAATAGACACAGAATTCAAATACCAGCAATTGCCTATATGGTCAAAGCCATGCACTAGCACCCCTCCATCCCCACAGCAGTGTAAGCAGCTCCCACTTCTCAGTCTGTGGGAAAGGCCAGCACTTGTCTGTACTACCACAGAGCTCAGGATCCAAGTGTCTCCTCCAGCACAGGGAGACAGCCAGCCCCTGCCCTCCCACACTGCTCCCAGAAGCTTTCACCAGTCTTGCACACCAAGCCTGGGATCTGGTGGAGGCAGCCAGAGAGGGAAGGACTTTATCGCACTGCAGCACTCATCTCCGTGCTCTTGGCACAGCTGCCAAAATTTAAGTTAGGGCTGAGTTTCTCAGGGAGTCAGCAGAAGGAGCTTCCAGTTCTCACCTTCTTTATTTTCCAGTGGGCATATGAATGTCAAATACTCCTCCCCATCAGAAGTTTTTGAGGTCTTACAGTCCCAGCTCCACAAGGACCCCCTTGCTGAGAGTTCCGAGGCAGCCCCTCACCCCTGCAGGGCGCAGCCGCAGCACCAAGCGCTGAAGGAGACAGTGACACCCCAGCTGCACAGCCTGGCAGTGCCTTGGTGGAACTGAGCTACAGCTCCCATCCTCAGTGTCCCCAGGGCTTCACCTACACCCAGTCACAGCACGACTGCTTGCTCCAGAACTACCACCTGACATTTGACATCTAAACAACAACAAATTAATTAATTAATGTGTGCAAACGAACAGCATTAGCCATTTGTGCTAATGTGAAGAGATGGATATAAAGGGACCCTCCTAACTCCTGGGGCCTGACTGCCTGGCACCTGCCCAGAACAGGAGAACCACAAACCAACAGAGAGGGGATTTTTTTCCCCTGAATGGATTTTTCCTTTCCAGGAAGCTCTCTGGAAGGCATTCTGTTGATCTCCACGCTGTTTGCACTGTGGTCTCACCTACCTTGGCTGCCACAAGAACTTCTCTGCCAGCAGGAGAGCACAAAGGCAGAGGCAGAGCGAGGCCAAGGCAGCCCAGCTCACACAGCCACGGCCGTGCAGGGAGAGCAGGGAGGAGGAGAGGGAACAAACACAGCTCCTGCCACTGCTCCTTCCTCTGGGCCAGCCTTTCTCTCAACTCTGCACCGCCCAACTACCTGGGAAGTTACCTCACTGTGGCCTGGGGCATGGCCTCCAGAACTCCTTTCACAGAAAGGTGATTTCTGTGCTTCTGCACAAACACGTGGATAATAAAACATGGAGACCCAGGCACTGCAGACATGACTGCTCTGAGCAACTGAAATAATGGAGAAGAAATGACAGAGCACAAAGTGGTTCCAGCTGAAGACTTGGAAAGAACAGCAATAAAAGCAAAAGTTAAAAATTGCCTCTGCCAAACCTCTGTCTTGCATACACAAAATCATTCCCAAAAAGGTTAGAGGACACAGAGCCCGAGTAATCCTCTCTGTGAGGCTGCAGGGAGCATGGTGTAACAGGAGCTTTACACCAAGAAGTACCACATTCAATGTTCTGAACACATCTTTTCTTTCAGGTTACTGATACTTAGAGAAGAGCTCCTGTTTTGGCAGAGATTAGCAGTTATAAAAACACAAAAATCTCCTCTGTGGGACTAACACTGTCTCATAAAAGACAGACCTTTTTCTAACCAGCAAAAATATATTCCAAGACTTGAAAACAGATCTGCCTCCTTACATGTCCAAAATGTTTAATGTTCTGAGTCTTAAAAACCAAAAGAAAAAACTATAAACCTACACACAGTACAAGACACATTCTAAAAGGCTGCAAATAAATTTGGTATTTTCTCTTTTAAATCCATCATAACATGTATTGCTGTTTGATTTTACTACAGTAATAACCACAGAAGTTAACTCCTATTTCTGTGCACACTTAGAAATCAAGCAATTAAAAGGCACTCAGAACAACGAGTCTGTACAGTATTGTAATGGGTTTGGATTTTCTTTATTCCAGCTGAATTTAAACTATTCAAAGCTTTTAAAACCTACTGTCTGGAATAGTCCTTAGAGTAGGTGGATAGTATTTTCACTGCTAATTTTCAACTCCTTTTAAGAGTGACAAATTAGGCTTTGAGTTTCATTGTAAGTTACAATGGAAACACAGAAGTAAGGAAAAGAAGAAAGAAAAAAGAAAGAAAAAAGAAAGAAAAAAGAAAGAAAAAAGAAAGAAAAAAGAAAGAAAAAAGAAAGAAAAAAGAAAGAAAAAAGAAAGAAAAAAGAAGAAAGAAAAAAGAAAGAAAAAAGAAAGAAAAAAGAAAGAAAAAAGAAAGAAAAAAGAAAGAAAAAAGAAAGAAAAAAGAAAGAAAAAAGAAAGAAAAAAGAAAGAAAAAAGAAAGAAAAAAGAAAGAAAAAAGAAAGAAAAAAGAAAGAAAAAAGAAAGAAAAAAGAAAGAAAAAAGAAAGAAAAAAGAAAGAAAAAAGAAAGAAAAAAGAAAGAAAAAAGAAAGAAAAAAGAAAGAAAAAAGAAAGAAAAAAGAAAGAAAAAAGAAAGAAACAAATGCTAGTCTGTGTCTGGCAGGCAAAGCCTGCAACACCTTGCCATAGGTGGTGTCCCCTCAAAACCAGTCATGGCATCTCTACTCACAACCCCAATGCAGAAAACATCTGTGAGCAGGTAGGTCAAAGTGAAGAACAAAGTCCTGTGCAGCTGAAATGTTGCAATACCTGGTTTCTCAGGGTGAAACCATGCTCTTCTTTCAGCCCTCATCAGGGCTTACAAGGCACCAAACAGACCTTGAGGCTCAGCAGAACATGGGGTTTTG
Organism: Oenanthe melanoleuca; assembly: GCF_029582105.1. Taxonomy (NCBI): domain Eukaryota; kingdom Metazoa; phylum Chordata; class Aves; order Passeriformes; family Muscicapidae; genus Oenanthe; species Oenanthe melanoleuca. The sequence continues at coordinate 12,019,099 of NC_079342.1, forward strand.
ATGTACCCAAGATCCAGAGAGATCCACACCAGAAAAGTGAGGTTCTTGAAGAGAAATTTTTTCATTTCCAATATGGAATGACTCCTTTTTTAAATAGCACATTTTGTTCAGTTTTAACAAGCATAGATTTTAATTCAAGCCTATCAGTATAATCCTTAGGGCTGCACAGCTACATTAAGGCTTTAATTTTAACAAATAACATTTTCCTTCCCAAACCCTGTCTCCAGTTTTGTAAATGGATGACATCCCAGGATAGCATCAACTTCTTTCATCTCCATCTATCACTTTTAGCTATCTACTGGGTGTATTCTTTCTCCTGAAACAAATAAAATGTATTTAGCCTAAATAAATGCCACTGTTCTAAGCACAGCTGTTTCTTGCTACCTTCTGAGATTTTAGGTGGAAAAACTTGAAGTTCTGAAAGTAGTGCAGTAGTGTCATTTGGAGCTCTAGAATTAAACCTACTTTGTTTGTTTTGCTGTTATACAAATTCCAGTGAAACTGGAATATAAAGAGAAAAAAAATAACAATGACAATACAATTGTCATAGGCCCACATTAAATCAGCAAGGGTAGCAACTAATTTAATAAATAATTCTTCTAATTATAATAATTTCATTAGTCTTAAAAGCTGTAATAAAAAGAGGTCAGAATGCGATTAGCCTGGAGAATTTCTGACAAATTTCAGACTATAAATGCTGAAATACAAAATGGACATATTTGGGATATTTCCTAAGAAACTGTTCTAGCTTAAATACAGAAGTTAGCAGAAAAGGAAGCAGCAGATTGGTATGTCACTAATGTTTATTTACATCCTACTTCTTCCTGTACTTACAGATAAAAACTGTCTGTCCTGTAACTCACTGGCCCTCCTGTCTTAAAAGCATATTTAAAGTTAAAGCAAATTCAAAGTTAGAACAAACAAATAAAACAAGAATTGTAGCACATGATACGCTCATTTACTCTCAGGTTCCCAAGACTCCAAACAAGTGCACTTTGTTTCAGGAAACAAAAAGATTCTTGAATTCGCCTTGTTACTACATCTGGCAAAGAATTTCCTAAAAAAACTCAACATTTCTAGCTGAAAAGAAAAAGTGCTACCATGAATAAAATTGTTTTCTCCCTTCCCACAGGAAATTAAGGAGAAGGAAAGTTTTCCCATAACTAAAAGGATTTGCTTGCTTGTTTTGATCAAGTGACTATAAGTTTAAAGTTATTTCTACTGTATATTTTGTTGTCTCTTTCCACCAACCATTTCTACTTCTGCAATATCCTAATAAAGCAGACTATAAGACCTTAATGTTATAAGAATGGATTATGAGATTCTTGTTAGCCAGGATGTCAGTCAGGACCCTGCCAATATCAATTACTCTCTGGACAATCTGCAAAAGTCCAAAAGGCATTATCCTTTTTTTCCCCCCTCCTTTTCTTCTCCACAGAACCAAGTACCAGGAGCCCCAGAAGCTCCTTATTATATATTGTATATATTCTATATTCTATATTATATATTGTGAAATAATGCACAAAGACATAGAGGAAAGTCTATGAATCAGGTTAGGCATTCTGAGCATACAGACACAGCCACAGCTGCACTGGTTGTTCAGGTTCTGAGACGGGAAAGTTTAAAACAAACTGAAGGTTTAACCATCAGCAGACTTTGTAACTGAGTAATAGAGGGAAATTGCCCTGCTAAACTAGGTGGGAATATTACAACTATCCCTAGCCTGGTTTGCAGCTCTTAGTGCGCCCTGGCTAAGAGGACTCAGCTCTCAGCTGCTTTACTTCACAAGGGATTATTGTGTTTTATGTGAGCCCACTCAAGCTAAAAAATCAGCTGTAGGTACAACAGTGACTAGAGCTCCTCCTCTCAACCACCCTGCAAATAAACCCCCAAAGTTCAGCTAAGCACAGATTTGTGCTATGAGTGCCTCTACTGCCTGGAAAGTCCAGGAAACATTTCACAGGAAAATACAGCATGGGTGTTTTTATAGTATTTCTCTACTATAGGCAATGTTTTGGTGCTATTTGAGTGATGGAAGGCATTGCAGAACATTAACACCAGGATGGGGCTTATGTTATCACATACTTCCTGATCAATGCTTTTATCTCTGGAAAATAAAAAACAGCTTTAACATAAAAAGCTGCATAGAAAAAGATTTCCATTATTTCTTTCCACCCAATTAGAATGACAAGAATTCCCACTTATTGTTTCTTCCCTAAACACCTGACAGCAACCAAATCTACCCATTTGAAAGCAATCTGCAAGATCTAGTTTGGCTTATTTTTGTATGGCTACCTTGTAATGGATGATGACTGGAGCAAGGAACAAAAAGCTTCCTATAGAGAAAAACATTTCAACTAAGGAACAAGAATTCCACAATAGCTTTTGATTAAATGTTCTTAGATAAATATATATGGAAACATATGATGCTCTTATTTGATAACACAATTAAATGATCAAGGAGGAATAATTAGCATGACTTGTACACTCATTATTTGAGAAACCAAAAAGCAACCAAACAAACCCCTCCACATCTAACCCATCTCCCCAGTTCCCACTGCCCAAACTGCACAGCTATAATTTTGGACTTTCCCTTAAAGTGGAAAAATAATATTTCTCTCTATATATATTTATATATGTAATATATATAATCTCTGATATAGTCTGCAAATACATTCTCCAGTTAAGGAAACACCTTTATGAACAACATGAACCTGACAGTGACTTGCAAAACAAAAAACTATCAAAATCTTACTTCTCTTAGACTACATAAAGAAATATTAGGCTTCAGTAAGTTGGAGACAAAAATAAGATTCTTTACATAATCAGTATCAAATTAATACCATTTACAGAAATGAAATCTATAAAAACCACTTTTTTTTCTTTTTTTTTTAAATCTTAAAAAATACAGCCCTTCAAAGCTGGGCTTTTTCAGGTTGTGTAACACTCTAACCTACTTTTAGATGCTGCTATTTAAGTGTTTACACTGAATCTTCCTTGTTTACCAGTTCTTTGAAGGTCTAGTGCCATACACCACTCCTACACAAATGTGTAATCAATGTGATATTTAAAAAGCAGTATTAGCAGCCATTATTTCCCTAACAATAAACTGTCAAATCTTACCTCATTCTTGCCTTGCTGTAAATGACCAGAGAAGTCTGTTTAAAAATGACTTTCAAAACAGGAGCCCATTTTTATATTTCTGAATAGTTACCCAAAGCATTATTAACACAATTAAAGCTCCCCAAAAACCCCCAAAATTATTAACACAATTAACTCTGAATTTGCTGAATGCAAATTCTGTGTCTGCAGAGCACAGAAAATTAACAACTTCCCACTCTGCCTAGTTCAGTACTCCTGAGCATGCTCTTATTCAAAAGCTGCTTTGACCAGAAGTACAAGCTTCAGGTTTTATTGCCATTTATCCCCAGGCTCAGAATGCAGAGCAGGTGCCCAGTATACTTCAGAAAGCTCAAGGAGACCCCAAGCTGGATGTTCAGCAGTACTGCTCCATCCTTACTTCTCACAGTTCAGCAGGGTCAGAGGCCACGAAGGGCAGGAGAGAAGAGCTGGAAGAAGCAAACAAGACTGGAGAGAGTGGTCCTTGAGCATCCCTCTCCAAGGGTCTCTGTATCTGGTGAAGAGCTCAGGATCAGATGTGCTCCAGTTGATGTCAGTTAACCACATGTGATTTTACAGCTGCAAGACAAACCACCCAGCAAGGCAACATGCTAGAAACCAAAAGAGGTGGCTAACGAGACACTAGCAGGGTAAATACTCAACTTAAGATGCTTCTCATACCTGTAAGCAACATTCCATGAATGCACAGGCATTTCATGGGCACAGAAATCCTACAGCAGAGTGGCAAGGACCTGGCACAGAAGGCAAAGATCATGCCTTGGATGTACCCTGGCACATGCACTCCCACCCCTACACTGCTGCCACAACCCCTCTTATTTTTGTTATGCCAGTTCTTCCTCCTTTTATCTCAGGCAGCAGATCCCAGTGATCCGAGTCACATCCCTAAGGCTGAGTAACCAAATTCCCAACAGCATTTCCTGTTTCACCTAGCCAGAGAGAAAAAGCAGTGAGCAAACACTTTGTGTCTCATTTCACAGAATTCCCAAAGCAGCCAGACCAGGGATCTTGAAGAGACAGCCCAACTTGTGCCTGCAGGACTCCCAGTTTAACAGCAAGCACTTTGACTCAAGTGCAGACACAACTGAAAGCTACTGAAATAGATTTAACCTGCACTGGCATGGATGTAAAATGCAATTAGAAGTTACACCATACAATAAACTAACAGCTTCTTGTGCTCAAGTATAAATATTTAATCCTTTTGCCCTTTCTAAATCTGCTGTTCCCTGTCCTTTAGGCCGTGAGGTTTCTGCAGTTTTCATGACCACTATCAGGACCAGAGGAACACACAGTAAACATCTGTCACTTCTACTAACCAGAGCACTTTGGGAATTTATCAAGTTGCAAAAGCAAGCTGCATCAAAATAAAAGCACATCTGGTAACTCCGTCCCTAGAGGCTGATTTTTATCACTAAAAACAACCCAGCAATACAATTAAAAATAAATTTAAAATAAATTAAAATTATTGGAAGAGAAAAAAAAAGTAAAAAAATAGAACAAACTTTTATTTCCTTTTTAACTTAGAAACCTGAAAAATAGAATAGTTAAAAATGGATTATATCCAAGTTACTTATGTAAAGGCAAATTTGAACAAGTCCACATGGCTACAAAGCTTGTTACATGAAATTGGTTTATCTCAGATAGAGACAGCACTCAGCAATTCATGCAATGCCTCTGAAAAATACTCCTCTCTGATGCACAGCCACACACACTGCCAGTCTCTCTGTCTCCTTTTTCTGAATTCACTTGGAACTGGGGAAACTGCAAAGTGGTAAGAAATTGAACCTGGCATACATGGAGCTGATAGTTTGGTGATTTTAGGCCACAGAATGTAAAGACAAAAATCTTATTACAGAATGTATTAGTAAATACATGTACCTAAATGTACCTAAAGAATAAGGAGGAGTGCCTACCAAAGAGAAAGAAATGTGTTGCTGAAGTTCACTTTGCTGTGAATTTTAATAGCCCCTCTTCAGGGCAAAATGAACTCTCCACCCTAACTCATGGTACTAAAGTCTAATTTTACCTAATTTCTAAACTGCATTCCCATCCACATGGAAGCAGGTTTATTGAGTAACTAAAGTAAATGATTTTCAATGAATATTCTCTCCTTCCTTTTATTTTTAATGGACATGTCTGCAACCTTGAACAGGAACATTTACAGCACCCTCATGGAGATCTAGAGACAAGAACAGACAAAAAGTTCCTGTAACTAAAGAACAGGCTCCATTGTTCCCTATCTGAGCTGGTTCATCTCTTCAGCCTGCAAACATAGTGACTCTTACTGGGTTACATGTTGAACAGAAGTTTCATAAAGATTTGCACACATACAAGCTACTGTATTTTCAAACATCTGCAGTGGCACTTTCATTATACCCATTAGCTAAAAGCAGTGGGTAAAAGGTCACACTTTAAAAAAAAAAAAACAAAAAAAAACAAACAAACAAACAAAAACCCCTAAAATAACAAAAGCAAATTACACATATGCACACACACAAAAAAGTGCCCAGTACACAAGAAGCTACATGTAAACATGAGCCTCCTACTCACACATCAGAGTTCCTCTGTTTCTGCCAAGATCTTTTCTGTAGCAAGAGCAGGAAGAAGATGAATTAAATGCAGTAGAGAATCAGAACATGAAAAAACACACTCCAAGTCCACCTCTCCTTTTATCCACTCTGCTGCTTTGATAAAATTTAAAATGCTAGTTTACAGCTCAAAAAATAGGCTGCACCCTCAATGTTCAAACACACAATCTCTCCACTCTTCATGGAACAACAGTCTAACTTTGTTCCTACTTAAATGTCACATAGCTGCTTTTATCCCCAGGGAGAAGGGGATACTTCCTTGCTCAAGCCAAGGTCCAGCTGTAAAGCCCAGTCACAGAAAGCACTGGGGGCAACAGCCAAGCAGCCCCTGACACCCCCAGCACCCTGTGGATGCCCCGAGCCAGGGCAGGCACCTCTCAGCTGACAGCCTGCTGCCAACTCTACCTGCTCTTTATCAAGCAGAGAGATCTTCTACACCTCAGACATCCTGCCAGATGGGCAACAACTACGACTTCTCCATAAAACTCTGATCAGCAGATGAAGGATGAGTTATTAATGTTACCACATTCCTGCCAAGCTTCCAATAGCTGAACCTCCAGTGGTTTCATGCCAGGAAAAATGCCTGCAGCTGAAGCATTTATCCTCAAAGGGATTTATTTAAGTTTACTATAATTCTTTTTCCTCTTCTAAACTTAAGCTGCTTTCTGTAAGAGATAAGCTATTTGCTTAGTCCATCTAGTCCCATAATTGTTTGGTACAGGGTGTGTACTTCAGCACTTTAATATCAAAAGAAATTGTGCTGCAACACATTTTTGGGGGCTCTTTTGAAATTTTGCTGATGAGTTCAGATCACCTCCTTCCTTTCTTTTTATACTTTATTTTCTTAAAACCCCTTTCAAAACATTGCCTTAAGAACAGAAAGAATGTTCCAAGACTTGCTGTCCTCCTGGAGATCGCAGCATTCCTGCTCTAACAAGCAAGCTTTCAGTTCTGCAAAAAGTTTGAGTAAGTTCCATTGTATTGCTTGATGCCATTCTCCAGGACTAACAGATGTATACAACCTCCAATTTAAATATTTACTATTGCTAAATTTGTATTTTGATTTGACTCAAATGCTCCAGCTGGAATCGTAACCTCTTCACTCAGGGCCCTCCAGCAGGGAGTGGGCAGACAACCCTTGCCCCTGAAGGCTCACAATCTAAAAGTGATTATTTGTTAGGCAATAATAAGCATGTTTGTGGCTGTAACATTCAAAGAAAAAAATCAAAACTCCTTCAGGCTTCCAGAAAAAGATAAAAGAAAGTGGGATAACAGCCTGATTAAAGTATAATCAAATTTAACGTTTTAATGCACTGCAATCTTTGAGAAGGCTTAACATTATGTCCAGATAAATCCCTTTACAATTACAGCATTCCTGTATACTTAGAATACTCCTTCCCACTGCTTTCAGGACAATGCTATCTCAAAAATAAGGCACTAAACCTAACAGGTCTTGAAACCTACCTTTCCAGTGAAATGGACAATGAAGCTTTCCTTTCCAGTCAAATTTGTTTTAAAATAGATAATGAAGCTGAGTGTATACTTCACTTCAAGTAAAATAAAAGTACAGAAAGGAGACACTTTATTCAACCCCATTTACAGACACATACCACTCCTGCTGCAGCACTTACAACTTTTCCATGATTACTCCAAGCTTCCACATGAACATGCAATGAAGTTTTTGGCACCCACCTTCACAGACAAGCTCCCATGCACCATGTCACTGTCTGTCTGACTTTTACAGCTGACATCTGACGATATCCACATCAGAAAATCAGTGCAGAGGCAGCTGTTTTGTTCTGCTGGTAGCTTCCCCTTATCCCAGGTGCTCTCCATTTGAACTGGTTTTAGCAAGTTTCACATCACTTAAGGGTAGCACAATAGCTGCTCCCCAGCTGCTACAGAAATAAAAGCAGAGTGCCTTCTAACAGGAGGAAAACAAAACAATCAGGTTTTGTTGCTGCTGCTGTAAGCAATTTTCACATCCTTCAGCAGGCCCCAGCCAGGTCCCCAGGAGATTCTGTGCAAGCATGAACAGCCAGCAAGGCAAGCTCAGCACACAGCACTACATCACACTGACCTGGTGGAAGAAGGGTCCTCACCTTCTTAATCACCTTCTAGCCCTTCCATCAACATGCCAAGATTAAAAAAAAGAAAAGTGGAAATGCAAAGTCTGAGCTTTGATCAAGTACATCAGTGATTTCAGAATCCTGGCTCTCATTGTGACTTCCATCCAGCATAATGCAAGACTTTCAGAAAGAGGTGCAGTCCAGCCCCCCCAGGTGCCCTGGTGTCCTGAGCAGAACAAGAACTTGCTCTAAGGGAATTCTTAACATCACATGCAGCAGTGTTTCTATAGGCATGTGTGATGGACTAAGCATCACCTATGCACAAAGCAGGAACAGTGGAGCAAATGATCTTTTTATCTTGCAAGAACACCAGAAAACACCCGTTTTGGTGCAGTGGTGGTGGTGAGAGTGAACAACAACAGTGCCCTCCTCTCCAGGTACTCACAGTGATCAGGTGGCATGGGCCAGCAAACAGCCCTCTCAGCACAGGGTATCCTGGAGATATCCTGCAACTACCAGGGCCAGCAGGGATTATTTGAGCTCTTGGTTTGCATTTCAGGTTGTTGACTCAACACAAAATAAAACACAGAACGACCACAATTTCCCACACAGTGACCTGTATCACGTCACAGCTGAACACAAGTCATCTTCTATACAGACCTTTCTGTAAGTCTGACTAGCATTATTTTCACAAAAGTCTGCTCAAGAACATTAGGACAACTAGCTTTATTTACATTTTCCTGTAATCTCATCACACACTTGGACAACTGCCTGTGTGTGTGGGTGTACAGCAATAATATACATATGACTACATACCCATCAGCCATCAGTCAAGAGTTTAGGATTTGTCATGGCCAGACTGAAATCATCCAGTTAAGATAAGTTTTGTAACAGCCTGTGTTTGACCAAGAGCTCTGCCTACCACCAAATCATGTCTGAAGTACATTCTTTTAAAAATTAGAAAAATTTTATCAAGGCTCATAACTCTATGATAGTTTTTGTTCCCTTTTCAACTAAACAGCAATTCTGATCTCAGTTTCAAGTTCCACAAAGGCTAAAAGAAAAACCCTTTCTCTTAGATATAAAACCACCAAGCACCTTTGGATTAATGAAAATTTAAGTAAAATATGCCTTTTAGTCTTCACTGGTTTCAATTTCCCAAGAACAGATTTGCTTTAGGAAGCCAAATGAAGTACTGCTCTCTACCCCCACGACAAAGCTTGGGACATCCACACACAGCACCAACTGACCAAGCAGGTAAGGTCCAAAATGGTGACTGAAAAAAGGCAGGTGATGTGCTACTGCTGTGAACTCTCAACTCTTGCACACGGACACAGCCCTGGATCACAATGCCAAAGCTGGGTCCTTGCTCACCACACATAACAGGCACTGTTGCTGCAGCCTAGTCTTGAAACATGGCTCATGGCTGGCAGAGCTCCTGCTGGGTCACACATTCTGTATGAGACAGAGCACTGTGACAATCCTGCTCCTGACTCAGTAGGGATACTGGCTCTGTCTCACCATGCCATGCTTCACATGTCACTCACTGCCTTCCACAATACTTGATTCTATGTTCCACGTGCCTTGCATCTCCAGCTCCTGTGTCTTGGTCAGTTTCTTCAAATGGACACAAACAAAGTGATTTTTGAACAAGACTTGGACTCTGCTAGCATTTGGTACTTAAAAGTGCATAAAAGGTTTAATACCCTAATCTATATCAAAGCCTTACAGCATTATACAGTGTGTCATCCTGTTTCAAAAGGATTATGGTCCAAAAATTCAGTTGAATTTCATCAGATTTCATAATGTATAACACAGCAGAGTGTCTGAGGAAGGGAGAGTTTCAAGACTGACCAGTTATGAAAAGGAAGAACCTTGACATTTCTGCCATGGACTAGAAATTGGAAGAAAACTTTTGTTCTTTACATTAGCATTTGACCTCAGGAGTAACCACAAGGTAAATTCATCCTAAAAAAATTTTCCAAGTACTGGCAGTGTGTTGGAATTATTCCTTACTATGCAACTCTACCGTGAAAAGTGATTGAACCAATGTATCATTGAAAGATACAAAGCAGCAGGAAATTTTGGTATTCCCATGCAGGTGCACAATTCACAAATAAAACCATTTCTCTCAGAGTTACTGAAACTCTTCTTTTGGGAGTGTAGCCAAGTTTCCCACATACAGTTGATCTGGTTATAGTTCTTCTTAGGGCTCTGCATAGACGTACTTGATGAAGCTGGCCATATTCACTGGCACTTGCTTTGTCAAATTACGAGAAGCAAGTCATAAATAAAGTTTTACTTCTACCCCTAAAAGGGGGAGAAAAAACTGCATGTATGAAATGAGTAATCATGAAGTGGTTTAAAAAAGAAACAAAATCCCCATTAAAAATTAAAACAGTCATGGAAGTAAAAGCCAACAGGATTAGACTACAAGATCTCAAATTATATAAATAAGAGTAATAATGCTATTATGACTCATTTATTAAAGAATCTTTATTGCTTTCAGTTAACAAAAAAAAAATAATGTGATGATGGCACCGCTTGAAATTAAGTTACTTAAAATGATTTCTTGCCTCTGAGTCGCTGTTTGTGAATAGCTGCAATTTGAACAGAGATCTCAATAAATCTTCACTATAACACAGACTCAAAATTGGAGATTTCTTAGCAATGAGCAAAAACATAATCATATTAACATAAAATATTCAATTCTTCCCAGTGAGGCTTTCACTTGAGTTTTTTAATTACAAGGTCTACACCTCTATCATCCACAGCAAGGATCAGCAAGGAGCAATCAACCATGTCACATCATCACAGCCAGCTACTAAAGTTTTCTCCAGTCCTTCTCTGTGACATCTGTCACTGTCAAAGCCACACCACACCACAGGGTCTGATCCTCCAACTCCTACAGAAGGTCTCCCTGCCAACTGTAACACCATCTCACCAACCACTTCAGGGCAAACTACTTCTTCTTAGTAATTTTAAGTCACTGGAAACCCACAGGACATAAAATTATAAATCACCATAGCCATGCCAAAACCCAACATGGCCAAACACAGCAGCAAAGTGTAGCTATTTCTCTGTAGATGAAAGCCAAGAGATTTCTAGTGTTTTATTTCCTCTAATGCACAAAACCTAAATGCCAGCAGCATGCTTCTTGGTAGAAGCCCAAAGACCACTTAAAAGTCAATTTTCAAGATGTCTTAGACTACATAATTTATTTCATTACTTTTCCCCCCTTAAAGTACAAAAGCAGCTTCAGTTTCCTCTATGATCCCCTCTGACTCTTAGAACTCCTGTGGGTAGACAAGAATAGCAAGAGTTATGAATACAGCTCGTATTTGGCATGAACTGAGCATCTTTAATTTATGATTACAATTACATTACAAAATGCACATATACACAAATGTGTCTTACAGATCAAGCCATCTTTCCACAGTCAGCAAATGATGCAATTCATTCAGTCATCACAGTCCAGATCAGACCAGTGACACTGTAAGACATCACACAAACAATACAATAGCATGTACTGAAGAACTACTGAAAACTCATTTAGCAAATAAAAGCCATCTCGTAAAAAAATCCCATGAGAGTCTTTTGCTGCAGTATATCATCTGTGTTTCAGACTCAGCATTCAAAAATATTTAGCTTTCCTACAACAAAGAATTTAACTTGTGCTGGAACGACTGCATGCAGGGAAAAATATGGCAGTCATACAAAGCCACAAAATATCACAACTCACTGTGTTTCTTGATCCAGCTCTTAAGAGGCAATTCACAGCATCTGTGACTTGAACGTGGTGTTTTCCTCTGCTCACAGTCCAGTATCCTTACTTGATCCTTTGCCAGATTAGCTACATTAAGCTAGAAGGGCAGCCTGTAGAGGTAAGACTGACGTGTTCCTTTTATCCTTGCAAAGAACTTCCAAGGAAGTCTGCTCACTGGTCCCCATCTTTGGGCCACAAATGGCATGACAAGAAAATAACCATTCCCATCTACAAGGACTGCAATGCTAAAATGTTTCCTTTTTTGAACCTGCTTAAGTTTTGAAACTTGAACTACATCACCATTTTTCTCATGTCCTTGTCCTAAGACTTCCCTTTCTTTATAATCCTTCAGATTGCTTTCCACCAAGATTTGGGTGGTGAACTGATGTGTGCTGCAAGACCCATGCAGAACTGACTGGGTTTCCTTGACCATGTGCATGTGCTTGTGTGTGGACACAGTGACAAACACAGAGGAGCTCTCTGCTCTTGGTGGGGCATCTCAGGAGCACGCTGAGCATACACTGCTAACAGTGCTGAGCCATCCCAGGGCTTGGAAACCATGAAAGGGAAGCAGCACTGAAACAACCCTCACAGTCATTATGCCTGTACCTGCACCTTCCCATCAATACTTTCTGTCCACTTGTATTTACCAGATACAACTGTCACACCAAATAAAGCTGTGGGTGTGCCTGTCTCACCTACATGTAACCTTGTCAAGAAAAAAAGGGAAAATAAAAAAGTAATGAAAATTACAGCATTTGTAACTTTCCATTTAAGAGCAGAGAGAAGCTTTCTCCAAAACAAGTGTCAAGAGGTGATGACAAAGGAAATTGAAGACTATGCCTGACAAAAACACAGCTAAACCTTCTTCTTTCCATAACTTTAAATCTCCTTGCTCTAGGTTCTCTCTCCACTTCTGATGGAATCAATCCTCAAAGATGTTCCATCTTCCCAGCAGATTAATTACTTTAATACAACAAATACTGTATAAGTACCATCACTGAAAAGCTGAGTATTCAAAAAGCAGTTTGCTACTCTGATCCATGTAGATCAGCATGTATGCCCTGCAATCAGAGGTACAATGACACATTTTAGCACACAGGGTGCGTTCTCCCTTTATCACCACCTCCCCTTCATACACACACCCTCAGTGTTCCTTCAGCCCGAATTACGCTCCTTCTCATATCAAACTTAGAAACAGAACTCTGAATCACCCTTTCCTGTTGTGAAAGTAGCTAGAAACAGATACAGCAAAAGAAGTTTCCTAGTAAACAGCTATAGAATAATCAGTCCACCACATCACACCCCATTGTTACCAACTGCTTCGTAAGTCCAGAACAGAATCATACAGATTTACATGAAACTAAATAAAATAATTTCCTGGGTGTCTAATCCATTCTAGATTCCTATCAGTTCTTATCCGTAATGGTATTGTGCAGCAGTGAGTTTCAGAAATTAACTGTTCACTACAAAAAAGGAAAAAAAAAAACCACCCTCCTCCCTAAATATTACTCTTGTACTCATTGCTTGTGAGCCTGCTGCCACACTTAGTCCATTCTGTTCTACTTTTCCTCAACACTCCTTTAGATGCACCTTCAAGAAGAGGAACAGGAAGATCTAAGCTGCTGCTTTGTGAGAGAAGAGCAGCACAAAGATTCCAAAACTCATTATATGCAAGAAAGGTCAGTTCTAGAGAGAGAAGAGCTCAGACAGCATTACACATAAGTTAGTCCGCCCCGCAGAGAGCAATTATCCCAGCATAAGCAGAGTGGAAATGCACTCATGTTTCCCAGTCTGAGTCCATGAAGAACTATATGCATGGTTAGGAAACTCTTGGTCACCACTTGTGGGTTCCAGTTTTTTCAGTTGCTCTTGAAACATTTAACAGAGAAGCTACAAATCTCAGGCCAAGAGGCACCACCCATGTTTATTCCTCTCCTGTAGTATACACACACATATGCTATATATATATATACACACACATATATACACACACACTTTCTAGCAGAGAAGCCAGCTGATGCTCAACTGTGCAGCACACATGAAGAACATTTTGGTTTCTAGGTCTGTATAGTCCCATCTATGACCAATTCATTGAAGTCAGTTTGACATCACATACCACTACTCTCAATAATTCCTGTACTTAGCACATAGGACACTTTAAGAAAATCTTTCAGCCCTGCAAACATTTTGGGTAGAATCCACCACTTTCCTCTGTTATTTATTTGTCCTAGCACTTATGCTCTCTCACCATTACAAATGCATTTATTTCCAACTGCCTGATTGCAGCTCCCAGCCATGTTCTGTGTTATGCCTGCTGGCATTTTAGCCTCCAGCGTGCTTCCCACCAATTACCGAGTTCCTCCACTTATCAAAAAACAACAAACCCAGAAACAGAATGAGCATTTCAGGCTCTCCTTGTGGAACACCAGTCTGCCTTCAAGTATCTCCTCTGACTTAAGTGAATTCACTCCCATTTTCAAGGCTGTTCATGATCTCAGAATCGTACACTGGTCACCTTCCTTCGCCCACTGCCCCTCCTACACACAAGTTATACCCCTGTGCTGCCCTGCAAGACAGCAGCCACATCCAGTTGCTGACTCACTATACCCCCAAGCAGTCTTCACCCAAGCTCCTATTCTGTCACTACACTGAAGGACAACACCTGCAGGCCCCATGATACTGCAGATTATATTAATTGCACCTTTGATTGATACAGTTCACCAGGCTGTGCAAATTCCATTGTACAAGCTGCCCTGTCCTTGTTTCCCACACTGCCTAGTGTGATATAGCCTGCCAATTCTATCAGTACAGATCCTATCCTTGTCTCTAGCCACTTGATGAAAAGGTTCAATGGAATCTTGGCCTCACCTCAATCCTTAAAGCAAGATTTCTAGAAGCATTCCCATTTGACAGTGATTCACCACAAGTGACTAACTTTTAAACATCAGTTAGTCAGTTCTTAATTCGTTTACTTTTGCAATATCAGAGCAGTAACATGCCAGGACAGGAGTCCCCAAGGGACACAGCAGTCCTCACTGACTACCTCTGCTGCTGCTGAGAAAGGGAATGAGAGACAGGACTTGGAAGGAGCTAGGGAGTTGCAGAGGACCACAATGGGTTGAACTGTCTCCATCACCCTTGCATCAGATGCCTTTTAAGACACAGTTTTACTACATCTCAGTGTCCTGGTTGCTTTAATTTTTCCAGTGTTTTGGTGACTATTAATGTCAAGCTAGCTGGAATATGATTAAGCCGGTCTCCCACGCCTTCCTTGTCTATTCTGTATATTTCCTTGTCTATTTTAAGACCCCCAATAACAACAGTTATTAAAAACTGTCTGCATGCCTACAGACTTTTCATCAAGGTCTTTAGAACAATCAAGCCACAGCACTGCTGGTTTACATATGGGCATCCCTAGAAGAAATCTTCATTTATTAAATCAGACTTCATTCTTTGCTGGAATTGCAATGATGGTACCACATTCTACACTTTCCCAAATATGGAAGAGTATTAAAAAATATTTCTACTTTTTTGCAGGAGCTACTTTATTATATCTGTCTAGTAATTGGAATTATTTCTGACATAGTTGAGCTGTAGAAAATATTCAGTTAATTCTCTAACATACTTGCTTAACTTCTAACTTGCATTCTCATATATCCATTTTCCCCTTAATTACTGTTTTTCTCTGAAATTTCTAGATCTGTCCTGAAACCAGAGGGTTTTTAGTATAGATGTCTTCTTTCTTTAAACCAGAATTTCAGCTTTTGGACTATTTAGTATCTTCTTACAGGGATCTGTTTTCCATATACCTTTTTTTTCCTGCAATGACATCAAGTTCTCTGTGATGACAAATATGCTCTTTTGAAGCACTAAGTCTAATTTCTTTGGGGCTGTTCTCTGTTTGTCTATCCTTTACACAAATGGGTCACACTCAATGGTCCCATGGCAACCACCAACTTCTAGCTGTGTGATACCAAAGTCCACAGCAGCTTTCACAGCTGAAGACCTGAAACAAGAACTGACCTGCAGTGGGCTAAATTTCCATGGCACTGAACATCTTTCCATGACGCCAACAGGACGTTCAGCACTCTGAAGGCAACCAAAACAAAACTTAACAGAGTATACAAAGGGAAACAAACCCATCCATTTGCTGATCAGCCATCTCTAAAAAGCACCTCAAAATCTAGTCCTTGACTCTAAGGTGAGGTATTTACCAAATAACCAACTTGGTAAGTCAACCAGACTGGACAACATACAAATTCAGACTCTCACCATCAGCCTGACCCTCACTCTGGCTGACAGCTTCTGCACAGCCCAGCCATCTGCTGCTTGTTTGATGAACAAGGCAAAATGAGCTGACCTCAGTCTGATCCCAGTGGGACACTGCCACAGAAACTGCACAGCTCCTCAGCCAAGAAAGGCAGAGCAAAGCACACTAGAGTGTACACACAACATCCCTCCTCTGCCCAAGGTGAAGGCATCTGTGCTCTACCTGCATTTCCCCATCCTGTCAATTAAGCCTTAGTACAGAAACAGTTCTTAGTCTCCAGGACCAAGTCTTTCACAGGGCAATAAAACAAAGCATTCAGCAAGAAAACTACATCTGAGTTTATAACTGCCTCAAAAGTAAGAAAAACATCCAGAACCTTCCATTTTCACAACCTTATTTAAATAATATGCTAACTATCCACACAGTGATGTGTTATATGTTCTAGAAGCATGGCAGTAGCAATCTACAGATGAATTCTGCAGTTCAACATACATGATGGACCTTTCCACCTAATCTCACATGGCTGCTGGAACACATACTTGCATGAATTTAGTTACATTACAAATTCCTTCCTATGTTTCGCAAGCCTAAACTCAGTAACTGAAAATGCAATAATCTGTGCTCTTGCTGTACATCAGCCACTGCAACTTATTTTGCACAACTGAAAATGACTAAGGAAACATACCTACAGTAGTTCAGACATTCCTCTTTTTATTAAAGCAGGAAGTAAAAAAAACAAAAAAAAAAAAAAAAAAGACTGTAGCAATACATTAAAATGCAAAATGGAGAGTTCTGCCCATAACTTCTCCAACAAATTCCCCCTGAATTAGGCAGCAAATATTCAAAGCTGCCAGTCTGCACAGACAGTTCTGTCTGAAGAGCACAATCCCTGTGCCAGATTCCCCTGTCTCTTACCCTTGAGGTAAACATAACTATGCAGGTTGCCAAAAGCCCCAGATAACAGAACAGTCAGCCTTTTTCTACTACCCAGATTTTGCTAAAGGTCCCTGCTTCATACACACATCTGAAAAAAAGACTTTGTATGGGATGGGAAGAATTTCAGTTTGGGGTGGAAGTCCAAGATTTGCTCAGAGGGCTTGTACTCCTCTAACTTCCTTCACCCTCCTTCCATCAGCTTAGAAAATCTCAGAAGAAATCAGCAGCAATACCCACGAAAGTGCATTCCATTCACTATAAAAGATTAAATATGTGAACTAGAAGTTTCTACTGAAATTACATGACTAGTGACAGCTTTAAGGATGCCATCAGCAGCAATTCAAAGGTCTACTGCAAACACTAAAGTCAATTAACATCCTTTCTTAATTTCTGCTTAAGGTAAGCAGAGTCAGAAGGTTGAAAAATTAATTCAGATGAAAGTGCAAGGTGACTTTAAAATACAAGTGCTATTCCTGACTAGTAACACATCTGCATCCACATAAACCCTCCCAAATCCTCAAGAACAGCTTTCCTATATAATACAATCCACTTTGAGGCTTTGTCTGCATAACGCACTTTGGATTAATTCTTAAAACAAAAACCACACAAATTTAAAAAGTGACTTGATTAAACTGCTTGAGACCTTCTCCAGATGCTCTTCAGAATCAGAGTGACTCTCAATTATTCTGCCTCAAAGATGTAGAACAGTTGAAGCAATTCACTTTAAATTCACACCTTCAGCTGACTTGAATAATTTCTTAATGGCATGTGAAGACAAGCCCTTAACTCCAGAATGACACACAGAATTTACTCAGGAGTAACTGTCCAAAATATCTCCCTTGGGAGACAGGCCCAGACAACACAACACATCAGGATACTGGTTCAAAACCAAACCATTCTAAGAAGAATGCAAGAAGCCACACAATCAGAAAACCTTGAATTCTGCTAAATGGGATTCCTGGCTGTGTATTTGTCAGGTTTTAGAGAAGTATTTCTAGCAGGCACCTAGCCTTGGCTTAAAAAGCTTTTTATTCTGACACAATTATCCATGATTCCTCTCCAGTCCTTCCCTCCCCATCCCTACCCTTTCTCCAGGAGCTGCACTCCCCAGCTGCTCTTCTAAACCCCAGCCTGTTGCCCTAACAGCTGACACATGGGGCACAATCTAAGACAAAAATGTGACAGCCCCTTCTTGACAAATTTTAAGCATCACCTGCCTACAATGCAAAGCAGCTTGGAACAGAAACTGCAGGTGCAGAACCAGCAGAGAAGTGCTTTGACTTCAGATGCTCCCTCCCCCACAGCTAGGCTCTCATTGTTTTTTCCTGGGGATACATCTTCAGACCAGAGCCACAGCCTGCTGCAGATACAGAACAGCTTTGCTCATCCCACCATTCTCTGTCACCAGCAAAAAATAGCTCTGGAGGGAGAGGAGGAGGTTTTCAGCTGTTTCCTTCTCCACTTCTCTCTCTCCTCCCTTGCAGCAAGGGAGAAGCCATTTTCTCATGTCCATGGCTTGATGTCAATAACTGTTTTCTTACTCTACAGAGCAGTAAATCCCCAGATGTGCCAGCAAAAGAAATTTAATAGTAGCCACAATGCTCCAGCAGCATCCTCAGCAACACAATCAGCAGGCATTTCATGGAATAGCAGAAAGAAGCTGGCTGGCATATTACTTGTTTCCTTACCAAAGGCAGCCCAGAGAAGTGGCTGGAGCCAAAAGGAGAGGTCTGCATAGATGCTTCTCCTAGGCACCACTGATACTCTTACAGGGTTCAAAAGAACCACCAGAGAGGGACATTTTCCTAGAAGGGTCAAAAATAGATGGAGGAAAAGCACGTAATAAACTATTCTTTAATTTTCTCATAAACAGTAACTTTATTCTTCTCGAAACATTGATTGACATTTGATCCTGTTATGAACAATTCTGAGGCCTCCCCCACAGAGCATCTAAGCTGCATCACATTAAAGCTGTTCCTTTCTCCTTGCCTCTAGCATATTCCTAACATGTAAACAACTCTGCTGTGCACACAGGCAAAGGCACTGCTAGCTAGTGAAAGCTGCAGCACTAAGGGCACCATAGGAACCCATCCAACCCTAATAACCCATTAATTTCACAGGGCACTGTATTTATTAACCAGAAGCCAACTGCTATTAATGCAAATGTACATGTGAAAAATTATCCCAGTGGAAAAGCTGAAGGAACATTACAGACTTATTTTTCACAGACTGTCATGTTTCACAAGCTTTGTTACCCCTGTAACCCAAACACAGAAGTAACACCAGTCTGAATGGTGGAACAATTGTGACAGACTAGGAGAAAGGCAAGTGTCGGGAAATCCAGCAGCCTTACTGTCTGAGGATTTCAGCTGATGTGACACCACATGATAAGTAATGTTCTTGTGACCAAGCCTCCAAACCCATAGGGACTATTTCTAGTTCAGCTTAATAAAAATTAAAAAAAAACAACCCAATCTCACTTCTCACCTATTCAGCAGTTAGGTAATTAACAGGAGATACTTCACAGAAGTTACCAAAGTTGATGCAAAGGGATTGCCCAGCTATACTTTGTGTATGACAGGCTCTGGGGAGCTGCCCTGGTGAGGCTGGCTCCTTAGGCAAGTTCCAGTAGCCACAGTCACCCGCTCTGCCACGGAATCCTCTTACAGCTCCATTGCTCAACACAAATCCCTCTCCGCAGGCAAATCTGATAAGGTCTGGAGGAAACACCAACCCATCTCTGACCCCATCACATCCATCCAGGAGCTCTGCAGTGATCCCAGAGAAAAAGCTAATGAACTGCAACAACTTCTCTTTAGGGACTTCTCTGCCTTAGGATGTTTCCAGTGGCAGGAATCCAGAGCAAAGTGGCTCCCAAGTTGTGAAATGAAAGCAGCTGCAGTGCCAGGCTGCAGCATCAGGACATGGAGCAGGCTGGGGTGCCCTGGGCGACCATTCCATTGGCAGCCTCTTGCCCCTTCAGTTAAAACAAAACCTGGTGATTTTTTGCTGTCCTTCTGATTTCTACTGTCCACACCTACTTTGCAAACTGGAGCAAATCAGTCATGTCCCAACACCCACCAGCTTCCTTTGGCTTCTTTCTTGCATTCAAAAATGTCAAACTATGAATTCCAGACCCTGCTTCTTCCTTCCAGAATGCAAAGTATCGCCCTAGTCACACACACACTTCTCCCCTCCCACTTCTTGTCAAATTCCACTGCCCATACCGACACCAGAGCAAGTTTTATACACTTCAAGCTGTGAAATCATCTACTTCTTCCCAGCACCCCTCAAGAGCAAACTGCTTTCCTGTCCCTCTCTCTCTACAAACCAGCAGGTGAACACCCACTCAATCCTGCACACGACGTTTACCAAAGGAGGCTTTGCTGGAGTGAAACAAGCATTCAAGAAGGTCTAGTTTTATAAATCAGATTACTTATTCTTCCCTGCAGCTAAAATCTCATCTCCACATTTCTTAATTTCAATGCTTTCAACACATATTAAAGAGGTAGTTTGAGGGAGAGCTTTCTCCTTCCATATTCTGTGCCCAGGCAAATAGCGATTTTTTCACAAAGGTCAAAAAATAACCTCTTTTTACAAAACTTCCTGAAGTCTAACTTTAATGCTATCCTTGCAAAGGCTAAAATCCCTACTCATAGAAACTCTGCAGTATGCAATAACTATTATACAGCATTTACAAAGCAGTGCATCTAAATCTTAACTTCTGACTACAGTAAAATAATGTTCACAGTTAAAGGAGGCCAATGTATTTCATTATCTGCAGGCTGGAAAATTTAGACAAATCTTCAAAGACTGAGGCTTTGCAAAGTGCAAGGTGTCAGCTGTGGTACCTCACATATCTGACAACATGCAACATCACAAACACCAACACCAGAAGGTTGTAGCTACATCTTAGTACCACATATGTGGCAGCACTTTTCTTTGTACAGAAGCCTGATCAGAAGACAACAGCCAAGTCATAGTTCAGAATTAAGGGAATCATTACACCAAAAACATGAAGCATTTCAGGTTTAAATTATGAATGATAGCAACAGCTCAAGGTAAGATTATTATGCACTTTCATTCACCTTTTACTCTTATAAATAAGTAAAAATAAAGTTTGGAGAGTGGTTTTTTGTGCACTGTCAGCAAACAAATGCCTTGATGTATGTTCACCACGCACTAAATATTCAAGATTCAGTACCTAAATTGCCCAGGATTGCACATAGCATGCTTTTGATTAAACAAAAAGACAAAACACAGGTTATTACCTCTTCTAATATCAGAGTCACAAGACCTATCTTGTATCAAACATCTGTCCCAGACAGGAGCACTCAATAGGATGCTCCTTTCTGGAATCTTAAACGATTCCAAAAGGTTGCTGAAGCTTCCATGCCTTTCATGGACTGGGTTTCACTGACCCCTCATCTCTGACCTACTGCTGTTGAACACCCCCTCAAATAGGCATTATTTATGTCAATTTAATTGAATTCAAAGGGCCCATTTCAAGTCATCCTTTCAGGGTCACACTGCAGCCAGCAGCATTCTTCACTTTTACCACTATCCCAGCATAAAGGCAGAAAGCACCCTGGATCCAGGGTTTCTCAGTAGACACCCAGCTCAAATGCAAACCTGTAAAAACACAAATCCTTGACTGACAAATGTCTACTGAAGAAAAGCAAAGAACCTCTATGTGAGAATTTCTGAAAATCAGGAATGCCATTATCCATGAAGCACCTGATATACCAATGCACCTCAAAAAGGTCATAAGGCAAGGATAATCCCAGCACACCAAATGGGAACATTTGGCTCCTTCTAAGTGCTGTAACCTCATCAGAACACTTGAATCAAATTTGACATTTATATCTCCATAAATAATGTGTGAGCAAAAGCAAAGACAAAGCAACATTTGCAGTTCAGGGAAAGACATCAAAATAAACACTTCCCTAGCATTCAAATGTTAAACTACATGTGGGAATCTGATGATCTTTTGAATGGCTGAAAGCTAGGACACAGAGGAAAGGGCATCTTGTTTTTAAATTAATTATTAATCAATCTTTTCAGCCATCAAATCCCTGCAATGACTCATCCACTTGCTTTACCAAAGTCTAAACTGTTATGGGGAGACTGCAATTCCACTGGAACATTACCCTCCTGAGTGTGATACTTAACCCTGTATATATGAGAAAGGATTTTAGTAGATTCATTCCTCTCCCACAAGATCATCAAGCCTGCATTATTCCCGGAAAGAAAAATTACCAAAAAAAACACCCAAAGAAAAGAAAAAAAAAAAAAAATAAAAAAAAGAGAAGGCAAAACAGTATTTAGAATTTAGCACTGAGAGAAACAAGAGAAGAAAAAGTCCACCTCAGTCATGCATTGCAAAGCCAGTGTTCTTCCAGCAACAGTATATACTGTAAATAATAAGAGGATTCACACCACCAGAAATCCTCAATTACCATGTCATTGAACTGTACAATTCTTCTACACTCATTCAGACAGTTTCTACTGCCTGTAAAGGAATTTAGACAACTGTGGATTGACAGAAGCTACTTTTTAAGTTTACAAAATTATGAACTTGATCCTATACCCCACATCCATGCAAATCTCTTTTCAAAGTTTGACAGCTCCACTAAATAAACTGAGCTGCAAGACTGGAGTTCAGTTGGTGATACCTATGTACAGAGCTTGCTCTTTTCCTGTGCTAAAATTATATCAGAACATTACAACACATTTGCATATCTCCCACACATGTAACTTTTTGCCAGCAGTAACAAGACGACATCAAGGCTTAGAAAACGTACCAGAAAGAGATAGAAGGAGAGGGTGGAGTTTCCTGCAGGAACACCCAGGCTGAAGTCCAGCAGCTCCCAGGGAAGGTGCTGCTGTTCTAGGGCCGGATGCCTTTGGATAAGGCTCCCACTTAGCAGTGTCCAGCGTGAAACTCCACCCAGGAAACAAAAAGCTTCCTTTTGTTTCTCTCCTCTCCGCAGCCTCCTGGTGAAAACCAGTATCACTTCACCCTTTTCCCACCAGAATGGTTTACATCTTTCCATTTTTCTATGCTCAGCCTTGGAGCTACCACAGAATACAAGAAACGGGGGAAAAAAAATACTCTGCTGGGTTATCTCCCCTAGTCTCTCCTGTATGGTTTTTCTGAAACATTCCTAGTAGCAGCCCAGAGTGCTGCTGTTGATTTTAATCATGCAGAAGTAATTCAAAATTCACATGACTACTGTCAGTTTTCCAGCCGCACAAGTTTTGCAAAAACATCAATTAAAACAATCTGATCTTTCAACTTTTACCCAGGAAAGCTATAAAAAAAATTACAAAGGTAGCAGAACTTTGGGAAAAGTTTGGTTTATAAACTGGTGCACAGTTATTTTCAGAAATAAAGTTATTTTCTTTAAAAAACAGAAATCACAACAGCACTGAAGATTTCTGGCACTTTACTTCCTCCGAAGATGCCAGTAAGGGGAAAAAAAAAAAATAAAATCTAACTGAGCCAAGTAAAAGCAAGTAATAAAAAGTCCCTGGAAAACAACTGACTTGCCTTGAATAAAGTGTTACTAAGGTGTGAGAGTGAGTTTAAGTGATTTTGAAGTCAATAATGAAATCCAGTGTTATTCAAGGTATGCTACACACTAGAAATTCTAACTTGAATCTCAAGTTATAGGAAGCCATGACCTTCCTTCTGTATCTTTCCAGCGGCCCATTTTTACCAGTCCCACCCTACCACAACATCCCAATAGCAAAACTCAGTTAAAATGCAAGTAGAACCAGACAATCCAAAACTCAAGAAAGTCAAATATTGTGCAGGGAAATTTGAAAACAAACCCCTACAAGTGTGACAGTGTAACAATAGCTAACAGACCAAATATGAGTCCCCCCCAAATCATTAATACTTGTTTTTCAACGATCGTGTTAGCTGCAGGGAAAGTGCCTTTGTAACATAACATGATTAAGAGCCAACTAAAAAAAAGTGAAATTGTCAGAAATTGCTTTTGTTAGTATCAAATTAGGACAAGTACATGCCACATACATGGGGATAACATTTACTCCAGGAAGAAGGCTTTTTAACACCAGCACACTTAAGATCTAAATTACCATGGACTGTGGAATGGAAAAATGCAGAACCGCATAAAAGGAAGGCAAACCCTGCTTACAAAATAGCAGTGAGTCAGCTCCTGAGGACTGGTCTATGACTGCTAGGAAAGCAAGATGCACATTCCTTATGTGCACTCTGATTGTACAGAATGAAAACAAGCCAATCCCCTAAATATGCAGTTAATAGATTAGACGACATCGCAGAAAAAGTGCCAAGAAACATCACTGTTTAACCCATACAAACTTCAGAAAACATTTTCAGCCAGTGCTGATCTACAGAGCCTTTTAACCATGCACACATCCACTCATGCTCAGGGCATTTAATATGCAAGAAACACTCATATCTGTGGCCTCAGATCAGTAACAGCTTATCTTGGGGACACCTCTAACTCTAAAAGGTCCTTGAGATATTCTTTACAGAATCTCCTTCTAAAACACCATGACCTTTTAGCTTGTCTAGTTCCATCATCTGTAATCAGACTATCTAGAAAACCAAGAATAAGCACCAAGGCCTTTTGTGACAAGCTGTGAAACTATAAATATTAACAAGGCATTTAATACTGCAATGAACAACACATAACATAACTACTCCACACATTTATTTAGAGAACACGATTACATTCTCCCTCATTCAAAAATCAAAGATAAATGGTGGGCTTTCATAATCTGTCTCCCTCTTAGCAAGTGCCCTTGGCTACAAGCAGCTCTGTCCTTAACCAAATTATAGCTCATTTTGTTGTTGCTGTTTAGGGATATCTGGGGGCTTTCTGGTCTCCTGCTCTTTTTGCTGTTTTCAGATGTTATTGGTGAACAGGGTTATTCCTGGTATACTGATTACTTCTAGGAAAAAAAAAAAAAAACCACATGCAAAGAACTAATGCACCACATATGCAGGGGAAAAAAAGCCCAGTAAGTCAGCTCTATCAGTATTACTTGGTTGACAACTATTAAAAAAAGGTGTTGGCCACCGAGTATCATGCCAGCACACTCTGAATGGAAGCTCCCTGTCCAACCTCTCTGAAAAAACAGAAACCTGGAAACCAGCTCATTTCAGGGAAAGGATTAAAGGTTGTTTTTTCAGGTGTCCTTGCACACCAAATCCCTCTGCCAGACATTGCAGTTTATCATTGCTAAACACTTACACTGCAGAAGTACGCAGAGACCTCAAGCAGGCCAGGACCTCAGCATGCAAAGTACAAAACTGATGCATAATACTTGACAGTCCTTGCCTCATCATATTTTTCAATTTCAAGTGTTTGTCTTCCCACTAGCACAGCTATTTGAACAACCCACATAAGGAAAAGAAACTCAATGGCACTGCAAAAAACCCACCCTAGTTCCACCACCAATGTACCAAAGTGCTATCCAACATACAAGGAAAACAGAAGTAGCTCTGCCCCTTGTTAGGATATTACACATAAAGATCTAGCTGAAAGTTAAATCAAAGCAGGTTTGGGGCTAGGGTTAGGTTTTTAGGTTGGCATACCTCCAACCATTCTAACAAAGACAGAAGAGGTTGTTGAAATAAACTTTGTTCAATGTTTATGGATAAGAGCTCCGATTCTCATGTTCCCATCTCCTACAACCTAGACATACCCTTTCAGTTGCTGCCTTCAGACTGAACCCTGATTGAGACAGAGCAGAGGTGCAAAAGCAAATTAAAAGAAAATTTAAATGAACTGCAGGGAGTGGAACTAGTGTGCTAAACCTCATGTTTGCATCCCCTGAATTAGTTCCATTAAAGTTGAAAAAATATGCAATAAATCTGAAAGGAAGCTTAACAAAATGATAGAGTTCTTGGCAACCTGATTATTTTAACAAGTTGACAGCCAGTTATTTCAGATTGTCTCAGTTTAAATACACATACTAGGACAGCACAATCCAGAGGAGTGGGCCAATACACTCCTGCAAGATTAGCTGCGCTTTATGTTCCACGTTCTCCCTTCCAATACCTCCCAGCTCCACCTCCACCCACCTCTGCCTTCACAAACACTCTACCAGGTCCTGCAGAGGTTACCTGCAGCTCCCATCCTGTTCCCCGAGTTGAAAAGGAAAAACTGGCATTGCTGTGAACTTGACTGCAAGTTACCACCAATCAGTGACTGCCCAAGGACTAGAGAGCACAGAGACTTAGAACAAAATAGCCCTGAGTCATCAGCCAAAAGGTGGTGACTTGAGAGGTGATTGTCTGGTTCTATCACAGCCCATCACATCCTGCATCTAAAGAAAAACCCATGCAGCACCCCTATTTCCAGTCCTTCTCATCTCACCCATGGTACAGGAATGTCTGCTGCTCCCAGCCTTTGGCAGCATCTCAGCCTGCTGTCACGGGAGGCAGTAAGTCACCAAAACACACAACTGGCCAAAAAGGCAAAGCATCTGGGACTGCCAGATCCAGCTGCAAACTGGAGAGCTGGACACCAGAGTGCAGCTCAAGTATGAGCAACAATCTGGTGGGGTTTAGGGGGCAAAGAGTGGAGTGGTGTTTGAGCTCTGCCCCTAAAGCCTTAAACTACAACTCTTCCTCCATAGTAAAGACTGGAAAAAACAAACCAAACCCAAACCTGGGCAGTGCTGCCCTTAACTACCACAGAATTTCAAAACAGCACGTGGTGGGGCCAGGGGGAAAGGGCTGTATGGTGTTTTCCTTTCTTAAAAATTTCTTTTCATAGAATTGCTTTTCCCTCAATGTTTCAAATATCAGTAATGTAAACAATCATTACATTCCTTATCATAATTACTTGAACTGCCCCATGAAAATCGTTTTTAAAACTGCCTGGAAAAACATTTTACCTCAAAAGATACAAGATTTAGCTTATGAGCAGAAAAAAAAAAAATCACCTTTTTTGCCCAGCTCCTGCAGACTATAAGAGTTAATGGAATGGAAAAGAGACTGATGCTTTATTGATCAAAACAATTCTATTTATGTATAAAAGACTTTTCCATCTTTCCAGTAACACAGTGAGCAAAACCTACTTCATGTGATGCAGTCAGATAAGCAGAAAGTTTGGGAGCTCACTGTTTAGCAACAAAGGCCAGAATTTTATATATGCAATCACCAGAGGCAGTGGAATGCTATAATTTCAAGCATATTCTAGCACTTGAAATAATAAATAAAACTAGAGAAATGCAATATTTATATAAATTTAAAATTTTTCTAAAAGAGGCCCATAAAAAGCTGTGGACAGAGTAACACAATATAACAGCCAAACCACAGAACCACTAAAATAATTGAGCAACAAAGAGCTGATTGCTCATTTTTTTCCCTTGCAAATCTCTCTCTCTTCCCCCCATCTTTACTATCTGAGGTGCAAGGCAATAATGTCACCAACATCTTTCTGCATGTCTTTGCCATCATGTGCAAATGCAGCACTACGAGACGTGTTGGGTTCATCTACACAAGGAAAACCTGGTGTTGGAAAGGTCAACTCTTCCCCAGTCCAGTCTCTCCTGTGCTTTCTCAATTGATGGAAGTGTTTACCTCTCCTGAAACCACATGTATGGACAAGGACAGGCAGATCTCACTCTTTGATGCTGAACCTCACTACACTGATTGAGTGCTGCAGTGCTCATCCAGCCTTGGAGAGAAGAACTGTGATGGTGCTGCCTTCTTCAAAACAGCATCACCTACCAAAGACAACACACAAAGCTTGAGGGAGCAACATACTGAGAATCACTTGCCATCTATCCAAAAGGCACCTCCTGAGACTCCAGCAGAGAACTGAGAGCAGGTAAGTATTTCAAAACAACATCATACTATGTCAAAACACAGAGCAAAGAATGCTGCAGCCCACTGAGTTTGATACATATCCAGGACGAAACAGGTCTGTGAACACAAAACCATGCAGCAAGGCATTACTCCAGGGAAGGCTGGAAGAGAGCAGTGCTGCATTTTGACCCTGCTCTGATTATTCTCTGCTATAGCAAGCCAGTGCCATCTCCTTCCTGCCCCGTGCTGTGTTGGTGCCACTGCCCATGGCCAGGCTGGGGTCAGGCTCCAGAAGGACAAGCTGGAAGCAGCTCAGCTCACTGACCCATGGCTATGGGGACTGGCTTTTGGCATCAGTAATGGACAAGTCATCTGCCTAGGCAAAGAAATATGAGAGCAAAAAACAGTGAAAAAACCACCAAAGTGGGACTGTTTTCCTGCTATTTTCCAGTTATTTTTCAGTTTCTGTCTAACAATAACATTGAAAATTCTGCTGGAAGGACAGGAAGAAAGAAAGAAAGAAAAGATAAACCAACATGAAAATTGTAACATTGGAGTGAGATGCACAAAAGTTCTTTTCATTGCAAAGAATTACTCAAAATGACATCTATATCAGCACTAAGGAAAACATTGCTCCTACCTTGAGGTGGCCTGGGCAGTAACACTGATGCAAGCAAAAAACAGTTTATCATTTTTTGAGGGAATTTCCATCAATTTAATTTATCTGTCAGTTAATAACCTTCTAATCACTACTTCTGGTGTTGAAACACACACAAGGCAAACAGCCCTTGCTCTGCAATCCCCTCACCATAGCTGCCCCTGGCAGTGGGGCAGCAGGACCAGCAGTCATTCTGGTTTCCTGTCGAAGGTCAGCATTGCTGCTTACTATGTGAGTATAGTAAACAAATAGCTTATACAGACAAGTTGTTCTTAAAACAAATCAAAAGCACATCAAGTGAAATGTGATCTAAAATAAGCCAGCAATGTTTCAGAATATCACTATTTCCCCTGGCACTTCATGATGCTGCAGCTGCAGAAATTCCTCTAAAACAAGTCAAGACTTAAAGCTTATGCTCCCACAAAAACAGATTTCCAGACAGAAATGTATTATAAATATACACACACACACTCCATCACAGTAACCAGACCAGAACACTTGCACAGGAAAGCCCCTAGCCACACTTTAACATTTTGTTCATTGAACTGTATCAGCCAAATTTTTTTTTCTTGCTTCCCAGCTATGCCAGCAAAAATCTTACTGCAAAAGCCCTTCTAGTGATTGCAAAACTTTTCTGCCTGCATAAACCATTCCTTTCACAGGACATGGTATAAGCAGTACTAGCAGAAAGAATTCCTCTCATACCAGCAGAGGAACCTGAGAAGGAAGTGGTGAGAGCAGGTAACAGGGAAGGCTGAAAGCAAAGGAGAGCATTGCATCAGTGCAGCTAATGTGTACAGAAAAAGGCAGGGAGCAGTAACTGCCCTCACACCACATTTGTGCCAGCAGAAACTACAATGCAAAGTCACAACACTACTACAAGAAATAACAGCATGAAAACACTGCACACAGGTCAGACTGACCAACTTGACTGTGACAGACCCAGCATTTTGTTTTCTCTTTGGATTTTTGTGTCCTGTTCTGTGCAATGTATAATCTTGAGAAACAAACATCACCTAGAAACTGAAACATAAGCCATGCCATTTATGTCAAGTGGATATTAACCCTATTCTCCTCAAGAGTTCAAGTGTCAGTTGTGTTAACTGTTTCACTAAGGAAGATAAGATACTTAGCATAACTTCTTTGCTAAAGCCTATCTCAGAACTCCAAGCCATCTGTAAAAGCCTCTTAGGAGCAAAACCATCCACGTATCCCCCATCCAGGAGTAAACAACATCTCCACTTTTCCTAATGAGCATCCTTGTAACACAGACTCATTCTGGCTATGTGAACAATATCCAAAACAAAGAATAGAGAAGTATGGGCTAGAAAACAACAAAAAAATTTAAGACAAATTCAGTACAATTTTAAAGATTTGTCTGTGTTTCCACTCAAATACAAATCTTCTCTGTATTCCCTCTGCTTTTTTTTTTTTAAACCCCAGATCTGCTGCAGGTTATCCAGCCTGCCACATCACATCAACACAGAAACCAGTAAGGCCTGGCTGCAGAATTTAGGTCAGCTCGTCTGTGGAGTACATAAGGTCTTCCACACAGCCATGAATTTCCTAGTAATGCTTCAATAATCCCTCTTCATCCTGCTATGCAGCTATTTCACTAGGAACTGCTAGCTTTCCCCTAGCTCCCCAACAAAGACTCTCCACAGGAGGGATGTTTGCAGGCAAATGAGCCACTATCTCTTCCTTGGGAAGCAGGAAGCTGGTTGTTGAATCAAATAAATGCTGATTCTTATTTCCCAAGACAAAAAAAAACAAAACAAAAAGAAGTGAAGTATTCACAATGGATGCTAGAAAAAGAGCCCCTATCTTTTAACCACACTAGGAAAGATAAAATCAGAGCTGGAAATTACCTTTGGAACATTAGGAATCATTTTCTTAACAGATTTTAAACAAACGCACACTGCTTCCACCCAGGTCAATAAATAAAGTAACAAAACTGTGACTAATAAATTCAGTCTAAGCAACAGAGGCTGGTATTTCTGGAGAGAAAGCATCTCTTGAGGTGAAAAAACACTGCACCTCTTCAAAGAATGCTCCCTGTAACAGTGAATTGCATGCCACTGCCATCCCAAGCATTGTACAAGACCACATTAGTAGAAGCTCTGCTCTTAAAGGATCTCTAATGGCCTATAAAAATATGCAAAGTCTTTTCAAAATATGGTCCCCAGAGCAGGAGTTCCACCTAAACTGGAAGGTACAGTTACAAAAGACACAAACCCCAAACTGAATACAATGAATCAAAACCTTGAACTTCTCTGTCTTCATAGAAGATGAAGCGAACTAAATCTTCTCAAGAACGACAGTCTGAAAGATGTGAATGCAATAATAAATACCAGTTTCCAGGAACAGTTATGGACATCTCAGCAAATAAAAACATAGCAAGCAAGCTGACAGCTGGTTTTGTCTTAAAACCCATCAGTCTGCTACCTCTCTGTTCTGCTCTATGTTCCCACATAACATACTGCTCATCAAAAGCTTGCACTGCAGTCTCCCTACCAGAACAAAGAATAAAGCTGAGGAAAAATCTTTCCTCAAGACATCAAATTGCTCTTCAACATTCAAACTTTTGGTACTCCTAGCCCATTCTTTACAACTTACATGAACCCTGGAAATGGTATTGGCAAACACATACTGAGCAGTACACATGAGATGTGCATATAAAATACCCCAAAAAACATGTTATATTTGTTTATGTTCACCTCAGACATAAGACATGCAGCCATGCCAGGCCCACAGATGTGGCTGTCCTTACTGGGCCTCCACTGCATCACACATGTTAACAAGACCTTCTAAAGAATGTAAGTTTTTATAACTAAACTCTGCACCAGACAACTTTTCCCATTACTGGCTCAGTACCTGATCAGGCTGTGCTTCTCCACCCTCCTCCTCTGGCTTCAGCTGGGCTGAGGCTGGCTCCTGAAGGCTCCAGCAGCAGGAATACCAAGCCAGACTCTGATGATCACTTCCTCATTTTGACAAGCGCCACAGATTCCTCCTATACAAAAATAAACTGCTGTGAATCAAACTGGCCAAATAAAGTGGTCATGGTAGCAGGGGTCAGAGGAATGCCACTCTGCAACACAGAAGACAAAGGTTACTCATCCTTTTGCTGACAGTGCTTCATCTCTGGGGAAGACTGAGCACATCCTTTTTTTAATAACTTTGGAACTACTCTAAATGAGCCATCCTACTCTTGAAGAGCATAGATCCCAAATTAGCAATTTGTCATTTCCCACATATTTTCTTAAACATACTGGCTCATCCTAACTTAACCAAGAGCACTGCTATTTCTACATCATCACCTCCCTACACCACCACAAAAGCCAGACCAGACCCCAATGATGTGGCAGCTGCACAGTGCACGTGCTCCACACAAACACCTTGATGACACTTGAACTGCTGCATTACAGCCATATGCCAGGCAAGCAGACCACCTTGAGTCAAATGAGCTGCTTGGAAAAACCTCAGGAAAAACCCCTATTCTCTGGGATGAACAAAATAGAGAAGAAGTGGGATTATCCCCCTCCTACTTCAGCCAAAACTTCCACCAGCTAAGACTCAGCACAGCTGCCTTCACCTCCAGAGACCCAGAGGCTCCAGGGCTGTGCAGAGAACACAGACAGAAAGCAACCCAGCAAAAAGAACAGCCAGACTCCAGCAGGTAATTCATGAATATTTATTTCAGTTTGTTGCTTATTAAGTATGCCTTGTTATAAATCAAGTATTTTACAGTAATTGCCTCCAATCAACAAACACGGGGAAAGCTGCTGTGTAAACCAGTGTTGCTCCATATCCAAAAGGAGTCCCTTAGCAACAGGCAGGACTCTACAGGACTCTGAGCAGCCCGCTGGCTGCCACTGCCTTGCTGCACCCCAAGCAGCACTGCTGTGTGCCCAAGGCGTTCCCAGCAGTGCCAAGTGTGCTCAGAGTGCCAGGCTGCCAACACCAGTGCAGCAGGCACAGCGCACTGCGAGGGCAGCAAGCCCCGGGCACGCGGGACAGGGACAGCCCTCCAGAGCTGAGGATGCTCCTCAGCCAGGGACAGCCAGCTGCATCCCTGCTTCAGCCCCCACCATTGCCCCCAGCCCAGCAGTGCCTGCAGCAGAGCAGTTCTAGGGTTCAGCAACCACAGGGGTCTGCACCCAGCACCAAGAGCAGGGCACTCACCCACCTGAGCTGCTCCCAAACCACTGCAGAAAAAATGAAAACCAAGCCCCCCTCTCCCCCCAAATCTCCCTCTAATTTTTTATCTGAGGCTTTTCCAGGGGTGGCACCCACTGGCACTCAGAAGCATACAGGAACATGCCCTGTGTCAGGCTTTCCACTGAGATAATTTTAAAGGTCAGCAGGAACCTGCTGTTCCAGGTTTCTTCTCAGCACTAGAGACCCAGGATAAGGAGATGGGGAAAACACTGTCAAATCCTCAAATAAAATATGCCTCAGACTTTTCTTCTTGATAGGGCTTGGGGCTGGTCAAGTGATCTCAGGAGAAGCAAATCTTTTTATGCACTGGAACTGGAGTTTTCAGAGACTCCAGGTTTTTAAATACATGGAAGAAAGAAACGACCAAATACTTTCCAAAGGTCTACAGCAAGCAGACTTCAGAACAGACCTTTGGATCATACCAGAGGTCTAACAGAAAATGCTCATAGCCACGGGGCCATTCACCTCAGCTGCTTCTGTAACCCTTTTTTTTCATGAGGTCAGAGAGCCATGTAAGAAGGGTCTAAACAGAGTTCACAATGCCCTGCAATCCCTCCTCAGCACCACCCCAAAGCCATTCCCAAAAACAGCAGGCAAAGGCAGTTCCCACTTCAAAGGAGGACTGTTTTTTGAGAATGTATCAGCATTTAAGGAAAGGGGCCAGGAGAGGCTGAACAGCACCACCACCACACTTGGTAAGGCATGGAAGAAGAGGAGAGCTTGTCTTCAAGAGCTGAATCACAATCTGAAAGACTGCTGAGGTCCATCACAGCCACCCTCCCCTTCCCAGAACAGGCTGAGCACATGGACTGGATCACACCTGGAGGAAATGTAAAGGATAACAAACGACAAAACACTTACAAAATTTTGGTTTAAAACAAACAAAAGAAAGCAAAAACCAAATAAAAAACCAATCTAAAAGCAGAAATTCGTACATAAATCATAGCAGTGCATAAGTAGATGTTTGGGCAATGCCAAGACTAGTGAAGAATTCTTTCCTGCAGTTCTTACCACAAACATTCTCATGGATTCTGTTCCAAATCCCACTTGACAAATTCTCACTTTATGCTACTTCCTTCACCTCCCTCTCCCATTTTTGAAGTGACAACCTCAATTTATTAAAACAAAGCAACATCTTTCTTGCAGAAACATCTGCTTTGATACAAGAATACATGCCCACTGGTATAGTCAGTATGTGGGACTGTGGCTATGAAGGAGATTAAATAAGGAGCACATGCACCACTTCTCTTTTAACCTTGTCCCCTCTGGTACTCATTCACTTCAATACCTTCCTTTCAGGGCCCTGCAGCATAGGGAAAAACACCACATTTACATTGGGGTGTTGGCATCAGCCAGTGCCAATTTCATCTGAATCACAGCCAGGCACTTGGCACTTCAGGCACAACACGTGCAACCTCCAAATGCCACGTCCTACATACAGTAGCCTACATGTGGCAGCCTCCATTTGTACAGTCACTTGATCAAACGTCTTCTCTATTAAGGAAAACAATACTTCTGATGCTTTTAACAGGGAAATAATCATTGGTAACAGAGTGAAAAGAACCCAAACAATTCACTCAGAATAAAACATTATGAATTCTGTAGAGAAAGGGAAGGGAGGGAAGTATTTTGAGGAAGAAGTAGAGATTTTGGAAAAAAAAAAAACAAACAACAACCTCAGCTAATTAAATAAGTAAGCTAATCCAGTCATTAGAGGTTTAATTTCAGCACAACTGAATAATTCTCAGTTCTACGTATATCTCCAAGTTCCCAAACAACAGCAGACATTTGACAATCTCTTCAGTTAAAATGCCATCTTCCTCCCTTGCTGCTGCATAAGAAAAACAACAAACCAGCTCACAGGAGAAGTATCATGCCATCAAGAGAGAAGAAAAACCCCAGCACAGATACTCAGTGTAGTAATACTGTCAGAAGTAGCATGTAACCTAACCAGATAAATACCAGATTTTGTTGCTATCTCTGAGTAAGTTTTGCAATTAGCTGTAAATTATTTGTGGCCACCCTGCTACTTAACATTCCTGCTCTCTCCATGGTGTGTGCCTGGGAAAGGCATCTTGCCCAAAGCAGAGGGTGGGCTGGGAGGCAGGACTCCCCCTTTCAACAGCAGTGCAAGCTCAAATTTGCTCCAGCCGGTCTTGAAACCACACTCCCCTTGGAAAGCACCTTAGGCATTGCTCCTGCTACATGGGATCCAACAGGATCCCACTGCCACTCCCTGTGGAGTTCATTGTCCATTCTAGGGCCTTGCTGCAGCTTTTCACATGACACCCAACACCCAGTTTAATCTGGGAGCTCTCTGTAATTCCTCCCTTCTCTTGGTGGCCAGCTCCTCTTCCCCCATCCATGAGCCAGAGGCTGTGTGCAAACTCCTCCCCACTCCCTCTCTTCTGCTGCAGACAGCAGGAACACAGCAGAGACAAACTGATCAAACCCTGCTGGTCAAGCAGGCAAAGCTTCTCCCTGCTACACCTAACTCACTGCTTGACCCCCAGGCAGTACGAGGGGGCTGCTGCTGGTAGCTCTGCCATTACACCCTTTGGCAAATGGCAACAGAGATCTAAGATTTTACAAGTCCAAACAGCAAACAGGTAAATAATCAGATGCTGAAGAAGTCTTAATATGGATGAGATGACAGAAATCAGCAGCTATGAGAGTGTGGAGGCCACCATCCTCTCTCTCCTCAGGCACAAAAGAAACAGCAGAGAAGGGGCTGTCTGCTCCTACGCTGACCAGCTGCACACTGCTTGTTTCCAGGCTCTGCACACGGACAGACTACAGCCCTAAAATACAAATGAGCCACGTGCAAGCCATTAGTCCAAACCAGGCTGGTACTAATTCACCCTGTAAGCTGCAGGTACCCATTACATTTCATGCAATGCATTTTTTGCTTTCAAGCTGACTCCAAACAGAGAAAACTTGGCCATCCCACTGTGAGCATGAAAGCCTTGTTTCTGGAATGAGGCACCCTCAAACAAACAGAATTCATAAATTTTCCACTTGCAGAACAGTAAATATAACCTCACACTTTACCATTTTATGTTATATTTACTCTCACTCTACAGTTTTGTTATTTCCTTTCCTATGCCTCACTATTACTATTCTCTTTTGTAATTTTGCATGTTTCTCATGTTTTTATTTTCAGGCATTACTATCTTTGTTCTCCTCTAACCCTGACCTCAGGGGTTTCTTTCTTTAAAATCTGTTTGGGTTAAACTGATCAATGCTAATAAAGACACTCTTAAATTCACCTTTCAATTTAAGTACATCTTAGTTAACTTTCACTAAAAATAAACAAAGCATAAATACAAGTTTTAAACACTGGAAAAAGAATCTTGTTCAAACCTGCGCATTTTTCACTTTTCTGGATGATCATTAGCACAATTTTGTTTCTCTCAGTCCACTTTTTTTTCTAAGAACCCTTTTCTTCTATTACTCTTCTGTTAAAAACTTTCCTATCCACTTTTCATGGGGACATCAGCACTGGTTAAACTCACAATTTCTGCAGCACCAACAAGCCTTTATGTATCTGCATTCCTCCACTTCCTTGTTTCCAGAGCCAATAGATTTGTTTCAGAAGGGCAGAAAAGGAAAGGAGCAAAACTATCAAGCCAGTTTTTCCTTTCTCTCTACTATCAAGGCCAACAAAGGCAAAACTGCAAAGAAATTTAGTATAGGTTATAAACCAGCAAACATTACTTAAAAAAAACTCAAGTGCATGAGAAGTTTCATTTCCCTTTTGTCAGTTCCTCCGCTGAACTGGGGAGGTTAGGCTTTGTTTCTTAATTTAATTAGTCAGAAAGCAAATACATGAAAGTTTCTGGATGGCAGCCATTGAGAGGACCCCTGTATGTGGACTTCTCAGTTTGTATTTTTAAACACCAGCCAGCCTGACCGTGAAGCCTGGTTCCTCCTTCATCCTCGATGCAGGCAATTGCTAATGCATGTGGAAAGCGTGTGTAACCATAGTGGTGCCTGCAAACAGAGCAAGCCAGTGCACTACCCCTAACACTGCTCCCTCAAGTTTTAATGAGAGACTGTCAGACCAAAGCAACTCCTATCCTGCCTCTCCATGATCTGTACAAACCACCATTTACAAATATGCAATATGGACTTTCTTTTCCCCATTATTCACTGGTATTTGCATTGGTTTAGTGGACAATTTTATACAGAACAATCCAAACTACATCAGCTTAACACCCTGTTCCTCTGTGCAGGACTGCAAAGGCAACAAAATGTCTATTACATAACACTTCTGTATAAAATATTAATTTTCACAGAGGAAGCTCTTGAACCGAAAGGTTATTTTCAATGATTACCCAATCAGTGTTGTATAAGCTTGGTTATTTAATCAGTTTATTTGTGACAGACAACAAGCCATATATTTTATTGACATCACATGAAAAAAATCAACTTTTTAGGTGCACACAGCAAAATATATCCATCCCCAGCACACACAGATTCAGCAAGCTTGCACTGGGATAATTGCAGGCATCCACATTTTTTATTTAAGTTCTCACACCAGCTGAAAGCATGTAAGCCACCTTTCCTTCCTATACTGCAACAGATGAAGAACAGGTAAATATTCAGCCATCATATTCATATACACATCCCATGCACTTGTTCTGTCCTTAAAGCTATAATTGGAAAACCACTGCAGCAAGAGTAAAGTGCTTCAAAATCTTTTCCATACAAAAAAAAAAAATCACGTTTTTAACAGGCATGTTGGTATCTGTGCCATTGGCCAGACTTGAAAACACCAGAGGTGTGGCAGCCCTGGCTTCTGTAGGACCCAAGGGCAATCAGGAATACCTTTCATAAAGAAACTTATCTCAATGCTGACTTGTAAAGAATGAAGTTCAAGAAAGGAAAAAAAGACAAAGCTGTATCTTGGCTGTGACTTTGTAGCCATTAGGTTGCATGAGGACAGGCAGGAGCCTGTCTCACTGCCTCATCAGAAGGATTATAAAGAGTCTTCATGCATGAGGTTTTTCCTTTCTCTGTGTATCTTTACATAAGGAGTGCAGGGAGGGGGCTCATCTTGAGCATCACTGTGTTCAGCAGATGGGCTCATCATATTTACCAGCTCCATGTGAGGGTCACAGGTAAGACATATAAAACAGCAACAGACACTTCATCCACCTCATCCATGGTCTAACCATGCAGGAGATACAACTCACAGAAAATTATTGAGCAAATGAATAGAGAGATTATGAAACAGTTTGAGAACTGCACTTTTAAAAAAAATTATATGCACAGCAAACAGTTTGAAGAGATATCCTGCATTTAATTATCTGTAGTGCCCTCCCCTGAGGTCTGAGAAATCTTCCACTGCAATTTTCTTGTCTTCAAAGTAGACCATCATATGA
The DNA here is from genome assembly GCF_029582105.1 of Oenanthe melanoleuca. NCBI lineage: Eukaryota > Metazoa > Chordata > Aves > Passeriformes > Muscicapidae > Oenanthe > Oenanthe melanoleuca. The sequence continues at coordinate 12,056,951 of NC_079342.1, forward strand.
TAGAACACCTGAAATGCCTAACTTTTGACAAGAAGACGATATACAGAGGGGTTTTGGTTTTATTTTTTTTAACACTAACAAAGAGCAAGGCAGATATCAAGAATCGGGACTGTATCTTCTTCTACTGATCATACAATACAAAAAGCAAGACCTTGATGAAAAAACAAATGCTATCTTCATCCAGTACTGGATGCCACATGCTTTCAGCCTGGTCATTTCTTTCTGCTTCTTAATCAGTTATCTTCAACAAAAAAGGGCCTCCAAAAAGAAAAAAGTATCTGAGCAACAACTATCCTTCTTCCTCCCTAAGGGTGGCTGTATTTTACACCACGACTGCTTCTCAAGTCTTGGATGTTGCAATTACTTCAGTCTCAGAACAAATCACTTCTGAGGAAAGAGCTCAATTGGAAAGAAGGAATATTAGCTTTGAGGCTACAAGAACAATGTGGTTTTGTATCCTGATTTATACTTGAAGAGGGAGAACAAGAAAAACTAAGGTATTTCTTTTAAAACAGTTATAACAAATGAGTCCTTGGTGCAGCCATACTTCCCATACTACTGCTTGCCTCCAAATGTTGGGCAAAAGTGGCATTTAGTTGGCTTAAGTTCATGAAAACATGTTCTCTCCTTCCAAGGATATCTTTCTGAACATTCTGGCAGCTGCTACACGAATATCTTTCAAATTCTCTTCCTATCCATTTCCTGAAAGGGGACAAGAAACCTGTTCTTGCTACAGCTGAAGGGAATATAGAAATAAATTAAAAGAACTTCAATTCTTTTAATTAAATAAATTTGTGGTAAGAGAAAGATTGAAGAAGTGTCAGCTAAAATTAATGATGCGGAAATTAGTACTACTGACAGTATTTGGTGCCAACTTGACTTGTGACGCACTTTTCTTTCTAACATGCCAAAACCAAGATGATTCTCAAGAAGTTAGACACTAGAAATCCTGGCTTTGTTCTTTCCTAAATTTGTTTGTAATCTCTGAGAGGAGAAATTGTTTGGCAAGCAATTGGTACCTATTCTTTGTTATATAGCTAAAAGAAAATTGTACTCAATTTGCTCCGACCAAATGATCTCGAGCCAAACCCAACCCAATGCAAGCAAGTCAAACAACGTAGCTCAAAGTGTTCTCAAGGTTAGAGGAACTAGATAGCCTTGAAACACTAATTACAAATGCTTTCACAAAACATAATGCTAGTAGCTGCTAGAAAACTGCATTTCACAAACACCTTTCTTCATATTTCAGCCCTGTGTGGACCCACAGCAGCTCATCATCACAGCCAAGAATAAACACTTCCAAGATCCAGCAGCACTAGTGTGACCTCAGAGAGCCTCCTGCTCTCTCCTGCATGCAGGGAGACTCATGAAACTATATATACATGGAAAATCAGTCATGGAAACAAGTCTTAGCATGGTGAAGCCTACAGACTTTTCACTGCTTGTTAAAAAAAATGTTTAAAATGCCAGTTATGCAAAAGCACAGACAAATCTTCATCGAAATGTAAGGTTTCCAGAGAAAAATATTGTCATTTTTCTTAATACAGCAGTAGCTTTTTCTTTTTATGTTGGTTAGGATATAATCTTCCCACCACCAAGAGACAATAAATAAATAAATAAAACAGAAAAAAAAAAAAAAAAACAAAACCACAAAAGAACTGTGCAGCCCTATTTCAATGCTAGCAAGAGATGGAAGAATTTAAACAGCAGAAACTGAAATAACAGGTTTTGTTATTTCCTTTTAATGTTCTGTGCTATTATATGTAACATCTGAGTATAACAGATATTGCTAATTGTGTTTTATGATATTTAGAGATCTACAGCAGCTTTGTGAATTGGAAAAGACTGCTTTTTTGAAAGGAAATTAAAACCTTCAGAGTTCATTATTCCATGTAATACTTACTCTGGAACTCCCGGGTTTTTTTTGGCACCCAGTTGAGAAACTTGTTTACTGAGTTCCCTCGTGTTCCCCCATTTGTGACCCAAGCTCCTTCTCAGCAAAGCAGCTCTCAGCAGCCACACACAGGTTAAGTGTGTTAAGTCTCAGGCACCAAGTCAGTGATCACAGTGTCCATGTATCAGTACCAAAACTCCCTCTGGCTCCCAGAGGTGCAGGACAAAGCAAAGGCAGCCCCTGGGCTGGGGAGCTGAGTCAGCACTCCAGCTGCACAGCAGCCCAAGCCTCCTGCCACAGAAACAGGACCTGCGAACACACAGCAGGTAAGAAACTCAGCCTGTGGACAGGGCCTGATTCAAAATCCACTTACTGCCACTGGCTGTAACAGACTTTGAATGGGACCTCAATACACAGAGGAAATGGGAAGACCTAGAGATTTCAAAAGAAACAACATCAACCCAGGAAACTTCAGTCCCTTCTTATAAAATTGTGCCAAGCCACAACACACATAGCTGCAAGTGCTTCTGACCACAGGGATGGACAAACTCTCTTCTCCACCAGCATTTATTCTCTTATCCTCCTGTCACTGGCAGGATTTATTGCAAGCCCAGCACAAACAGCATTAGCTTTTTTCCTGCCTATCCAGGCATGCAGGCAAGAAAACTGTCCATAAACAGGAGGCAGAGCTGTGGTACCTCTGTACCACCACTTATGCATTGGTACACAAGGGAAGGGGCAACAGGCACAAAGGGATAAGAATGCAAGAACTACATTTCAGGTGTACAGCTATGTGTTAGTATAATGTTCACTAGTTAATCTTTGCAGGGCAAGCACCCAAGTGCTTTCACTCTCTGCATTGTTATTATAGAGGTTGGCTCCTATTAATAATTACCTTCCTCTGACTGCAGCACACAGTTTTTCTCCGTTGTTGGTATTGCTGTTCAGAATTCCTTTTCCAGATCTCAACACACCGGACAGATTACCATCCCATCAAGGATGTCAGGACTGGTAGAGATCTAATGTGCATACCCAGATCTTACAAAACAACATCTTAACGCTGCTCCCTTCCCCACACAGCCATTCTAAACTTTTCATCTTTTGTGTTGAAGTAATCACAATTAAAATAACAGCAACTATTTAATATTCCTTGCTATTATGTGCAAGAAAACAGACACAGCAAACAGAGAAGTGTTTTTGACACTAAGCAAGATACAGGCAAAGCACTAAATGAGTTTACTATAAAGGCAATGCCTGCCTAGAGACACAGCAGAAAACTGTGCAAAAATATATAGCCACAGAAGCATATCCCTAGGTCAGGACCTCATAAATCAGTTCCAACTAACAATAAAAGGTTTATATGGCATTTGTAAGGCACTAAGAATGAATAGGATCCTGGCCCCAAGTAAGGCTTGGTGAATTAATTTAAGATGGCAATCAAGAGCAAATAACACAACACTAACCTTACCCTAAGTTTGAAGAAAGATGGTTTCCTTTGCCTCCAGGAAGAGGTGAGGGGACAAAAACCAACAAAACACCACCACCAAAACCAACAAAAAAGACAGAAATAAAACAGAAAAAAAAAAAAAAATCAGCAACAGAGAAAGAGTCTTAGCTATCCCACCAGGCATGAGAGTGCTTTTTTGATAGCTCAGAGCTGCGTGTTTAAAATCTCAGCCCTGTTCATGTAAATTTCTCCCATTTCTCTAAAGCCCTCTCTCCCAAACAAGTGGGCATTGTCACTCCCCACCTTCAGTTTCAGAAGCAGAAAATACTATCCTTTCCTATCACGGTGACAGACACAACGCTGAAAAAAACCCAAATACTTCCCTATTGAGTTTGAGGATTTTTTTAAAGCTGTAACTGGCAAAGCTTATGAGTAGCAGGTACCCCAAAGTGCTCTCTGCACCAGCAGCCAAGTCAAGTAAAACATCACTTTCAGCACCACCATTACAGGAAGTACTGCTAAGACTTATCCACCAAACAACACCACCACCACTACCGTCCTCCATTTTCAAGTCTGAATAACCTATCTCATGGCTCTGGCACACTGGGAACGTCCAGGGAAGAAAGTGCCACGGGCTGCGGGCGTGCTGCACACGCAGAGCCTGAATCCCCCCAGTGACCGCAGACCGGCTCCCTCCGAGGATGCTGGGCAAGCCACAAGGCTTCTGCGCCTGAATTCGTGTTTGTTTAAGAGCAGGGGCAGCACTTGTGACGGGGGAAATGGAGGTTGAAGAGCTGCTGTGCCAAGCTCAGGGATTCTAAAGGAGCGGGAGTCGGCATTGCCACGTACTGGGGAGCAGGGTGAAGGGAGGAGACGCGCCTCGAAAAAACAGAGATGGTTATCTGACAAGGGCCGGTTCTGCCCTGAAGATGTGCTTTATTGACCGGCCTGGGCCCCTTCAATCCGCGTGTGCTGCAACACGAAGCACAGCTGACCCCACACAAAAGCCGCACAGCTGGCGGCCCCGGAGGGGCCGGATCCAGCCCCACCGGCCCCGAGCGGGGCTCGCAGCTCCCGCCGCATTCCCCAGCACCGCGCCGCGCCCCCGGAGCCGCCCGGGCCAGCCCCGCTCTCGCCCCTCGCCATGCGGACACGTCCTGCGCGGATGCGCATCCCGCGGGAGAGCAGCGCCGCGAGCGCAGCCGCTCCGCCGGCACACCGGCGCTGGCAGCAGCACCGGCGAACCGGCCCAGGCCGGTCTGCACGCAGAGAGATAAAGAGAAGCGCGACGGAAAGCGCGGGGCGGGAGCGGCGGGGGCGCCGCTGAAGATGCCGCCCCCTCCCCGCGGCCCCTCCGCCGCCTGCCCGAGCGCCTCCCGCCGGCCCCACGCTCGTCTCACCTCAGGGACGGCTCTGCGGGCTGCGGACCCCGAGAGCCGCCCGGCCGAGCCGAGCCGAGCGTGCGGCGGGGGCGCGGAGCTTCTGGCGGCGGTCAGTCCCGCGGCGCTGCCATGCGGGCGGGCACAGGCGGGGCGGGCTCGGCTCCTAGCAGCGCCCTGCAGCGCGCACCCGCATGGCTCGGCGAGCGGACAGCACCGGCTGCCGGCGGCGGCGGGGCCGGCGGGCGGCGGCCAATGGCTCCCGCGGCGCCGCGCATGTGAGGGCCGGGCCGCGCCGGCTCCGCCCGCTCGCCCCCCGCGCAGCCGCCGCGCTCAGGTGCCCGCGGGCCGGGGGCGGAGGCGGCGCCGCCGGGGCTGCGCTGGGGCCGCGGCGGGAGCGGAGCGCCGGGCGGCCAGACCCGGCCGCGCAGGTAGATGGAACGTGCTGCGTGAGCCAAAGAAAACAGCGACAAGTTCAAATTGCGTGGCTTAATTATTAAAATATTACCACGGGGAAGGAGGAAAGTTATTTTATTTGTCTATCTTGAGCCCCTAATGGAACCAAAAAGTCGAAGGCAGCTGTAGATCTGGCGGGGGGCGGCACCGCTGGGATCGCAGGGACGGATTCCTCCATGGGGCTCCAGAGGCTGAATACAGGACACTGAGAAGAAGCCGAACTGACCCTGATCCTCGCCCCGAAATCCACTAGAAAATTTGTTTCCTACTTGAACTGAAAAGTCACCGATATTCTTAAATATTTCTTGAACACTGAGCCGACACGTGACCAGACCTGCAGGTGTTTAGATGTAATAATATATAGATGTAATCTATTACCTTTGAAAGTATATTGGTCTCGATCAAAATGGAATTTAGGGAAAAAAAGATACAAGCTCATCTTTTTCATATTTTATTTCCTCCCCACGTTTTCAAGAACTGGAGGAGATGGGAAGTGATCTTTTGGTGCTTGTTCAGAGTAGCTTCGTGTCCCTTTAAAGATTGAGAATTTCCCCTTTATATTTTTAGACGCATTTTTAATCAGACCTTCTGATCTAAATGACTGTATGATGTATCTAAGGTTACAAATGAAAGCACTTCTTAGCAACAATTCACTTCTGAGACCAGAAAAAATCAGGCCAGCTTGTCCTGCTCTCAGCTGTTCAGCACTATTTTCATACCAGAGTTTTCATCTGGTGGGGAATTTTAGCAGAGCTCAGATTTAGTCTAATGAGCTGTCAATTATTTTAAGCTTTGATTTTTACAACCTTCATTTGGCCTTTTAGTTATTTTCTTCTGTGAGATCATCATCACTTGTGTTATTTTTGTCCAACATTTTCAACCTCACTGTTTTCTCAATAAGGTGATTTTATTATCTGTTTACTTATTCCTGCTCTGACCCAGTGGCCAAGGCACATAGGGTGTGTAATACTGGGGCTCCACATTGAGGGAGGGTTAACAGAGATAAAAGCAGTCCAATCTGGTAAACATCAAGGCAAGTGAAAACAGATAATAACAAGAGCTGCTGGCTGGGAAATCCTGAGTCGAAGGCAGCTGGCAGAGAAATTCAAGCGGAAGAAAAAAGGATTTTTTCAGATGCCAGAGCTGGTCAGAGCTGGCTGAATCCACATTCACTTAGCAATCAAGATACTTTGCCAAGCTGAGGCACACCAGCAAAACAAACAAATGGCTCTGGGGACCTGAGAGAGAAGACACCTGGAACTGGGCAGATCCGGATCCAATTAAGATTCGCTTTCTGACAGGGCAAACACAAGTGTGAAGGACTTACCTCCTACAGAACATATGCTGGGGAGTTTGTTTTGGTTTTTTTCTCACTCGTTTTGGTATGCATTTAGGGTAAAGCAAATGGGTTTTAATTTAAACCTCTCTACACCCTCTCTTTCAAGCTTCTCTAGTCAAGACCTCTCCCACTGTTTCAGGTTTGGTCTTCCCCAGGCTCAAGTCTGAGTACTTCTGGCCAGCTCTTTCTAGATTGCTGTTTCTGGCTCTCACCACCTAGGACATGCTGAGGAGGGACAGAAAAGAGAGGAGGGGAATTATAAATCTGAAAGAGCTCAGTTCAGGGCAAATAAAAATCCCAACTGTTCTGTTATCTTGCTATAGTCCATAGGCAAAAATACAAGTCGGCCAACTCCAAGTTACTCCATGTGATAGAAAAGATGCCAGAAAACAGAAGCTGTGGGGGCAAAACAGCTCTTTTCCACTTGCACAGTTTTGACATTGGCCCTTTACAATTAAATAAACTAATATTATTATTTTGATTTGTGGCTCAGAAAACTGAGTTAGTGATTACATTAACAAGCAATAGCAATGTAGCCATATGCCTCACAGGATAAACCAATCCTCTCTGGTTTTACAACTGCAGTTTAGTTTTTCAAATTCCATAATCTTGAGTAGCCAAATATGTCATATTTTTCAACCTTATTGTTATTCTCATATCATTAAAATTTTTTTAGAAAATATCAGCTCTCCAACAGAGTTATGGTTTTGGCCAGGTTGAAAGCTGACCATTTATTCTGAGATGATTTCCAGTTCTTTCCTTCTTTCACTGAAACTGCCTTACTGTGCATCTCATATATACCTGCATGACATTGTTCAGCAGGTGTCCAAGTTCAGTCCAAGGGAGCCAGGTACAAAAGGAACACCAGCAGAAGGTGAACAGAAGGAAGAGATGGTGTCAAAAATAGAGTGTGCCAGTGGTTCCTCAGAAAACAGTGAGAAAATTCCATACTGGGAAATATTTCAGTTTTGGCTTTAAGTGGGCTGACAAATTTGTCTCCCAAGCAAATTTAAGATGAAGGAGAATTTTTATATTGTGGATTAGACAAGATAACCTTTAAAGATGCCTTCCAACCCAAACTATTCTACGGTTCTATGATTAAGAAGTAGATGAGGCTGTAGTTACTTGGGAAGAAGTGCAGATGGCTACATAAAAGAGACAGGCAGGGAATTAGCTTTCCCCTTTCCAGAAACAGGGCAATTTGGCTTCATGGAATGGGCAAAGCATGAAGGGGAAGACTCCAGTTTAAATAAGGAGGAGGATGTATATGAGTCACTTTTTTTGGCTACTGGCCACCTGTTTTCAAGAAAGAGTATTTCTGAGTGCTGAACAGCTCAGTCTGTGGTGTTCACCCAGGATACATGGGCAGGAGGATGGGGCTGGGGATGCAGTCAGACTTGTCAGCCCGATCTGCCACTGCCACCCTCATGCCCACTAGTGCCACCCCTGTGCCACGTGCCCGCATAGTGGCAGCGAGTCTTTCCAGCCTGCCACTTTCCAGGCAAAACTGGGAGCTGTGTTGGCAGCTGGCTTATTGACCTGCAAGCAGTTGTTGGCAAGGGCCTGCTCTGTACATGCCCACAGCTGGCTGTGGAGAGCCTGTTCCATGGAGAGCCATCCAGAGGGTGTGGGGATCAAGGGCACTGCTCTTCCAGAGAGGAGAGGGAAGGAGAAGCCCAAGGACTGTGATCCCGTGCTACCAGACTGCTGCAGCTTAGTCTGCCCTATCACCAGGACAAATTGCCAAAGCTAATCAAAATCTAATCAAATTATTAGACAATCCTCCTTTAGATACATTTTTACTGACAACTCCAAAAATATTGAAGAAGAGGAAAAGAAGCATGTTTTTTCAATATAAAAAGCATTGCAAAACCCTGTCCCTACTAGATTCATTTGTAATTCCATCAAATTTTTTTGTAATTCTTGCTAACCAATTTTCTTGCCATTATGTAACTCCATTATAAACAATTATCCAGACCCAATTACTGCTTTTTCTGAAGATATTTTGCTATTATGCCTGTCTTCCAATACCTGGCACAGCAGCCTCTGCATTAAAAACACAGTGGTTCTTGGAGGCCTTGCGACCCAGCCTATTCTGGCTGGGATCTCCCAACTTCTGAATTTTCTGGATGGAAAAAAAATCATTGCTTATCTTATCTTTGCACTGAAAAAAAGGAGTAAATTACCATTTTAGGTAAACAGCAGTTTCTACTTACATCCAGAAGTCCAATGTCCTCACCACTTCTTTTATTTAGTGATGTCAGCCACCCAATGTGCAGTTCCATTTCTAAAAATTTGGGGGATGAGGCATCATTCTTAGCAAGTACCTTTGTATTTTGAAACGAGCAGCAGCCACAATGGTGTGCACCGCAAGCAGTGTGTGTTATCACACTGCAGCTCAGCAAAGTTGTTCAAGTGATGGCAGGAACACATGCTGGCTGCTTCTGATTACACAGAAGACCTAGTTTTCATGAGTTCTCAAATTTCATCCAGTGGATACACAAACAGATGGCCAATCTGTTTCATTCTGTACTAATCAATAAAGGACTATAAAGTCATAAAACACACAGCATCATAGGAGAGGGAGGCATGGCAGGAAGGCCATAAACTGAGCTGCAGGAAAACCTGCCCTTCACCCTGGCAGCTTGCCAGGGCAGGACTTTATTTTAGCAGAAGCAAGAATATGGTTGTGCATTGCTTGGCCAGCCCAAGATAAAGCCTGTGTCAGTCAAATGCAGTGGCTGGTAACATGGATCTGTATACTCAGATCAGAGCCCAGGCAGGAATCACCTCTGAGATGTTGAGTACCTTCAGATCTTTAGAACCAACAGGCTGGGAGGGGGTGTTAGTGTGTTCCAGTCCACTTAATCTACTTAGCTCTTCCTATTTTCTTTATTTTGCACTTTACTGGTTCTATGATCTCTGCCTCTTCTGCTCGCCACCATTTCCACAAATACTAAATGCTAAACATGGAGACTGAATTGGAAATAAAAATTAAAAACCTATCATAATCAAAATTAGCAGGATAAGACCAAAAGAAGTTTTCAGGTGTCACACTTTGTCCAGCCCTGCTCTCTGGAACAATTTTCCTGCTTTCCCCAGGACATGTTGGTCTGTTATTTCTTTCTTCAAATCATGCCTGAAAGCCCTTCTTTCCCCTTCAGATCTCAATTGGCTTTCTCACTGTAATGGCTGTGGCTCCATGTGCAAATGGAGTGACACAAAACCTAAGTGCTCTACCTGGATCTAGGACAATGGTGGCCTTTAAAGAAATGGCAAGCCAGTTATCTTCAGAGTACTGAACTGTACCTGTGCCAGTGCTTAACCTTTACTTCCCCAATCACACAGGTACAATAGTTAGACCTTGCTGATTTTGTTATTCTTTTGGAATAAGTTGCCTTAAAATAGCCTAGCCACAAGGGTGTAATGAGGTGCACAGCTGGGCAAAGCTTTCTGAGCAGCAGGAGGAAAAAGAAAGAATGTATGTGGGACCAAAATGCTCTGAGCCTGCAAATGACTGATCTCCAGTCATTCAGATGGCTAAAGATTAAGGACTCACCCAACTAGATCAGAAAAAAACACACAAATCCAAAACTTAAAAAAAAAAACCCACAATAAAAACAACCAAAAACCCCTCAACCACCAAAAAAACTACCAAATTTGAGGAATACAAGGCAAAAACAGCAGGAAAAAGGGATAAAGGAATGATATTTATATCTTACATGCTGCATTTTCTCTCTGCCTTACTATTTTACCATGGAGCAAAGAAACCACCAGGCATTCTGTAGAAGACTATAGAACTCTTATTTTAAAGTGGAGCTCCTTAATCAGGGACCCAGAGATACTTAAAGCTCTTTTCCCAGAACTACAAAAGGCCTGCTTTTGTTTTTGTGCCTGGGAGCCTACAGAACCCAGATTTGCCAACACAGCACTAAAAGAAGTTAATTTTGTTTGAAATGGGTTATATTAATCTTCTTGCTTTAAATGCAGCACATTCTGCTGGTAATGTGTACATATTATAGATCAAACAAAATCAATTGCTTCATTCTATCAATTCTACCCAAGGGAAGAACAACAACATGATATAAATTCACCTCTGAAATCCTCTTCCCAATATTTTTTCAAATACAATGACAGTAAGCCAAAGTATTCCAGTCACTAAAGCTTCTACAATTAGATATCCACTGTTAGTCTAGCATCATACTATCCACTCTAATATTACACACCTTAAAGATTCCAAGTATTCCTGTGATTCCTATGCACAGGCACCATGGCATTCAGCATGCTAATTTGAAAACCTGCTTCATCTCCTGTTCCAAAGACTGATACAAAGGAGGACACCTTTGCAATGACATGGGAAGGAGGACAGCTTTGCACACAAATGCAATGACAGGGAAGAGGATTATTCTAATGTCCAAATAATCTGTTTTCTCTGCATTTAACTTAAATATAAACTAAATGGAGAAAGCACTGGTAATATTTTTATATATTAAGAGGAGGGCATAAGAGATCAAATTCACTGCCAACACTGTATAGCCACCACAAAATATATACCTCCCTCAGCCTCAAGCACCTTCAACTTATTACCATTTAGAAATAGGTAGAGGGAGAAGGAAGGTCTGATCACGCCTTAACCTAAAATAACGTTTTGCTTTGTCAGGTTAATTATATGTTCTGACATCAGAAACTGAAATTAGCAGGCGATTTTCCCTTGGGTTGCCCAGAGACTGTAGAATGAATAATGCCTGCTCTTGTGCTGCACCCAGGACCACGGAGAACAAGGGATGGAAAGACCAACATATTTATTTCCTTACTCTGATCTCTGTGGCTAGAGAGTCATAGCCACAATCTGGCTTTGTAGGGGCTGTGATGTGGCTGGCTGGTATTGCTGTCATCCCAAATGTGGCAGAAATGGCCATCAGCTTCCAATGGGTGCATTTCCACTGCCACAAAGGAATATTCACTGCTTTCCTCTGATCCTGGTGTGAACCCGTGGCACCAGAGTTTCTCAAAGTGTCACTGAAACTTTCTGAAATTAATTTGACATGACAACGGTGTTCAATACAGGGCATTCTCCTCGAAAAAAATACAGCCAGAACTTTTAGCGCTTAAATACACAGAAAACTCTCCAAGTAACTAAGATACCCTCTTCCTCCTTACAGCTATTTAGCACAAGATACCCTGAAGTTAGCCTAAGTCTTAAATCTTGGAAAGAGCACCCAGACACATCTTTTGCTTGTCTCGTTCTTGTTTTTTATACCTAAAGTTCTCATGGAATTTTGTTTCCGTGGTGGCTGCTTTGCAACCACTCTCGTTCTCACTCAGGCTCCTTTTCCCCTCATCCATTCGCGTGTTCAAAGCTCCCTGCCTGGTGCAGCAGAGCAGCCTGCAGTTACCTCTGTCCAGCCCTGCCCGCCTCCCTCCTTCCCGGGCTGCTCCTGCCAAGCTTCGCCCGCTCCTCTTCCTCTCCCGGAGCTCCCTCTGCTGTTGGATGGCCGGGAGCCCGCGGAGAGCCCGAGCGCTGCTGCGGGGACGGGCGGATCTCGGCGGGGCAGGATGAAAGAGCAGCATCCTCGTCGGACACCCCGCAGGGTTGTTCTTTCTGCCTGTCTGTCAGAGCAACAGGAAAACTTGCCTTTATGTTCTGCCTCCAGCTGTTTAGCGTAGGACATGAGCACGATGGTGTGGAGTAGATGCAGACCCAAACTGCTGATTAATTAGGGGAGATACGATAGGAAGGGAAGGGAAAACTCTGCCAAAATTACTGAGTGAAGAATAAGGCCCCAGCCTGTGAAAGCCATGTGCTTTCTCTGCTGTAGGCAGACTGGCCTCACACTATGACAGCCGTGCTGGAGGGCACCCACACACCGCAGGTGCCTGGAGGTTTGTGCCAGCTGCAGCAGGACATGCTGAGCCAGGACGTGGGAGATTTCAGCCCCCAGCCCCATGGCACATGGGCATGAGGAGGGGGGATGCTCACTCTCCCATGGCTCCCTGCAGAGCTGCCCCTCCCATGTGGCACACAGGCACCTCACTGCTGGCTGGATGCTCAGCAGCTCCTGCTCCGCTGCACTTTGGGATTCCTAGGATTGCAGAAAGAGAGCACAAGACACACATTTAGCAGCAGTGAGGGGGCCGGGCCTGAAACCTGCCAGTAACTCGTGCTGGTTTCTGCAGGGGCAGAGCCCTGGTGCCCAGGGATGGTGCATGGCTCCACTCCCACCCTGAGGAGGGGCACACAGAAACGCACCGAGCTGTCCCCTGCTAACGCTGCCACGTTGACACACTTGCTGCATTTGCCTTCGTATGTTGCCATAGGAACTACAGCCCCAGCATCTGCTCCTGCTCCTCCCTGCCATGTTTCCTCTGCACCCCACCGGGCTCAGCCCACTTCTGCTCCTCTGCCAGCCTGATCATGCCTCCCCCTCACTCACGAACTCCCTGCCTCATCCGCTTTTTTTGGGTGACAATCAGATAACTGCTGTAGCAGTTAATTATTGCATTAGTTATAATTTGCCTATTCATTTGCCTTTCCCCTTCCCTCCCACCTTGGAATAGTTCCATCTCTCCATCCTTTCCACCTTCACACTACCTCTGCTGTCTGACTCCCATCCCCTTTTCTCTTGCACTCCTCAGCCACACAAAGCTTTGCTGCACTGCTTCACCATTTCCGTCCTCTTTATCTCCCTACTACTCACATCTGCTGTACTCTCTCCTAACACCTTCTGCCACCTTCTTTAACCTTACTCAATCCTTCACAGCTCCAAATCCTCACTTTGCTCCAGGCTCCAAGGTAAGCACCTTGTAATTTGCCCTTGTCCCTAAATCCCACCCTTACACACCTTTCTTATTCCTTGTCCTCTGAATGGGAGAATCCAGCCAGCACCACAGGCAACTCCACCCCCGGCTTAGCAACCCTGATCTATACTTTTATTTCAGTGCTTGCACCATAAAGTTTCACAGCCTCTCACTTCTCCATTTCTATCCCCATCCCTCTGGCTGTGTTGCTGCTTCTGATGCTATTGATTGCAAATTCCCTTTGAAGCTGTATTCCTTCCTGTCTTATGCAATTGCTTTTCTTCTCTGCTGCCTTCTTTCTTTCCACAAAGACCCTTGGAACAGGACCCCAGTGTCCTCCTTCCCTTCCCACCCCAGGCATATTATTCATCCTTCCTTGCCCTGGTCTGTTCCCTGCCCTCTCTACATGGGAGTCTCCAGCAACCCTATCTACTCGTTCCTCCCATGTGAAGGACACAAATGTCTCCTGGGTGACCTTCTGGAGACCAGCTCATCTGCCTGGAGGGTTTCATCTACAGGTCTGCTGGTCCCCATTCCTGATGGGTGTCTCTCCACCTTGCATCTCAGCCAACCCCATCCTTTCCTAGATGAACTGAGTGCTGCTAACACCACCTCCTCTGATTCTTTTACTTTTCCTTGCAAGTCCCTTGCATTTGCACACTCTTTTTTCCTATTAGAAACATTGCTTTTTCTTGCTCTGTTTCTTTTGCTTCCACTTCTCCAGCCTCACTTCATCACCACCAAACCACCAGGGGTCAAGAAATTGTAACATTTAAACTGTTGCTGCAAGACATGCAGGAGGTGAACATCATGAGAGAGCATATAAAGATGCTTTAAAGATAAGGAATTTTCCACTTGTATTATATATTTTCAGACATACTTCATACCATCTGCAGAAAGCTGTAAAATGACTAGTTGGAAACATATTATAAAATTGTGCTATTTTACTTAAAACATTAATTTAGCAGACTCAGATCTGAAAACTCAGCAAAACGTGAACAGTTTTCTTGTGCCTCCCAATTTTGCTCATCTTTTAACAACAACAAGGTCTCATAGTTTAATGTGACCCAGAGTCTTGCCCTACCATCTGTGACTCTTGAACCCACATTTGGCTGCTAGCTTGGCATGTGTTACATTTTTCTGTAGTCTCAGGTCCACATGCGGTTGTTAATGCAGCCTGGAGTAATTTGCATGTGTGTTCTCAAGTAAGGAAAAGTGAGGTGACACTTCATTATTTTGTAATGACACCTCTGGACCCTGAGATCAGTACATTACCAAGTTGGGGTTTTTTTGCATGTTTGCAGTGTTCTTTGCACACCATATTGTCCTGCTATCTATATATTTGGACTCAAATTTCCAGCTTTGAACACTCCCTGTCCATTTGAACAGCATCCCGAATACACTTGAAGTTAGCTTTGTCACCATCTCTTTCCTGTTCCCCAATATTTGGGAAAGCTTCTTATATCTATCTAGTTTCTAAATGCCATTTTGTGGCCATTCTGGCCTGGGGGAGACTATCAGCATTATGTTCCTGGTTTTCCCTGTATGAAATTTCTATACTTTAGTTCCAAGCTATTGGAAAAAGAGACTGTCTGTGCTGTTAGCCCTCAACTGCCTTTTTTTTTTTTTTTTTTCCTTGTATGGAGCAGCTTGTCTTACCTGTGCTTACTGCAGAATTTCTTCTTCAGGTCTGAATACCAGTTGCTGAATGTATCTTTAAACACTTCTAGCACACCCTCTATGTGTGAGCCTTTTCCCTTGTGCTATCAAAAAGTTCTCCTGTCTTTCCACTCCAAAACCAGCCATTCATATCTTTCCTGTATGAGTTTCACTGCAAAACAGGTTAGTGCAATAGAGGGTGAGGGATGGGTACCCAAACTTTCAAATTACACAACCCTATGCTTGATGCTGCTGTGGTATCAGTTCTGCTGGTACTCACATACATTGTCCCCCTGATCTTCAGCTGTTTCCATTACAAATCCCTTTGCTTGGATTGCTATTCAGTAAATCTCAATATTTATGAAATGACAGTAAATTCACTGAAAACAGCCTAACTTTTCCAATTTATGCCCACTTACTATTGCCCTTTTTCTAGGTTTCCTGCAGTGACAGTGGTCCATCACAATACCTCCAGAGACACAACCTTCACACACGTTGAGTTCCTACACATGAATCGTGGTGGGAGTAGCTGGCTCCAGCAGGCAATATTTTTCACTCAGAGCTTGTTTGCAGAACAAGAAATTAATCTCCAGGGGTTTAAGACAGTCCCACAGCCTCATTCCCAACCCCAGGGAATCCACATATTCCCCTTTTTCTATAACTAGGTTTTGTTTCACACATAAACCTCTTGATAACAAGCAGCAGCTGCACAGAGCAGTGGCAGCTTGTGAGTGAACCAGGATTTTCTGGTGCAAGTAGGAAGAGCCAAAATGCACCTGAGGAAGAACTTCAGGAAGGATTGGACAGTCAGTGTCTTGTGATTAAATTGTACTCCACATCAGGACTACTCAGATGGCAGACACTGTCTAATTTTGGAAGTCTGGAAATTGGGATTGGGACTAGAAAACAGAACGACTAGGGGAGATGCTGTGACTAGTACCCTCCTCCAGGGGGAGGAGTGTGCTGGAAAAGGACAGACAATTGGAGCGTATGTCAGGGAACAGATAAGCCCTTCGAAGCACAGGTTCTATTACTGCAATATTTCCCATGAAAGACTCCATCAGATGTCCAATATTTCTATGTGCACTGGCAGATCTTTGTGGTAACATCAGACATCAGGCAAATGTTTCCTTCTATTGTCTTCGCATATCCCAAAGGACCTTTGGTTTGAGTTTCTTTGCCAGCAAATAAGCAGCAAAAGCAGTTGACAGATCAAGATCAGTGATGATGGTAGGAATGAGCTGACCATGTTGGTGGTTGCTGTTTATTCTTCTCTGAACAAAGCACTACAAGTTTTCCCAGAGCTGCATGAGCAGGAAGGAAGAGCTGATCTCTTCTTTAAGCAAGTAATGAATAGGGATGAAGTCCCAGCTTGAGAAACTGGGGCTGGGGGTAGCTGAAGATCCCTTAAATTAAGACCCATTTCACTATTTTTGTGTTAATTACTCCTGTGTGGATTTTCTAAATTTAGATGAGTAAAATGTGTCTCAGAAATAGTGGCTGGTTTGCTTGGTTTGCCAGGGGGAAGGACAAGGTGAGCTCCACACTGCTGGTGTTCAGGCTTGGAGACACAAGCAGAGGAGGGTGCTCTTCTCCTGTTTTGCTTGCCTGCACACTGCAGGTGGGCTGTGTCCTTACCTCTTCCTTCTGGGCTTGGAAAGAACAGGAGGAGCAGAGGGGAGATGGTCTTTCCACTCAACTCAATTAGCAGTGCCACTACAGACAGCAAAATTCCCAGCTCATTGAGCTCACATTAGTGTAAGACCCTTATATTTTCCTTTCCCAAAGCTGGATCATTTGGAAAAGAGGCAAGTCACTATATTCATGGACAAGCTTGTTGTGTTCCCTGTAGCAAATCCATGGCTGGATTGGAGTTTGCAGTTTGTCTCAAAGCTAATACAAAATCTGCAATTGAAGTGCAGTAGACATTACAGTGGAGTGATACATGCACCTCTGGGATGCCAACCTGCCAGATCTCACCTGCTTTGGACACCATAGTGGTATCTTTGCTCAACATGGTACAAGAATTTTTAGAACATAGAAAAGCAAGAATGGATGACACACACAGTTGCTGGATCTCCACTTCGTTCTTTCAAGGTTCTTCCTCAGTCCATTCACTTGAGTTTTGTGGATGTTTTCTTACTGTTCCAATTCAAGGCTGTAGAGGCTTGAAAAACACTTCTGCAGGTCTTTGAAAACCTGGAATGCAAATGATGGAGAGGATTGAACTGTCCCATTTGGAAAGACATGATTGTGTATTGACATCTGCAGACCAAAGCTTATGAATTCATTTTCTGTCTCTAGGAATTTGAAGGTGGGATGCAGCATTTTACTGCATCTCTGGTAAATCAGTGCCTGGCACAGCTTCACAAGGGACATGGGTCAGCAGCCAGAAGGGCTTGCAGACATGACATAGGACCATGAGAGACCTCTCTTCTGCTGGAATAACAACTCGAGGTAAAGCAGGATATTGTCAACATCAAGACTTCCATGATCTCTGTGGAAGTAGAACAAACCTTGAGTTGCCCTGAAAACATCCCATGACACTGTTTATGAACTGCACTAGCAGAAGCTCTACCTTTAAGAAACACAATGATACTTTTATTACAAACCTGGAAAAGCCCATGCTTTGAAAGAATAGCTCCTTTTAGGTCAAGAAAGCCTCTTTTACTTCACTTGGGGTAGCTGTATGCAAAAGAACCACAGAAAACTGCATGGCAAAATGATCCAGATAGATCACATGGAGAGCACTGAAGGGAAATACAGGCCTCCCTTTCTTCCCATCATTGTGTTTGGAATATGTTTCCAATTGCACTAGTCACAAAGCAATCAAAGAAACTTGTCTACAGTGGCAAACTGAAGATGCCCTATCAGACCACATTACAGGGTGCTATACAGTATTGAATCCTTAGTCAGAAAAACATCCACATGACTGTAGGCCAAAATGCACTCAATTTCCATATGTTTTAACAGAAAAGAGAGCATAGATCTTCCAAGAAAATGAAATCTTTCTTTGGAGGATGCCCACTAACATATTTCTTCCCCCTCTCACATCCTTACTTCCCTTGCATGAAAAGGGGAAGAAGGGAGGCCACCCCCTGCAGCACCAAAGAGGCAAAGAGCTCATCAGCCAGAGATCCTTGGCCCTTCCTAGAATCCCAGCAAGCTCCAGTTCCTGCAGCCCATCCTTCATCATCCATCACCTGTGTTAGTAGGCTGTTCCCTAGGTTTGAGGGCAAACAAACACTTCGCTCATATGGTTTTGAGCATGCAACATTTTGCATTCCCAGTCTTGGTCTGCTTGCCTGAATGTCTGCTGGTTTTAACAGTTCTGCAAAGGAAGACAAAAGCAGAATTATTAAACGATGCAGTCATGGCCTCATAGTACACAACAGCTGGGGCTGGCCACCACCACAGGGAGCAGCCTGGCCTAAGTGGGCTCAGGAGCTGCCATGGGAACCCTGGCTATGAATAACTTATCTGGAAGAGCAAAAAGAACAAGTAACAGACTTTCTGTCATGCTCCAAAATCCATCAGAGATGAGTGAAGCCTGTTACTGCTGTATTCCAGTACTTGTTATAAAATGATTGATGTTATAAAAATTGCTATATCTAGCACTATGAAACACTCTTTTTTTCATGAGGTCAATCTTGCAGCACGAATAGAAGAAGTAAAAACTGCAAAGTAAAAATGTTTGCTTTTTATTACTGCAAAGATACTTCGAAGATGGTCAAGTTAGGGAAGTAAACTCTCCTCAAGCTACAGCTGCTCTCTGTCCTGAATGAGGGCTGCACGCAGAGCATTCCAGAGGGTGCTGCACAGCCCTCTGCCGAGCCAGAATGTGTCTCTGCAGAAATTCGTCCCTTTGCTTAACGGGCCCGGTGCTCAGGCGGGCGGAACTCCCTCTGGGAGGGCTCGCAATCCAGCCGAAATCCCATCAGAGGGTTCGAGTGCGCTAAAGCAAACGCTGGCAAATGGCGATTAGACCCCGGCGCTGCCCGGCCCCTACAGCAGGTGCCAGTGCGGGCCAATGCCGGGCTCCGCACAGCCCCAGACAGCTCCGCACACCCCCGGGCTCTGAGCACAGCCCCGCACAGCCCCGCACAGCCCGGGCTCTGAGCACAGCCCCAGACAGCTCCGCACAGCCCGGGCTCTGCCCTCAGCCCCACACAGCCCCGCACAGCCCGGGCTCTGAGCACAGCCCCAGACAGTTCCGCACAGCCCGGGCTCTGCCCTCAGCCTCACACAGCCCCGCACAGCCCGGGCTCTGAGAACAGCCCCGGGCTCTGCCCTCAGCCCCGCACAGCCCCGCACAGCCCGGGCTCTGCCCTCAGCCCCGCACAGCCCCGCACAGCCCGGGCTCTGAGAACAGCCCCGGGCTCTGCCTTCAGCCCTGCACAGCCCCGCACAGCCCGGGCTCTGCCCTCAGCCCCGCACAGCCCCGCACAGCCCGGGCTCTGAGCACAGCCCCACACAGCCCCGCACAGCCCGGGCTCTGAGAACAGCCCCGGGCTCTGCCTTCAGCCCTGCACAGCCCCGCACAGCCCGGGCTCTGCCCTCAGCCCCGCACAGCCCCGCACAGCCCGGGCTCTGAGCACAGCCCCACACAGCCCCGCACAGCCCGGGCTCTGCCTTCAGCCCCGCACAGCCCCGCACAGCCCGGGCTCTGCCCTCAGCCCCAGACAGCCCCGCACAGCCCGGGCTCTGAGAACAGCCCCGGGCTCTGCCCTCAGCCCCGCACAGCCCGGGCTCTGAGAACAGCCCCGGGCTCTGCCCTCAGCCCCGCACAGCCCGGGGCCATGACCCGTGCGGGCGCCGGGAGGCCGCGCCAGCAGCTCTCGTGAGGGGCTCCCGGCCCGTCGGCAGGAGGTTCCCGGGAGCCGTGCCAGGGCAGCGACACGGGGACAGGGCAGTGCTGGCCCCGCCGCGGGTCGGAGCGGGCTCCTGCCTTGGCGAGGCTTTGCACCTTTAAAAATCACCTTGGCACTGCACTCCGGGACCGTCATTGTTACTCACGAGGAGTCATGATGACGCTCTGGAAAAAGCCAATATTCTCCTGTTTCCGTGACCAGGAAGAGAGGCAGCCACGGAGAAAGTGTGCCATGCTGTTAAAGCTGAGTCTTTACACCCACACCATGAATGAACTTCAGAATGGTGGCAGGCTTTTAACTTCTTTTCTTATTGACATTTTTGGTCAGGAAGGTGCCATCACACACAGGGGTGCTGGGCAGGCTGCAGTTTGCAAGCACAGTCTGCCCTCAGCACATGGCAGGGTAACAGGAATTACTTCCCTGCCAGAAATGAGGCTGGTAGAAAGAAGGCACCTTTCAGGTTAAGCCACAGAGGGACTGGTGGCAGCATGGCCACATGAAAGGACTTTTCTCTGAGCATCACAAGAGATCTGGCCTCAGGGTTCTGCTCTAAACCAGCTGACTCTGATGTATATTGAACCCAGATAATAATAACCAGGTTTAACTTGCTCTTTATGCCCATGAACACAAACTAGACAGAAATCTCTCTGTCTAGTCTGCAAGGGCATCCACACGAGGGTTTGCATCAGTAGAGTTCTGATGGTGTGCTGCAGCCTGTGCCTTCCATTCATTCAGTCTACTTGTTTCAAGGCCTTTCTGGACATCACAGGCACACACCCTCCAGAGAAGGAAGGTTTTTCCTTTGTAGAATGTATTCAGATCTCCACACATTGTTGCCAGAAATCTATGTATCTCCCTATATTAATGGCTTCATTTCAAACTACTTCCTTTTTAGCAGCAAAGAAAATCAATAGAAGATGCCCATATGATATGATTACATGTGAAAATGACATATAATTATTGAATGACCCAGTTCCCACTTAGTGAGGCTGCACACAGCTGTCCATAGAGTTAAGCCACAGGTGAACTTAAGGTGCCTTCCAATCCAAATCATTCTATGATTTCCAGAGCAATGTAACTGTCTCCATCTACCTTGGCCACATGTTGAGGTTTGCCTACTGGGTCTGCTTCTGTGTGTGTCCAGCTAAGAAATTTTCTGCTTGTTCATCTGAATTATTTTCCCCAGTATTTTGGAAAGCCTCAGCTATTGTCCAGCTTGACCTTCCTAGAGAAGTCCGTTCCTCATGCCTCTGCACTCTGAATTTCCCATTAATAATTACTCAGTCTGTCAATCAGGTTTGTGGGGTTTTTTTGGTTTTTTTGGTTTTTTTTTAATTTTACCTACAAGATGTTTCTGTGTCTTTCTTGCATTTCTCTGGTTTTAATGTGATAGCATACACAGAATGCACTGTGAACAAGTGAAACTGCATGTTCAAACTTCTATGGAAACCACTGTCAGGCTCTATATTTTATGATTTGAAGGTATTCATAATTCAACAGGAAGCTTTCAAAGTGCATACATAAGTACATATATTCTCATTTTTCTTTGATTTTATATTTTGCCTGCTTTTCAGAGAAAGTAGCTGCTCATCACATACCTGAACCATTATAATTTTTAAAGAACTGGAAACCTGAAATTATTTGCATTTGTTTTCTCTTTTTTCTACTCACCTGTTTTACAAGTTACATTCCAAGGAGTCTGTTTTAAATTCCTTTTTCTACTGTTTAAAGACTCATGAGCGTCTGTTCTGCTCCTGCTGTGCTATCTGTATCATATTGATGACTGGAATCCAAATATCCCTCTCTCTGGAGAATCAAAGTCACTGTAAGATGGGCCTGACCTCTGTTCTGTAATCACATTCAAAGCATTTGACCTAATTTTACAGCTGTAGATAACTGCACAGTGCTGGCAATGCTAGCAACCCCTTTGCTGTACATGTACCACCATGGTTTCCATGCCAGGACTTCTGTACTGCCATGTTTCAGTATCAGTCAGGAAGACTTGCTCAGGAAAGAAGTTTCCCCATGCTCAGCCCCCACTGCCTCACCTCCTGGCAAGTCTGTGACTTAGGATTGGAATCCATCATGCTGGACATCACCAGCTGAGCTGGGCAAGTGCCCCAGGAAAAGGGACTAGAAAAAAACCAGAAGATATTTAATTATTTGGACAAGGACACATGCTTATCTCCAAGTGCCTGCAGAACATTGGTCCATCTTTTTTTGTCTATTTCCTAAGAAAGAAAAACAAACACCACACACCAAGAAAAACTGCTGCTGCTATTATAATCAGCAAGATAAAAAGAACAATTCATAGTGGCCTTACAGCACAGGGCTACTGAAAGAATTGCTGATCTAGAGCTAATTTCAACCAATTTATTTAAGGACTCTCTTTACCTCATGCTGACAGCATTTTGTGTGGTGGTTCTGGGCATTGGAACCACATCCTGATACCCTGTGGGTACCTGTTATTTCCATTTTGTCCAAATGCAAACTCTGGTTGAAGAGAGTGGCATTTCTCACAGCTGAAACAACCTCCCCATTATAGGCAGAGCTGCAGCACAGAACCTGTAACTTAGACTTGTTTTCTGTGTGCTGGCTGTTGTCACTTGTGCTGTGCCTAGCATCTCTCTGTGGCATTTTCCCAGTCCATTCCTGGATTGAGGGCAAACTGGGAGTCCCAGCTGATGGAACTGGCTACCAGCAAGGGGCAGGAAGTCTGGGTGAGCACAGTTCTCTTAGGAAACTGCCCTAAACACTGAGGTGAGACAAGTTCAGTCTTAAAAAAAATAAATATGGCTCCTCAGTGCTAGGGAATATTTCTGTCATTTGACTAAAACCAAAACAAAATGCCACCAAAAACAAAACAAACAAATAAACAAAACAAAACAAAAGAGAAGGAAGGCTGTGGGAACCCTCAGCTGTAACACAACATGTGCAATGTCCCCAGCCCCACAGTGCCCCAGGGCTGGGGTGGACTCTTAGAAACTAGGGGACATCACAGGTCTTCTAGGGGAAGAGTCTCTGTTTTAATCCTGACATCAACTACTGAAATCTGTAATTAGGCAGCGTGCTTTTTTGGAGCTGGCCCTATATCTGTAGTAAGGCTGCTCAAAGTGTGTAATTACTCAGAGCCAACTGTCCCACAGGTGCCAAGCGAAGGACAGCCATGGCAAACTCCTCACAGCCATGTTCCTGCTCCACAGGACAGGCAGTGGGGAATGCAAGCACCCAGAATGCAGCCTCAGGTGCTCTCAGGGATTTGGGACATTGTTGGCACCATGCCCTGAGTGCTGGTGGCAGCTCCCATGGCACTGGGAGCAAGTGTGATGAACTTTGCCACTGCACTACTGAGGATTTTGCTGGTATTGTCCTGCCTGTGCCTGCTCTGCAAGGTGCCTTACTGTGTTCTGAGTACATCTACAGCCTTGAGAGGAGCAAGAAAATTGCCACTTCACAGATATTTTCCTCTGACTCCTTTGCATTTTCTTGGATCCTCTCTCTGTTTTGAGACTGACATGTGCTGAAGCAATTTGCAGTAATGTCTAGGTATTACATTGCCACTAAGTCCATTAGTTCATAGATTCTTCTCCCATGGAGTTCCTGCAGCTGCTGCTGTCTTGACAGTTAATTTCTCATGTATTTCCTTTCAAATCTGAATTGAATTAGTGAGCATACATAATGAGGCACAGTAGGAAAAAAAACAGCAGATAAAAGCTGACACAGACCAGATGCCTCTTCTAGCCACGACCACACCAATGGAGAGTGTGGGTAAATGCCAGGTGAAAGAGAAAAACTAGGATAAAGACAAATAACTTGCAAGGATTTGATAATTAGCTACTTGTATAGGGGTTTCGAAAATTCCCTGCCCTAGAGCATCAGTGTTTCTCTGAACTTCCCAAGTATTGTGCAGTTCAAGGGAGACTTTGAGAAGGAGCTCATTTACATTAGAAAAATGCTGAATACTGTGGGAACCAATGGTTGAAAGAGTTCAGCAGAAAAAACCATCCTAAGGGAGCACAGCACTTGAATAACAACAGAAAAAAACCAAAAACCCAGACACTGACTGCTTAGTCAGTCTCCTTCCACCTCCTCAGCAGGATACCCTGCCCATCCTTGAGACTGCTCAGTCTCAGTTTCATGCACCTTTATCAGCCAGTGCCTACCAGCACTGCAGCACACACACAGACACACAGACACACAGATAAAGCACTCAGTGCCCAGGAGACATCAGCTCTCCTCATCAGCAGTGCCACAAGCTTGTAACTACATCCTCCCTTTTCTGCTCTATCTTCCTGTGGAAAATCAAAGCCCTTACATTGAAGGTAGCCAGCAGCAGGGACTCAGGAGCTGCAGGGAGTAATGCAAAGAAAGAGCCTGTGAGTGGGAGGTGTGGGAAGAGAGTGCCCAGCAGCAGGAATATAGAACACATTACTCTGGGATAGGATGGGGACCCAGAGCTCATCCTGAGAGCACATCTACATCTCCACAAACACACTCAGCAGGCTCAAAGGGTTTGCATGGACTGCACATGCCATGCAGGGCAGGGAGCCTGGCACCCAGCTCCAGGGAAGCACTGCACTGATCCTAGGCCAGTGTCCTACCCCTGCCAGCTGGGCTTTCTGGTTTAACCTGCACCAACACAGCTGGTCCTACAGCTCTCTCCAGTAAGCAGCACCACAACCCTCAGCACCTTTAGTGCAAAGGCATTCATTCTTTGTAAGCCTTATTGTAAAGTATATATGAAGGAAAACTTGTGCACAGCTCATAAGCATGATAGAAACACAGCTCTTTAAATTCTTCTCACTTTCTCGCTTCTAAGGCTCAAGGTCCTGCATATATTTAAAATATACACAAACAAATAAATAAATAAATAAATGTATTTTTCTTCCAGGTGTTATTTTCCCTGAGCTAAGAACTGCAGTAAATGCTCAGGTGAGCACAGCTGCCTCAGTATTGCCCTTGTGCTGCCTGGAGGGGAACCAGGGGCTGCCAAAGCCAGGCAGGTAATGGCAGCCATCCCACTGCCCACCTGCTGCCTCCAAACCAAACCCCTGTCCTGCACTGCCAGGCCACCTCTGGACCTCTCAGATACCCTCAACTGCACTTTAAAAAATTTTATTTTACTAGGGAAGAACTTGGAAAATAAATGTAAAGAGGAACATACCACCCACACATTCTCTGCATCCTCTCTCCAGCCTCATTCAAAAGCTCTGTGAAATGGTGTGTGAGTGTTGATATTCATCAAAAATGTCACCTTCACCAAACAGTTTCTTCTTGTTTCAGGACTTTCTCATAGAAATTCCTGAATGAGTGAATGGCTCCACTGGCAGCAGCTTAGTGGACTGCAGTGGAAGAGCATTCACCCTTTTAAAGACCTCTCCCTTTTTTATTTCTTTGCATCTTTGTTAAAGATGTGAATGTGAATGTGTTGATGTGAA
Organism: Oenanthe melanoleuca; assembly: GCF_029582105.1. Classification (NCBI taxonomy): domain Eukaryota; kingdom Metazoa; phylum Chordata; class Aves; order Passeriformes; family Muscicapidae; genus Oenanthe; species Oenanthe melanoleuca. The sequence goes on from NC_079342.1 coordinate 12,082,232, forward strand.
GTTATCTTGGAAGAACTGGGGGTATTGGCTTTTAATGCCAAGAAATAAATAATGAAATATTTGCTCACAGAGTTTTAGCTTGAATGTTTATTTTTCAACTCCAAATTTCCAGTGTCCCTTGATGGTGTCCCAGGGTGAGCAGAGCCTACAGTTAAAGGCTTGTTGAAGAAGTGAAAACACAAAATTTTTAACATAAGTGGTTTTATCACTTCTGTTTGCCAGCTATTTTATTAAGTGTTAGGAAAATAAGCAAATTAGACTTCCTACTGGTTTTATTATAAATAGATCAGGCACTTGAAGCCCTCCAGTTGTTTGCAATTTATTTCACAAACAGCAATATGCCTTTCAATTCCAATGTTCTTCTGCATAGTAACGGAGGAGGAAGGTACAACCCTTTAGTCCTGATTTGCAGTTTGGTTTTTAGATCCACCTTCTTCCTTCTGCATGAGTCACCTGTGGCAGCTGAGAGAGACTTCTCCCTCTCTGTGCACCAAGGAGGAGTTGCATGATACCTCTCCAGCAGCTTTTGGAGGAGAAGTCATCCCTCTGGCTAACCCCTCCTCCAACAGCCACCGTGTCCCTGGTCCCCCTATCTATCATTTCATCCCTGTGCTATTCCTGGCCTCATCTGAGCTGAGATTCCTATAAACACTGTGTCCTGCAGGCTTTTCAGGAGGCTTTTCTTTCCAGCTCAATGGCAGAGGAAAGATGATGTTTTCAATCCCCTTTGACTGCAGGCTCTCTCATAGTCCCCCAGGGAGGTAAACAGTAGAGGCTGTTTATTAACAGAGGATCCAAGTGCAAAAGAGCTGCAGAAAGCAAACTGGAGTGAGGCATTCACTGAATGAGCCACGATAATCCTGCCTAAAAACTGGTTTTGCAGAAAATAGGAGCCAAAAGCAGGAAAAAAAAAGACGTGTAGGAAAGCACTTAGAAAGTCAGAGAAACACAGTATTTCCTTATTTTACATTAGTTGCTCATTTTTATGTTATCAGCTGGGAACACAGCACTCCCATTAAGGTGATGTGATACCAGACTGCTTTTATGGCACAGTTTTTTGGGTACTCTGATTCGGTGAGAATTTGAGCTACTCCTTGTGTACCCTGCTTGTATGAGAATTTCCTGCCCAGCCAAAGTAATTCCTTTGCTTTTCAAAACCAGCAAAGCCCTCCCTTTCCCCACTCCCTCGGGGAAGAACCCTGAGCTCAATGAGGCAGCAAGGTTAGATGCCCAGGAGGGTCCCACTCTGCCACTCCAGCCCTGCCTGTGAGTGTGCCCAAGCCCAGAGGTGGGTGGCAGGAGACACTGGGCATTGAAGGAGTCAGAAATAAAGTTAGGCAGAGGAAGTTCAAAAATAGACAAGCTTTTCCTGTAAGTCTGAGTTATTTATTTAATTTGTTGTTGTTGTTGGTTTGAGTTTAGGAACTTTTACTTTTTTTTTTTCCCCTCAGTGATAGGGAAACAAGGAAAGGGAAAAGCTTTGGGAAACAGGCAAGGGAGCAAAAAGCTTTCAGAGCAAATGTAGGGGGAAAAAGAAGGATTTAAGGGGACCAATATTAAGGTTAAAACGTTCTCCTAGATACCCATCAGATTTTAATTCTGAAGAAAGAACAGAAACCAAGACAGTTGGAAAACTTCCTTCCTCTTCTACCCAGGCTTTCAGTTCTGCCATTTGCAGCTGGGCCCCTGTAGCCCTTCCTGGTGCACCCCAGGGCTGGGGTTGCTGTGAGACCTGCAGCCAGGCAGGGACACCCTGAGGGGCAGGAGCTGGGCTCCATGCCCCCAGAAAACCACAGAGCCCTGCAGCCCTGGAGCCCGTTCAGAGCTGTGCTCTGCCTTCCCTGACCCCACAGCTGCTGCCCCACGGGATTCAGCCACAGCCCTCTGCTCCATGGGGCTCTGGAGAACCAGACACAGACAGGATTGCAGCAGCAGAGGCTGAGGGGAGAGGAAGCAAGTCCAAAGGCAAGCAAACCCAACTCATGCATTGCTGACAAAGGGTCCATCTACACTGCCAAGGTCTCCTGCAGTGCAGAGTCACCTCTGGCTTTACTCACTTTACTGATCAGGAGCTTCACTCAGCTATAAACCCCCAGGAGAAACACAGAATAATTACTATCTGCTGTTTATGTAACTGCCACCAGGATCAAATCAGCACCTATTTCACCTGGAAAGAGGAAAACCCCCTACCAACACTGCATACATCCCTGCACTACTCACATGGGACTGCCAGAACAACTTTCATAGAAGTCTGATGAGATGCACAGCAATAACAGGTTATTTCATCTGTGGATTTTACCTGAGGGTCTCAGAGTGTTTTACATCACCTCTTGTCAGCTTGACAAACTCCTTTAAATGTTCCCCCCATTCCAAAAGTGGGGATGGAGATGCCAGAGAGTCACAGAGTGGCTGTTTTAGGGCAGCATGCTGGGTACCAGGCTCTAACTTCCATACATAGTTTGAGCCCTGGCAGGAATATTCTGGGATGTCCCACCTGGCATGGGTGCCCCACCTGGGGCCAGACACAGCCCCTGTCCTGGGGCAATAGCTGGCATCCTGCTCAGTGTGTGCTTAGCAAGTTAATTAGCTAAGGAAAGAGAGAAACCTCCCCAGCCTGTCCCCAGTGAATTCCCCTTTCTTCACTACAGGAGGGGGCACAATCCAGAAAGGGAACCTTGCCTGGCCCCTGCCACATGAGCCAGGCCTCTCAGCTCCTGCTGCCTCCAGCAGCTCCAGTGAGCTCCTGCCTTCACCCTTGGGAGATCTTGTTTGGTGTGTTCCAGTTTCCCCTGGCCTCTGCAGTATCTGCTGCCTGTCAGTGACACTGCCTGTTAGTGTCAGAAGCTCACATTCTGAGGTCTCACCTCTCTTTTTCACAGCCATAAAAGGGAAAGCAAAATGTTTAAATTTGAATGCTTTGAAGTTTTGCAGAATAAATAAACTTCTTCATGAAGATTGCAATGGGAAAAAATTCAATGTCTCCATAAGACGTAATAAATCTGGCATCCATTGCATTATCTGTGCATCCATGGCAAATAATACATTAAAGGCCTGAAAACAAAGTGCTTGGGCTACCATGTAACTAAAAAAACAGGGAATCAGTTTTGCTATCTTGGAAGGCAACTGGAGCATCCAAGGCACATGTAAATATGGGATCAAATCCTACTGAGAGAGCTGCAGGACTCACAGAAGCATGACACTACTGGAATTCACTTTAAAGGCTCCTGAACTGGAAATATTTCTTATGTGAAAGCTGTTTTCATACAGGATGCCCTTGGAGTGACTATAAATGTGTACTTATGGAGTGCTACAGGCCTTCTATGCTGTAGAGAAAAAGGGTGTGAAAAATGGAAATATGTTTGGCATGGAGGCAGCTTTGGGCCATTTGTTTGTACTCTGTCTGAATTCCTTGCTGGCCTTGTTTCTAAATCATCATCATCATCATCACAGATCCCCAACAGCTGAGTGATCTCCAATGGAATAATGTCAAGGCAGGCAATGTGTAATGAAAACACTCTCATACATTAGGCAGATCTCTCAGGCATTACTTCTTCTAAACAAGTACTGGATGCTCAAATGGATGGGTTTAGATGCAGTTTCCAGCTACTTTTTAAACTTTTCTTGGATAGCTGGTTAAATGACATTTAGATAAGGCTAAGGCTCAAATGTATTGCTGTCAAGGGAAAACATCCACACACATTATAAATGACTGACTTGGGGAGACATTGCTCATTTTTGTTTGGATGGTGTCTCAGCTAGAGAGTTACACTCAGCTACTGGGATCAAGCACCCTTGAGCACCCAGGGATGGTGGAACCTGCTGTAAGTCATTTGGGTAGGGAACTTCCCACCTCCTTTCAGCTGCTTGGGATTGAGCATCACACAGTTGTTACTGCTCATCTTCCAGCTCTGCCAAAGGATGCAGAAGGGAGCTGAAGGAGGAGGCAGCAGCCTGTGCCACATGAGGGATCTGAGGCAGAGTGACCTAATTGTACCACTGAACATCCTAGCCCTGGAGCCTACTGATTAGTTCAGTAGTGATTATTCCTCTCCCTCTAATCCCTATTTAAAATATCCTGGGACAAATACTAAGACAAACACTCTTCCTGCCAGGACTGAGCACACCTGCAGCATGGAGAGGAGAGCTGTCAGTGACACAGGGAGCACCTCAATTGGCCTCAGCCGCCCTCTGCCACACTCCTCATTTCTGCTGTTTTAGACCTTGTTGCCCTCTCTGGTGAGATGATGCACAGGGACCCTTGGTGCCCTGTGCTCCAATCTTGGGGTCCAAGGAGAACAAAGGGAAGACCAGTGTTGGGAAACTCACCACTTCAGTCATCTACTGGCCCACTCAATTTTTTTTCTGGAAAAATAAATCAGTAAATATTTTGCAAGACCTGGGACACAGAGACAATAAGACCTGGAATCTGCAAGTTTTGAGCAGACACATTTTTTGTATTTAGGTGTAACTTCCCTCAAAGAGTCTGACTTACCTCTTGCCCCCTTATGAATGAGGACTCTTGAAGCTTACCTAAGGGGAATTGGAGCTATGAAGCTGAGGGAAAAAATGACATTTAAGTAAACAAAGGGGTTTTATTTTTAGTGAAAGCCCTCAGTGTGCTACTGGCATTCCTGGTGCTGGTGGGTGGCAGGGGAGCCTGGCTGGTGGTGCTGCAGTCACCCCGTCCCACCGCGCTGCCTGGGGTCCCTGGGGTCAGAGGGGCTGTGGGGCTGATGTCCCTGATGTGGGCTCAGTGTGGGCTGGGATGTGGCAGAAAAGGAGGCTTGTGCCCATGGCAGCTGCTCCCTGCATTGCCATGGCAACACATCTGTTTCCTCCATTTCCCCATTCCTGCTAAGGGAGAGCCCTTCTGGCATCAACACAAGCCCAGGAAAAATCCCAGTCCCAACAAAACACCTTTTCACTGGTCTCTCTCTCCCCAGGCCACAGCCCTCTCTTCAATGACTGTAAAAGCTTTTACTCTGCCATGGGCTGAACATTTCTCTTACAAAGAGTTGCCTTGCTGCTGCAGCCCTGTTTTTGAAAAAGCACTGTAACCCCTGAGACCTTGGAGCAAAAGGGCCAGCAGAGCCCAGCACCACTCCCCACCCTGGGTATCATCGCACCCACGAGAGGCAGCAGCCCCCTGCTTCACCACCTCACTTTTTTTCAGGAATGCAAGGTTTAATTTGCCCCTCTCAGATGCTTGATAAGCACTAAATTATCTCTTCTGGTCCTTTTCATATTTCCCACCAAAAAAACGTTTTTCTTTGCAAGATTTATGGCAAAGCTCCACTTGCATCAGGTACAAGCTCAAGCTTCTGTTGATGCACAAATTGGACTCACCAAGTCCCAGCCTCATTTCTCTGTACAAAACAGCTACAAGTACCTGGGTGCTCATAGGAGAGTGTGGGTTATGGTGCTAAGGAGAGTCCCAGAGCTGTGGAGGAGCTGTGAACAGCACAGGGCTTGTGGCAGAGCTGGACCATTGATGCTCAAGGTACCTGGATGCTGGTGCTGGCAGGGAGGAGCCCCTTGTGCAGCTGGATTCTGGAAATGGATGCTGTCAGCAGTCTGGAAGCAGTACCTCTCCACTTTGACAACCTCTGCAGAAATACTTGCTGGCAAAGGCAAAGCATGTGCTCAGCAGGTCCCCCAGCACTTTGTCAGGGTGTCCATGCCAAGCTCCTGGGAGGGGCTGCTTGGGCAGGAGGAACCAGCCCTACCTGCTTGGCCAATCCAGCCCTGACCTGGCAGGACCACTTGGATGCTCCTCCACTGAGCAAGTGCCAGACCTTGCAAAGGTATTTCCATCAGCTCAGAAAGTTAATTTTCTTGTCTGTTCTTCTGATTTGTACTCCTGATAACCTCTCTGGTTTGAAAAAAAACTGTCCAGGCCCATGGCTTTGTAGAAACCTTCAGCTCATTGAAACCACAGGGCTAAAACCCCCTACAGATTAGACTGTGTTTCCAAGGAGCACTGTAGCCACCATGTAGGAGCACATCTGTGGTGGGATTAATTTACCAGGTCTTACCCCACACAGAGTACTCAAGTGGGTTCTGATGTGCTGCTGGTGACAGTGAGAAGGGTCAGTGTTTCCCTGAGACCTTGCAGTGAGGATGTAGCAACAGATTTCTAATACTTAAAGAAAATAATAAATTCTGTCCCTTTGAGGCTGTCAGTTCTTCTCTGTGCATCCAGCACAGAGATGCTGCAGTCAAGTGGGCAAATAAGCAGCATTATGGATAGCATCACCTTCAAAACACAGGTGAGAAGTGCTCTGCTACTTTGTCTTGCATCCAAGCACAGTAAGGATGCCTCTCTCACTCTCCACCCCTGCATTGCAGAGGATCATGTGCCTTGGGAGAGGGACAAATGGGTAATTGAAGTCACAAGTCTCCCAAGCACTAATCCCACCTATATTTGCTCCTCTACTTCAGTTTCCCAAAGCTGCTCTTTGCTGAAGGCTATTACTTGGTGCTGTAGTTTTGTTTGCAACTTGTTCTGAACTCATCTAGCTCTTAGCTGTAGCCAACAACTTGATCCTAAGGGTAACCTTGTGACTGTACTGAAGTTTTGTGCTACTTAAACTACTTTCTTCTCTCTGCTCACAGCAAGGAAACAGGATGCCAGAGCTTTGCCAAAATATTTTACTAAATAAATAGAACTGCAGGCAGTCTCCCAAGCCAATCCAACAGTGCCACATGACCCCAGCTGGCAAGAGACAAGGGTTACATTTAAATTCAATTTTAATTCAGAAAAACATCAACACTTATTTACCACAGTTCATAAAATTCATGTGACAGAATTCCTCTGACAGACAGTTTAGTGGCCCTCTTACTCCAGCAATGTAAAAGCACAAAGTATCAAGTCAGCCTCTGCTCCAGTGTATCAAACCAGGCCAGCAGCAACACATGCACTACTAAGAGACTCCTTGCTGAAATCTTTGGGTGCTCTTAGTGCATCTGGAAGTCCTGAATTCCCTTGCCACCTCTGTCAGGTTCCTGGGGAAACTTAGAGTTGTCTGAAGTAGCTTGGGTCTGCCTTTTGTGTAATTGCAGCACTTGTCAAGGAACATGGTCACTCCTGTCCCATTTGGCCCATGAGAGGTTTGGAAGGAAGCCCCATCTTGCCATTACCATTCTCAATGTCCATGCCACTGCCACCTTGTCACAAGAAGGACTCTGCTGGATGTGGTCCCCATACCCACTGCTTTAGGTGCATCTTCATGAGCCTGGCAGCAGGGGAGAGGATGGACTGATGAAATCATTCTTGACAGTAGAATGGTTCAAGCTTGCCTGCAATGCAGGTGTTTTACTGCACACCCCTGGGATCACACTCCTTGCCAGTGCTGCCCATGGTGGTACCTGGGAATCTGGCTCACCAAAAGCCATCAAACCCCACTGCTCATGATTAATTCACTCCTTGAGGGTATTGTATTTTTGAAAACAACTTCCCTGCCAGCACAAGCTCCTTCAGATGTGTGCCTGGAGCCAGAGGACTGGAGTGAGGTCCTCATGCTGGTCTGGGCTTCCTTATGTGGAAGCTCTGGGGCCATTTCCATGCACTGCATGTCTGCCAACCTCATATCCCCCCATGACACACCAGCCTTCTCAATCCCAGTGGGAACAGGGCAGGTTCAGCTCAGGTTTGTCCTCCAGGTCCTCTGCATCCCATGTAACAGAAAAGAGCATGAGGATGGGCAGCCCATGTGATGTGAAATCAGGAGCTGAGCCTGGCAGGCCAGGCACCCATGGGTGGAGGTGCAGAGAGCTGCTGTGCTGAGCTGCCCTGCTGCTGGGACACTGCCTGCCCACCCCTGCCCCTGCCCCAGCAGGGAAGATGCTGAGGGGGTCCTCCTCCCTCTCATGTCAGACCCCTCCTGTATCCACACTGCTGCAGAGTTCCCAGCCTTTGCCTGTGTGCCATTGCTCCCAGGCACCTGCTCCTTCTGGGGATGCAGGCTGCAGGGGGGGGACCTGCACCCTTGGTAGGAGGGGTATTGCTGAGGCAATCACAGAGGAAAAATAAGAAAAACAGAAACTGTTTTTCATCTGAATCTTCAGGGCTTCATGTACAACCCAAAGGAGAAAAGAGGACAGACATGCATTTTTTTTACCAAAGCACATACTACATTTCTCCAGTGTAATACATGAAGATGTACAAACAAACTGTCATGGCTACAGGGAATTTCCATGGCTACAGGAAATGACCTATCTGGCACGAAGTGAAGGACACAGTGCCCTAGCACTGCTGCTTGCTGGCAAGGAGAGGACATAGCTGCTGGTGGGGTTGTGCCCTGGCAGTCCCCTGGGCACAGCACCTGCTCCAGTTAAATCCCATCCCCAAGAAGTGTAGCAAGAGGTTTTCACCTCCCACCACTGGGACCACAAGCACCAGAGAGAACCAATCCCTGCTCCATCTCGACAGGACAGCGCTGTCTTGGTATGAAACACCAAAACTGAAACACATTATTCCTTACAACTGAAAGAAACAGAAATCAGAAAAACATCCTATAACAGATGCAGGCAGCCCAACTGCCTTTGGAGGAATCTCCAAATCTCTTCATATTTCTAGCAGACTATGTCAGAGGCAAGGGCTAACAGTGCTCTTTCCCTGGCAGCGCAGGCACAGGGCAGGGGGGAGCAAGGAGCCCTCACACCCCTGGCTGCAGGCTGGCAGGGCTCCCAGAACCTCCCAAGCCCTGGCAGAGCACAGGAACAGAGTGGAGGAGTTGCTCCAGCAGGAATGGCTTTTTTCCTGGCCATTTTGCTGGCTGCTGGTCAGGCAATGGAAGGAGGTGCACAGGAAGTGAGACCATGCAGCTGTAAATCCTGTCAAGTGTAACGATGTTTTTTAAAGCATGCTTTCTTTATTTCCCTCCCACGGGACCAAACCCAAAAGATGGTTATGTTTGATCTTTAGGTAACCCAGAAACAAAGTGTTTCCCAAACAAATAATCACAGTGCAGTCGGATAATGGTCATTATTACAAAACAGCATTTTATTTCTGCTTTGTTCTGGGTGCACTATATTGCAACGTAACACTATGCAGGTCTATTATCATATTAAGATTCTTGCTACAGAATTAAGTTTGTCCATTTGGTCAAATTTCAGTTTCTTCTTGGCATTCCTACAGGACTTGTCACCACTTATGCACATGAATTATTGACGTGCCAAAAAAACGTGATGTAAGACTTGGAGCAGGCGCTTTCCAATCAGAATTTGCAAAAGTTGTTGGGGCTGGCTGGATGCACGAGGTCAGCACAAATATCCACTCTAATTTTGACAAGGGGGGAGATGCACATCTCCAGATTTTGATCACAAAGTAGATTTGCTTGTCAGGCTCAATGTACTATGAAGGTTGTCTTCTTACTTTTGATGCAATCTTTGTCATCTCTAATTCTGTCACCAAGGAAGATTTTTATTATTTTTGAGCAACGATGAAAACATACCTTGCTTAAATTCTGGAACTGTCATACTTGTTAGGCACCTGATTAATATAAGCAGTTATATAAACTCTTTGTATATATACAAACCATGCTAAAGTATTGTCCACAAAATGTCCATCCATTCAAAGTCAAATACCATTGGTCACAGAAAAGTCTAGTACGAACCACATGTGAATATACATATGAGCAGTACATGATTCACTGAGTAAATATGGCACTTTTACATATTTTCCTGGATGTTATAGAGAATCAGGAAACAATCTTCCCTCAGCTGACTAATTTCTAAGTTACTGTAATATGGGTTTGGAAAATACATCCCAGAATAGACAGTAAGAAGTTTAGAAAAGTCAACAGTGCAGCTACCTGAGTTTGTTTCATAAGAAATTAACAGTAATGTGGTATTTTATCATCCACTCTGAGCCTGAGGGTTGTCTACTCACAAAAGCCAAGCTGCCTAACCCTGCTATACATAAAACAGCAGAGTCCTCCAAGCACATGGCTCGGCAAGAGGATGAACTGACCTAGCATCTCCAAAGGGACTTGGCCACCTTCTCCTTGTACAGACCCCAGCTGCAGAGTCCTGTCCCCATCCCAGTGTCCTTCTAATCCTTTAGAGAGCTGATCCAGCAGAAAATTACTCCCTTTTTTAGACTGGCATAGTTTTCTGCTGGCTTAAAAAGTTGATTTGTCCTGTGGAGGGATCAGACCAGCACCAGACCTGTACAGGGACACGAGAAGCAGCTGGAATGTGTTGGCAGGAATAGGGAGCATGGGAGGAGGAGGGAGCTGCCCCTTTTTGGTGACAGTGAGCTGTCAGACTGAGGAAGCTGTCCCAGCTCACCAAACCCTTGGAGAAGATACAGTTATTAGTGTGAAAGTGCTTAGACCGGTATAGTTTATTCCTAGCAAAGTGAATAAAGATATGCCAGCACAAGGCACTTTATACTCATGTAACTGTGTCCACATGAGGGGTTGCACTGGTATAAATATAATCAGTAACAAACAAAACCCCACATCCCCTACGTGATGTATTTACAAAAATGGCATAGAACATGTCTCCAACCTTCAGTTACAAGGTGTGCACAACTTCCATTCAGAAACCAGACCACAAACTACACATGAAACAACATTAGACACAAAATAAATTAGGGATTTAAAATGCTACATCTAGGAATATAAAGACTTTTAAAAAAACTTTAAATGTAATCCCATATTTAAAATCTAAGTAAGGGAACTATACAGCTCCACCAATTACCTGGACATTTCAAACAGTTTACATTCATCAGGGACAACAGCACTTTGGTTTACATAATTAGGTTAATATGAGCAATGAAATGTTTCTCTTCCTCACATAACATCAAAGTGAAATACATTTAGAATATATATACTGCCAAGCTGTTCCAGTAAGTGCATTCCACATATGAGTAAGGGTAGCTCTTATAACAGCTACAACAATTAGAGGTCTTCAACAGAACTAAATCAAACCCCTTTAAAAAAAGCTTGATTTGATTCCTTCATGCCTGAACCATTTTTGATTAATCACATGGATTTCTCCAGAACATAGCCAAGCACAAAAAGTAAGTCTGACCTGGTACTGTGGCAAGCTCATACATCAAATTGCATAGCACATCCTGGATTAATGAGGAATTTCTCATTGTAGTTTGTCTCCCCACCTTTGTAAGTCATACTTTTAAACCAACTCTATGCTTTTGTACCAAGCTCCAGAACTCAGATTAACTGTAGCTCAAGACACACAATGGCACTCAGAAAACATTTACGAGCCACCAATCTGACAACTGTCAAATATTTTACATAAATTTAACAATCAGCAATTCAACCTCTGCAATCTATGAACAGCATTGACTCCTAGAGAAATAAGGATTTATTCCTAGATACTCTAGTGAAACATTTATCAAGTGCCTGCATCTGACTCAAACACGTGTTGCTGGATATGATGAAGAGATCTCCTCCCAGCAAAATATTTTACTACTTTTGATTAGCTTAAATTAGCTTGTGAGCAGCATATCCCTTTAAAACCTGACTAAAAGAAATCAAATGGCTGGATTAGGTAAACAGCTGAACATGGCTTCAGAGGATAAAGTTCCCAACCTGATGCACAATCATCGGAGATTACATTATTTTAAAAAGCAAACTTCCAAATGCAGGATTTCCAATTTAATTATTCTCTGGGAAATGAAAACACAGCCTTCATCACTGTCCTTGGGCATGCTGGGTAGACTGAGACTTATGAGAAATTAATATATTCATTTAATATCATTTTTGCAAATCTGCAAATGTTCCTGTGCTGAGCTTGGTTTTATACTACCCAAGCTAAATCAAGGAGCACATTAGAGGCTATTTCCTTGTCAGAAGCTTTACAAACTGAGTATGATTGCACTTTTTCTGGATCCCATTCCCAGAAGGTGCCAAGCAATTTAGTGGGGAAGTGGGCTGAGGGGGCAGAGGGCACTTTCTGTCTTGTAGCACTGGTGTTTAAGGGAGGATGGGGTATTTCAAGACAGCATTCCATCTTGCTGAGTTGACACTTCCAATAAGGTGAGTTGATTGCACGCCTTCCACTCAAGTTAGCAGGAAATGGGCAACCACCTCCCTTTGCACTGTTAGGAAAACCTTCAACACTTTGGTCCTGATTCCACTGTGAACTGTGACCTCACTCCTCCTGCACCAGAGAGGAAATAGCAGTGAGTGCCCCCTGCTCAGTGCAGTGTGTGAATGGGCAGCCAGACTGAATTGCCAATAGGCCCTGAAGGAGCTCTGCATGCTCCCTCTCACCTGTTAAAATACATAAAGAACCTTTTCTACTTGCTTTGACCATCTGAGAAAACCCTGTTGTAAGTAAAAAGGGATTGTCAGCCTAGATTTGATCTTGTTAGATGTTGAACACCTTCTACTGCCACTGAAGAAAAGAGGAAACAAAGGCATTCAACACCTACAGCACCACCTGTTGAAGACCATGTCCTAAGGGATTAACAATAACCAGGAAGACAATATAATCATCTATTACAAATGATGCAACTCAAAACATACATCTTAAACACAGTTTCCCTGGTGGGATTAGGAAATGAAAAGAAAAACCAGCAAACAAAATCATTTACTTTTACCAGTAAAAATTAAGTTACAGATGCCCTTGTTCTCAGGGCAAAACAAACTTAAAAATATCTTAAAACAGTGAAAAAATATGAGAAAATTTTATTTAAAAATATATGTACTCCTTACTCCAAATTTGTTTGTAAAGAAAGGATTCAAAAAAGCAAAAAATAATGACAAATTAAATGCATATTCGGAGTATGCATTCTCTAGAGTGTTTTTGGTAGAAGTGTTGTTTCTGTAAAACTGAGCAAGAAGTTATTCAGCTTTCATCTGCTCTCTGACATCAGAAGGCAAAGTTTCAAACAAGTTGTCCTCTACAGTGAAACCAGTCCTCTTCAGAGCTCTACACTCACCGAGCTCAGGTGGGAGGATTTCAAAGTGATTGCCTTTAATATCCAAGTAGGAGAGCAACGTCAAATTACCAATTTTAGGTGAAAGGACTGACAAGTTATTTTTCCCAATTTTTAGAGTCTTAAGCTTTTTGCAGAAGTATAGTTCATCTGGCACACTCTCCACTTTGTTGCAAGTAATGGAAAAGTACTGTAAACTCTGCAGAACTCCTATTTCAGGTGGGATAAAGCGAATGTCATTGTAAGCCAAATCCAAATATCTGATTTTGTTGCATAGGAATAGGTGGGACGGAAGAACCTCTATTTTGTTATGGCTGAAGGAAAGCCGCTCTAGACTAGTGAGTTTCTTTATATGCTCTGGGATGTAGGTTATACTGTTGTACCACAGCTTTAGAATTGTCAACTTTCGCAGATGTTGAAAACTTACTATTTCTTCAATGGATTTGAGGTTGTTCTCCTTTAGATCCAATTCCTGAAGACTGAGAAGGCTGAAGACTGCATGAGGTATGCGCTCTAAATCACAATGAACCAATTCCAGCTGTGTGAGGTTGACCATCTTCTTCAGGTTGTTGAGCATCACTAACTTAGTGCCATCATTATGGATACACAATTTTTGCAGGTGACTTGAAACATCAACTGCAGATTGTGGGATTTTGGACAAATTACTTTTTATGTGAAGAACTTTTAGGCTTTTAAGCTCCCGAAAAGACTCCAGTGTAATGTTTTTAGAAATATCGTGACTTAGGGAGCCAATTAAATAGAGCTCTTCCAAATTTCTGAGGCCATACATCCAATGTGGAAGTTCTCTGATGTCATCAAACTTGACACTCAAGATCTTGAGATTCTCCTTTAGAAAAGCCAAGGCAGCACTGTGGATCTTCACTGAGCACTGGTGCAATGAGAGCTCCTGGAGATTGTCCAACTGTGCAATGGTTGCTGGTATCATTACATTATTAATTATTTCAAGTTTTAAAGACTGCAGCTCAGTAATTTCAAACACTGTGTCTGGTAGTCCGGAAAGCATGAAAAGCTGTAGCTCCAAATGGCTGTGGGAGTTTGTCTGTAGCCTCTGTCGCAGTTTATCTGCAGTCCACTCATTGTTCAGGTTCAGCTGCTTCAGCTTATTTTCACTGACTTCAGACAGGAAGACAGCAAAGCGCTTGGAGTAGAGAGGATCATACTGATCAATCATATGAAGCATAAAAGCAAAGTCATTCTTGACATCTGGGATATCATCAATTCCCGTCTCTTGCCGGACATACTCAAAAGAATATTCTTTCAGTGAACGGTAGAACAACCAGTACAGGGTGTAAAGGCATGTCAGGCCATAGATGCTTACAAAGCACAGGTAGCAGTAAGAAAGTTTAGAGAAGAGATGTGCCATTGTGTGATTACAGCAAAAATTCTTGTATCCTGTCATGTCTTCAATATCAACATTACAGACTACTGTAAAATTAACTTCTGAGACAAGTGCTGTGTTGTAAGCAATAATAATAAGGAATTTAATTACCTTAAGTACAGTCTGGCGAACGTACATGACATAGAGTATATCACCCTCTTCAACATGCAGTCTAAACTTCTTCACCTTTTCAAACAGTGCTTTGGCCTGTTCGCCTTCTTTTTTATCTAATGCCCCAGGTGTTCCTTTATCCACAACTAACTTCTCAGGGATTGATTTTAAAGACTGTGTCTTGACCAAAGTGCCTTCAGTGCTTGGCTGAGCAGTATTAGACTTGTTAATGTTGTTCTTCCTGTTATCCTTCTCTTCAGAGTCTTCTCCTGATACTTCAGATAAAGCTCTTGTTGTCCAGGGAGAATCAAAACATTTCCCAAGTATTGAAATGAAGTGTTCAATTTTGGAGCTTGATCCAGGGAATTTGAACCAAAAGTTACTACACAGCATGAAGACCAGTGTGTGTATGAGGACAAGGTAAGGGAAGTACTTGGCATACCAGTGCAGAGCCCGTTCATAGCACACCTGGTTGATAAAGCTGTATTGCTGAAGGTCCAAATCAGTCTTAAGTCCTTTCATCTCAACTGTAGCTGGAGGGGTGGATGGCTTCGGTGGTGGAAGGGAGGTGGTATCTGGTAGTGTGTTAAACACATTTGAACTATTAGACTGGTTCTGGCAAGGCTGGACACGCTTTGGAAGGCATATTATCTTGTCCTGCATGACCTGGAACACACAAACAGATATCTTTTGAGCTGATGTACAAACAATGGTGGCAGCACCAGTGGGTAGCTGTCCTTGGAGTACCTCCAGCTCCAGGCATTCCTCTGCACAGCCTGCCACTTGGCCCCACAGGCTGTGCTATTATTATGCTCAACAAGACACTTGTTCTACATGCCAAGAACTAGGCCACTCCTTTCTATCTATGGTTAGCTTTCTATAATTTGAATAAGAGGGCATTGAGATGATCCAGGAAAAGGAGAAATGTAGGGAATACTTCCAGAAAAGACAAGGGAGCTCCTGCTCTGCTCTCCCCAGAGACAGGCTATTACTGCCAGGTGTAATCACCCTGGCTACAATGTTCAGAGATATTTTGGGCTTGACAGCAGCCCAACTGCATTCATGTGGCTGTACTCTCACCCTGTGATGTCTTATCACACCAAAAATGGCTGACAAAGGGCTAAAGTGAGCATATCTATCCTGGGACATTATTAATCTTCTTAATAAAGACAGATAAGGTCAGTTCTTTGATGGCATCTGTGTGTGCATGGACATAAATTTTACTTAGTTTCTCATACATATACACAGAATCCTCATAGAATCACAGAATGATCTGGGTTGGAAGGGACCATCTAGTTCCAACCCAGTGCCATGGGCAGGGACACCTTCCACTAGACAAGGCTGCTCAGAGCCCCATCCAACCTGGCCTCAGACACTTCCACAATTTCTCTGGAACTTCAACCTGTTTCACTGCCTCAACATCCTCACAGTGAAGAATTTCTTCCTAATATCTAATATAAACCTACCCTCTTTCAGCCAAAAGCCCTTACTCCTATCACTACACTTGTCCAAAGTCCTTCTCTATGGGGGGCTTCTGTAGGATGGGCTACACACCTGGGGGTAAAAATCTAGCTCTGTTCTTGAGTTTGTCTATACAAAAAAACCAAACAAGAAGTTTTCTTAATCTGGGGTGGTCATCCATATTGACAAACTGAGGTCAGAGTGTCTTTAGGGACCAATCATCCTTGGTTTAATTTGGGATATCAGTTCTGAGTTCAATGCAAAGTTCCAGGCTGGAATTTAAAATGCTGGTCCCTGTGATAAACCAAGGAGCTCTCTTACTTGCCCTGAATGACTAACTGGAATTAGCCCAAACTAAGAACATGTGTGTAGTGTAGATGTACTCTGACATCATGGCTGCTTAAAGCACCAAATATAAGGTATGCATCAAGAGCTACCAAAGTCAGATGGTACCTGATG
This sequence comes from Oenanthe melanoleuca, assembly GCF_029582105.1. Classification (NCBI taxonomy): domain Eukaryota; kingdom Metazoa; phylum Chordata; class Aves; order Passeriformes; family Muscicapidae; genus Oenanthe; species Oenanthe melanoleuca. The sequence continues at coordinate 12,098,575 of NC_079342.1, forward strand.
ATCCACCCTGCTGTAGGGAGATGCTGAGATAAGACCACATGTGTTTTGAACAGTATCAGTGCCATAACTGTTGACACATCAAAAACTTCTGTAATTAATTTGTGTCTGTAAACTGTCTGCTACTGTGATACACGCCCTTAGTTACGTCCTGGATTTATGTATCTCACAATAAGTTGGAATAAAAACAATTTGTCTATTATTTTAGTCTTTCCACACATTATTTTCCAGTGTGCTTCTTCCAATCAAGCAGGTAAACTTAAAACAGGTAACAGATACAACAGAGGATTTACTTTGTGTGGTTAAGCAAACATCTACTAATGCAAAATTCAGCTCTATTAAAGAGATTTTTAAACATGAATGTTGTATCAACTGAAAATTCTTGGGAATGGAGAATATGGACAAAACTACAGCTGATGTAATGTGAAATTTGAGACACAGTATATCTAAATCCTAGGCCATGTAACTGAGCAAATTCCTCTGAAATAAGAGCTCTGTCAATGTCCATTTAGCTCCATTTTAAAGTCATGCCAAGAAATGTGAGATCTATCTTTGAACCTGTACTGTAACTTTATATTTCTGTGGAGTCATCCCAAACAGTATTTTTCATTTCTTTTCTGCTTTTGACTCTCCAGCAAAACGTAACTAATAGTGACTGATAGTAATGTCAATTGTTTATGTGTAAGCATCCTCAGAGACATTTTGGAATGGAAGAGACATAATACCAGTTGTGGGTGTTGTTAATAAAATCAGCACATTAATTTCAAATCTCTTTAAAGCATAATGAAAGAAGTAACATTAATATTTGCCAAATAAAGAAAAACAGGAATTAGAAATTTTCATTTTTTAAACTTCACAACAGCAAAATGGCAACAAATAAGAAGCTGATAATGTGTTTTGTTATGCCAAACTGAGCTGAAAACAGTGATCCAGACACCAGCCAAACCAACAGCTCTTATCGTAGCTGGCACAGTTCCACTGACTATAGCAAGTCTGCTGATTCACAGCTGCTAAAAGTCTGGTCTGTGTTATTTGATGTTGCTACTTAAACAGCACATTTTTGCTTTATTCAGGGTGAGCCCGAGAGATAAAACAAGATGGGCCACCATCCTTCCAAGGCCCTTCCTGGTTTGTGGTGCCCCTGCAGCAGCCCTGAGAGCCCCGCTGTACCTGCAGCGTGCAGCCGAACACGCCGATCATCAGCATGGCCACCGAGAGATAGTCCGTGAACACATCCCACCAGGGCTTCAGCACGCGGAACGCCGGCTGCTGCTCCGAGAACTGCCGGAACTCCGTCACGGGAATCATCCTCCTGCAAAACAGCACGCAGCTCAGCCTCACGCTGCCAGCAGCTCAAAAAGCCTCCTTGGAACCAACTCCCCCCTGTGGCACAGAGGTCCCAGCTACTGACACCCCCCATCCGGAGAGGGATGCTCGAGGTGTCACTGTACAGCTCCCGGCAGGGAGGAAGGGAGAGCTGCAATGCCATCCATGCAGGCAGGCAAATCCCTCTCTGTTGACTCCAGCCATCTCTGATAGGCCAGTGAGACCTCCTGCATCCTTGAAAACCAGCCCATTCTGCAGATAGAGATGTTCAGTGTCACACATTAGCCTTAATCTCATAGGTCTCAAATGCTTGTCCTGCATTAAAACTTCACACACCTTTTTAGCTATCATGTTTCATTCACTTCCATTTTATTCATAGTGGTTTCAGGAATGCTTTGGAATCTTTTTGTGCATACTCACTGCAATTTTAAATCTACTATGTTTCGAATGCAAGTTCCTAAAGTGCTTTAGGTAACCAAAACTACAGCCAGATCAAGGCCTTTATCATCACCTCAGATGTGCAGGCATTATGTCCTCTGAAAAATCAGCTAAGACATGAGCATGTACAGGCAAAGCAACTGATATTAAAGCCGACAGCATACTGTGTAACTGAATCCCTGAGATCAAACCAGTATTGAAACTTCTTAGTAAGTTACAGTGGAAAGATAAATTCAGATGGGAATGTAACAAAAATACTCCCAAGAGCAATTAACAACATCTGTCCATTAACTAACATCATAAATGCTCACCACAATCAGCTCATATCACAGTAACACTGGAGGCCTATAATCCTGATTCAGCTGCACACTGGGACCCATTAATGTGGGTTTGGTGACATGCATTTCTGTGCAGGCTTAGTGATAAGCACACACTTGCTGAGAGGCTGCCCAGGAACTCAGGGGATTCAGTTCATTCAGAGCCAGGGAACAGGAAGGGAATGCTTCAAGCCCTAATGGCTGCAATTCATTGCAAGTATACAGCCACCCTATGGATTAAGAACTGACCCCCACTAACTGGCCATACACATGTGGAAGGAGGCTCACTTTGGCACTGCCAAAGTCTCTGCTCTGTCTCTGCTGCCCATCTGATGCTCAGGAGGTACTGTGGTTCCCAAAGGTAAGGTGAAGTCTGTAAATGAACTTGTGCTAGTAGCTAGCCTGGGGCTTTGCAGCTGAGTAGCACAGAAACTTTTGTTCCTTGCCCCCATGTCCTCTTGCAACCCTTCCACATTGCTTTAAACACTACTTGGCCAGACAGGAGAGTCCCTCTCTCAGCCTCCTGTCCTTCTAAAGCCTGTCCCCAGGAGGCAGGCTACAATGCCAGATGAAACCACACACACCTTTTGCACAACTGGCAATCCCCAAGATGAAGGCAGGCTGTCCTCCATAGCACTTTCAAATTAATAGACCATCAGTGAAAATGATGGCCATGCAAGCCTGACTTCACACAGCCAGGTCAGAGGCCTGGCAGCATCCTTGCCAGCAGGCCTGAATTGCTGCAGTGCTGGCAGAGAAACACAGCATTTGTTATCAAATGGCAGGCAGCCAGAATCCACAATTCTGCTATTTGTGTGCTTGCCTTGCAAATGTTAGCAGACATATCAGGGAAGATATACCTCTACAGCAGAGAAAAGCTGGGGTGGCTGCTGGGACAAACCTTTGCCTTTCACTCTCCTTTTATAAATACTGGTTGAAGAAGTGGTTCTCATCAATCAGAAGTGCCCCATGTAGCTTTAAGTACCTGCCCAGCACTCCTTCAGCCAAACCTCTGCTGGCAGCTCCCAGAGGCACCTGAGCTGAAGAACATCATGCACAATCTCTCTTCCATTCCCATATGCATTTCACTGCTATTGGTAAGGAATTACCCTTCTCTTTTTCATTTCCACATAAAACGCAAGTGACTGAGAAGCTGCTGGTAAGCTTTTTTATTTTTTTCTTCAATCAAGCATTGAAAAACTTACAAAATTCTCAAAGGAATCCACTACTACAAATGTTAGCTAAGCAGTTGCCATGCAACAGTGCTGCTCAAAGTTTTGTAACACATATACTACTGTTGGCTCAGGTTTTGAGGCCAGCTGGCTGACTGGAATGCCATCAGTACACTCAAGAATACCTATCAACAGATTGCTTTAAAATCACAACATTTTCCACCCGCCCCTGCAATAATGGCTTAGGAGTGCTTTTTCATATTCTGATGGCACAGCCTCTTGAAATCCTATTTGTAATGTTTTTTCCCAAAAAGATAAACAATTTGAGTGTCAGGTAAAGACGGAATTATGTTTCCTGCAGTGGAGATTCTTGACAAAATGCAAGTGCTCACATGCACAGAAACATGTGGAGACCCAGGAGTCTGCTGGAGTTGCTGGTTAGACACCCAAGCAACTGTGGAGCTGAGCCACAGCATTATGAAAGCAGCAGCACTGAATCAGGGCAGTGCCTGACAGCAGATGGGACTGGAAACTATCTTGCAAATTACTGTGCAGGGACAGCTTTCAGACTAAAAAATCCTTAGGCTGTTGTTTTTTATAGGTTTCACTATGTATTTTTAGGGCTCATGTATTTGCTTTATTTCTCCTAAGTGATGTGTGGGGAATTTAGATGAAGGCAGATAGGTTCTGATACCAGGAACACATGCTGCCCTCATCCCTTGTTCCCTTCACAGGCTGTTGTTTGCATAGCGTGACTCCTCATTAGTAGAGTGCACATACTGTTACCCAAATTAATGGGCCAAGCAGAGGGAGAGCTGCACACAGAAAGCCCCTCTGAGCCATCCTAGAAAAGCCATCTCTGGGGGTGGAAGGTCTGCAGTTCAACACCAGACATCAAAACTGTCTGCCAGTAATGTTTTCCTATATCTTTAAAAAAGAAAACAAACATTACTGAATGATGACAATAGTACCACACATAAAATAACAGTAAAAAACAACAATGTCTACTGCCAGATGATACTTTTTAGCTTTGGGGAAAAAAGACATTCCCAAGAAACTTTAAATGGCAATTGAATATGACGAAGCAGGAAAATCATTTTCCAACACTCACTAGAGGAGCCCTGTTGCCTCTTCCCTTGCTGTATTAAGAATCAAGGAAAATGCTGGAAAGAACTGCAGAGCAGCCGAGGCTAACCAGCACTGCTGACATCTGCATGCAGAACAAAATGACACCAAGTCGCTGTTCATTTGTCTCCCACTTCCCTCTAGCTTTTTTTCCATTCTGGCTTCTCCAGGGATGGAAAGGACATCTATTAGCAGCAAGTCAAACCTCAGAAAAGACACAGCAGGTCCACCTGGCTCAGAACAATCCTGAAAAATCCTCCTGGCCATGTCCAAAGTCCAGATCTTCCTCACTGCTACATTTAAAGGTGCACCACTGCCTGACTCATTTATAATCACACACAAAACAGGTTTCCACAAACTAAAATTATTTAATCAATCATCAATTTGAACAAATCAATGGGTGTTAAAAAGTCACACTGCAGTCCAAGTCACAGCACACCATTTACTGTAGGACACCATCCCTGGATCCACACACGTACACCATACACTGTACACCACACACTGCAGTTTCTTCTCTCTCCTTGTAACAAGGAGATAAAAGATAAGGAGTACAACATTTCAGCTGGTGAAAACTAAGACTGCATTACTAATTTGTATTTATTCACATTCAAAATGTTATTTAATTGCACAGTACACTGTAGCCGAAATGTGGCATCTGACTTACTGTAAAATATTATTCTAACCTCCTTTAGTAAATACTAGAGTTCTAAATACTGGATATTCATTTCAATTAAAACCAGAACTTGTTCTTTTTTTTCTCTTTCATTTTTAATAATCCTCAGACCCTAGAGAAAATAAAATGGTACATGAGATAAATCATCTGATATTCAGCTACCAGAAGGAAATAAAAAAGAAACTGGGATTGAAAAACAGTTGTACTGGCTGTTAAGCAGTGTTGTAGAACAGAGCTGTGGGTTTGCCAGATTAACTAAAAATAATAATAATTAAAAAAACTAAACAGGGAAAAAAAAGTAACAAGAATTCTCAAAACAAACAAAAGGAAAAAACCTACAAAAACACTGGATGGGAGAGAAATCAGTAGTGATTCTTATTTTAAAATTTCTAAGAAATGTAGAAAACTTGGTGATTGGAAACGAGTATGTAATAACAAGATTAAATACTTGAATCCAGCTACAAGTGTGATACCTACTCCATCAGAAAACCCAACTACAGGAATCAGCTAAAGCATGGGAGATTAGGGGCGAGACACAACAAATTAATGTGACCTAAAAGAGCCAAGGGGAATAAATATATCCAAGTTAGAGACACAAGTATCAGAACAAAATCAGACTTAATAAATCACCACATTGAATCAAAGGCTGATTGTGAAATGCTGCAGCGTGGAGCAAAGCAGCCTGTCAGGAGTTGGTTTGTATCAGAGGGAGTAAGGGGAAGCAGTGGGGACAGCTGGGAAGTGAGGATGGCTAAAGCCAAAACCGAGGCACCGCAATGCGCAGTGTCTGCTGCAGAATACAAAGGGAATCCACCCACGAACTTCGTGCCCAGGAAACCCGGGGGGTTTGTGGGGCTGTGTGCCCCCAGCCCAGTGTGTGCCCCCAGCGTGCCCCGGCTGGCACTGCTCGCTGCCACAGCACGGCCACAGCGCCCTGGGCCAGCCGTGGCCGCGGTCAGCGCTCCCCAGGCGGGCCCCAGAGCCCGCACGGCTCCGCGCTCTCCGTGCCGCAGCACACGCGGGACCCGGCCGGGGCAGGACACGCCGCGCCAGGCGGGCAAACACAAGGGACGTGGAAGTGGACACGCCCCCTCATTAAGCTGCATTCATCTTGGGTCTTGAGAGACTCTGCACAAAGCAAAAACATTCATGTTCAGTAAACTGCCCCTCCGTACAAGCCTGAACAAAGCCGCTTTTGGCCTGCAGCACCTGCCAGGCCCCAGGCCCAAGCTCCTGCTAGGTGACGTTGCTGTTTTTAAGCGGATTCTCTTGGAGTCACCCCATTCATCTCACGTGGATTGGCAGCACCCTCAGGACAACCGCAGGGTCGGGCTGCTGGGGAGGGCTCACCCCAGGAACAGCACCTGCCACTGCCACTGCCCCCTCAGCCTTCCAGGCACGGCCTGTAGGGACACGCATTCAAAGCACCACCGTGAGCAAATGAAGGACTAACTGGAACACTGCCCTTATGTCACCCAGGCAGGTCTGACAGTGATCCATCCTCACGGGGGCAGAGCCCTGCAGCTCCCGCCACCATTCCCCACCACGGCAAGCTGAGGCCTGTGCCGTGCCCTAGGAGAGCTGCCACTGCTCTGCACCTTTCCCAGGCGCTGCTCGGTGTCACAGCAGCCACCCTGTGCCCGGGCTATGGCCCCCTGCCCTGCACACCCAGGAGCCTGTCTGTGCCTGGGCTATGGCTCCCTACCCTGCACACCCAGGAGCCTGTCCGTGCCCCTGGCTATGGCCTCCTGCCTGCACACCCAGGAGCCTGTCTGTGCCCCTGGCTATGGCCTCCTGCCTGCACACCCAGGAGCCTGTCTGTGCCTGGGCTATGGCCTCCTGCCTGCACACCCAGGAGCCTGTCTGTGCCTGGGCTATGGCCTCCTGCCTGCACACCCAGGAGCCTGTCTGTGCCCCTGGCTATGGCCTCCTGCCTGCACACCCAGGAGCCTGTCTGTGCCCCTGGCTATGGCCTCCTGCCTGCACACCCAGGAGCCTGTCTGTGCCCCTGGCTATGGCCTCCTGCCTGCACACCCAGGAGCCTGTCTGTGCCCGGGCTATGGCTCCCTACCCTGCACACCCAGGAGCCTGTCTGTGCCCTGGCTGTGGCCTCCTGCCTGCACACCCAGGAGCCTGTCTGTGCCCTGGCTGTGGCCTCCTGCCTGCACACCCAGGAGCCTGTCTGTGCCCTGCACACCCAGGAGCCTGTCTGTGCCCTGCTGACCCTCATGTGACAGGAGTGGAGCCTCTGCTGCTTTATGTGCTCAGGCAAGACACCAGGACTTGCCAGAGCTGTTTGCCATGCTACAGGTGTTACTCACCAGGAGTCAAGCCCTTTGCTATCTTGTCCTTCCACTAGTGGTTACTCAATCATGTCACGTGTTGAAGTGATCAGTGTCATCCATTATTGTTTTGGGGAACAATCAAAGCTGTGCACCAGAATCAGGGGCCTTGGATGTCAGACAGGCAGCTATCATCCAAAAAGTGCTGGTTTGGCAAGGGCAGAGCCTGAATTACACACCAGAGGGAAAAATGAGAAGGAACATAGCTAGAGGAGAAATAATGATATTGACAATCAGCAAGCACAAAAAGTTGGTGGGATTTCTTAAGCTGACTAGAAGAGAAAGCCAGCTGACATTTAACCTTATTTCCCTGACATGCCACCAATTCTCCTCAGATGTAGGATCAGCATCACCACCTCCCAAGAGTGGCACAGAGTTCAATCAAGCCCCAGGTGGTACGGGTACAGCCCTGATCCCCACTAGGGAAGGGGCTTTCTTCTTGGCACGAGGAGCCTGCAGGAGAGGCTGCAGGACCACAACAGAAGGTCAAAGCTCAGACATCCTCAAGAGCCAATTCAGACTGGCACTGCTTGGTGTTGCACATCAGAGATCTACTGAAAGGAGAAAATGCTAGGCCAATCCTGCTCTCCTGGCTGTACATTAGGATAAATTATGAAATGCCTTTCGGGAATAGCACTGTGAGAAGGTGTCTGGGTTGGTTCCCATACATGATTTATTGCATATTCATCTTCATTAAGGGAACAGAGCACAGCTCGTATTTAACACAAAACAAACTTGTGACCTGGCAGCAGGACTCAGCAGAGCCAAGGGCTGTGGGCCACGTGTGCAGGGGCTGCATGCCAGTGGGTTTTTACACAGGACAAGGCATTGCACACCCCAAACCCCACCACCCTTGTTGTAAACATTTGTTACTCTGCACAAATACCATAAAGTCACTTTTCAAGTGTTTTGTGCTGTTTGGCCTTGGCTGCTGTGGGCCAGATGGTGAAGTTAAGCTGGAGTGCTTTTCAGCACAGGGCTTAAGGCTGCACTAAAAAGCAGAGTTTTGCAATTCTATTCTACCTGCTTTGAAACTGCACACTGACACAGTTAAATAAGCACAAGTAAGGAAGTTTTGCAGTCAGGTTGATGGTGATGTATTCTCAAAGAGGATATTTAAACAAAATCACTGGTCTGTCCTGAGCCCCAGGGTTTAGGGCAACAGTCTCCTCTAGACAGCTGACAGATAGAGCCTAGCCTGAAAATGGCCTGGTGCTATCATCAGTTATATATTCTGTTGATTATAACTTTGATAAATTTGTATTTTTAGGTGGGACTGACTCCCCAAAACAACCATAAGGAAAAACCAGTGTCATTTAAAACAAAATCTGAATGAAGATCTAGCCAGCAATTGTTCAAATCATTCTAGAAACAAGCTTAGGAAAACAAATTGAATGTTAACCCTTAAAAAATTGTGTTCTTTTTATTTAAAACTTTTCAGATCACCCATGCCCCAAAATTTGACCTGTCTATTGGGAACACAGTTTTTACTGCAGTATGAGCAGGTGCCTACAGCTGGCTAATTTATAAACCTTCGGAAACTGTGGGTTTGTGTCCTTTGAAAAGGAAGTGTTCATCTGCTAAGATCAACATGTGCCCACAAACCCCTCACAGCTCCTGGCACTGCCTGTGCTGGCCACCACAGATGACAGATAATGGACCTGCTTCATTTCATCACCTAACCAGGAGAGGACTAAAAGTAGATGCAGGGACAAGACACCAAGCCTGGGAAACTGAGATTAGACTAAGGGGGAAATATGATGATAAGGGATGGAATTAGTAACTCCTAATTCCCAAGAGGTTTATGTTCCATTCTTATCTGTGTATTCTCACAGTGAAATAACCTGAACTACCCTGACATTCAGTTTTGGTAATTATTTTGCCATGTGTTTGCTCTGACCAAAATGTCAATTGTTTTGTTAAGTGTAGGTGCTTGGTCAGTTCCCGTGTAACAGATGATAAAACCTCTGCTACTGACTTCTTGTATTTGCAGCATTTCAGGAGACCAGTTTCCCTGTTAGGTTTTATTGCCACTGGTGTTTCCTGTAATATAAATTTCAATTTGAAATTGATTTTTTAAAAGGCATAAATTTTTTTGGACTATGAACACTGGCTTGTGTTGCCACTATTTGAAACATGATGGCTCTCTTTTTATTCCATTGGCTGCAATGGAGATTTTCATAGGAAGAAATACCATCACTCTGAAGTAAGAAGTACAAACAAATGATGCTGTTTCTTAAACATAAATCCCATGTAAAGGAACTGGAAAGACATTAAAAACAAACCATCTGCATCCAAACAGTTATTTTTAACAGTCCATGAGTTTACTGTATTTTCAAACAAATTCATGTCCTTGTGGCTGAAGCTGGTGAGGAAATGTGACCTGGAGGAACAACAGAGAGTGAGTCAGGAATCCCACTGGGACATGGACAGCCTGTGCACGCCACACCAACTCGCCATGCCACCACTTCTCCAGCAGCAAAACAGAAAGGTATCTACTTTCTTTAGTACCTTTGGTGGCAAATGTGAATGAATAGTACTACAACATCACAGCACAGCTTTCTGACAGTTTTCTGCAATGCCTGAATCCAAACTGATAGCATGTCACAACTCCCCTGAAAAGCACTGAAGTGAATTTGATTTCATACTACACATTACCAAAATTAAATGTCACAGTTGGTATTAGTTTACCAATCTGGGGAACAGACAAAATACAATTAGCTTACAGATGACATTATTCCAGTACCCGCAGCTTGGTGATTCTACAAAACGTGTGTTGCCTGTGTAACAGCTGCTCAGAGTAGGGAAGGGGTTTCACTTCCAGATGCACTGACTGAGGACAGCTAGGCTGTGCCACCTGAACTCCAGCAAGGTCCCAGCCAACAAAGGAAAGCTGTTCCATTATGCGAGCTGCCAGAACCGAGCTTCCCCAGAGCCGCAGCTCCGCAGGGCCACAACTGTGGGCAAGACGCCAACGGGGGATTTAGTGCTGGAGAGAACTGCAAAGGGTGGAACTTCCAGACACATGCTGAATACCTAGTCCACTCTTTTCTCTCCAAGTTCCTGAAGCCCACACTGCAAGCATCAGTGTACATTAGGTTTCAGCTGCCCCTGTGCCTAACAGCCAGGAGGGAGCATTCAGAGGCAGCAGCAAATCCCCTGCTCCGCTCTTGGTACCATTTGCTGTGGCAGTGGAAGCTCAAAGACCTGAACCTAGAACTCAGAGGTGGACATAAAGGGGAGACATAAAGACATAAACAGGAAGCAACTTTAATAAACTGCATTTCAAAATATATGTTGCAATTTCCACCTACACATACAGTAAGCGCTGCTTTGGCAATGAATCCCAGACAATAACTTTGTTGTTAGTTCCAACTGAGTCATAGCACTTTTTCATGTACTACACACCAAAAAGACTTCCTATTGTCAGCAGCTCTTTTGACTTCAACTAGGTTGGACTAAAGACAAAAAAATGTTCAGTGCAAGACTCTGCCAGATAAAGTCTCAGTGAAATCAGTTGGAGTTCTTTCCATACCAAGCACATAGGCCTGTGTGGAGAGTTGGCTTTGCTGAACTATTTCTCTAAATCTAAAGAAAAGTACACTCCACGCATTACCATGTCAAAGACTACTTCAAAGGCAATACTTACCATTTTTCAGCTCTGGGAGTAACATTCTTTGTTTATCAGGGCTATCACTCAAGATGCCTGCCCTCTTTCCAGAGCTGCAAAATGGTTTTAATGTGAGTGAAAGCCTTTAATAGCAAACTAAAGCATCAAAGCAAGTAACTATCCAGTAAGTGATATTTTAATATTCCTGAAACGCAGGAATTTAAACGATTGAGAAATAAAATCACATCAAGTTTTATTCAAAGTTATACCAGGTTTTCTACAAACACTATTTAACATACTCAGATGAAGACAGAAACAATGCTATTAAAATGTCTCATAACAGACAAGACAATATTACATGAATCCGTGCCACTCATCATCAAAGACATAGGCGCCTGAGGCTAATACAAGTGCTCATATTTAAAAATGTTAAGCTGATATAATTAAAAATTAATTCCTAATTGGGACAGGAAGCACAAAAGGTCCATTCTGAGTCTTAAGCAGCTCAACCATTGACAAGTTAGTTAAAAACATTTTATGCAGCAACTGAGCCAAATACATTAAAGAATTCTGGTTTTCAAGATTTGGCAGAGTTTCTCATATAAAGAATCTATTTTTTCTCCCACTTGCAGGAAACATGAAAGAGCTTTCTAAAACTACATGATAGTCTCATAAAACATGGATCCCAAAACACCTTGGTAAACATACAGGTGTTCTCAGCCTGAAGCAGCTGGTGGATTATTTTCCCCCAAACCATCCTTTGTTAGAAAAATCCCTGACAATAAAAATAAACTCATGGGATCATCCATACTCCTGAAAGAATAAGAAAGACTAAAACAGATAAATTCAGGCATATAAATTGCATGTGATCTACACAAGCTCGAAGAGATACACTAGTAACTACAGAATCAGAATTGGTATTCACATAGGATGACTTTTAAAGATCATGAGCTGGAGAGCCAGGACTGCCTTCTCTACTACACCTTTTCAGGACAGTGTCCACCCACAGACCCCCAAAGAAGGATTAGCTCTAACCTCATTCTAACAAAAGGTCTGTTGCTGCTTAAAACAGAAAAAAAGGCTGTTTCCATCAAGCCTAAACTGTGAGATAAAAGCAGTTGCTGGGGGGATTCTGACAACACTACAGTAGGTGTGCAAGTCTTTGAAATTATGTCATCATGGTTAAATGACTGCAAAGAGCAAATACTCTTTTTAGTCACACTTAAAAAGGGGCTTTTCCAAGAATACTGTCTGTGAACACTGGTGAAAACTACCCACCTGAGACAGCTCATCAAACATTCACATCAACTGTAAAATGTGATCTATAATGGTCCTTGCTCAGAGCACCAAACCCTCTGACTTCAGAGCTGTTGCATTCTGCTGTAAATGGCAAGTGTATCAGGATCTCACACTGCTGCACGCTCAGGCAGGGCTTGACCTGTGCTCTGCTTCACCATATGCTCCAGAGCAAGCAATTAGTCCAAACTCCCACCTTCTTTTCAGTGACAAGTAAATAAAATTGGAAATGTTCTCAGCATGTTGGCAGTCTTATTGCTGAGTTGCTGAATTTAGGATTCCCATCAATAAAAAAGCTACTATGTACTATTGCCAGGGAAGGGAGATGTGAGCTAGCATCTCCATTTTCAGCAGATGAGGTTAACCCAGGATTAGAAGCTGGTATAAAAGGTTGTATTCTGCTCACCTGGAAGTCAATGGAAAAGTTAAAGTTTACTTTGACAGAGAGAAATGGATTTTTAATACTATGGTACAGAACCAAATGTTTTTACATGTTCTGGTTCAAATTCAGTGGAACTTCATATGCTCATCATAACAGCAGCGTTAGCAACTTGCCCTGGAGAACGGTGCCATCCTGTGCTGCAGGGGAGGCCTTTGTTTTACTATAAAACCAAGAAAAGACATGCATTGTATCTTAAGGCAGGATTCTCCCAAACAAGTGGGAAATGTGCAAAGCACAAGCATGGCATTATCCCACCTTTTAAAAATCTGACCAGATCAAACGCCAGACTGCAAATCAGTCCTTCAAGGGAGAAGGAGACTGTACAGGAACTCTGTACTAGAAAAATTCCAAATAAACCCTCATCCTGGTCCAAAGCTATGACTCTCTGAATAATACAGTTGTAAAGCTTATGCTGTGTCTGATTAGCTGCATGTGCCAGACACTAAAATGTAAAATGCATCCAGCGACAGAAAGCTCATCTAGGCTCTGACAGGTCGAAAGACAGCTCTAACACACTTTGCCTGTCTGGGATGGGAAGGCAGAAGGGCCTGCCTTGTGTTATGAATGAAAGCAATGGAACAAATGACATAGTCACACCTGGGCAAGAGGCTGAATCAAACCTAGTATCTTCCTAGCTAGAAAGAGGTCCTAGAAACACAAACCCAACAAAAGTCACTGCACTATAGATTGAGTTTGCAACAGAGTTTTGTAGCACAAAATCCCAGGGTAAGCAGCTCAAGGATGAAGAGAGTAGAGTTTCCATTAGGTTGAACATATGAAATCCAACACTTGTTAACAGTCTTTTGACAAATCATTTTGGAAGGAGAATGGCTTCTTTGCCTTACTAAGTAAGGTTTCAAAGTATTTAGGAAGTTTTTTTCCCGACGTCAATTGTTTCATTTTCAGTGTTTTCTTTACTGTATAACCAGCCCTCCCCTGCCCTTCACAACTCTGACAATGAAGACAGCATCTTTCTACCAGGTTTCCTTAAAGAGGAAAAAACTATAAAATTAAACTCTAGCCCCTGTTATTGTGAATTGTTTGGATGGTAATAGAATTTTTTTTTCTTACTTCCCGCAGCCCTCAAAAAGCCTTGGGTTGGGAAGTGCCTTTCTGCCGGTGAACATGGCCCACTTCAAGCAGCGGCAGCTGAGGTCAATGGACAATCAGGGGAACTGCTCCTCCCAGCACTCTGACCCAGTTCATTATTCTGGGTCTCAGTGAGCTGTCCCTCTGGCGCTGAGGCCACCTGAGCATTGTTTAATGCTCCAGCCTGCCCAGCCCGGATGCTGCCCCCCTCCTGCTCAGAGCTCCTTGCTGTGGGCCTCCAAAGCCAGATAGCGAGGTGGGATGAGGCTGCCTCAGGAAATCAACTCGAACTGCTACAGGAACTGATTGCAAGATAGCACCAAGCACTGAGTGAGCACTTGTAAGGAGAACTTAGCAGTCTCTGATTTCATTTTTCACTGAAATCCAGCACTAGCCTTTTCCAATACTGGGCATACAAAGCAAACAGATTTTTAGCCCTTCCATCAGAAGGCTTATTGCTAAAACTGCTTACAAGAATAAATAGTAACAAATAAAACACACATAACGTTATACTATGGCAAAACCTCTAGCAGGGCCTGTCAGTATTCAGACTGGAAGGAAACAGCAGCATGGCTGCCACAAATTTAGCAAACTCAGAAAGTAACTGGAAAAGGAAATGATTCAGAAACCACAGGTGCTCAGCACCAAGCTACTGTGCCTTGCTGGCAGCCCTGGGACACAGGCACTTGGGAGACAGCAGGAATACAAGTCCAGGTTAAAATTAGGGATCATCTCAGTGCTCAGTCAAGCTCTCCACACTGATCTGCACCACAGGAGCAAACAGGTTTTTCCAGGAGAAAAGTGAGCCCAGGGGAGTGCTACCCTCTTGACTGCTTTTACCATACCAAAAAGAAAAGTAAAATCAGTTCTAACACACCCCGGGGCAGGACAGGGGGAGGGGTAAGGGGAGAAGGCAAGATGCTTAATTGGTTGAATTGGGAAGGGAGATTTTTAAATTATTATTTATTTCCAACGTTGCCATGTTTTTCTCCACTATCTTGCAAAGCACTTTTCTGCTTGTACAGCATCATTCAAACCTACAGTGCTTTGTGGGAGCAAACATTACATGGTTGTCTTCAAACAGTAGTGCTAGTAATACTGAGTCTCTTGTCACAGGAAGTACTAATGCAAAAGTAAAAAAAAAAAAAAAAAAGAAATCATTACAAAGCCAAACCATAACTAACATACCTATCCGAACAATAAAATAATAAAATTCCTTACTTTTAAACACTTTAACCCTCCTGAAATTCTGGTAGGATACATTCAGTGGTCTGGTATAAGCCTCTCATTTTGCTTGGTCAACTCTTTCTAATGAACTGGACAAACTGCACTAGGTGAATAATGGGCAAAACTGCCCATCACTCTGCAGAGCTGGTTTTAAACCGATTTAAAATCGGGATTTTTGTTGTTGTTGGTTGGTTGGTCTTTTTTTTAATCTCTTAAAAAGCCGAGCTGTGGATGCCGGAGCCTCATAGTGCCGCCGGGGCTGCGCTGCGCTCCCGGCAGAGCGGCCAGGACGCTGCGGGGGCCGGAGAGGCTGCGCAGCCCGGGGAAGGACGGCGGAGCCAGCGCGGCTGGACCGCGCCTCCCCGTCCTGCTCGCATCCTCCCCGTCATGCGGGCTGCTCTGCGCCTTGTTTTCGGGGAAAATAAGGCCACGGGCTTTCTCCAAGCCCTTTTCCCCAGAGGCTCGCCCAAGCCGCCCGTCTCCACGGCGACTGTTTCCCACCAGTGCCCCCTCGGCGGCCCCGCTCCCGGGAAGCCCCGCTTGGCTCCGCGCCACCGCCGTGCCGGGCGCCCCCGGGGCTGCCCCGCCCGGCAGGGATGCGGTGGGATGGATGGGCGTGGGGGGCTGCCGCGGCCGCTTCCCGGCGCTCCTCGGCGGGAGAGGAGCGGGCGGCGATCCCAGATAAAGTTCGGCTCCTCCGGCACAGTCCAGGGTGGGAGGCGGCACGGCCGGTGTCGCCGGCGGGCAAAGCGGGGCCCCGGCAGCCGCGGGCCGGGCCGGGCGCGGTCTCTTCTCCCCTGCGGGGCGGCTCCGTCCCCGTGCGGCCCCCGGGGCCCCCTCCCCGGGGCGATGCCCCGTCCCCGGCGCGGGCAGCGGAGCGCCCCGGGAGAGGCAGCTGGGCGCGGCAGCGCTTACCTGGTGCGCGGCCGGGCGGGCGGCTCGGGGTCACGGGCGGCGGCGGCCGGGCGGCAGCGCGAACATCCCGCGGCGCGGCGCGGTGCGGGGCTCAGGCGGCGGGCAGGGCAGGGCAGGGCCGGGCCGGGAGGCCGCCCGCAGCCGCGCTCCGCCCGCCGCCGCTCCGCCCCCGCCGCCGCGGGGCCACGTCTCCGGGCTGACGCACGGCGCGGTGCCGGGGGGCGCCGGGTGGGCCGTGCCCGGCAGCCCCGCTCCGCCCGCTGCCCCGGAGCCGCCGGGAGCGCTCCCCGGGAGCCGCGGGCTCGGTGTCCGGGCGCCCGCGCATCCCCGGCCGGAGGAGCGGCTCGGCGGGGGCTGGCGGGGCACGGTGGGGCCGGGGCCGCTCCATGGCCCGCACGGAGCGCGGTCCGTGCCCTGGGAAGCGGCCGCGAGTCTCCGTCCCCTCGCGGGCGGCTTCGCGCCGGGAGAGCGACAGCGCAAATTGTGATGGAAAGATCTGGACCTCAACACGCAGGGCCGTGGAACGACTATAAAGAGACCAGGCTGTAAAGCGCCTGGGACTGTATTAACAATGGAAAAGTGTCTCAGAGAGTGACAATTGGAAACACAAACTTCTGGCCCAGCAATTCAAAAAGCGCAGTCTGAAAACTGCTGCTGAAAGAAACCACATGTTTAAAGGGACTTTTGTCTAACATTTCCAGAAAGATTTACATCTTTGGCAGAACAACGAGACAGGACAAATTCTGCATCAGAGGGAGGTACTTGCCCTCCAATAACTTGCCCCTAACCGTAGGGGTAATAGTGTGTGTATACCCCTAGGGACACTACAAGTATGTAAACAAGGAAATACAAATATATAAGCCCACTGGGGAGGAGTTAATGAAAACAAACACAACATGATGCCTCACAGCTGTTTTGCTGCAAAAATATTAACTACATTGGGATGTGAACCAAAGGTCTGCCAGGGATAGCTGTGGGGAATTCTGACTTCATGTACTTTGTGACCGTCTGCTTCAGGGACTGCTGAGGGCAGAGTCAGGTTCCTCGTTTGGGAATCATGGATGTGATTTATAGCTGTGGGAGTTTAGTTCATCATTTTCCTGAAGTGTTTGCTTAAGTGCTTTGCTGTGCAGAGCTGCTTTTCTCAGCTGAAACCTCAAGGCTTTCTGAGGCTTCTCAAGAAATGAGGGTTTGAGTCTGACAGGAGCTAGAAGAGAATGTCAGCACAGGTCCCTTACGCTCCTTCAGAGCTGCCAGCCTGAAACATTTCAGAAATATTGCACCATTACATAATTTTGAGTGTTCCATTTATGCTTTGTGGGATATAGCTAAGAAGTAAAACAGGACAAATGAGCAAGGTTTCCACATGGACAAAAGCACTGGGTTTCTGAGCTGAAGAAATAGTTATGGTGACTGCTGTGTTCATTTTATTGGTTTCTTTCCATTACTCTTAACTCCTGGCAGCAGCTTAGAGAATCCCTCCCTGTCTTGGATGGTTTCTTCTTTCAAACATTTGGAGGCAGTTGTTCCGTTCACCCTTTCATCATGGCTTAGCTCATTTAATCTTTCCTCATAAGTCACTCCCTCCCGTTACTTAATTGTGGTGCTGCTTTTCCCTGAACTCCCTCTCAGTTGCTCGTTTATTTTACAGGGACATGGTGGTCAGTAATCCTGCCATTGTTAACGTTTCCTGTTGTGAACTTTTGGGTTATTTTTATTCAGAGTTACTGCAGTACTTGGAGGAGTGAGCTAAGCTTCCCCTGTGAAGAATAATTACAGGCAAGGTCACTGATACTGCAGTAGAAAACATGGTCCATGGATAAATATAGCTGCTGAGTTTGGGGATGGAGTCTTAGTGCAGTTCTGGTGGAAGAAGGCCCAGAAATACACATTTGGTAGTAAACACAAAACTGGGGATCCAAATGCCTTTGCTATAGTGGAAAAATTCTGCTGCCTGCAGAAAAGTGTAATTTATTTGCAAATTCCTGCATTATTTTAAGACCATCTAGGCCGGTGAAATCTGAAGTAATTTGTGAGTATTTCTTTTACCAAAATGGTAGGCAACAGTAACTGGTTTCAACCATCTGTATGACTGCAAGTTTTTGACATGCTTTGATTTCATTGTTGCCTCTTTTTCATAGACTCCAGAGGAATGTGGGATAGATCACAGAGTCATTACTCCAAGCTTTGTACATTTGCCTTTTACTGTCAATTGGCTTATTCTGTCATTCATAACTAACAGATTCTCCAAGTGTCATTGCTGCTGCTGAGTGCTACCTTGCAGCACTTACACTGCCACAGAACCAGGGGCAGGGTTTGATTTGTACCTGAGTTAAAACTACCACAGACCAGCCTCCAAACTCACTTGAACACGGGGACAGACTGCACTGCCAGTGCTTGCATTGCAGTTATCCACTGTTC
Organism: Oenanthe melanoleuca; assembly: GCF_029582105.1. Classification (NCBI taxonomy): domain Eukaryota; kingdom Metazoa; phylum Chordata; class Aves; order Passeriformes; family Muscicapidae; genus Oenanthe; species Oenanthe melanoleuca. The sequence continues at coordinate 12,116,965 of NC_079342.1, forward strand.
ATGGAGCCATGGGCTGATTCTCACATGGGATCCAGGTTCAGGATGTCTAGTTCTGAAGTCCTTTCTCAGCACCAACTGCCATGCTACGGCCCCCATCTTCTACTGATTCCTGCTCAGAGTTCTCTTTTGTTTCTTTTTCCCACCCTTTCCAATCCCTTCATGATTTGAGGATGCACCCTGAAAAAACACAAAGCCATCCCATACACTGAAGTCTGGGGTCCTACAAGCCACCTGGAGCTGGGTCTGAGGGGATAGTGCTGCACAGACCCTTTACCCTGTGCTTCAGGAGAGATCAGGGTAAGAAAACCGGGGTTTGAGTGCCACAGCTCTGTCTGTACTTGGAAGCACACCCACAATGAAAATGCTTTTCATCAGTCATCTCTCCAACAACTGTTGAAAACAGCATAATCTGCTAACACAGAAAAGCTAAATTGCTTTCAGACGAGGCACTGTAAAAGAGCCTCTGTGATTTGATTCAGCTCAAATCCAAAAGGCATGATTTGACAGCTCTAGTACTTCTTAGCTGCTTGAAGTTTGTCAGAATTTTTCTCCCTAGTTTGCTTTTCTCTAGTTTCACATTTTAACCCTTCTCTCCCCAGATTAGTGTTTTTGAAATATGATTTTTAAGTGAACCAGATGTTTAAATAATAGCAGTGTACTGGGAATACAGACTTCTAAAATAAATTGCTTGGATGCTATGGGCTGAATCTGGGAAGCTGAAGAAAAGCTTCAGAGCAGGATGAAGAATACAGCCATTTCTTAAGCTCACAGCATTTTCTAAGTACTAAAACTTGCTTTAATCAGAATGAAAACACTGAAAGGATGTTTAATCTCATGAGCTCTTTTGTTGTTCCTAAGTGAACCACATTCATCACTGGAATGATTACAATGAAAGCAGTGCAACTACCTCAGGGAAGAATTTGGCCCAAGTAGATGTCTCTAGGGAAGGTATTGACAGCTGTCCCTACATAGTGCTGAGAAAATATAGAGCTAAAGAGATACCAAAAGATATAATATAGCTCCCATTTTTCTGACCTTTGGCTGAACTGGAGCTCCTGGATGTGAAGGCTGCTTTAACTCTGTAACACTTCTGATGATCATTGAGTTTTCTTCAGTGATCTGTCTGAAGGCATCTTCCTAACTGAGGAGCTATGCAGCTGTGCCTGGTCTGGCTCTTGCAGCTCTGAGCTACTGAACCATGCACTTCATGGGATACAGCATCTTATCTAATTTTAGATGTGATGCAATGAGCTCACATGAGGCAGGAGGGATGAAGCCCAGCAGCTCGAGCTCAGAGCAAGCACTTTATAATTACTGTTACTTTCAAAACAGAGATGTTTATTACTACCAATGCACATTTATGGGTGTAGCAAGGACAAACACTTCTGGTGGAGGATATTAGGACAAGAATCAAGTAGCAGGCTTGCTGTCCTCAGCTGACAGATGAGGCTGCCCCAGTGCTGCCTCCCCAGCCTTTCCCCTCTGGTTCTCTGAACTGAAATGCTGTAGCTGGATCAGACACACATCCAGGTATTCTTCTGCATGGGAACCATCTCTTCCCCTCATTCAAGCACTCACAAAGAGATGGCTTAATTCAAGCGTTTGGTTTTCTTAACAGCTTTCTGCCTCTCACCAAATTAGTCTGCTCATAACCAAACTCATGCACAGAATCTCTACATTAGTACAAAGAAGCTCTACTTTTAGGGGAGTCTACTTGCCAGAGCAGAGAGCTCTCCTGACCAGTATCCTGGCTCTGTGCTGTACTGGCCAGAGTCAGGGTTACGTGACCCGCTCCCCTGGCTGACGTCCTGCAAAGAGATAACAGGCTGTCAGTGGTGGTCAAACTTGCATCATGCTTTGGGCTTGGATGTTTTGAAGAAGATTCAAGTCTTTCACTGTCATTAAACCAGCTCATAATGTCTATGCCTAGTTCCCCACCTCCAAAATTCCACCACGGAATTACCCACCTTTTGGTCCACTGTCTTTAAACAGTTAGTAGATCTTTTACTGGTGGCAAACCTGTGTCAATAAATCATATCCTAAAAAAGCACAAACAGCACATTCTTAACAAATATCTTTTACGCATCTAAATGATAAAGTAAATGTTTGAGAAAGAAGTCTCTACATTTTTTTCGTGGTATCTTAAAACAGTCATTTCAAAATAAACAAGAGATGTTTGTTAATCATCTGGAATTTTTAATTTCCTATTTTGCATGGGAACCTGAGTAATCAGACATATGGTATGCTTGTTAGCTGGGAAAGGGTAAGGATTAGAATAGATTCTCAAAATTAGAAAGCACTAAAATACAGCAGCAGTCTTGGCTGCCTAAACTTAAGCAATGTTTTGTGTTAATTGCTGAAACAGAACAACACTGAAAAAACACCACATATCTAAAGGATTCCCTGAAATTCCTCTTGATTAGCAGGAGAGGAAATCTCAGGGGATTGGGGATGAGCTAGTCCATAACTTACCTGCACAGGGGGGTAGCTGATACAGACCTAGCTGATAAGGAATACAATGTGTTGGTGGCTTCTGTATAAGCTCAGTAGCTTTAAGAGTTGTGAGATTCCTAAGAGAGTAGAGGCTGGTCAGATCAAACTAATAGTATTTTTGGATTTATAGTGCTAAGCATGACTGAGGCAGCCAGCAGTGAAAGCATGTGCTGGTGTCAGTGTTCCTGCTGGGTGTGCCAGCGCAGTCCGTGGGGCAGGCGCTGTGGAATGAACAGCACATCAGTCTCGTTCTGCACTGCTGCCATTCTCCAGATCAGGAGGGAATCGATGGCAGCAGGCAGCTCCCAGCATGTCCTGTGCCATGAGGCAAAGCCCAGGCAGGGGATGAAGGGGTTTGTGTCTTGCTGTTTATCCAGGACACAGCTCAGGCCAGCTCCACTTCCGCCAGCGTGGATCCTGCTCTGTGCTTCCTGCATGCCCGTCACTACTGCACGTGGAATGCATCTGACCCCACTGCAGTCAGCGCTGCTGTGTTCAGACTTGCCTCCATTTCAGTGCTCACAGGTAAAAGGGGTTTTTTTTGCTGTTGTTTTTCAGTCATGCTTTTGCTCCTTGCAGTTCACTAGGAATCAAACTATTGGAAAAAAATCCCACTAAAAAATAACTTTGGGATAGCTTACAATTTCAGCTCTGGCTACTTCCCTCTACTTCAGTGGGAAAAGATCATGTATTTTATTGCAGTGCTTGGGAAGACTGTTTGGAATAAGCTTTTGGGATGAGGGGGTATAAAAAATAGCAATCTGTGGCCTGCACTAATTGTCAGTCCAATGCCATGCCTAGTCAGTCCTCATACATACAGCATGCACCTGATGTTTTCATTTTTACTTTCACCTTTCCTCAGTTGTCAGTGGTTTGGTCTCCCCTGGGACTACACCAAATTCAGCCAAGTTAGTCACTTCACATTTACAAGTCTCTATCATTATTTCTAGAAGTGCTATTGTATTCTCTAAGTTCTGGCTGTGAGCCATTCATACAGATAAAATATGATAGTCTGAGGGCTCCAGTCTTCCCTTCTCACAGCTGGAGGTGTTTCTGGTGGATGTGATTTGCAGACTTGTCCAAGCAGTCCAGGCTCCATTGCCAAAACTTTCTATCAATACCATCAACTATCACACTATTCAGAATTAAGGCTACATGTCTTTCCATATACACACATAAAACAAGCTCTCATGCAGCTGAGATATGAGATAGGGTTATTTACTATAGCACAAATATAAGGGGATGAAACATCCATGCAAGCTATATTGGTCTAGCTGTTGGTTGAAATGGATGTGGTACATTGACTCTTTGTTCAGCAAGAGGCTGATTATATACCTACACTTGAGACATTAAGACTCAATGCTTCAAACAACTTCCCCTATAGACTGGTTAATAATAATTTAAGAGACAGAACTGTGCATTTTTATTTGCCTGCCTTCATTGGCTGTAATGTGGTTTTAGAGCACTGTATGTGACAAACCTTCCAGGAATCTCAAACACAAATTGAAGTTCCACTGAATCACTTAAAGCAGCTGAACAACACCATCAGAGAGGCCACACAACTGCATGGAATGTGATGAATTTCCAGGAATAGGATTGTTTCCTGGAGATTATTGTGTAAAACACAAGTATAAAGAAGGAACAAAGGTAATGCTGACAGTGTCTGCACCACTAGGCTATTTTAGTTTGTGAAAAGAAGAATGAAGAAAATAGACATGCTGTAAGACCTTTGCTAGGCTAACAGGAAGCCTAGATGTCAAGAGCAGACTCTGAAACAAAACAGTACAAAATTATCTCAGCATAAAATATAACTTCTCCATGATTTTATCTTACAAAACCAGATCCACTTTTAGCTTGAATGGAGTCCTAATGGAAAGGTTAAGAGCTCTACTTCCATGCTTCCATCCAACGACAATAAAAGAAAGACTACGTAAAAGGCAATAATTATAAAGAAAGAGGTGAAGTCTGCAGTTTTGAGGAGAAAGGAGAGCAGTGTATCTGGGGCACACAAGCAACAGGAAATCTGACCATTTATTTTCATTAAGAAATCAGTTCTGCTGACTAGGACCTACTCTGAAGCAGAGGTTATACAGATAACTTTCGGAAGAAAGTACCACACAGCATGTGCAAAACTTTGGCCTCTGTATATAACACAAGCAGTCCTTCCATGAGAGCTTTTGCTCTTTTCCTCCAGAGAGACTCTGCTCCCACATGCTGGAGGAAGCCTGATTTAAAAACAAGTGGACACTTACAAGTAGAAAATCTGGTATGGTTTCAACCCTGGAAGTGTTTGCTTCTCAGCTTTATCAAGCAGATCTCAGGTCCTGACACTGGTTATAAGTGAGTAAAGTCTGCAGCTTCTGCTTTGACAAAAGGTGTCATTGGGGTTACTGTTTAGTATTTGTGTCCTTCCTGTTTCAGGTGGTACTTGAATGTACAAAGATGCTTGGATGGAACACAAAAACAAAGTATAACACTTAATGAAACAGGTTTTCAAGTGCTCTCATATTTCTGTTACTTATTTACTTTTTGGTGCAGCAAAAAGATGCAGGAGTAAAAAAAAAACCACTTATGTGCATTCAAGGATAAGCAACTAGCCACAAGCAGCTTATCAACATTTAAAGAACAAGGATATGATACCAGACTTACTTTTCATATTCACATATTGCAAAGAACAGCCTGTATCCATACAGCTAAACTCCCTTACTGCCATCAACAGAGCTGCACCCAAACTGCCAGCAGAACACAGTCACTGGTCTCTGTGACCCAGGGTGTGACAGGGCAGGGTGCAGACCAGCCCAGAGCTGTGCCATGGATGCACCACAACATGCAGGATGAATGGGGAGCGTGTGACTGCCTGGGCCCACGCCCAGCGTGCTTTAGCTTACCCGTGCAGACATTTCTGCAGAGCTGCAGAAATATCTGCAGGAAGGGAAGGAGGGAGGAGAGGGCAGCAGAGCCACCTCCCTCAGCAGAACCATCAGCTTGTGCCAGCTCATGCTATTCATGGAATTTCAGCTCAGCCCTGACAACAGCACTGTATTATTATGCCAGATAGATCGAGCTCCTCCAGGCTTACACTGGGAAAACATGCAGCAATGCCAGCCTGCCAAAAGTGATACACCAGCTTACAACAGAGAATGGGATGGGAATTTTATTTTTCCCTTCACCTGTAGTTTGCCATTACCTTCACAGCATCTCAGTGGTGTGGCCTTTAGTTCATGCATCACAGTACAACTCCCCCACACCAGGCACCACTGTGCAGAGGTACTGAGCTCGTCCTGAGGAGATGGGAGAGCTGCCTGGCACAGCCCACAGGCCTTTGCTTATAGCCCAGAAATAGTCAAGCTGCATTAGCTGAAAAGGAAGACAGCAATGCAGGCAGCCCACCCAGAATGGAGAGCAGTCTGCATTCCCTCTTCTAGCATGTTTCTTAACAGCAGCTTAGGAGACAACTCCTACAAGATAAAAAACTTTTTTTAAAAAGTTGTTAATTACTGTTTAAGTTCCTTTTTCTTCCAGTCTAACAAACAAAACCACACTACTGGCTCAAATTCTGTGAATTCGACAAGGATGTTAAGTCATGAAAAACCAGAAGGACAGGAAATGATGAACAACTTTCCAGCAGAAGCAACAGCAACAATGAAAACCCCTGATTAGTTAAAGCCGTGATAATTAACCCAGGATCACCCAGGTAAACTTGCTTTGTGCCTTTGGATAGGTCCATCTTTCTTTTCTCTCTTCCATCTTCAATGCTTACGTTAGACTTTGCTAATAAAGTTAAAAGCTGAATGGAGATTTGGTATCTATAGATGCACACTTGAAACTCTGATCCTTCATCTCACTAAAAGTATTGCTTTCTTCACCTCTTTCAAAGTTCATGAAATGTTGAATGGATAAATTGACCCAGAGCTTACTGCATTTGTAGTAACAAATAGAGTTTCTGCATATTTCTTAGGAGGACTATTTACATCATATTCCCAGAGGTAATTAGGTAAAGCATAAACATTAATGATGCAATCTCTGTCATTCCTCTAGTAAATATTTAATATGCTGGTTGACTTCAAATAAATATACCAAAATAAGTCTCAGATATACAGCAGTTCCTTCAAGTTACAAGAAGGGAGATAAGTGGGTACCTAGGGGAGGAAGACATTATTTCTAAAGTGTTCCAGCCAAGAAAAAGCCTCAAAGATTAAGTTAAAACACCAGAAAATCTGTAAAAGGGAGGTCACTTTTAAATAACTCAAGTATGAGGAAATCTTCAGGGACACTGATCTGTAGACCAGGCTTCATTCTTTCAGCTGTTTATGAAATGATGCAGTATTAGACTTTTCCTCCTGGGTTTCAGTTCTCAACTTCCATCCAGTTTTTAAGTAGTTTGTCAGACTTCAGACTGACTGCATGCATCTCCAAGCTAGAAACAGAAAAACAGTAAAAATTGTCTTCAGGTAGGAATGTAAAGACAATACCTGTGTCTTGAAAATCCTGGGAATCCCCAAGAGCCCTGATGGTGCTGAAGCACTTCTTGTACTGACAGGAGCCCCTGGCTACATGCATTAGCTGGAAGACCTACAACTCTGGCACACAGCCATGGCTCCAGACAAGTTCTATTGCTCTATCCTCTTGGCTTTGCCACTGCTGCCCAAGGCACTCACCAAAAGCTGCCTCAGGCACAGAAAGGCAAAGGCCTTCAGATTTATTATTTTTTTGTTCCTGGTACCTTTAAAAAGCTCACACTGAGAAATTATTAACTCCTCTCTTTCACCTTCTCTCCTTCTAACCTTGGAGAGTGGCAGGATCAGGAATATGCCATCATGAACATTCAAATCATTTTGGAGTATTTTCTCCTACAAGCAAGCAACCATCCCATAATGATGTGGTAGTTGGTGCTCCAGCTGGAGAAGGTGATGTTGACCTCTAGTGACTAGTCTGGGGATACCTGGTGGCATGATCACAGTGAAACGTTTCTGACAACAGCTAGCCAACAATTTCACTGCAGCTGGCACACGAGAACAGTCATCCTCTTCATGGAAGTGAGCAGTTACACATCCCTTCTATGGAATAGAAACACTCAGCTGAAACAAAGATCCCCAAAAGCCTGCCTTACAGCCTCAAATATGCATGCAGAGAGATTTAACTAGAGGACAACTGCACAGTGGCTGCAAACTCAAAAGAGAAAATGCACCCAGAGTGAAAGGACTGAACAAAGCATCCATGGAGACAGACATCATGGTATGATCCAGGAGAAAATCAGAGGGTGAGGAGTCAGTTAAGAAAGCACCTTAGCTGACAGCAATGTATTAAACAGATTTCTCAAAATACAGAAATGGAGCAAAAAGTGACAACTGGGATTCATTGCAAATAAGCAAAACAGCAGAGGAACACCCCAGTTAATCCTCTATTTGTTTGTTGACACAACCCAATAGAGACATATTGCCAGATTGTAATGAAAAATATTATTAGACACTTAAAAATTTGTCACCAGCAAGCCATGCATTAGATTTTTAAATCTCATTCATTCTACATAATGAAATAATTTCTTTAATTATATTTGAACATCATGTAGCTTATGTTATATTGCACATTCATAGAATAAAGCCAGAAGACAAATATATGATGCCTTAGAAAGTTACTCAGAACTTATCTACAGAGTTAAAATAAAAAGTGTTTTATTTTCCCATTTATTCAAAAGAAATGAAGAAAAAAACCACTTTCCAGCAAAGCCGCTCAAGATACCTGAAGAAAATAAGATATTGAAGAAAAGGTTAAATGAGAAAAATTATTTGAGGACTGGGAAGGAGAGTACATTTCAACCTAGTGACACAGCGATGCAGTGACTTTAGTGCCCCATACAGAGATACCAGCAAAAGGGAAATTAGATGAGAAGAACATGCTTCCAGATAACTATTCTGACATGCATTAGAAGTGGGATGAACAGAATTTATATTGCCTCCAGAATCAAGTGGTTTATCAATGGAAAAGGACTTCTTATTTCCCAAGATGTTTTCCATTTAATACAACTTTTGTAATAGTAACATCCATCTTAATATTACCCAGCTTATTTCTCAGCTTGGACTGAGGTAAGCATCAAAACTGGGCAGACACACTGACAGCAAAAAATAAACTGAAAATTCACATTCTGTATTCAAATCCACATTAAAATAAGGAATTCCTTAGAGTTTTGCTATTTGGCTAGTGCATTTGCCTTGCACACAGTGAGGACAAACTGGTATTGCTTGCCCACACATAAGCTTTCCATTCCTGGTTTCTAGTGTATTGCTCCATGCTGCAGAGATTGGAACTCAAGGCTGTGTTTACAGTCAAACCTCAAGGAGCTTAACTTCTAATTTGTATTTAATTACCTAAGTGCTTTTGTCAGCCAAGCAGATGCGGGTACCTGACCCCTGTCAGGGCAGGCAGCCTGTCAGGCAATAGCGCCGTCAGGGGGACGCCGGAGGTACAACTGCCTGAGGCGGTGCAAAGTACGAGAATGCAGCTGAAATGCCTTATGCAAGTTCTTGGAGCATTGGCATGTCAATAGGAGATTAAAATAAAAAATAGAAAAACAAAACACTGCAGAGCTTCACAAATGCTCGCTTTAGCTCCCTGGACAATACCTGATCATTTCTGAACACTTACCTAGCAGCTTGATTTAAACCTTTAATTATCATACACACATACCTTTTACCTTTGTGTAACTGCTCATAAATGACTGCAGTCCTTTTGTTAGCATCCCTCAGCATATATTCTCGCTCTCAACTGCAGATGTTCTCAGGATACATTATCACTTTGGGAGGGAAAGGCAAAGACATGATTTGACAAATATGTCAGCTCCCCAGCTGCACAGGATGAATTTTCCCTGCTTCACTGACAATCTGATTCAGTATCTGTATATTCAGCTTACACTAAAAAGCTTTCTAATTTTCTAGCTTATTACTTTGGCTGAGAAAAAGTTCAGGCAAATGCTACTCCCTCCTCACTGACCTACAGACTTATTAAATAACTTCATGGCCAAAGGAGCCATTGATTTAACTCAATGAAGATGGCAAAAGTAGAGCTGTTAGCTAAACAACTGCTAAGGCTGCGAGAAGAAATGCTGCTAAGGGGAGAGTCAGACCTACAACCAAAGCTTTCCCTTCCAAATAGTATTTTTCCAGTACCCTTTGCTAGCTCAATTATTTCAACATATAGCAGGGACAGCCTCCAGAATTACTGAGTTTGCCTCCCAATCTGTATGTTTCTTGCTTCATGTTTTAGACTTGGATATGACCACTATGTAGGTCACTATGTATGGCCACTATGTAGGTCACTATGTATTTCTATCTACAGATGATGAAAAGTGGCACAGCCACTGAAATAATCAGCCCTACTGTGCCTTTCCCAGCTCTTTCTCTCATGCCAGCACAAGCCTGGATTCTCTTGCATACCAGGTCGTAATTTTGTCATCAGCTGGACCCTAAGGGAAAGACAGCAACCACAGTGATTTAGTATCTCCCTGACCTCAATACAGAGCCAAAGGAATGTTTACCTAGACACACAGGAAACAATTTTCTCTGTCATCCAGAAGCTTTAGGGGACTCCTTTGCCCTATGGAATTATTATAATGATTAAAACTCACTTAGGGGTGGGCTGTTAATGAGAAAAGGCAAATCAAATTGAAATCAAATGGCACAAAGTTAAAGACAGAAACTTCTGAAAAATGCAAGAGATTTTGCAACTTAATGGAGCTCAAAGCCGTATTAATCATAGCAGACTTCTGCAGCAAAGCTTTGTTATTTTCTGTTAAAACCCCCGAACCAACCCAAAACAGAACAGAACAGCAGCTTTTTTCTGGGAAAAAAAAATAAAAAATCCAAACCTCAACTTGTGCTCTGCTCCACTTCCTTTTCGAGTCTGCAGTGTCCTGGAGCAATACTCCAAGGAAGCAAATGACTAAGATCTGAACTGATTAGGCCTTAAGTCTTAAAAGACAAGTTGTCATGCACTATTTGCTACTTCACTGCTTACTCAAGAACATTCAGCTCGTGTGCCTATTCCACTTCCCCATCTGCTCACTGCTTCAGCTTCTCTCTGACAGTTGTGCATTTCCAGTACAAACATCTTTGATATATTAAGAACTAAGTGCAGGGCAGCATTAAACATGCACCACTTTTCATCAAGGTATCAGAAGCACTACTCTATCGACTATTAATCTTTATTTGTGAGCTTAACTTATTAAAAGCCTCCATTTTAACATAATAAATAATGTAACTATTTATGGTAGCCTACTGCAACCTCAGACATTATGTAGAATTTCAGTCTCCTCTGCTATGGAATATGAGACTGTTTATATCTTGGTGGATCTGTGTAAATCTATGGCAATGAAAATCAACCTGTTTTTATAAGGTGATAGCATTACTAAATCCAGAAAAACAGACAGCTATAGCTGAAAGCAAGACTCAGTAAACTTTGTAATACTAAAATACTAATACTTGAGTTTATCAGTTTTCTCTGAAGCAATGTAGGAAAGAATGTTATCAGTTCAGACTGTTTAGTGGATTTATTTCTCAAGCCAGCAAAACCACACAGACTTGGCAGAAAAACAGATTTAAGTCAAATAAGATTCATATGTACTTGCCTTGGAGATTGTTGCTTGTTTCTAGCTATTTTTTATACCAGAAAACTTACCTATTTCCTTTTCATGCATATGTTATAACTTATAACCACAGAACAAAGAAAACAAAAAAGAAAAGAAAGAAAGAAAACAAATCCTTGTTTTAGAAGATCCTTTTACCATGACATCTTGAAGAACAAGTTGAATAACTTGAAAGAGTTATTTGGAACAGTACGAATACCCTGAACTTCCACTGGCTTTGGGTGGGAGTCAAGTACACTCACTAAGCAGTTACTCAAAAACTCAGCACCTTACAGAATCAATCCCCTACACAGCCCTCATGCTACTTCAGCAGTTTTCTTTAATGAGACAGACTGTTTTGAAGGAAAAACTAGCACTACCTCTCATCAGCCAGATTAAGGAACTGATTCAGCAGTGAAAATGACTTTCTCTACAACAGCTGGACTAGCTCCTGCTCTAGCTTTTCTCCTCTCTTCAGTTTTCCACCCACACTACACTGCACTCTGTTGCTTTGATACAGACATGTTGTTCACCTCATAAAAAGCAATGCCAACTTTTGGTCGCCTTACACACACTGAAATACAATTCAGCAACTGCTGCTGGAGAGCCAGAATCATCCCTAAGTAGCAGAAAACTGAGTATATCTGTTATCTGAAAACACTTCAAGACATGCTATTTACAAACTCTTAAAGAGTTTTTTAAAAATCTATCCTTACACTTTCCCCTTCTTAATATTTTACTTTAGATAGACATATTTAGTATATTTTTGTGTCCGAAGCCTGTTTAATACCAGATTGGCATTCAATATGTATGTATGTGCATATATGTAGCTATATATATGTATTGTAATCTATGTAAAAAAGTCATGCCCATTTGGTTGTAATAATGTACTATAACTAAAAGAAACCAAACAAAACCAAAGAGGAAGCCAAGGATAGTTACTCTGCAAGCAAATACAAAGTTGCACCCTAAGCAGTTATCATAAGGGAAGGTACTGATCTTTGTCCTGTTCTACTGGCTTTTGGTACTTACCAGACTGCACCAGACTCATTCAGCTTGTTAAACCAGCAGAAAACTAGTACACTAAAGTGTTTTGCCAGCCTTTTGCATAGAATCAGCTCAGCATAAGGTCCAGCAAAAGCCACAGCAATGGTAAGACCAGAGAGCCAAAGCACAGAGCTCAGAGACACCTCTCCAATGATGATGAACACCTTTAGCTATAATGAACACCTTCAATAGCAAACTCCACCCATCTCATCACAATTTTTACTGCTGAGCAAGGCCAATTTCAAATGATCAATCAATTCACTATTTACTTGCAGGTTAGCTATGTTTGCAATGAAAAGTAATGACCTACATTCCTTTTTCCCCTTGCCCTCCATATACTAGAAGCCTGAACCCTGACTTGATTTTCAGGTTGCATTGCCAGGGAGATTGCACTGACTGGCTTTTCTACATACCTCCTGTTACAGTTTTCATCCCTCCACACTTTTCAAATACTTGCTTTACAACATCTTTGGACAAGAGTATGGCTTCTGCAATAGACAGATATGCAAGTATGAGGGAACGGAAAAGAAAACTTATTCAGTGCATTGTAAGTAACACTTATAAACAGTAGCAGTAAATATAGAAATACCATTTTCATAAGAGGAAGCAAGCAATAGCAAGTAATAAAAAACAGCAGGCCCATGGGCACTACAGACTGATACCTCCCTGTGTTAAGCACCATGCTGCCAGAACTGCCTACAAGCAAGTTATACTTCCCAAGAAACACTTCTAAGAGCCTTGCTGGGCTAAGCAGTAATAACAATCTCTCAGATCTCGCCCATTACTTGGAGCAATTATTCCTCTGCCCTCTCTGCAAGTAGACTCATTTTCATCCACTCTTCTCCATGTCTCCAAGTGTTAAATGTGTAAGACTAGCACGTCCATACAACCTAAAAGTCTTTTAGCTGGCTCCTATGAAGCAGAGAGCACATTTGTACAAAATAACAACAGATTATGGGTTATTAGAAGTCGAACAAAGAGGGAATGGATATTCACATAAATGGAGTAACATAAAGCAGCAACAAGGCAAAGATGCAATGGTTCCTTTAATGACCACACTAGACTAAGATAATGCCTGAACCCTTTCAGAGGCCAATACAGCCCCAGAGTGAGTTGCTGCTGCCCCCTGCATCACCTACATGTCCTAGCAATGGAGCCTTGGGAGAAACTTCATGTAATGCCAGGATGGAGGCTTCTTCAGACACAGGAATTCCTGAAAAATTGCTGTATCCTGCAAGCATATAGGACCACAGTATCACTGCTTACTTCTTCCTATCAACTACTATTGCCCCTCCCTTGCCACAGCCTACATTACTCACTGTCATGCTGGAGCTACACTGCAGTCTCTACAATCCCTCTGGGAGATGCACTACTATGCTTGCACATTTGAGGGACCTGCCTGCCATCCAAAAAGGCCAAATAAACTGTGAGAGCTTGATTAACTACTGATCTTCAGAAACAGAGTTCTCCAAAATCCTTCCTAGAAACAATCCACAAGATGATGTGAACTGCCTCCTGCTTTCAGAACTTGCAGCCATATATTTGCTCCCACATTGCTTTCAATAATCCTGGCATTTATTGGGGTAGAAAGGGAAGAGAGAAAGAATTACTTCTTAGAAATGGTTATAGAATGAACTTTAGATTACATTCTTGAAGATGAAAAAGCCACATAACCAAGGAAATATGTTAACATGATGAAAATCTACTGAGTTAAAAAAAAAATTAAACTATTAGAGTGACTCTAAGTTGCAATGAAAATAAAATGCACAAATCTTTAGGATTATGAAAAAAGTTTTAAAAAATCATCATCTGATTTATTTTACTAACACTACTTCCTCAAAACAGGTAGGCTGCATCATTTTTTATCAGTTATTTCATTTCATGTCCAAGAAGCAAGGGCCAAAGTTCTGTATGGCAAACAGTTCTGTTGGCCAAAGGGCCAACTTACTAGGAAGGTTCTTATTTTGAAAAATAAAAAGCTAGCACTTGAATATGCAACACTACTTGCATGTTTGAGCTTTTTCCCTTATTTTAAGAACATGGAGGCAAACCCAGGCCTGCAGAAAAAGCCATCAAGTATCATCTTGCATTTCAAGAGAAATGAGATGTTTCAGCTAACATGCCATGCAATACTTGAAATATATTAATGATTTACCATGAGCAGCATTATTTATGGCAGTTTAGCCACATGACAGCTGTACCTGCCAAGCTGGGGAGAGAATCATTGCCAAACTGTTTCTCCCAGTACACTTCCAGTCTGTATTTGATACTTACCCAGCCCACAAAAATTAAAGTGGAGACATGGAAAAGGTTCTGTAGCAACAATTAAGAAGGAAGCTTTGTTCTAAATCAACACAAAAATTTCTCTCCTAATCCAGAATATGAAAACTGTTTTAACATGGACCAGTGTTCACTTCCGACTGCTGTTCATCATCTTCACACTTCCCTGTAGAAGATAGAGCTGCTACCACACAGACACAGAGAGCTGGAAGCAAACTTCTGAGCTTTGCATTAAATGCAACATCTTACAAAAAATAAAGAACAGTTCATAGAATTGTAATGCAAACAAAAATTTAATCTTTAAACAAAATGTTCATGATACGGAAGGTCACAATACAAAGTTCTTAAACACAATACAACACAAACAAGTTGAAAAGCCTTTTTTGATTGGAAATTATTATTTATACAAAGACTAGATGCCAACAATATTATTGTACAAAGTTTGATAGTAGATTCATAAATTGATTACCTGAAAATTCCCTTGTTTTTAGGAAATAGTAAATATTAAGGTAATGGCTGAAAGGAATTCAAGAAATTCAGAGTTACATTTGTTTCCATCCTCAATTGTAAGCACTTGGATTAGGTTTCATGGTACAAAAGGGATACTAAAGGCACACTGTGGTTTGAAAACAAGCCTAGATATCATAGCCTTTACACTTTCCAGCTTTTGTCTGGGTGTTTTTTAAACACCAAAACATGCAGCTAAAATAATCCAACTCTCCTAATGGGATGCAGAGTGAACAAATTAAAGCCTGCAAAAAATGTAACCCACTTAGCCTTTAAAACAATATTACTATTAATTATGCATTTGAGTGATTCCTCAAATCCTCTACCATTTTAGAAATGAAGTACCTTTCTCCAAGTTATTTCTGTTACTCCACTCCTGACAGAACTAGTGTAAAATGCATATTTTAAGATCATTTTTCAACTTTATCAGTTTGGTTGTCTATGGAATAGGACTGATGCATTCCTAAAAAGTTGAAGCTATTCGCCAAGTCAATTACTTGTTGATTTAACTTTTTCAACACCACTTCCTAATTTAGAAAAAAGCTTTAAAGAAAATGCTCATTTAATCTGAAATAAATTATTAGACTGCAAGTCTTAAGTGTCAAATTCTGGCACAAAGTATTCTTTAATGTTACGTTATGAAGTCCAGACAGGCCTATTGCAATTATTAACACAAGTCTTGTCACAGGGGTGTAAATCAATGCATTGTGGTTTAATCACATGTACCACAACTAGCTCTGTTGATGAACCATGTCAATTCCTATGAGATTGTTATACAACTCAAAATTAGCTAACAGAGTTTGAAGGAGTTATATATGGACATTATGAAACTTTTCCAGTAGCACTGGTCTGCACATAAACACAACTAACCAGTTTAAACTAAACATTTCTAGAACTACATAGAAAGCAATCATTTTACCACATTTTGGTTCCCTGAGAAGAAAAGTGCTCCAACTGCAAAGGTCTTTGGAATGCCATCATGTGGATAAACATGTTCCTCTTGTACAGCTTCTGTAAAGACATCTACTTTGATGTTGATCAGACTTGTTTGGACATTTTCATTCAAAATAAACTTTACACTGCACAAAACTGGCAGTGGAATGGGAGCAAGACATAACTAAAAGTATTCTAGTACTAAAACTAGTTTTATCTGTGGTGATTTGTTATTACAAACTGGAATGCAGTTTGTTAGCACACTTCTTGAACACAAAGTCATTAAGGGCACAGTTTACTTCATCTGCTTAACCCATAGCTAAGATTGGCTTTTGAAAACTGGATGTTAAAGTCTTAAAATATGTTTTTGGAAAGCACACTAACCTCTTCTTTCCCCAGGCACATAACTTATGTTTTTAGTGAACATGATAAACATCATGAGAATTAAGACTTAAAATATAATAAAACAGCGCACAGCAGAAGAATGAAGTCAGGAAACATTTTATTTCCATCCAGTTTTGCAAGTATTAAGGATGGCATAAGAGTTTATCCCACCACTATGATTAATGAAATTATTACATCCCTAGAAGAGGCAAAGCTTATAATGCTTCCTGTCTTTTCCTCCCAAATGCTTATAAATTGTGTGATTATTTAGTTTGTTTCATCTGTGTCTTTCTGTCCCTATCTAATACAAACCTCAGACCTCCTCCATCCTCTCCCCAATAACTGGGTGTGGAGAAGCTGCACAGAGGCAGTCAGTAATGAGAAGTTATAAAAATAGTAATCAGCAACACACACTACACTAACACCTGGGATGCTCACAACATACAGAAGACAACTTTGCAACTATTCTGTTTTCTGTTTGCCACCATTGCTTCTGAAGATCAGTAATGTAAGATTGGTTCCCTAGGACATGTGTACAACAGTTACTTCAGATTCTTCTGATTCCTCCCAATTTCGAGGCAACAATTAATTTTGTATTTACTATTTTTAAGACAAAATGCTGAAACCACTTCTAGGTATTTAATAGCAAGATTCAAATGGCATCTTCCACAATTATAGATTTAATGCTTAGTACTTGTCAAAAGCTTTTAAAAATTAACTTATGTTGAAAAATTACTTTCAGTATACCCCATGCAATTGAACTGCTCAAATAGTTTAAACTCTTAATTTAATACATCCTAAGTTAGAGAAGAGTTCATATTTAGAAACTAATTCCATACAGTTCTTAGACCTCATATGGCAGGAGATAAAACTATTTTAAATCATGACTATGAACAGAAAAAATTCTCGTAGGAAAAAAGTATATACACTCTCACTATAGCCAGGCAATCATCTCTTCTTTTTCAGTACTACCATAAACATTTAGCTGAATTATTTCAATCATTAGAGCCTAACCAACAATTCATATTCCAAAATTCAAACATGTTTATTTGTAAAAGGCTGCATCTTTTGTTTGAATCTGAATTTTCTTTTTACAATACAATCAACTCAGTTCAACACATTAAATTTTAAGACCGATTTGTAAATTGCTCTCTCTCTTTCACTCCTCTCTACCTACACAGATCTTTACAGAGATATTAAGCAAGACTTGTGGAATGCAACAATGCAGAGTTTCATTTTAAACTTAGGACTTATCTGAGCATGCCTGCAAACGCTCTCTTACACGAGGTGGAAGTGTTTTTAACAACCTTTCTTCTACAATTAGATTATTTCGTTTTAATAGCTGACATTCTTCCAGTTCAGCAGGAAGTGATTCAAGATAGTTTCCAATGAGCTCTAACTGAACAAGATTCAGTAGCTGACCCACAAAAGGGGACAAATTCATCAGACTGTTATTTCCCAGAAGAAGAAACTGCAGCTTTTTGCACTGAAATAATCCATCAGGCAGCATTTCAATCTAGAAAAAGGAAAGAGAAGAACAAAAATAAAGTACATTAGAAGCTGTTAGCCTATGTACAGCTGCATGCTTTGACATTTACCCTTTTTATTTTAGGGTAAAAACCCTTCTTAGTTTATGAAAGGAAAAGGAAGACTGTAGTTCTTCTATAATTATGTGTTCAAGTGCTTGAGAGCACTACAATGGTTTTATTATCCCTGTTTTCTTACAAAGCTGCTTTGCTCCTGGCACAAGCCAAGCCTGGCAGGGGGAACACGTCCATGTGCAGAACTGCACGCAGACGTGTGCAGGTGGCAGGGGAGAGGAAGAGCCGACTACTGCTAAGAATCACTTAATGAACAAGCACAGACTGGAGAGACATTAGCAGCTCCTGTGTTGTGAAACCTGTACAAGGAGTTATCTGTGCAGCACAGTCATCCTGGCCCATTCTACTGACATGTAACACCCAAAACCAGCCTCACCAATGAAAACAACTATGAACCTCAAAAGAAGTCACAAGCCTGAGCCCCATACTAACAAGCCAGACAGTTTAGCACTGATTGTGAGGTTACCAACCATAATTACTTCCCTCTTCCCAGTCATATGCCTGAGCTCCTCATCAACCAGCTGTTCATTCACTTTAGCTTTCACTTTGACATTTTAAGGTAAACATTAAACACTGTTCACTTCCACTAAAATACTACATAGGATTGACAACTGCAGGGAAAGGGAAGATACCTTTCTGCAGCCATGTTAACCTATACCATCTCTGGATCAAAGCCCTTAAGCTGCTACAAACCAGGATAGTACTTATTTAGTATTATGTGAGCTTTGCTGATACCAAAGCTTTAGTAATTAAACAAGCACCACCCCTTTTTTCTGGATTTATTTTAATCATGAACACCACAAAAGCTAGAGACTGCTCCAGAAGAAATAGCAGCTTAAGTCTATTTTTGTTTTTGAGTAGTAATTCAAAGTTCTACTCACATGGTTTTTTGTCAAAGCCAAGTACTGCAGGTTGGTCAGATAACCGATTTCTTCAGGGATGGAGGTTAGCTTATTATAGCTAAGATCCAAATAGTGTAACTTTCTACAAAGAAATAGCTGCAATGGAACATGCTTAATATTATTATAATTTAGATACAACTGTTCCAGGTTTGATAATGCACCAATCTGCACTGGGATATATGAAATACTGTTGTGCCACAATTTTAAGCAAGAAAGATTCTTAAGATGTTGGAAACTAATTATTTCTTCCACTGTTCTGAGATTATTTTCTTTTAAGTCAATTTCATGCAAATTGTTTAGGGTAAAAATGGAATGGGGAATGCGCTCTAAATCACAGCAGATTAGTTCCAAGGTTCTCAGGTTTACCAGCTTCTTCAGGTTATTTAGCACTATCAGTTTATTTCCCTCATTGTTGATAGACAAGTGTTGCAAAGAAGGCAGAAGATCTGTAATCACTTGAGGTATACGGGAAAGGTTGTTTTTTAAGTGAATTGATCGCAGATTTTTTAGCCCCTGAAAGCCGTCATTGTATATGGAGTTGTGATGATCTAGCATGAAATATCCTGTTAAGCACAATTCTTGTAGGTTTTTTAGATGAAAGACCCAAAATGGAATTCTTCCCATCTCACTAGACTTCAAACGCAAAGTTTTCAGGTTTTCTTCTAAGAAGTTGACTGCTGGATAATCCATCGTCAGTGACGAATGATAAACATTGAGTTCTTTGAGACTGACAAGCTGGGTCACAGCTGAAGGAAGTTTGGCTTCAGGGATAAGTTCCAGGCTTAGGACTTCTATTTCTGTTAGTTCAAAGACACTGTCTGGAAGACCATTTAACATGAAAAGGTGAAGTTCAGTCTTATCTTGGGAGTTTCTTACTAGTTTATTTTTCAGTTTTTCCACTGACCATTCATTGTTAAGATTTATCTGTTTGAGTTCATTTTCACTCAAATCAGACAGGAATATTGAGAATCGTTGGGAATACAGAGGATCATACTGATCTGCCAAGTGAAGAATAAATGCAAAGTCATTCTTCACATCAGGTATATCAGTGTAATTACTTTTCTCTCTCAACTTCTCAAAAGAGTATTGCTTGAGTGAACTTCTTAACATCCACCACAAACTGTAAGTACAAGTTAATCCATAGAAGATCACTAAAACAACATAAAATGAAGCCAAAACTTTAAAAATTTCTGCTAGCGAATAAACACACTGGTACCTTTTGTAGCCTGTAAAGGCTTGAACATTAACTACACAATCAATTTCAAGTGTAATAAATGATAAATAGTAGGGAACATAAATTACTATTACGACAACTACAAAGACTTTCACTATAATCTGTTTCATATACACTGTGTATACAACATCCTTTTCTTCGGCATGGACTCTGAATTTCTTCACTTTTTCAAATATAGCTTTAGCTTGTTCCCCTTCTTTTTTGTCAAGAACACTTGAATTTTCTCTTCCAGTTGTTTCCAAGCCATGTTGTGAATACGGCAGGGACTGTCTGCTGGCCCCTATGTCTCCTGAACACTGAGGTGATGAAATCACTGTTTTTGATTTGGCTGAGGGTAACTTCCTTGCAGACTGCTCAGCAACTGTTTCTGAGAGGGCACGCGTTGTCCAGGGAGAATCAAAACACTTCTGAAGAACGGCTACAAAGTGCTCAAGCCTGGAACTTGTACTAGGATAGTAAAGCCAGAAATTACTGCAAGCTGCAAAAATAAAGGTATGCAAAAGCACTAGGTATGGAAAAAACTTGGCAAACCAGTGAAGCTGTCGCTCATAACATACGGCATCGATGTAGGAATACTGCTGCCGATGGAGATAATTCTGGATTTTAAGCGGGATGATTATCGGTGCTGTCGAGCTAGCTGACATGTTAAGGTTGGCTTTAACTAAATCCCAAGGCACAGCACAATGATTGTCAAATTCTAGCTTGCAAGGAAGACAACACAATACTCTGGTTTGAGTAAGCTGGAGAGCCCCAGCGAGCACAGCAACTAGCAGCATTATCATGGTGAGGTAATACCAGAAGACATCCCACCATGGTTTTAGTATGTGGTAGGATGACTGGGCATCTGCTAAGCATTTGAGTTCTGTTAGCGTGATCATGACTTCACCTGTGAGAGAACAGCAGCTGGTAGAAGAAGAAAGAAAAGAAAAGACATTCTTAGAGAATTGTTAAAAAAAATAAATTATCTCACCATTAAATACTTGAAGTTTATTACTGTTTTCACAGTTTTAAATATGTGTAACATGTGGCCTGGACTCCAGAGCATAGCAAAAGGATCCAAGAACTTCTGGGACCTGACCCCAGCCATCATCTCATGGATTTATTTTAAGTAAAGGTAGTTGGGAGTGAAAAAACTTGAAGAGTGAAACTAGCATGAGAGAAGGTATATTTCAACCAAACATTTGGATACTGCTCCAGTAAAACCAACAAGCAGGTAGAAGTTAAAGAAGTGGTCAATGTATTATTAGTAGTCCTTCACTACCATCATAAACTTACATAAGTGATGTCTTCTTTATGAAGAATTCCAAAATCAGAGTGGTACATTAACATGATGGCCCTTGTAGTTTAGAACTTTCTACCAGATTAAATAATTCTACCCAATTAAAAGTACATAAATTCCCAAAAAGCCCTTGTGTATTACATATTGTTATACATAATTCCCCATCTTCTCCCATCAAGAGAATTAAATTAAAATTGAGGTAGCACAACATATGGTTGTTCAATATCATTATATATATATATATATATATATATATATATTAAAATGACATTTAAATCCCAGAAGCATAGGTTTGATTCATACTTACTTTACTAATTAAAGAGAATAAAAAACAGCACTGCTCAGTCAGGAGGTCTACACCTTTTAAAATTCCTTGGACATGCCATCTTTACATTTGTCTTCATTCTGGATGGAGAAAATATTGAGTATACTTATTTAATGGCAAATAAATGGCTAATTAATAAAAAAAGAGCAAACATTACAGCTTTTATTAGAACTGTTGCCTCATTATGCCTCCATTAAACTCTTCATTACTACAGCTACATGAAATGGAACAGTATGTGTTCATACGTGATCATGCAGCATGCAAAGCCAAAGTTTTGCAGTCACAACACAAAAATCCCCAAACACCCAGGAAAACTGCCTACAGCTAAGCCCTATTTCAACAAGGAAATAATATTTTTCCCCAAATAACTATGAACTTGTTACTTGGGAGACTGACCCCCACCAGGCTACACCCTCCTTTCAGGCAGTTGTAGAGACTGGTAAGTTCCCCTCTGATCCTCCTTTTCTCCAGGCTGAGCTCCCCCAGCTGCTCCTCATAAAATTTGTGCTCCAGACCCTTCCCCTGCTCCACTGTCCTCCTCTGGGCTCATTGCAGCCCCTCAATGTCTTTCCTGTAGTGAGTGACCCAGAACAGGACACAGCACTCGAGGTGAGGCCCCATCAGTGCTGAGCTCAGGGAGGCAATCACTGCCCTGGTCCCCCTGGCTACACTGCTTTTGGTACAGACCAGGATGCCACTGGACTTTGTGGCCACCTGGGCACACATTGGCTCTTGTTTGCAATATATTGGTACTGTCCATTTCAATTTTAAACAGAGCTGACAAACTGTTATAAAAAGTCAAACAATAGCTGAACCTGATTCTTACTCCACATTCAAGTGGAAAGAATAACAGAAAATAAATTAACCCTTCTTGCAATTACAAGGATATTTATAATAGAATACAAAAACTTACCAGGCCCACCCCAGGGAAAGCAGCTGAAGAAGGACTGGATGGTTGCAATACACTCCTGTAAGGAAAATAAATTGTCATAAGATTGTGAAATACTTGGACTCCAAAAACTGTGAGTATTAGAACAGCAGCTCATTACTCCTTCCACAACAGCATTTCAAAGAGCCAACATCAATGAGAAAAAGGTCTAGGTATCTTCAAGATGCCAGCCCCTTCAAATTATTTACTTGATCAAGATCTGAAAGTAGCTTTACCAAAAGTAATGGCTTCTCTCACTGTCCCCTTTCTAAGCACTAAAAGCCATTTAAGCTCAACAGTTTTGGCATTTACATAAAGTTACAAGTTCTGCAACTGAGATGCTCTACACAGCTGAAAAATGGCAATTTCTTCAATCACTCCAACTTCCAAAAGCACATCTCAAATGCCTTTAAAATGAGTTCTTTTGATATAAATCTTGTGGTTTGAATATAAATTTGTTGGTATAAAAGCACGAAGAGATAATAAACCCATTCAAATTAAGGCTTTCGTTCTGCGAAGAATACCTGGATCAAATCTTGACTCAAGCCAAACATGCCTGATTTGAATGTAAACAGAAGAAAATCAAAAACATTTTTTTCACTTCCTACCTCAAATTAAAACTAGTCAATTCTTCTTGCTTGAACTTTATTATAAAAATGAAAGACTTGGCACCTCTGTTAAAGTTGTAAAGAACACACTAAGAGACAAATATATTGAATGATGAAACAAAGTAAGATCAAAAGGTAAAAATAGCAAATTTTTAATAAAGAAAAACATTTGAAAAGTCAAAATTACCACTAAATTGGCTGAGAGTTTAACATAGTATGAAAGGTCTAATAAGCATAAAGATGGGAGCAATTCTTTTGCTGACAAACATGTTCAGTACAAAGGACAAAATTCAGAGTACAATAAAACAGCTAACACTCTTTGATAAAGTATTTTCCCTAAAATTTACAAAAAAAAAAGAACATAAAATGAAACTTAAGCTAATTCTGTGCAAATCATATTGGTATACTTGAGACTGCATCACTTGATACATAATTTTCAACCAATGTCATAATGCTAACAAAAAAAAGTGTTTTGTTTTTGTACAGATTGAGAACTCAAGGTGAAGCTGACCCAAGCAACTTTGTGAGGTCTGTTTCTATAAAGTGCTTTGTCACCTATCTGCCTTGCAAAGGAAAGCTGTTAGCCCCCATCACTACAGTCTTGCTGTGGTTTTACAACACTTTCTAGCAGAAAGCAAATGTCACAATATTAAGTATTTAAATACTTGAAATCTGGTCTGGTAAATGGCTTCTTTTTGAAGTCTTCCACTGAAGAATGCGTATCCATTACAAGTTTATGTTTATGAAATGAACCTTCCCATCAGAGGACTACATAGTATATACAATTGTAACATAAACATGTGAATTATTGATGGTAATTTTGCTGAACACATTTTTCTTTCAAATACTATCTGTATGCCAAGAGTGACTAATCAAATGGAATAATGCTGAACTGTAATGGATTTGATAAACCTCATCTCCAGCAGCTTTAAACCCATATCAAAGCCATAAAAGCTTTTCAAAGTGGCCTAACTCAATTGGCAATCTTTCTTAGAAGGAGAGAGAATGAAGCTTAGCCCCAGGCAAAATGATGACTTCAGGAGAGTAACTCCAGACCAATACAGAGACACAGGCCAGAAAAATAAAGTGATAAAGATCACTATTATCAAGATAATTTTTAGTTACTTCAAGATTTAATAAATCAGAACAACAGAAACATATCCAGAATGTGAATAAAAGGTTCTCATTTCAAATAATATTCTCTATAAGCATCGGACACCCACCACCATCCCTAGCTGCCAAAAGGGTACTTAGCATTGCTTTACTCTGTCATTTGAACATTGCTTACAGAATTTTAGGCACATATAGTCAGGAGTGCAGCAAGGCAAATTACCTTGCTTGTCCTCCCTAAAGGATATTCAACTGGTGTTTCTGACATACTAATTTAATCAAAATAGATGTATAGAACTAAAGCTTCATACAACTACTTAACAGGTACTCCTATGGCCCCTCCTAAAGAAACACATCCACCAAGTTTTCAGGCAGACTCTTTAGACTCTTGCAGTTGCTTCTCAGCCTAGGTAAGGAGATGCTGGCATACTAAGTAATGTATCTGTTTTATTAATTTTCTATTAAAAGTCATTTCTGAACTACAGTATCAACTTAGTTTCTAGCTAGTTTAAATATATCACTTTTTCTTCTCAAGTTTGGGATAGAAAATTAAGTTTGATAATAAATTAAACACATCATAGGTTTTGCTTCATAGGTACTTTTGAGACTCCCAGTACTTGCTTACGGATTCACATGAAAGCCTGAGGCTTGCAAACAAACCCTCATGAAAATTCCCAAAGGAAGTAAAATAAACAAACTTTACCCATACACACACTCATCACCCAAACCAGATCTTTCCTGGCAAAAACTTCTCCTTTTATTGGCATATTACTGCATCCTTTCTTAAATATTCTGTAAACAGCAGAGAGGTACTGAAAGAGTTCTGGTGCAAGTGACTCCATAAAGAAGGATACTGCCATACTTACTCTTAGCAGAAGCATTTACATAACTGCCTCTCCCTTTTTCAAGCAGTAATTCTTTCACAATCTGTATTTTGGTCACCTGTGTGCAGCCCTCTCCTCAAATTAAGGATGATGTTCTACCTGAAATAGGTCACAACCTATGCTCCTAGAAAGGCCTGTACTAGTAAGAAAAAGATCCAGTTTAAAACCAAGCAGATAGGTGAGACAAACACTTTACACAAGAACCCTACAAAATATAGAAAATTGCTAAGTAGGTACAGACCTAAGTTTCTGAATAAGTAAGTTATAAAATTAAATACATAAGAGACTTCTAATGGTAAAAAAATACAGTAAAATGAAAGGTAGACCAACTTTGTTTTCATGTAATTGCATCAACATGACTGATGTCTTTGAGAACAAGCTGTCTACTTGTCCAGAACCTATCACTCCATTTGTAGCCATGGTGCTTTCTGAAATCCTTAATGAACCAAGCAGAATCTGGGCTCTGAATCAAATCTGAGCATTTCTAGTAAGCAATGTTTTGTACAGCTTTACTGTCTCAATACTATTTTCAGAGAGCCATTTTTAAAATATGTAACTTTAGGTTATAACTTAAAACTTGAGACATATCAGCCTCTAAAACACTGACTACAATAAATATCAAGGCAAGCTTCTGTTCAGAAGAGAATGCTTTGTATTGGCCATACAATAGATACTTACCTTGTTTCATCCCAATATTTAATTAATAACTTATTTAATTTGTGTTCATTGGAAACTCTAGCACTCTTATCTGCTCCATTAATTTACATTTCTTCAAGCAGCTGTATATTTCACAAATTCCACTTTGAAAAATAAATTATTGGAGGGATGTGCCACCAGTGATGTAGCTCTCAGAGCAGCAAAGGCTGTCCTTCACTAATACCCATGAAAACACTTGCAGCAAAAAGGGGCACCATCCCCATACAAACCTAATCTGGATGTCTAAAGAGCCTTATCTCAATCAGAAAAAAGGCAACAAAACCAGAATCAGAACTGCAAGACAAGCAATGCTCAAAGGAATGGAGACTTAAGAAAGCAGACTAAAGGAAGGGGCTTTCTGGCATAAGAGAAAGAATAATAAGGATATAGTGGGGATGGAGAGAAGGGGAGAGAGTTGTATTGGAAATGATTCTGCCCTCTTAGGACAGATGCATATAGTCCATCAGTGCTCAGCTAATGCTAATTTAAACCAAAGGAGACAATTCTCTCCAGAGACGACTGCAGGCATGCCAAGCTGTAAAGTATTCCAGCCCAAATGTGTCAAGGAAGATACCAGGGAATTGGCACAGATTACACCCTCAAGTGATATGTGCAAGAACAGGCCTCCTTTGTTGCTCCCCCATCTCCAATTAAGTTTTAAAGTCAGTAACTCAGTTCTAAAGATACTACTCTTTACTTCCAAGTTCCAAAGAAATCTTGGAGCAAGATTGGAACATTAAATATAAAAAGTCTCCTTAGTTCTTCACCTGTTCTTTCCTAAACAAGCAAGATTAATCAAAAGCAACCTCATCAGTCACAGCCTAGATCCTTTAACTGCACCTTTGGTAGCTCTCCCAGAAACCATCTTACACAACAGTACATCAAGTCCTTCATCCCAGTACAAACACATAACACAGTCAGACACTTTCCAACTGCATGAAATAAGGTTTTTCAAGCTTGCTTATTATACCTTTTTATTCTTCTAACCATGTTTTGTTTCTCATGCTGGGAAATATGACTACATAACCAAAAGACAATGGTATCAGCAGTATCTCTCCAGTATTCTAAATGAGCATCAATGATATCTGTTTTATTTTGCATACCAAGGTAAGTATTACAATAAAAAATTATTTTTTATCCCTTTAGTTTCCTTAAGTCAGAGAGATTATGTCAATTCATTATGCTGCTATGCCCAGGACATCAGAAAGCAAAGCAGAGAGAACCTCCATTCTGCATGAATTTCCTAGCTCAAACATTGCTTTCCAATACAATACCTAACCTAGTTAACAAGTTACTTCTAACAGCTGAATTGCTTCATACAAATAATTTTATTGCTTTCCAACTCAAACTTCTCAACTGTAAAATCATGGTAACATTTCTGCTCTTCTCTAAAAATTATTTATATGAGGAATATTAAACACTAACAATTTCTTACTAGGTATTGAGCTGTTGTGGATCATACTAAGCTTCTGTTTGGTTCTGAGAGCTGGAAATACATGCTATTCCTTTTCCTTATAGTGGCCAGACATTATCACCTTGGTCTGATCTCACAAACATTAATTTTTATTTGTAGTTCTCATTCTATTGAGAATAATTCTGATGTTTCTAAAACATGAATAGTTATCTACCACAATAAATTCAAATTTCAACATTTGGCCAAAAAAGGGTACTGAAGTTTTTTCAACATTTATAGACTGCTAAGACCAGCATTCTCTCAGGATTGCAGATGTTGAGAATGGAAACAGGTTACAGAAAATAGATACCAAATGTATTCTTTCTCTGCAAGATAATTATTACCATGTACAAATATATCTACAAGATTTAAGAACAGTCAAAAATAGTCTTTTAGTTTTAGGTTTTCCTGATGCTGCGTAAGATTGGTGGAGAACTTTCTAGAAGGGAACATTATTACTTCCACAGACAAGAACTTAATTGCATCTAGGAAAATATAATTATCAGGGCAGCAATACAGGAACACATCTGATTTCACTCTATTAGTTCTGACATCAGAAAGCTGATTTGGATTTTGAGCAGTGGCTCACATCTCCTTTTAGAGGCAGGAGGTTTTCATTTTGTTTGACAGGAAAGACAGTTACTCGTGAATGCCAGCCTGACAAGCTGAAACACTTGATTCTAGATGTGTGGTCTAAATAGCTAAAATAGAATAACTGGAACAGATAAATTTCCAATTGATATCTGATGCAAACTCAGGCACTCTATTTGTATGGCAGCTCTCCTGAAACCCATCTTATTACCTTTTTAAAGAATATCCCCACTCCAAAGTAAGAAAAGGAAAAACTTGAGACTGGAGTCAAATACAAGCCTGCTTGAAATGGAAGTAGAACAGACCTTAGCAATCCTCCAGCAGTGTGCAATCTGGCTGCACAACCCCCCAGCCTCTCAAGTACCTTACTAATCATATTACTCTGCATTATGTATTTACTAACTGGACAAAGCAACCAGCTACATCTCCTCTTCTTTTAATAAAATGAACAGACTGAAAAACAAACTTCACACTGCACACAGTGTGTGGTAGAGTATGCACAAATTGCATGCCTAAACACAAGTGTACAGCTCAGAGCTGCACACGTGCATGGGAACAGGAGAGCTGAAAGCCATGTTGTGCCTATCAGAAGCATCTCCTAGAACAATGGCAAGTTTCAGAACCAAAAACAAGCGATCAGACTTGAATTCTAAATAAATCCACAGTAATCCTGCTTTGTTTCCTGAACAAACACAAAGTTAGTTTAGGACCTGTGTTCACGCGTTGTACTTCCATCAATCCCAAGTGTGCTGTGCAACTCTCCAACTGTGCAAAAATTCCTTTTCTGAGTAGGCTGTCTGAAGAGACCCAACAGTTGGTAGGGTTTTTCAGATAGCAGTATTATCAGAAACACACTTTGGTAAGAAGCCAAGTTTAAGAACTACAAAAACAAGAGTCAAGGTTTTATCATCACCTGAATCAATTAAGAACTTTGAAGTAAAAAACCTCCAGCCCCATAGTCATAAGAAACTAAATAATAATTTGAAGCAAAGCAGACACTGCTTTTAAATCCTGTTTGGTAAAGCACTTGAGTATTGACATAGCCCATCTCACTTCAATTAAGCAATAATTTTCCTAACTTTGTAGTCAGTGTCTCTGCAAAGTTAGTATTTAAACAATGTTAATGTTTAATAAAAAACATTTACTTGGAAAAGGCACTGGAAAAGCAACAATGAGTTTCACGCTTGCATTGGCATAGGTTGGAAAGATTATCTTGTGAATAACTTAAACACAGGCTAGAAACCAACAGTTTTTAGTTAAAAATTTTCAAATTCCCTCTCTTCTTCAAATATTTTGGATTACGCAAATGCACACCAAGATTTTGCTTTCATTCAGACAGAAAAATTAGTTCAAAAGACTAATACTTTAGCATTAAAATCACAATGTACTATTACTAAATTTCAGCTCACTAGATTTTCATATTTGGTTGCAGATGATTTATTTAGCTATCAGAAAATAGCTACATAAATATTTCACAGCCTGAACTACTCACAGAATACTGGTATTTTCCCAGAAAATTAAGGTAATAATGTCTGGGAAATAAGGGGTTACATTTTCTGGGGTTTGAAATAAGAGCTCTAAAAATCAATGTCACTTTAATTAAGTCTGAGTAAACTACACGACCACGGTTTTGTAGCAAAGTTTCATTTTTGTGGCACAACTGCTAACTAAAATCACAATTCAAACTATCTCATAAAGAAACAAAGTGTTTGCAACAATGTCTAAATTCTACTCGCAATTACTAGCACCCAGATTGTATTATTACCATATTCTTATTGGTATCACTGGACTCCTTCCCAGCATTTTAAATCCCTTTTGTTTCTCACAGTCAACTAAATTCTCAATTTCAGTATAAGAAATTGCATTCCAGTTTACAGCATACAAACATACTTAAGGCTGAGCCCTTATGATGGAAATGCAGTCACATAATTTATTTCAGTGTGTGCAAATACATTATTTTGAAACAGAGCAACACCAATGAGAATTAAATTGAAAATAGCCCATTACAAGTTCTCCACAATTCGCTTCTGACTGTTGAAAGACTCTGGAATCTTCTTGCGTCCATATCAGAAGAGAGTTTGTCAGCACAGTCCCTTGAACTGCACTTGTAACAGCTTTACTGAGAGCTGTATCACCTGCCTGCCTTCCTTCCAAGGCACTACACCACTACAAAGCACAGCCTTTGCATATCAGTAAGTTTAAATCAAATAGCTGGGGAAACTGTTCTTCAGTTCAACAGTGAATTACAATTTGATTTCAACTAGCTAAAAATTAAATCCAGAACTCATTTGTAGCAGACTAAGAATTCTTGGGGAAAATAATCCCCAAACTCAAGTGTAAGTACAATAAACTGAAGCCCACTCACCAAGTCTGGTAAAACTCTAACTGGAATTATATAACCTATCCCACTTAAACATTAAAGACAGCAGATGTAAACATCAGAATTAATTCCACTTTACATTTCTCAACCTTCTGCATGGCTATCCATGATATCTTAACCAAATAGCTTCATAACCACAGTGCAGACTGCTAACTTATCTTTAAAAAGAATAACTGCAAAAGCAACTGGCAGAATAACATTATTTACAAGACAACAGCTGTTATAAGGATGCCTAAGGATAAATACAGCCCACAGGTCAGTGCTTAGAATACAGAGAGCAGTGTGAAACGTTTAGATAGGCAGCACAGAGACCTATATAAACCACACCTTATCCCCTTAGTCACATGAAACATCCATTTCTAATCCTAGCTAAGCAAAGCTTTATGGCTTTAGCAGTAGGTATTGTAAGCTGAAGTAGTATTATTAGTGCCACAGTCTCTTTTGCTACCTGTAGGGCATCAGGCAGAGCAGGCACAGCAGCAGCTAAAGCAAGACAAGATTTCCCCCTCCATCCCCCTTCAGAAACCCCTTAGAAAAATACTTATTTGACAGTGATATACTGCTCTACAAGGTTCACTTTACAATGCTGAAATACTGATGGATGTTCCTTTAGCACTGTTGGTCCCTCTCTACAACATGCTTTCATTAACTTCAAACAGCTGTATTGGTAACTTGCAATAAACAAAAGGCAATTTTCTCCCCATAAAAATAGTGTTTTCATGAAAGAGGAAACACAGACAAGCCAGACCAGCAACTCCCTCCTCTCAAAAATGGAAGGGAACTAGCAAGTTAATATTGCACAATTTCTAAGAGTTACATGAATCCCACTGAAGTTATAAGTCAATTGCATTATGTGAATGTAAAATTCAGCATAATGTAATAATATATGCTAATGTAAAACTCTCTGATAAACATTTGTCATCTGGCTAGAACAAAATGCTTTAAAACACTCAAAAAAATCCTTTAAAAAAATCTCCCCTGTATAATATATTAACTACTGGTTCTCTGCCATAATCATTCTCATTTCCACTCCCATTTCATTTCATGTCCTTTGCACTGCTCAGGGCCGCAGATACTGAAGAAAAGTTAGCTTTTCTATTCTTCACACAGTCATCTGAGCTACACAGATACTGAAGAAAATGTGTTCAATACAGATGGACATTACTTGATAAATTCTGCAAGTACTGTAAGATTTCACTACTTAAACCGCATGGGCTTTCCTTCATCACTCTCTTGAAAGTTTAAGTTAAACAAAACAGATCAGTAAGGCCTAATCTGTTGCCCTACCTGCTAGGAAGGTACTTAAGAAAAAATTCCAAGACATCCGAAATAACTGACACCTTACCTTAACCTTTCACCAAACAGACAAAGAAAGCTGGGAGTCACCAAAATACGAAACATAAATACTTGAAACTATAAGAGACCACATAGCTTCTAGCTTGCTCAAGAACTGAGGGGCCAATTCAAACACAGTTCATCTTATCAGCATAATTAATTGCATTCTTAGCATAAAATTAAGCTTTAGGGAAGTCCACTTTAATCGCTCCTACATAACTGGTCAACTGCAGCACTCACTACAGCCAAATTCTGACCCAAAGCCAGGAAGCTGCCCCAGTTTCATCCCTGAGCAGACGCGCACAAAGTCAGCCTGATGCCACTTGCGCAACTCAGCCAGGGCGCAAAGAGAGGCTGCTCCGCAAGGGGCTGCCACAAGACCCCTGGCTAGCTGCGACGAGAAACGCGTGGCCAGACAGGAGAAAGGGACACAACGACAAATAGGACGGTTCTCGCTCCACACGCAGGACTGTCAGGCCTCAGCGCTGAGTTAACTCTTTTCTCCCTTGCGGGGACGCTGGGCCGTGGCTCCCTCCTGCCACTTGCTCGAGGGCAGGTGCCGCCTGCCCGCCCGGGGCCGAAGGGTGACGGCTGCCGCCCGGCCGGCCGAGCCCGGGCCGGAGGAAAGCGGCCCCAGGCGACCTGTAGCGCCCGGGTCACTCGAGGACGCGCAGATATCGGTTACGCAAAGCACGGAGCGGTTCTCGCCGAGCACCGCCCGCGGGCCCCGGGGCGGCCACAGACCCGCGGAGCGCCCCACGCCCGGCCCCTGTCAGCCCCGGCCGGCCCGCGGGCTCACGGCAGGTGAGCGGCCCCGCTGAGGGAAGGGGCGGCCGCCGCGCAGGCTCACCGGGCCGCCCGACCAGCGGCGCCGGGCACCCCGCGGGACGGCAGCGCCCTCCCGCTCCGCTGGCGGAGGGGCAACCCCGGGAAAAGCGGGGACGGCGAGAGCTGCCCTCGGAAAGCCCCGCTCCGGGCTCTCCCCCTCCTCCTGCCCGTGCCTCCCTCGCACGCCGGGGCCGCGGGCACCTGTCAGCAGCAGCCGCCCCTCCCTTACCTGCCCTGCCGCCGCCGCCGCCGCCGCCGCCCCCGGCCCGCCCGCGCAGCGGCGCTGGGTCCGCGCGCTCCGTCCGCACGGCAGCCGCGGCGCAGCGCGAGGCACCGGCTCCAACCGGCGCGTCTGGGGCGGGCCCCGCCGCGGTCACGTGACCGCCCGCGCAGCCAATGGCGCGCGGCCGGCGGCGCCGCTGACGGGCCGGGGCGGGGGAGCTGCGGCGGACAAAAGCAGCGCGCCCGGCCCGGCCCGGCCCCGCCGCTCACCTGCGGAGCCGCCCGACCGCCCCTCCCGGCGCCGCGGCCGGGATCGCCCGCCTCAGAGCCCCTCGGCGCGGCGCCGCGGCCGTGCCGGCCCGCAGGCAGCAAGCCCCGCCCCTCCTCCGAGCCGGCGTTTAAATAACCCGAGCCGTTGGCAGAGGTGGAGGAAGTGAGAGAGCCATTGTCGCCGGCCGGTAGCAAGTAAAAATAGAGACGGTGACACTCGCGAAAGGCGATTTAATCCCAGCGGAGCCTTCGGCTGGGGCGGGGTGCGGATCCCGGAGCGGCCCCTAGCCCCGCTGGGGGCGAGCGGAAGGAGCGGGGCTGGAGATGCTGGGAATGCTGGGGAGCGGTACCGAGCGGTACCGAGCGGTACCGAGCGGATGCGTTCGGGATGAGCTCCCGCCCCAGCCCCGGCACCGCCGCTGCCAATGTCCTGCAGCACCGGGGTCTCCCTCCGGGCCAGGGACACCCAACGCCCGCCCTCCTTCTGACAGAACAGCCGAAAGTCTGTGCAGCCAGGCTCTTCTATGGCTCTGAGTTCCACTGAAAACCTGATACCGGTATTATAGAGTCCACAAATAAACACAACGTTTTTAAAAAGTCATAATTCATTTGACTTTCCTATTTCCTATATATTTTCACCTCCTCTTTCTCCAGCGGGCAGTGCAGCTCCCTTCTCCAGATATCTGAAGAGGCCACTTCTGCTGGGCAAAGGCATGAAAGCCTGAAAGAAAATTCTGATTCCTACCTAGATTTCTACAAAAAACTGGGACAAATGGGCTCTGCCTCCCTCCTCTGAGTCGTGCAAACAGCTCACTCTATTCAAGTAATTGTCCTGACATATTTTCATTATTAGTAACGCCATTGCAAAGACCTAGTCTAAGCTCTATTTACAGTATAATTACACTCCTTACACTGCCTCTGCTATGGTAATGTTTATAATCTGTCCAGTCATCAATCGTGGGAAAAGGAACTATTTTCAAAATATTGCTTTTCCCCCGTGTAACACAAAAATCCTTTTCAGCTGTACAGAACCATCTTCATTTGAAATAACAGAGATACTAAATTTTGCAAAAGTTTACAATTTTCAAATTGTATTCATAGTTTTTAAATGTGTAGTCAGTGCACATTTAGCTAGTAGTGTTAGTTTCAGTTTAAAAGAGACGTTAAGATATATCATATTTTGAGGAAGCACAAGCATTGCACTGGAGCCAAAAGTGAAACTAATTAAAACAAAAGGGAACCTCACTTTTTAATTCAAGCATGTAGAAATACCAATGAAAAGGTGTGTTGAAAAAAGAAATAGACCATTTGTTTTTTTAGTTTGCAGTCACAGCAGTAGCCTAGCAGGGAAGGTATTTGTTTTAGGCTGATAACTTCTACTTAAGGTGATGAACGTTGATAATAATCTAACCTCAGAGAAACAGCTACTGTCACCACAAAGATGTCAACATCGTGGCATTGTCTGCAATTACCGCTCCAAGAGTCCTTGGTGAGGTTTGGTAAACAGCAGAGAGCAGGCCAGCCTCTTCCCAGGAGACTAATTCCCTTTTGTCTCATGACCTGCCGCCTCCTTAGCTGGCTGTATCATCGAGGCAAATTTTCTGCTCTATTAGGGTTTCCCTGAGGAATCGTTTAATTAATTTATTTTACTGGGACTATTTCCCCTGTCCATAAGCAAAATAAATAAAACTACATCTCATTTTATAGTCTTGTTTTCTACTAACTCAAAAAGGAAAAGTCTGTCTCCAAGATCTGCCATATTTTCTTTTTGTCAGCAATACGCTAGGAAGACAAAATAATGTTCGACTAAATTATAAAACCAAGAGCTATTTGTGCTAAGAATCAAAGTATAGGTTTAAGTCAGAACATGGAAGTTAATGTTCATGAGATTTATAATTGGTTGAGCATAAGATTACAGCACAGTTATCTAGGTTTAGTTCTTTACTCTGAGGAGCCTCTGGGGAAGCACAGGGGGAGGACTCAACCCATCAGTTGAACCACACCAGCCTCTGAGCAAAGGAAATATTTTGTTAACACCTTACTCAAAAACAACACTGTTTTAGCTATGCAGCTACTCACTGTATACCCTAGCAGATCTAGCTCATCTTTAAGGTTAGCTTAGTGACAATTATTTGTCAGGATTAATTTTTTCCAGTCTTTTTCAATCATCATTATCTGAAAAATGCTCTTCAAGCTCCAACACCCATCCTATTTGTTTGTGACAGCCATTCATAAGGTACTGAAAAACAACACCTTGACAATACTGTGAAAGTTCAGCTTCCTTTCACACATCATGCCATCTCCTGATCCTTTTCAACAAACACAGCTTTAAATATATATATATATATGAAAAATCATGATTTCAAGTGTTATGCTCAGTGACTAGTGGGTATCCAGAGCATCTGCTTCAACCCCTTCATTTTTACAATTTTGCAAAATTTCACATAGTAAGAAAGGGAAAGCTACATAGTAAAGAGCTGTGTATTTAAAAGGGTAATACAGTCAACATTTCACTTTGAAATATTTTCTGTTGAAAATTCTTTTTAATATTTATTAATATTACAGAGATGATGATATTCTTGTCTTTTAACCCTCCAGCAGTGCTTGGAGTTGCAGGAGCAGAAGCATCTTGGTCAGTGATCATGCTGGCAGCAGTATCTAAAGCTGAGCCAGTTCTGTAAAACACCCTATGACAACTTGCCTTGTGATCAGCAATGCATTTCTATCTGATTCTAAATATCCTGTCTTTTGATATGAAAGGCTACAGCTGCATATTTAGGTGAAGCATGAACAAGCAGATCAAAACTCTTAACTCCTAAAACTCCATACTACCATCTATTCTCCTCAAGAGAATAAAAAAACATGTAAGCTTCATAGTTATTAATATAATTTAATTTCATTCCCTGGCACATCCTGATTATTATCTCACTTCCTCTTTCTGGCATTTGCTAAAGCTTCTTTGTCTTCTACTGACAATTTATAAATCACATGTTCCATATGCTCCAGAACATTGATTCCTGGTGCAATAACGTGGCTCGCAGTGACCGACAAAGCTCTCCTGCAGGGGCAGGTATTTTAGAGCAACACTTCCCTCTGCCGGATCCGAGGGCAGCCACAGCTCTGC
Source organism: Oenanthe melanoleuca (assembly GCF_029582105.1). Lineage (NCBI taxonomy): Eukaryota > Metazoa > Chordata > Aves > Passeriformes > Muscicapidae > Oenanthe > Oenanthe melanoleuca. The sequence goes on from NC_079342.1 coordinate 12,152,996, forward strand.
CTGCCTGCAGGGACCTGCACGAGTCCTCCGCCTCTCGCTCCGACAAGACCCCTGCTCCTCCCACGCTGCGGGACAGTGCGAAACTAGCAAAGCTCAAAATAATTCATCCGATGAATAGGACAATCATAAAAATTTCATCCAGTATCAACTGGACAGAAACATCAATACACTTTCCTCTCAAGACAGTAGTATCTCAAATCCACAGAGAATGTGAAAATTGAGAGTCTCAGGGTCTGACATTTCATATTCCCTCCAAAACCCTGACAGCTTTATGCCAGATGAAATTAGAACGATATTTAAAAACACCTTTTACTCAAACCATCAGGCATTTTTCTTTATACAGTGTAAATACATGGGGCCCTGCAGAAAAATAAAAGAACAGTTGAGAATTGCCAGCACCTCTTGTGACTCTATGAAGACTAAAATGGTGCTACAGTGAATTTTAATTGAGTGCCACACTTCCTACCTGGCCATCTGTTCCAAACTGCTAGCAATAACCAGAGTATGACATTTTACAGGGGGGTTGACGGAAGCTACTATATTCAGACACAGCTGTCTTGCCTTCAAGTCATTCAGTGGTTGAATATTGTCCTTAGCTGAGGGTGAGTGTAAGTAAGGACAGAGAACTGCAGAGACACGAGCAAGACTGTGCTTGATTCTTGCCCTTCACATCGACAGGAACTGGTCCCAGTGCAGTACTACATGTGCTCCTAACTCATGTGTAAGAACATTAAGCATTTTGCTGAACAAAGATTCTGTTCAAATACTCTGCTGAATGAAGGCTTTTGGTGGAGTTCAAAACACAGGAAGAGATGAATAAGCTGAACATAGAAGAAGGAGAATAGCAAATATAGATAAAATTCTAAATCAAAATTCTCCCATCAGTGCAATTTACTTTGAAAAGGCAGACAGAGAGACAGAGACTTTTTCTGTTTCACAGAAAAAATGTCAAAAGATTGGATTAAGGTGCTACTCAGTGTTGAAAGGTAGAACAGGTAAGAGTGCTGAAAGCCATAATGAGATTAATTGGAGTAAGCCACCATTAAAAAACAGGAAACAGCTAAGTGGTTCTTGATCTGTGTTCAAAACAAAGCCTATGCTAAGCACACAGAAGGTCTAGTTGGAAAATGTGTGAGAAGCATTTCACATGAAAAAAGAAAAGTTCTCAAAGGGTTTGGAGAAGAAATAAAGGGCTTAAATAAAGAAACCAAATGTCAGGATTAAGGAGGTATTCTGAGTAACAACAAAAGTGAAAGAAAATGAAAAGCAAACTCAACCACATAAGGTGGTGTAAGCAATGCTTTTCTCAGCAAGTGGTTTTCCAGTCATTGCCTTGGTTTTTAATGCTGAAGAATGAGATTCTTTGTGTCATGTCAAGAATTGCATTCTTGCCTCCTTGATCCTTGCATCTTGTCAATTAATTGTAAAGTCTCTGTCTGAGACTTTCCAAGGAACTTCTGATGTGGACTCCAAGTAGACAGCATAAAATGAGTATTTGTCTTCCAAGACCTTTCAACACAAAATAAATGTTTGTTGGCTCTAGTAACCCTACAGGCATTATCAGCTAACATTTGACACTTAATACTGCATTACTAATAATTGCTGTCTGTCTGCTAGAACGCTACTAGCAAATAATAACAAAAAGAAAATTAGTGCTTTGGGATTCAAATACCGTTTATTATTGCTCACAAATGCTTTGACTCCACTGTACAATTCTAGTATTGCAAGTACAAGTAATAAAAAAGGCAATTAAGAATCTAGCACTTGAAACACTACATCACATAATTTTCTGCAGAAATACACTTCAGTGTATTCTTATGCACATCCTGGTTTATCTCAACTGTCCTAGGCCTCTTTCACTTATGCTATCTTATTTTTCACATTTCATTGACCTTGCACAGGGGTGAGAATTTTACACCTAGTAAATATTTCATTAATGCCTGCTTCTCTTTGCTCAGCAGTCTTGCAAAGTCTTGAATTTCTTTAATTCAGTACTTGTTTGGGGACATTCTAGAAATCAGAACTTGCTAGAAATCAGTAGTTATGACTGTGTTATGTCATCACTGTTCCTTTACCTGTTAGGCCTCAGGCATGCAGCCCTGATTTCAACTGGGACAACCCAAGATGGTCACTGCTTTCAAGTTTTCTCTTGTTGCTGATTTTACTCCCCAGCTAAAAATCACTTTCTGCTAACTTGAGCAACCCATAAGAAAAAAATATCTCTGCTACATCTCAACAGAAACATGCTTCCTGTTTACTAGAAAGCATGGGGAAAATAATACAAGGAGGTTTGTTATGCCAAAGTATCTTCACCTCAATTTAAATACAAGAAAGTTACCTCTGGAATTTGCCAGAAAATACTTCCATTGTCATACCCTCTTCTGTTATTATTAATGGCATGATTCTACAGGGGGGAAAAGCTAATTTCGTCCACAAACCCTCACAAAATAAAAATATTTAATTTTATAAAGATGTCAAAAGTACATAGACATAATATAAGATCAGCATTGGCCATATGAAAAATAACCAAATAAATTAATTGTGTGTGGATACTGCTAAGAAATGCTAGAGCTTTCCAATACCTGCTTCACTCTGCAGTTACATTCAATTTTCTTTCTCATACTTTCATTAAAAATGTATGAGGTCATTTAAAATTGGAGTCCTCTCAGCACCTTCTAAGATTAGATCTTTAGAGGCAATAAAGCAAGTATAATATGAATTTCAGGATCACATTAATTGGCCATGATGCCTTTCTTAAAACAGTGCCAAGCTTATACAGTAACTACTATCTGATAAGCCAATTATAACAGTGCAGCCTACCAGGAAAGAAAAGAAAAACTCATTATTCTTTAATGAGAATCAAAATACATGCTTACTGCACAACCTGTTGTGGGGAGTTCCTTGGCATATATTTGGAATGTTTAACCACAAAACAATGTAGTCAGAAATGAGTCATACAGCTCACCCAAATGACTGAAAAATCCTGTGCATTTGTTTAACAGTCCATACTCTGAGTAATATGGGAAATTCTCAACAAAGTATTTCCAGCTTCCTAGACTTCCCTTACACAACGCAATGTTAGTCATACAGTGTGGGAGCAGAGAGTCACATCCTTTTCTCCAATCCAGATGCTGACAGGACTCAGCCTTTAGGAATAAAGCTGGGCTTGCCAGATATTTGGGCTTTACTCCTTCATCTGTATTATCATACATTCTTTTCAAGATGGCAGACTCATTCCTCATCTCCTCAAACAAGGATTTGCAAAAGACAAGATTCACACTTTCTTGAGCAGGGCTTGCAGCCACAACATGGCAGATTGTGAAGTGGCAGCAGGGCCATGGGCTGGGGGTGGGGATGGTCCCTCCCACCCGAGAGATTCCAAATTATCCATGGCTGAGAGGTGTGTGGGTGTCCTGCACAGGCATGAGGACAGGACACTGAGCTGCTGCAGACACCAGCATGCCTTTCTGTGCTTTTGCTTGAAAAGCAGGACCTCAAAAGCATAGCTGTGCTATTCTGAGGGAGCAAAGGAATAGAGGAAGATACTGAGAAGAGGAATTGTGAGCAAAGAGATTCTGTCATGGGCTGTCCAGTTGATTTTGTAATGAGAAAAATAGGTTTTTGTCCATTTCTTGTTAGTAAACAAGTCTGTGACAAAGACTTGTATGTTGCATTGGGAATGAAATGTTTTTTCTTGTTGATGAAAAACTCTTTAGGGTCTTAAATTCTTATAAAAAGGAAATTACAGTACAAACCTCCCTTTTGGAACTGTCACATATAAGGATTTATTTTTATGACTTGTGTAATAGCACTTTGGAAAGTGTTGGCTGTATGCCAAGGGAAAGCTGATTTAAATTTTATATTTTTCATCTCTACTTTGATTTGACAAAGATACAGGTTTACTAGAGTCTTATCTACTGCAGCTAGGATAGAAAACTCTGATGGACAAAACATAGCTGGTCAGCTGATTTTTTTATGGATTGTTAGTAGTGTGCATGGGCACCCAAATTCTGCCAAATAATTTTGTCAACTTCAATTGAACTCCCTCACTAATGAGTTTTGAAGTGTAGAAATTCTTGACCTCCTTTCCTATTAGGAAAAAAAAAAAAAAAAAAAAAAGACAGAGCTGGGTTATATTAAAAGAAATTAGACTAAAAATGCACTAATTCTGACTTCTAATGAATGAGAATGTGTTAAGCTGCCATGGTAGACTTTTATCAAAAATTGAGGAGGCATTGTTAAGCACTTACAAAATGAGTGAGATGCTTCTAAACTGAACCTCAGTACAAGATATTTTGGGTGCTTAAAAAAAGTCAGAAAAGTTAAATTTTGGTGATAACAAAGTTACCTTTAAAATATAGAAATAGATATTATTTTTATGTATGAAAGATAAATCTAAAAAAGCAAATGCCTCACCAAACCTGAATTTATTACTTTAGCTGAGCCCTCAGTTTCAGGACTGATTTAATTTTTTGGAAACTCTTGGATTCTGCATTCATCAGACAATGTATTTAATCATTAGAATCAGTGTTCCTGTTTTCACTGCAGTGTCAGAACTGCTAAAACTCTTTTAAGATAGTGATCTTTGAAACAGAAGTTTTGGACCTTCACACTGCTCAAAGTATAGGAAAGCTGGACTGCTTACTCAGTTTCTCTAACACTATGAGACAGGCCTCCTTCAAGACCATCTGACTGATATGTAAAGTGAGGATTTCCTGCTTAAAGAACAAAATACAACTACATTAAAAAAAAAAAAAAAAAAAGTCATTTTGGGGAGAAGAATCTGAAAAATTACTACTGCACATAGGTGCATAGGTAACAACTACAATTTTCATAGCTGTCCAAGACTACAGTAGACTTTGATTATTGCAGAAGTTGGACCTCTTAAATGTTTTTCATACTACTTCAGTTGAAATTCAAACTGAAATTGAGGCTACAGAATTGTAACTAAAAGAACAGATATTACTGTGTTTGCCACGTTAGTTAAAATGTAGTGGATCCTATTAACTCACAAGCTCAAAAGATTGTTTCACCAAGAGTCACAATCTTGCAAGATAGGAAATGTCAATGCCAGCTGGAGCAGACAAGATTCAAAACCTCCTCTATTCTTCACTATCTCTGCTGATCTGGTAAACACTGAGCATCACTTAGGATAAGAACTCAAACAGTGTTTGTTTCATCATCTGAGGATGAATCAGGAGAATCTTAACAACATCCCTTCAGCTATCTGTATCACGGGCCTAGAGTAGACAGGATGAAGCCTGGGAAATGTCACAGTTCATGGGTTACCCCATGACATCTGCTTTGTACACAAGTCTCTGAAAAATGCATGCATCAATGGAACAAAAGGCCAATGGTAGGTTAAAGTTTCTTTTTTCCCCTTTTTGAAGTGTCTCATGACAGAGCAGATGTTGGGATCTGCTGCCCTCCAGTGCATGCTTGCAGATGTCCTCTCTGCCAGAGATTGCACTTTGAGACCTTGACAATTCTCAAGAAGCATTAAAAAAAAAAAAAAAAAAAAAGGTGTTAAATTTCGTGTGTCTTATTTAGGATCTAAAATAATTACTGGGACTTGTTTCTTAATTTTGCTGTTTTGTTCTGGCCTTGTCAGGGTATTTCTACATCCAAGTAGAGTGTTCTAGTTTGTTCTGTGAAATTGGTTCTCTTCAACCAGCTCTTACTCTTTCATTTTCTATGAATATACACAATGATTACATACATAACACAATACATATTGTAACAATATGCAAATAGTCTATCTATCCCCTTTCATATCTGCATTCTGCCCGTAATCCTCATCTTTGTGATTCTTACTGACACATCAGAGGTCTCTCTAGTACCCACTTTAAAAGGGAACAATGAGGACTTGCTATAGAAAGTATTTTCTCACTGGCTTGCACAATTCTTTCAAAAATATTTATCCATATTATTGAAATGTATTTGACACAGTGTCATACTACGCCCTTGTAAAATCTGATTTGTGGGTTCTTTCAGCTCTGCAGAAACACAATGGGACTTAGCATAAAAAATTAATTGGAGTTGTATGGTCTTTCTCTCAAACAATGATGTACAATGATGCAAACAATCAGTACAATGGTGTTGAAATTAAGGCAAGCCAGTTTTGTTAAGATTTATAAGAGCAGGAAAAGTAGACCAAACATTTCAAATATATACACATATTTCTAACTGAATAATCAAATTTGATGGTGACGGGTTGATTAAAGACAACTTTTTAATTTGCAAATTGAGTCTCTGTCCTGATTGTGAAAAGGAACCTTAAAAATGCAGATTCTGTGAGGTTATGTGATCTTAAAAAATCTGGACAATTCCATTATTTTCCTTATAAGTGGTTAACTTACGCGTGAGGTAATTTTTTACGATTTTGACACTTTATTCCCTCCAGAAGGGCCAAAGCCCAAGAAAGGCAACCAGTTAGCTCAGTTTTTCCCAACAGAGCGCCAAGTTTTATGATACCTGAGAGATGCTACGTACACGTCTGTGTAGCTCCATAACAAGATATAGTCGAGCACGAAGAGATGAAGGGAAAAAAAATCTCCATTCAAATTCTGATTTTAAAAAAAAAAAATATATATATATATATATATATATATCCACCACAACTTGGTATCGGCTAGAGACATTTCTAAGCCTTGGCTCTGCCCCGTCCCACCGCCGCACTGCCCGCAGTCCTCTGCCCTCAGCAGCTCCTCACCCGAGGGGCGGGACCGGAGGGACGGGACGGGAGCTCTCCGCCCCTCGGAGCGGCGGAACCGGAGGGACGGGAGGGGAGTTCTCTGCCCCTTGGAACGGCGGGACCGGAGGGACGGGACGGGAGCTCTCCGCCCCTCGGAACGGCGGGACCGGAGGGACGGGACGGGAGCTCTTCGCCCCTCGGAGCGGCGGGACGGGAGGGACGGGACGGGAGCTCTCCGCCCCTCGGAACGGCGGGACGGGAGGGACGGGAGGGGAGCTCTCCGCCCCTCGGAGCGGCGGGACGGGAGGGACGGGAACTCTCCGCCCCTCAGAGCGGCCGGACGGGAGCTCTCCGGCCCTGGGACTGGAGGAGCAGGAGGGATGGGCGCTCTCCGCCCCTCAGAGCGGCCGGACGGGCGGGACGGGAGCTCTCGGGCCCGCGGACTGGAGGAGCAGGAGGGATGGGCGCTCTCCGCCCCTCAGAGCGGCGGGACGGGCCCCGCGGCCCCGCCCCATCGGGAGCGGTGGCGGCGGAGGCGGAGGCGGTGTCGGGGCGGTGAGTGTCAGTGTGGCGACGCCGAGGCGCTGCCCTCGGGGCCTTTCTGTGCCGAGCGCCTGCAGGGGAGGCGCTCCCAGCCCGAGCTCGGGGTGGCCGCCCTTGCCGTCCCGCAAGCGGCCGGGCCGGGCCCGGGGAGCCCCGGCTCCGAGCGAGCGGCCTGCGGGTGAGGGCGGGCGGCGCCGGTGCCCGGCAGGTTCCGGCCTCCCCAGCCCCGGGAGTGCCGCAGGTTGGAAACACGCGTGGGTGGGAGCGTAAGTGCAACACAGATTACCTACATGGTAGAGCTGCTCTGAGAGAGGGAAAAGAAAGCAAGAAAAAACCCCACAATCTCATCCGGCTCCGTAATCCGTATGGTAAAATTTATTTCTCCACACATAAATTAGCTCCGTTCCTTGTAGATTATGAAAGAAGAAATGACAACTATGATAAATCTTTCTCATTCAGCAGGTTTTAAGTTCAGTGCCCTTGCCCAACTTCTCTGATTTTAGTAACAGTTCTGTTGGCTCGATAAGCCATCTGTTGCATATGGATGGGAGGAAAAAAAGTCCTGGAGAGCCCTCCACTGGTAAAATGGCACCTTTTCTTTCTCCAAGGTTTTCATCCTCTAGACAATAAGAAGAGACAGTCCTTCAAAGACTTGGTGTTTCTAGTAATGCTCGTCACTGAGGCTCCCCAGTAAAATGAGACTATTTGTCAGCTGAAAAAATGCAGCAGCTTCAGCGGTCTGACCAAATGTTGTCCAAGCTCTGTGACATGTTTTTTTTTTTAAGAGATGGAATAACTAAAGCTCAAAAATGAAGGAACAGCATCATTTGGTCTTTTATTTCAAAGCAGAAAAAATCAATTAATTACAAGACTGTAACTTTTTAGAAAATGCCCCAGAGGTTCAGCAGCATCCCCACATCAGGGTACTGTGTGACCAGGAGGCTGGGCAGCTGTGAAGGGAGCAGAAGAGCCTACAACTCAGAGATTGTATCTATGCTGGAACAGTTACAGAGCACAGCATGAACTAAATTATTTTTAGTACACAGGTATATTCATCTATTTCCCATGACCAAGTCCAAATGTATCTTCCAGTCTGATTTAAGTACCAAACCTGAGTTTCAACCCAATTTGCAACCAGAATATGCCTTTCTACCAGTCCCACTAAAAAACATTTACTGCACTGACCTTTCTGATAGCCTTGCTTGCTTCTCACTCCCCTAAAAAAGTGGAAAGCTGTAGGAGAAGTCATTTGTTATCCTTTTTTCTCTAACATGTTAATTTTCCTGTTTTCTTTGTTGATATGCAAGCCTGAATTCCAGGAGGACTGACTACATGAATGCTTCAGAGCACTGAAGATTAGAATGGGATGAAAAGAATTTCTGACTTAATTTCTAGGTTTAGCAGTCATGACTCTTGGCCAAAATGCTTATGTCTGACTCCAAGATTGAAAAAATAAACATTAATAAGACTAAGAAAGAAATTAATATTACTTCTAATTCCCCCACAAAAATCAGTGGATTTTCTGTGTTAGAAGAGCCTTACAAGAGCGTTGAAATGGGGTCCACAGTACTTCTCTGTTGCAATTGTGCAACTCCCTGAACTGGAAGAAACTTTGTATCCCAATGATAAAAACTTAGCTTAGAATAATATAAACCATCTCATTGATGTGCCTTACACATACTTGGTTGTGCTAAAACACATACAAGGGTAATATTTGAGAGTACATTCATTGTAAAAGTAACGGGAAATAATTCTCCTAAGCCTGTGATATGTCTTAACATGTCATATAAAATTATAGTGGGAATGCAAGTGTTTGGAAAAAATGAGTTGGCCTTGGTGGTTTGGTTTTGTTTTGGTTTTGAGATTAGTGTGTGGGACAGTATCTGGTTATATTAAGGGGGCCTTTCCCTTTACATCCTATAATAATTTAAGTGAAGGTACTCAGAGTTACAGATGAGAAAAGAGGCATTTTTAGAAATAAAACAAGTAATAAAAATACTTTATTGGATGCTTTTACATTTAATGGCCAGTAGACTTGTCTCTGTTTTCACTGAAAAAGTGTCACAAAGATAGAAACAGTGGGAGAAGTGTTACATGCCAGTGCCTATTCTTACTGAGGCTGTTTAACAAAGTCATTTCCATTATGTTACTCATAAAGTTTTCACAGTTTGTACATTTCTGTGGTATTAAAGGTGAGTATAATTTTTCTTCAGGCACTATTTTAGGCACTTGCAGAGATTGACTACGCCACAGTTATACAGGTCTGCTGTTGCTCATGCAGTGTGGTGGTTTTGTGGGATTGCCTTGTATCAAATAATGGTTCTGTTTTTCTGTGCACCATGGCACTAATGCTGGAAATATTTACATCTGTCAGTAATTTTTCTTACTTGCAAGTTAGTTCTGCATGTAAGGCTTGCACATTTTTTATTTAGCTTTTCTATTTCTCATACAAAATGAAAGAGGCAAAGATATGCATGTTTGTCTCTGCACTAACTAACTACTGCAAGTGTTCACTGCAAGCGGGTGCAAGAGTTACACTGTCTTTTGTCTGACCCTGGAGAATAGCACCAATATCATGGTCATGTTTGAAGATAGCATCAGTATATTACACAAGTAGTTTTTGTAACATTAAACAAGGGGAGAAATAGAGACCTTCATAATCTTTTTGATTTTGCATAGTTATTCTCAAAGATAACCTTGAATATGCTAGGTGGTATTATTTGCAATCACTTAAAATTAATTTTCAGGTCTTTTTTGAGCACATGTGTTTCTTCTGTCTCTTTCAGAGTATCTGCTGACTAGTGCCAAAGGTTTACTTGCTGTTTACTTTTGTTACTCCTCAGACTAGCAGAGTTTCTTCTTGTAAATGAATATCAATTGCTTGCTTACAGATTGCTAAATGCAGTGGGATTATGGGGGTATTTTGAAGGTCTAATTGAGTTAGCCACAACTCAGCACTGTGTGACAAAGACACTAATTTCAGAAGTGAAACTGAGTTTGTAGCACTGGGATAAGAGAAAGGAAAATCAGCATACTTTCAAAACTTATGCATTGAGGCATCTTTGATTGGACTTTTCTATTAGTTAATAAGTGTAAAGGACACTTTCTTTTTGGACTAAAAGCATTCTTCTTAATGAAAACATCATATTTTACTGTGCTATTGATTTACCATTTTTCTTTCTGTTCACAAGGCTTGCATGGTTTCATTTGAAGAGGCAATGGCATTCCTTTGTGTCTAATACAAAGAGAATATTTTCTTTTTTTTATTCTCTTCTGCTTCTCAGGTAGCAAAGTCAGGGGGGAAACAGAAGTTAAATACTCTTTAATGAGTAAACTATGGCAAAAAAATTAATAATTATACTGCTGTGGCTACTGTGTTTCTGATATCAGATTTGTGGGTTACATGTTTCTAACACATTTCAGTCATTGTGGCAATGTAATCTTATACATATGTTTTAACGTATCTTCTGGAAATAGTTTCCTGAAGTACCAGTTCTTACTTCTTTTTTGATAGTTATTAGTTAACAGGACACATTTTATCCAGCCTATAAATGATCTGTTACTCTACACAAAGTGTCTTTTCTAGTTGTTTTCAGCCATGGGAGATGTTCAGTGTTTGCCATGTCACTGTGACAAAATTTAGTGTAGTTACATAAAGTTCATAGGCCTCCCTCTCCAGTGTGACCGGTCATCTTAATTTTCCTGATTTCGGCATATCTGTTTTGGAACACTTGGAAATGGAGACTGGTATTAAAGGTGTCCAACTTTCCAAAAATTTGACTCTTTCTATTCTATATTACCAATTTTAATAGCAATTTTTATTACACAAACACATTTCCACAAAAATTTTAACAGAGACTTTGAAGCTTGAATTGCATTTAGACTGAGCTGTAGTTCAAAGAAAAGATCAGTGTTGCCAAATAAAGGAAACCTTCCTTTGAGCTGACACTCAGAAACATTTTTCAGCCCTGCCAATTACAGAGTTAATCCTTTGTGCTTACAACTGTTACATGGTAATAATTTAGTAGCCTTACTTAATTGAAATAAAATCACCTGAGAGAAGGGGAGAGGATCTTACCTTAAAATTTCTCAGTGATGTGTAGGAACTCCTTCCTAGAATCTGGAAGGTTTTTCAGGTCACTTATTTATTATGCAGGCATGTTTCTTGCTTCACGAAACTTCTGTTGCCGTGGCATTAGAACCTGCCAGCTAAGAACAGATTTGCTTTCCAGATCCATCAAACACTCCACCTCTGCAGTAAGTATTCCTTCAGCTCCATAGAGAAAACTATTTCATGCAATGTTTTAGACATGCACTAATTTTGTAATGTTGCAAATATATATGCTTTAGATGTGTTTTATTCCTTGTTATAGATAAAAATATTTGCTATCAAAAACAAAATAAGGTATTTGAATCAGTCAAATATTAACCACACTAGCATAACAGAATTTGGTGATTATTGCTTTGTGTATCCTTTTCAGTCTTTAAAGTCACATCTAGCACATATCACAGCAGAAAGATTGCCTAGCTTTTAGAGAGAAGCTTGCAAATACATATTTTGCAAACTGGATTGAGCAGGAATTGAACTACAAATAGCACAGTCTTTCAGATATTAGCAAATAGTGAAAATATAAAGAAAGTATGAACACAATTTTTTTTCTTTTAAGGCCATCTTTTAAAGCTATTGAGCTAAATTATGCCCCTCCTACATCCTTGCTGAAAGTTTAGTGATGAATGAGAATTTAGGACATTTTTGTGTATTTTCTTGTTAGTCTAAATTCAAGCTGTTATGGAAGCTTTAATGAAAGAACATATCTATAATTTTGTGTAACTACCAAATTCAGCTGCCAATGGTATATTTGAGAAGGAGTGAATGGGGGTTTTCATGCTGAATCCAACAATATCATACTTTGTCTTTCCTAACAAAACCCTTCTGTCTGTAATTTAAATCTTGCAGACAATGCCCTTCAGACACAAGAATACAAGACGAATTGAAGGCCTTGATAGCAATGTCTGGTAAGTAAGAGGACAATATCTGCAAATTTCAGAAAATGTTCTTGGCTGATGCATTTTCTTTCTAAAAAGACAATTATTGCCAATTATAAGGTACATGGCATTTTCTATCTCTGCTGGAATATATTTGGCACCTGTTTAGAAGCAGTGAATTAAATTCAATTAAAAGTATGTTTAATTTTTGAGCTTTAACTATTAGGCTTGGGCTTCTTTTCATCTATTAATGTAAGACAAGTGTAACTCATGGGCATGGTAGTATAGCTGATTTTCAAATTTAAATGTTAATTCTGCTGAGTAATGTATTTCACTTACATCTGATTTGTGTTTACCAAACAAGTCAGATATTTTTTAAAGCCATTATACATGTTTTATAATTTATTTTTAATACATATTTTTTTCTAGGTATAAATTGTTCTTAAAGTAATATTGCCATCACTAATAAATATGGAATTTTCTTAGTTGGTGAAAAGACTGTTTTGGGCTTACCTTAGCTGTATATATGTGCTGCATTAGTTGTATGTACATATTCACAAGGTGTTTTGAGTATTTGGCCTCAAGCCAATTTTTAGCAATATATATTCATTTTTGAAAGAACTGTGATGCTGTGTAGGGAGAGTTATGATGCGGGGAGGGTTGCTTTGTTTTGTTTTTTAAATCCTGTTAATGTTTTGGTAGGGAGGAAGAGTAAAATGTAAAGCTGACCTGTTAAGGGAGGAAGGAAAAACTGTTCAAGGATCCTGCAGGCTCCTAAGAACAGTTAATAGATACCCTGAAACAGTCTGTTGCCTAAAATTACTTTAAAAAATTATAGCACTCTGAGGTGACTGGGTAGTTTAACTGACCCCTTCAATTGACCGAATTTAACCTTTAAGACATTTAATGTGCCTGGCATTCAGTTTCTGGCTTTATCCAAAGTAACTGTGTGTTTGTGTATCTGCACATCTGAGCACACTTTGGCAGAAAAGTTATTCAGTGGATGCTGAACATCAACCTTTTCTTCAGTGCCCTCTGACTCCTGTGGTCACATTATTTCAGCCCTCTGCTCTCCATGTGGGCATTCTACTTAAACCTGTTCCCACCACTGTAAATTTGGCAAACTGAAATACTTTTGTTTTGCCTTCTAATGCTAATGAATAAAAAGATAATTTTATCTGGTATGTTAACTTTAAGATGTTTTTCCCTCCAGGGTTGAATTTACAAAAGTGGCAGCAGATCCCTCAATTGTTAATCTCGGTCAAGGCCTTCCTGATATATCCCCTCCCAGCTATGTTAAAGAGGAACTGGCAAAGGTAGCAGCAGTTGACAGACTGAACCAGTACACCCGAGGCTTTGTAAGTATTGTGGAACTCCAGGACCCAAGTTCACTGGAAGATGTGCCACAGGGGAAAAAAAAAAAGACTTTAAATTAGTTTTATCTATAAATCACAATCTTATGTCCCAAATTAAGTTGATCTAGTAGCCTTATCTGTTACTAATGAACTTCCTCTGTGTAGGCTTCTTCGAGGCAGAATCCTTCAGCAAGAACAAAATGGAAGAACAGGTCTGGAATAGACTGTCTCTGAGGAGTTGATTCAGTTTAAAGAGCGTAGGTTATACATTTCCATCTGACTTTTGTCAGTGGGAGTACAGTGGGAGAATGAGAAAGAAATACTTGATACCACTGAGACAGCACATCTAGGATCAAGAAGAGATTCACACACAGAACTTAGTAGGTTTCAGTGGAGACTAGCAAGGGATAAAAGCAGGAATTTTTTGCCTCTGATATAATAATATTTTGTATGGGTATGAATATATTTATTACCCATTCTGTAAGCTGCCTTGTAGAGTTTCTGTCTTTCCTAGTGTGCAAAAAGTTTAAACCCTGCAACCTGTTAACAGCCATTAACACTGAGGGCTTGTATTTTTCTATTTCAACATGTAATAGTTTGATACACATAGAATAAAGCCCAAAACCAGGATTATACGTTGTTAGGAACACTCCAATCAGTTACTATTTTTTTGTTTGTTTTGAACAGGGACATCCATCACTAGTGAAAGCCTTGTCTCAAGTCTATGAGAAAGTTTGTGGAAGAAAGATTGATCCTCTCACAGATATCCTGGTGACTGTGGGAGCTTATGGATCTCTGTTTAGTACAATACAGGCACTAATTGAAGAGGGAGATGAAGTAAGTTTTTACTGGAAATACAGACATAATAATCTTTCTCTTTTTCTTATTTGTCTACTTCTAAATATAAGTTAATGTTGGGGCTTATTTCTGTCCCCATTGGTTTGATTTTTTACAGTTGTACATCTGACTTTTGGTTTCAGAAGCTGTGATTAGGAGACTATCCTTTGGCTGCCTTCCTATCACTCAGCTTACAAACACTTTTTTTCACAGTTAGGGTATCTGGCAGTTTCTTTATCACTGTTACTGTTAGGTGACACAATACAATACACTGATTTCTTATTTCAGAAAACATGTGGGCTGTTGTCTGCAACAGGCAACTAAGGGTGGCACAAAGAACTGTGGGTGTTTAGGTAACCATTGTGTATCAGGTTCTGTTTTGGACATTTCATGGGGCAGCATAGGTAACAAAGGCTTGTTAGTTTACTGTACTAGCTGTGATGACTCAGCACTTCACTCCTACTGATGTCTGCCTTTTGACAATGATATTAAAAGTAATTTTACAGGAATATATCTATCCATAGTGGACAAAACCTTTTTGTGTTGTCATGTAGCTTGCTTTCAATGTTTTATTTGTTTCACTTGTATATTGTATTCTCATCTTGCTTTTCTGTTGCTCTGATAGTCACTTCTCTTTTGTTTGGAATAGTTCTATTAGCCTTTGCTTTTGATGGTTTGTTTTTTCTGCTGTTGTTGTTTGCCTTGTTTTCCTATTGTCTTGCCTTCTCTGTGCAGTTTATCTTGAGTTTGTCCTCTTTCTTTGCCTGACAATTTTTGTCTGATTAAATTTGAGGACTTAAGTGTTCTTCTGAGTTTTCTACATACTTTGAGATCATGGAATTTCATGGGCATAATTAGAGCAGCTCTGCTGTGGCTCAGTAATTTGCCATTGCTATTTCCCATCCTTGTATCTTTGCCTTGCATCTTCAAATCTGTGAGTAGGACTCAAAAATTCTTCTTATTATAACTCAATAGTTGTAATGTGTAACTATAGAAAAACATCCTGTATGTATTGTCAAAAATGAGTAGTGCTTATCATACTTAGCCTGAGGGCATTATTGTGTTGTGCTCTAAAAGGAGGGATATTCTGCAATGCTATAACATTAAACCTGGAGTGCCAGAAACATTATCAAGTTATAGCACCAAGGTAAATGTAGAAATATGATGGTATCATGCACAGTATACCCTTTGTTTCTGATACTGATGATTGTCATTTCAGGTAATAATAATAGAGCCATTTTATGACTGTTATGAGCCAATGGTAAAGATGGCGGGTGCAAAGCCTGTTTTTATCCCACTAAGATGTGTGAGTAACTCTTTAAATTTACTAATTATATGAAGTTTCTCATTCATATTCAGTACAGTCTGATGCTTTTCTGTATCATTTTTCAAAATATCAAATTGCATAAAAATGAGATAGTTTGCTATAGTGCAAGTCTGAGACAATGATAATCCAAAAGAGATAGAATATTTTATTAGTGTTGGAGAAGGTGAAACAATGTTTCTTATTTGCTTTAATTTGTGTATTCTGAAAGCTGATTAAAACTGCTTTCTTCAATTTTCAGTGCAAATTATGGAAGGGGGATTCAGGTATCAGTGCAATTTCTCTGTCAGTTGGTTTTCAAAAGATTTGGTTCCCAATCCCTGCAGTAATTCCTACAATGACAGAATACAGTTTATTTTCCAAAATATACTTGCTAAATAAGGACTGATCTTGTAGCCACGTATTTGCTATACATATAAGAATTACTGTTTCCTTTATTGTTAAATAGGCTATGGGTTAATTGTCAAATTGGTACTGCTGGCATTATGCCCACAGCTTGCAAGGGTTGTTCTGTATGCCCAACTGTGCCTTGTGCAACTGGCAGCCTTGCATGGGAAGGGCTGATGGGCTCTTAGGGCAGGACTGTTGCAGGAACACCATGAAATCAGAACAACACAGTGACAAAACCTCCAGGGCTGCAGTGGGAGTAGGTGAGACTGTTCCTCTGGATGCCCACCTTCTAGGGATGTTTCGAATGACAGAGCACCTCCAAGTATTTTCTGTTTCACACTTTTGTTTTCCATCTGGCCCTCTCCCAGTCATTGCAGGTGTCAGAAGGGTAGTGTGGTTATGCTTTGTGTTCTCTGTACCAACTGGCCCAAACTTCTTAATCATTTGGAATACTTGTGTAGTATATAAACTCTAGAGACTCAGTAGTGCAGATTTTTAACTCTGGCCATTTTCATTAGTTTAAGGAGGAGGAAAAGACCTGGTGATCAGTCTTTTCAGTCAAGCAAGCGCACGCTGGCTCTACTGTCTGGCAAGGCTGTAAACTCTCCTGCCATGTGACTGGGCTTTCTTCATTACACACTGTAATAACCAGCATGTGTACAAGAAGATCCTGGAAAACAATTCATGCAGGGGCTTTAAGACAGACAGGGCCAGGAGAGAACAGCTACTGTCATAATAGTTTACCTGTTCCTAGAACTACCTTCTCTCAGGTGAGCAAGACAGATTGGATAGGTTGTTACATATGGTTATGAAAGTGTTTGAGGGTGATAAGTTAAGCAGCTCTCTTTAGGCTGCAACATGTATTAAAGTAATGTATAAAATTATTATGGTACTATCTTTTGTGGTTTTTTGTGGTTTTTTTAGAAAAATGATGGAAACACTGCATCTAGTGCTGATTGGGTCTTAGATCCTGCTGAACTTGCAAATAAATTTAATTCCAAAACAAAAGCAATTATTCTGAATACTCCACACAACCCGATAGGCAAGGTAAGAGTCCTGCTTTAATACCACCTTAATTTCAAAGAAAGCCTTAAATACTGTGATTAATGCATTTTCCTTTACTTTTTCTGAATCCTAGGTTTTTACCCGAGAAGAGCTCCAAGTAATAGCTGATCTCTGTATTAAACATGACACCCTGTGCATCAGTGATGAAGTGTATGAATGGCTGGTGTATAAAGGGAATAAACACATTAAAATAGGTACTGATTTTTTGTGGCATCTTAGAAGTGGTTGTAGAATGATGCTTGTCAGTCAGTTATGATCATATGAATTTGTCATTTTTATTAAGCTACTTTGTTGGCTATGACAAGTATAGCTGCTGTTACTGTATGTGTATTTGACAATGTTTTGCTGAAGAACTAGTAAAAGGAACAGGAATTAGAACTTCCTTCTCAAAGCTTTGTAGAGATAATCAATGAGGGAAATGGACAATGAGGAACACAATTATTTTTGCTCCACTAATTATAAAAACTAAAAAATAGCATAAAGATCCTTGTGGAGATAGTGGATGAGCATTGTCCCTCTGAAGGTTGGGAGACAGGGTTAAATACTGGACATCAAATTCAGTCAAGTAAGTCCTGCAAGTGCAGTATGAAAGCCTCTTAAATCTTCAGGTAGTGTTGCTACAGGGGTAAAGCACCATTTCAAGAACAAAGCAGAAAAACAAATAATGATGCCAGGTTCCTGATCCTCTTGTTTTACTTGATCCAAGTTTCACTGAAGTTAGTGGAATCACTCCCACTGCCTCATGACAATTTAATCTAGAGCAGGTTACTGAACTCTTTGCCAGGTCTATAATGCTACCGCTATGTATTTCTGTGAAAGTTTCTAGTCTGGTGACCTCGGATTGGCTCTGCTGATGTGTTTGAACAGTCCAAAACTTCCTTCTCACATGTACAGATATTTTGTTTCTGATGTTAGCATCTTGCATGAACTACCTTGCATGAATTATTGTTATATTGAAGACACATTTCAGTCATGTGCAATAGAGACACATAGTTAAGATTAAACAATGAAATCAAGACACTTAAGTATAATTTAGACATGAACAGACTTACCTTTTTTCCTGGCTCTGCCACTGGTTAGATGTGGAATAACTTTGCTTCTAGGTTTCATTTTCATATTTGTAGAGTGACAATAAAATCCATTGGTGGGGGCTATATCAGTGTGAAAATTGAATCTTATGAGTAATAGAAAATTATATCTAAATGAGCTTGCAATACTTGTTAGCTCGGCTGCACAGTTGCTGATCATCCAGCTGCAGTGCATTGATTGCATTGGCCATGCACAGGCTGTGAGTCTGTGTTGAAAGTGACCTAGATTCATGGCTGTTGTGGCTGCCTTGACAGTGATACTATTGAATATTGAATATTGAATCCTATTGAAGATCTTCAGACATGGAAGAAGGAGAACATTCTGGGTACATTCATGTGATTGTAATCTGAGTCACTGCATCCTAACAGGTTACCCAACAGTAACTAATCATGTATCCCAGTTGCAAAGTGAAGTCAGTTAGATTAAAGATTTCTACATGGCCTTAGCAGGTGTTTCATGACCTTAGCATTTCATGCAAGGCTGTATTCAGAATCAAAATCTCTGTGTATGGTGTAAGGTATCCCCTTTTCAACAGCAGCAGGTCCAACAACATTGTTGTTGAAGCTACACTTCATCTTATGGACAGGTGGCAAATTTTTAAGATGCAGTAACTCCATTGTCATCAGCATCTTAATGCTTCAAGCCAAAATATTTCCAGTTGAATAAAAGGCATTCTGTAATTTAGCATAAAATGTAAAATTACTGTATAAAGAAAATGCAAATTAAAGCCCAGAAAGTTAGTCAACTAGGTTTAGGTACAGATTCTCTAACAGATCCCATGATATCATCTTTAGTGTTAAAAGTACTCCAGAACTTTCAGAGTAATCCTGTAAACAACAACATTATTTCAGTGAAAGAATCAGACTCTTCTCTTTTTTTTACTTATGCTTCTCATTTTCCTTATTACTTTTAAGTCTACAAAAATAATACAATAAAAGTGAGTGTGCTATTTCCCTATTTATAAATTCTTGTGTTTCCATAACCACCTCTACATATTCTATCCAATGCAGTGACACTTTTTTTTGTGGGAGATACAAAATGGATATTGCATCAATTTATGAGATCTGATAGTTGTTCCTTGATACAATTTAGCAGGGGTTGCTAGCCACAGATCATAAAATTAGTACAGTCTTTGTGCTGTCACTGAAGCAGTTTTCTGTAGCAAAGAACACTTCATGTTTCCCATCATCTGGCTTCTGTAAAAATGTGGACTTCCTCTGCATAATGACTAGGGCTGCATTGACAGATTTAGAGATTCACCTCATGATGAGGATTCTGAACAAGCCACTCAACAAGCTGAGCACCATCTCGGGTAACAGGCTTATTATATGTTAGTTTGCACTTGATTAGTTTTTAAATTGTAGTCAGACTTGGTTATGGTGTCATATGATGTCATATATGGTTGCCAGGTGGCATGGGGAAATTACCCTATTTAAAACTTGATTGTAAAAGCAATGGAGCTGCTTCTTTCTCTGTGTCCTTGTACTGCTGCTATTGTTTGAAATGCTGTCCCATTCTATCTCCAAGGCTGAATTCCTGTGACTATGTGGCAAAACAGGCTTGCTAGAGCCCATTAGCTTTGAAAGCAAATTCTTTAGGCAGTCTGGGAGAGCCAGTTTGGGTGCCTCTAGGAAGAGATCTATATTCTTGGCCAGCTTAGAAGATACATCTGTTCATCCTTTTTCATTTCAAAGTCATCACAGAGTAGTTGAGTAGTTGAGTATGTGTAGGCTAATAGGAAAAGCAGTTGCTTTCATGCTGTTTGGTTTCTCTTCTTGGTAAGTTTGCTCAAGAAATTACAACACATGTTTTCAAATAACTGAAAGAATTACACCATGCCTAACTGCTGCAAAAACTTCCTTGGGAAATTCAAGGGTTTAATTTGGAAAATCTTTGTTCATTGGTCTCGCTAGAGAGGGGATTTAACAACTAGTAGTGGTTCTAGTATACAAATGAGGTGAAGACAGATGTTGGTGACTACTGTAATTGCAATCTTGTCTGACTTTGTATTTCAGACTTAAATGTGTCTGGATTTATCTGTTTCTCTTGAAATTAATTAAGTTGGAGTTCAAGTAGAGCTTTGCAGAAGCTGTATAGAGGAAAAAAAATAGCAAACTACAGGAAGAGACCTTTGCTCTGTCATCTCTTTGGAAAGGAAACAAAGGATTTTGGTCTCCTATCAGATAAAACTGCAAAGACAGAGACAGACCTCTGTGAGTTCCTTAATCCTTGCAGATATTTAAGTTAACTGCTATTGTCAGTCAGTCTCAGGCCTGTTCAAATTGTACAATACTGCATAATTTATTTACTCACCCTGCTAGTTTTCTGGTGTTCTGTTGTTTGGTTCTGGGTTAGAAGTCTTAGTAATTATTTTTTTTCTGATGTCTGGACAGCCAATGACACTGAACTGGACAATTCTAGTAAAGTGGGTTGCAGTGCCTGAGTTAGTGTTGTGTATAGTACTATTACCAGGCTTCAGAGATAATCTGTCCTAGGGTAAATGGGTAGCCTTAGTTCATATTTTTCTTATGCATAGTTGTGCATTTTTGCTGAGGATAACTGACATGTAGTTTTCAAAGTGTACCTCTTTCTGTCTCTTCTTTCTCCTTTCATTAATCCTGACCTTCTTTTCATACTAAAAAGCACTGGCCCATATATCCTTTCTCGTTTGTTACAATTGCTATAATTTTAGAACGTTCTCAACATTCTTGTTTACTTCAGATGCAATGAAAATACAGCTTTTGGCTAGGGGCAGTGCAGTTCTTCAAACTACACGGAATATGTGAGCGCACCTGTACCAAATAAATTTTATTTCTTGTACAGCTATGTTGCCAGGTATGTGGGAAAGAACAGTAACTATAGGAAGTGCTGGGAAAACATACAGTGTAACTGGCTGGAAGGTAAGAAGAATCAATATACATGAGTTAACTCAGAGATAACAGAATGCACTTTTTACTCTAAAGCACCTCTGTTTTTATGACCTGTGTTGTGAAAGTTTCTGACAAATCTTCATGTTTCCAAAATGTGACAATACCATTCAGTAAGAACAATTACCTGTCTTTAGCACCCATGTTTTAATTATCTTCTTGTCTCTTAATTGATAAACTCTTGTGAGCATAAGTTACTAAAAAATCCACCACAGTATGATTTGTTCAAAATCAGAAAAGATTCTTGGAGAAAACATGGATATTATGATATTTCAACTATCCAGTTTTCACATCTTGACTTTTAAATATATATCAGAAAGTGAAAAAAAAATTTTTAGCGATTAAATTCTTCTTTATCACCTGTGTACAAACTGAACCACAGCATATACATGATTCAGTAGTGAGCTTTTGTTTCATATTCAAACTGGCTTTGACACAGGAGCTTGAGAGATGGAAAGGTTCTAAACCAATTAGAAATAACATTCCTAATAAAAGTTCAATTTCACTTGTAACCCTTGTTACATGAAGAGTTAAAAGTTTGAGCAGTATCCTATGAGAGATAGGAATAAGGAAAACTATAACTGTTGTCTCAAATCTAACATTTTTTAAAGGTATCATACACCAAGCTTTGTGTAAACCAGCTTTTTCTTAACAATTTAACAAAAAAAATCTTAAAATAAGATAAACTTGAGACATTGGCTAAATTCTAGTATTTGTTATCTTTTCATAACAGCACTGCCTATAAGTATAATATATGCCTGCTTTCCTCCCTTAGCTTGGTTGGTCCATTGGTCCTGAGCATTTGATTAAGCATTTGCAAGTTGTTCACCAAAATACACTATATACTTGCCCAACTCCATTACAGGTAGGTACAGATGGGGCAAGAGAGATTGTTTTCTGGTATAAGTAAAGCTGTTGGTCTCATGTAATAAAAAAATAATCACAACAATGGATTTTTAGTTATCAAAACACATATTCTAGGGCGTAAGAAGAGGAAACAAATTTGATCTGTTCACCAGGCATTTAAAAAAAAAAGTCTTGCAGATTCTTTCGTCTTTTACCTACAAACTACTTCTTGCATAAAACATGACAATCTTAATGATTGCCTAGCAAATATAAGTGAAAGTTCTGTCTACTAGTGCCTAGTAATCTATGGTATATTTTACAAAACAATTAAATTTAACTTAAATTCAGATTGTAAGCCCTTGTGTCAAGACTCTGACTTCTTTATATGATTAGTGCCTAGCAAAAGATTGGGTGTTTCGGCTGTTGCCACAGCACAAAGTGTAAAAAAAGTAGCAAACAGATTACAGATGTATCTTGTGTAATTCCTGTGGCGATTTGTTTCATGAGGGCCAGGATTGAACAAAAATCCATGATTTCAGCAGGAAATGTGAGTGTCTGTGAGTTTACTGAGTGTCAATGAGTACTTTGGACCTTATGTTCCCAGGAGGCTCTGGCACAAGCATTTTGGATAGACTATAAGCGCATGGATGACCCAGAGTGCTATTTTTACTCGCTGTCTCGAGAGCTGGAAAGCAAGCGTGATCGGATGGCTCAGCTACTGAAAGAGGCTGGACTAAAGCCTGTCATTCCAGATGGAGGATACTTCATGATTGTTGATGTTTCCATGTTAAGTCAGTATAAAGTTTGTTAAAGAGCATGTGGAAAGTAAATTTGGTTAATCAGAAAATGCAGCTTTCATTTTAAACTATATTCTCAACTCATATGCACATATATGTGTGCATAATGTTTTCAGGAGTACTAATTGAAAAAAAAAAAAAATTGAAATTTTCAGTTCCAGCTTAGCTGGCAAGGTTGATTTTATGAGCTTCAGCAAAACATTTGTGATCCTAACTTGCTGTCCATGTTTTGCAAAGCTTTGACAATTTTTAGAGAGGATAAAAGAATTATATAAACATTAATATTTTCAAAATATCTATGACTATGTAAACGTTTGAGAGCCTAGCACCTGGATAATATCCTGAGTTCATACCATTTGTATTTTCCTCTTTCTGGCCTTTTTTTGTTTGTTTCTTTGTTTTTCCTAATCTGAAGTCACACCCTAAACGCTCTTTGAAGCATTCTGATCCCTAAACACTGTAAAATGCTACCAAAATTTACAAACCTTTTGAAAATTCAGGTTATAGTAGCTTCAGTAGAAGAATTCCCACAGGGGAAGGGTTTTTTTTTAGTTCTAAATTTTTTCACTAACTGGTCTAAATGGCATTTGTCATTCAGACAGAAATGTTTAAACACAGAAGAATGATATAGTTTAATCATATGTCAGGAAGTTTTAGGTACACTGGTTTCACAGATGAGAAAACTGCATTTTCAGGGAATATTGCTGTCCATGCAATAAATGCATTCTTTAGTACCCTCCATAGCCCTGACCCCAAATAGCCCAGACTTCATGACTTTTTGGAGTATTACATGGCTTTCTTCCAAGCTACATGTATGAATTTGCTTTGGACAGAATACAAGTGCTCAGATCAGAAGGGAAAGGTTCAATCTGTTGGCCTATTTTACTTCTTATAGTACAATTTTAAAATTATATATTAAAATAAAAACATGTATCTTAATTCTTAAGTATTAACTGTAATAAAATGCTGTTAATGAATGCCTTCCCATTGGAGTCTAGGAAATCTTACAACATATGTGTTTTACATTTAGATGTGGATCTCTCTGATATAGATGAGAAACAACCTTATGATTATAAATTTGTCAAATGGATGATAGCATCTAAGGTAAGATGTCTTAATCATACTCTAATTTTAGAAATTACATTCTGTTGAAAGCAAGAACAGTGCAACCATAGTTATTAAACAATAGTAGAGATGTTCCTCTCAAAATATTATTTGTTGTTGCTGATAGTGGTGTGACTAAAATATTGCTAAATATGTTGAAAATGTATGCTGTTGGTTTGTGCTACATCCCAGAACTTTTCTTTCAGCATGCTTAAGTGTTGGTTGTACAAAAATACCTTTGAAATATTTTGCCTAAGAAAAGTAGTTTGAATTTAGTAAAGCCTAGCTAGTGCATATAAAATTAAACCTTGTCTTTCCCTCATGTGTAGGGAGGGAGGGTTCTAGAAATAGAATAGTAAAATCATCATGCTTGAATCAGATTTTTTATACAAATTTAAATAAGCAAATGTTATTTCTGTTTTATGTTTCAGAAGCTGTCAGCTATTCCTCTTTCAGCATTCTGTGGTCCTGAGACAAAGAAACAGTTTGAAAAATACATACGTTTTTGCTTCATTAAGGTAAAATTGTGTCCTGAAAATCAAAGCAGTACAGGAATTCGCAAGAGACTGTTACATTTTTCCCAGGACCTCTTGTATTGAAAGCTTTTAGGAACAAAGTTAGTCTGGTGTAAAATTCAGCACAAAGTATCTTCAATTGTCTTTTTGCTGATGGACTTTACGCCATCAGTGTGGGTGGCATGGCTAGGAAGGGTAACTGGCAGAAAACAACTGGATGGATAGCCCTTTTAAGCTTCTTGTATTGATTTTTAAAAACATTCTTGACCAGTGGTGACAGTGAAAATTATTGAGACAGGTAAGCTATCAATTGATGTGATACCTATAATCCAGAGCAGAGAATAATTATATAGCAGTATGTGCCCCACTCCTGTTCAGTGTCCAACAGCAAAAACAGTGAAGAGGTCACCTTCAAATTTAGCTTGCTTGCCTGAAAATACACAGAGTTTCACATGAGCTCCATATTACATAAGAAAACCTGGGGTTTTTTTGAATTGGCTGACTTTTGCAATTTTGTGAGCATCTTCTTTGCACATATTCTTCCCCCTGTTACGTCTGTTCTTGAAAGTCTGAAAGACTTTGGAGACAGGTATGTAAACTTTGATAAGGCCAAAGCCCTAAGATGTTTCCCAATTGCTCTGTAACAGAGTCATCATAATGGAACATGTGCAAATCCTGAACTGTTCTGTGTAAAGATCAGAGTCTTAGCCTGCAACAGTAAAGAAGGAGAGTTTCTCATTGTGTTACTTACATCTTTTGATGGTGTAAAGTCTATGGTATAAACTGAGCTAGTAACAACCAGGGTAAAATTACTGGTTGTACCTGTGGCTGATAAACAGCACTAATCATTTCAAGTTAGACAGCCTGTGTGACTCACAGGGCTGGACCCAAGCTACACAGTTTGGAGGGATTATGTTTAAGTAGTTCACAGCATAATGTGGCTGCAAGGAGATTAAAAAATCCCAACTGTACTCACAGGGATTAGGAAAGTGTGCTAGCATGTCTCCAAACCAGAGCTGCTAAGTTACACCGGTGCATTAGTGCCATGAATTTATGCAAGTATTGATTTCATTAAATGGGATAATATGAATGCTGAGATGGTATCTTTTAAATATATCTAACGAATATTTTCAAGGAATCAGCACTGAATTCTTTGTAGAGTCCAGATTTGTACCTCATAACTGTCAATGAAAAACTGGTTGAAAAGATATTTTCAACTGAAAAAACCAAATACTGATTTGAGATGATATAATCATGACTGACTCTTTTCAGGAATTCCATTCTTGCAGTAATAGTGTTGTTCCGTGTTTTGCAGAAAGACAGCACACTAGATGCAGCTGAAGTGATCCTGAAGAACTGGAATAAACAGACATGCTGATTTTTCTTATTAACTCTTCCATATGGTATAACTATCTAAGAGTAGGTTTGGTGGTTTTTTTCTGGAAACTTAAGAAAAAAATTACCTAATACAGTACAGAATTAATATGACATTGTAAATAACTTTTTGCTCCTACCTACTGAAGAGTTAAAACAATGATTTACTGAAATATGTGTAATGCAGTCAGAGGTTATTTTTAGTCTTTTAAAAATAAAGTGCTTTTCTCTTAAAGAAACCCCAGTGGTATTAATTTTTTTTACTGAAAGGAAAGATTTATAGGACTCTGTGTAAAATAAAGAAATTATATAGGTATTTTAAACTTACAAGTAAAAAGGGGGAGGTATTTTTGGTATGAGATAGTATGGGAACTAAAGAGAGACTTAGAAACATCTTAATTTGTGAAACCAAATAACCTGCAGTAGAGGAAGATGAAGACCCATGGCTCATATTAGATAATTGCAGGGACTCTACATACCTGCCTACCTATTCTGTATGCAGAAATTGCATCAGTTTAAATAAAGTGAAAAGTTCTAAGTTACATAATTACTATTTTATTGCCTAGAATAGTCATGCATGGTGTTCTGGAAGTATTCAGTCCTCAATACAATTATAAAAGTGGTATCTAGAATAGGAATTCTATTTTCTTATGTCTACCTTGTATTTATTACATGGATGAATCTACAAAGCAAAATATAGAAGACTGCTATAGAGGCTCCTTTACAATCAGATGTACAGTGATATAATTATTTATATAATTCCTTTTCTTCCCATGTTACAGCATTGGCAATGTCATACCAAACTGGTAAGCAACTGTATTGTGCATTACTTTTTTAAAAATCCTTTTTGTTATCATTATTTACTATTGTTTCTTTTTTTTTCTGCTTTTTTTTTTTTTTTTTTCTTCTTTTTTCAGTTATTAAACTTTATCTCGACCTACATGTTTTATTTTTTATTTTTCTCCCCATTCCACCAGTCTGGGGTGGTGGGTGAGTGAGCAGCTGGGGTTGGTTGTTGCCAGCTAGGCTTAAACAATGACATAGCTCTTATGGTGCTAAGCCTCAACAAATTCAGTAATTTGGTTTGCTGATGTTTTACTCATTCTGTGATCGCATAGCTAGACTCTTAACTGAATTTCATTAGACTATGACCATGGCCAGGACCTAAAAAAAGGTATAGAAACTGGACTGGGAGAAGAGCAGCTAGATTTTTTCATTAATACTTCTTGGTCTTGGGCTTTGGGGAATCCAGTAGCTGGGACATCAATAGTCTTTATAGCTGTCTTGCACAGCCATTCCCCAAGTCTCACCAGAAGATGGTTAGCAAGTATTTAGAAAGTGGTGTGTAGTCTTTCTATAGAAAAAGCAATTAGGTTACCTTAGCTGAAATTTCAGAATTAATTTAATTTGAAAATTTCTACATTAAATTCCAGGATAAACTATTTTTTTTAGGCACGAAATTTCTGTGAAACCTACACTCTATTTTACGAGGAGTTTAAAATCTGTTTATGCAAGTTGCACTGGGGAGCTGAGGTGTTGCAGGAGCTAAGAGATTGCAACAGGCTGTTGAACTGCATGATAAATCAACAAACCATTACAAAGGTCCTTTAGACATACAAATAAGAACCAGTGATTTGTTTTCATTAATGTACTGCTCATTGTGTTTGCAAAGGAATCTGAATATTGCATTGCATTATTGTTGAAATGATGCTGGTAATATTTGCAATGTAAGAATTGCAGTTTAATCACACAATTTTATTACTGAAAGTAACCAATGTGAGAAACTTGGTGTGAAATTTCAAGAAACTCCAGAATGACCAATGAAGTAAGTTTATAGGAGAAGATAAGATTATTGTTGTGACTACAGTGATAGGAAAGAACAGCTGGGAACAGCAAGGTAAACATTGTGTATTATAACATCATCTGTTGGTAGAGATTGTTAATAGTGACACTTCCATCTGCCACATCAACCACCTTTTGCTGCTTGAAAAATTGCTGCAGACAAGGAATAAAGAATTAATGATATTTCATCTATTGTATTTTCGCAACATTTCTGAAAATTATTGTCCTTCTGTGGTGAAAATGAAGTTCTTGCAATTCTAAGTTAATGAGGATAGGGTTAGGAGGGTTGACAGAGATTGCTAGCAGAACATCTTTTTTGTAGAACAGAAAGCAGGAGAAACCAAGACAAACCTGGAAAGCTCGAAGGGACTCATTGTGGTGATGAGGCACATCTGTTGAAGTCATTGCTCCATATTTCAGAAGTTATGGAGAAACTTAGGACCATGTGATGTATTTACACCAATAGTTACAGTGACTTGTTTTTCATTACTCATTCTTCTTTAGGATTTACCGAGCATTCCTGAAAAAGATCATTGCAAGTAGAAAAAAAGTTTTAAATTTGTATCTCAGCATCTCTGTTTTCTAATAGTTCAGCTTTCTTATATTCCAAGAGGTTTCTATTTTTTTCATCCTAAAATTTGTTGTCAAGTTTAAACTTGCCCATTTTCAATCAGAAAACAGTACTGCAGTTGGTCGAAAAGTGTTTGGAGGTTATGTGATAATTATTTTGATTTAATTTTAGCAAGTGTTAGAGAACTTTTCAACCACAGCAAATTTCTTCCTCTGATCTAGCAAATTGAATAATATATTCTTGTTATATAGGGGAGACATGGACTTAACTGGTGTGAAAAGTCCCGTATATCTGATTAACAAATAGAGAGCAAATTTATAACTCTTGAGAGACTTTGATGCTGATCACTTTGAAGCATTGAAATAGTGGCATTTTCCAAAATCTATAGGCCTTCCTGTCCTGTTCATCCTTCTCTTACAGCAGGGCTAGGCTCATTCTGAAGGAATAGATTTCTTTTCCACTGTTTTATGGCTTGGGCTTGAAAACCAGTTTTGCTGCTCATTCTACAGACTAATTTTGCATATGGATAAACTCTTGTGAAATCCAGGATTCGAGTCCTGTGCTGAAGGACTTTGCAAGAGCAAAGGCCAGTTTTTGTGGTTTCTCCCCCTCCTTGACACGAGACAGAAGGGGAGCTGATCACACCATGCAGATGTGCGGCCCACACAACCTTCGCGGCTTTGTGTTTGCTTCAGTCAGCCCGAGCGCCCGAGCACGGCCTGATTGCCGAGCGCTTCCGAGCCACAGCCGGCCCGACACCTGCGGGTCCTGCCCAGAGAGGCGCCCGGTTCTTCTCCTCATTCCGTAGCCGGCGATGGCAGCAAGGAGGA
Organism: Oenanthe melanoleuca; assembly: GCF_029582105.1. NCBI lineage: Eukaryota > Metazoa > Chordata > Aves > Passeriformes > Muscicapidae > Oenanthe > Oenanthe melanoleuca. Next base: position 12,182,085 of record NC_079342.1, read on the forward strand.
ACTAAACTTCTCTTCCCCTTTCTGGGAATTGGAGCCGAGAAATTGTGGTACCCCATGTACTTCTGTGCAAACTTGGGTCAGTTTTGCTCACGCCTGGTTTCTGTGGGAATTCATGAAACTGCTGGAGTGTGCACAAGAGCAGCCGAACCGGAGTCACGCCCCGGGCCGGCATGGTGGGCTTTGCGCAGGGGGCCCGTGGGCTGCTGCCTGGACTGAGGGGAAGGTTCCAGCCCATATCCCATAGCCCAGCTCCCTGCTGGCGCACAAACCGCCGGTGCACCGGTACCGGTACCGGTACCAGCGAGGAACCGCCCGCCCGCGAACCGGCACCAGCGAGGAACCGTGCGCCCGCCCCTTCGCGGCACCCGTAGGAGCGCTCGGCGGCCCCGCCCGCCGCCCTCGGGCTTTAATAGCTGGATCCGCTGGCTTGTCCTGTCTCCGGCACTGCTGAAGCACCGCCGAGATGGCGTCCACCAGCCGGTACGGGGGCGGCCTGGGCGCGGGGGGCCCGGAGGAGCGGCGGGAGCGGCTCCGGCATCGCTCCCGTCCGCGGCACGGACAGAAGATGGCCGCGTCGGCCCCGCTGCCGCCTGGGGACTGACCGGCGGCCATCGCCGCCCTTGCCCGGCCCTGGTGCCGCCGTTTCAGCGCGGCTCTCGCGGTGCACGGCACACCGGCCCCTCTCCGGTGTCGTGTCTGTCGGGGCCGTTCCTGGGGCTGCGGGCAGCCGGCCTTCGGGGCGCCCGTTCGTGCGGGCCGGGCCGGCGGCCCCCGGCTGAGCGGTCTCTGAGGGGCCGAGCTCGCCGCCTTTGCGTCTTCGTGTCGCTATTGCGGGGGACAGCGCTCCGAGGAGACGGAGTTTTTGGGGGATTTATGACCTGAGTGCGGGGCTCCTCGTTAGCGGCAGCTGAGTGCGAACGGCGAGCCGGCCCGATTGGCCCCCCGATGGCGGCTCTGGCCGTGCCCTGAGGGCCTGAGGTGGTCCCGAGCTCGTCCCGCCGTCCCTGCGCGGCCCCGGTGGGTCCGTCCCTCCGCCGCCTCGAGCCGGCCCGCAGCTCCCTGGCCCGCAGCTCCCTGGCCCGCCTCCGCCTTTCCGCGGCCGGGAAGCTGCTTCTGGGCTCCCACCCGAAATCCCTACCCGCTCTAGGCAAAAAACTAGACCAGGCGGGTTTCAGACCCTGAATTCTTTTATCCTGGAGACGTACCGAGTTTTTCTAGTCGGAAAGGCCCACGGAGTGACTCTGTAACTCCTGCCAAACCTGTCCTAGGATCTAGGAAGTGCTTCCGAGTAGTCTTGCTGCAACTCGGGAGTTGTTTGCTGAGATGGGCCTTTACACACGTGCCATGCATTTTCCTTCGGTGTAGGCGGCTTGAAATTAAACCCATTGCGAAGCGTACAGTATACATGTATAGATAAACCGAGTTAAACTGGGATAGGAAGACAGATTTTTTTTGCAATGTTTTATGAAGGTAAAGTCTGAAACAAAACACTGTTGGTATTCTTTGAGGCACCTGGATTTTATTTTTTTTTTTTTTTCCTTTTCCTTGGTGTGTCACTGCCTTTTGTGTAATGCCAAATGTCAGATGATTGTGAATGCTTTGTCAACAGTGTTGTCATATGAAACTTCTGGCTGGGAATAGAACGAAAGTAGTTTATAGTGCTTTGAACATAATTTGCATGTGAAGATCTTGTGTTGACATGTGCTTTCTGGAGGTTTTAAAATTATTAGTTACGTTGATTTTAAGTTTTGGTTTCGTGTTGCAGACATTTTTGTGAACAGTCAGTGGGTTAAAATGTTTGGGTTATTTGTATTCTAGACTCAGAAATATCTAAAAAATGAAAATTAAGATGGGAAGTATAGGTTCGGCTGAAGTAATGGCAGAAATAATAGTGGAAAATGGGGTAACTCAGAGTAATTAGATTTGGAAATTTTTTACAATTGAAAGTATTAAAAATTGCTTTTTGGTTTAATCTGATGTAGGTTAGTAGTAATAAATTTTTTGGGATCAGCTTCTATACTCTTGTGCTTTTAAGCTTGAGCAAAACAGCTTTGTGGAATACATGGATCCCAGTTGTGAACACTTTTTACTCCAACTTTGAAATAATTAGTTTTAGTAGAGTTACTGAACAGATGTTAATATGAAGTATTTACTTTGAAAACGTTTGCTTAGAAACAATTGGTTGTTACTTTAGTCAGCAACTGAAAGCTGTTGTATTAAATAATTCTAATGCTTTATGGGAAGCTGTAATTTTTGGAGATCCATGGATATGAGACAGATCTCTGGTATCAGAACTTCATGTCATGTAACTGACTTACGAGCTGTTTACTTTTTGTTAAGATCTCACTATTAATTGCTTAATTTAAAATGGAATTTATTCTTCAAATACTTGGAAATAAACCAGTGTTTGAATTGGGAATTTTCTAAACACACATGTTGTATGTGCACTACCTCCTGAGTTAAGGGCCTGGTAAATAATACTGTTCTTAGTAGGAGGAGTGAAAATGCTTGTTTGGAATGAAGAAATCGCAATTAACTTCTTGTGAAACTTCTTTTAGCAGTAGTTTGTGTGTTACACTGCATGTAATCAAGTCTGTTATTTAAGATTTTTGATGTTTTGATTTGAAGTGATTTTGGTACAAGAAAATTTCAATTTAAGGTGATCTGAAGTCTTGATTATCAAATGTAGTGTTATAGCATTTAAATAAAAAGTGCAGCTCAGGTAATCAAGTTAATATTCTTTAATTTAAATCATTAAATGTGTTATTATTGAAGTATTCTTATCAGCAGGGAACTCTTATACTTTTGCTATGCAGCCTGCTTGTTTAATAGTAATGAATACTTCTCATTTGTTTCTTAGTTTGGATGTACTTCCGAGGGTGACTTGCCCAAATCATCCAGATTCCATTTTAGTGGAGGATTACCGAGCTGGTGATATGATTTGTTCTGAGTGTGGGCTAGTAGTAGGTAAGTAGTTATTAATATTTTTATAAATTACCATGTAACCTAAATGGTGTGTGTAGGTTTGTGCTCTCTTGATGCCCCATTGTGGGTGGTAGATTTGATGGGGTGTTTGTTTATGGCTTTTTTGTGGTGCTTAAGGTTTTTTGTGATTGTCTGTTTGCTAAAAGTTTGCTGTTTTGAATAGCCTGTCTTCTGGGTAACTTCTTGCACTATAAAAGGAATTAAACTCTCTTTAAAGACTGAAAATTTAAAATGTGCTGTAATATGAATTACATATGAATTACTGTCTAGTCCAGTACTCTGTATTTATTCATGATTCTTCCTTCATTCAGGAAAGTATAAGAGATGTTACAAAAGCTCTCTGTGAAATAACCTGCTTCCTGATGCTGTTACACTGTGTCTATTTCCTAATTACTTAAGATCAGACACAGTATCGCATCATGGATGGAGAAGGATACAAAAAGAGGCTCTTTCAGTCTAAAGTTTATTCCTGGTCGATGGTATGGCCGGAAAGAGACCGAGTTTCTCTGGGGAACAGGTAATCAGGAGAGGGGAATGGGAGTGGCCTTGGCTAGCTGCCAATGGGATGAAGACACAGACGGGACAGGGGCCGGAATACCCGACCCCCCAGTGGGTACAAGGACACAGGGGAAGGTCACAGGACCGGAAAGGAAGACAGGAACTGGGGTTTGCAGGAAGGGGGTTACAGGATACCTTGATATAATTTCTTATACCTCAAATACTGAATTACAACATCTCCCCGTTTTTTTGTTTTTTAAGTAGGGGGATGATATTAAACTAATTCTAGTCTGAATTTATTATTTTGCCCACCATTTCTGATAAGCAGGAGAGTTAGATTGTTTTATATTTGCCATCTCTATATGCTTGCCTGTTGAGGTAGAAGAAATTATACCATTAATGGCTTTAAATATTAAATGACGTAGGATACCAAATGCTATCGCTACAAGGAAAAGAATAACAACAAATAACATAATGGTTTTGACTGTGGAAGTCCACCACCCAGAAAACCCCCAGCCCTTGAACAGTTTATTAAGCCAGTCCTTTGTTTCTTGCAGAGCAGCGTGGACATTTAGGAGCTCTTGCAGTCAGGTTCATGCAGCAAAGTCCTTCAAATTCCTGGCATCCCAGGCAGGTGGACACAGGGTCTGTTGCTGCTGCAGTGGACAGGCATATGTTTTCTGAGGGATGATCCACGCTGCTGCCAAACTGTTTAAAGCTAACAGGACACAGGGTTAACTGGAGGGTAGCTTTCTTCTAAAAGGAAAAACAAACAGTTTAAAACATGTTATAAGTCCTTTTCTGCCAGAGGGTATTCCTTTATGAGGTTTTTGTTTCCTTTCCCTCTGCGGCGTCTTCTTTTTGAAGCAGTGGTTACTTGCTTCTCATCTCCTTCTGCTGCGGCTGGAGTTTTGGGAACAAAAGGTTTAACCCACTTTTGGGGAATCCATCGAGGACCTGAGGGGGTTGACACACATGCATAGCCCCTTCCCCAGGTTACTAGCTCATAGGGACCCCTGGTTTCCCATGTTTCTGGATCCCTAATCAAAACAGGTGGATGCTGTGACAATTTAAACTGTTTACTGCTGTTAAAATGACGGACCACAGGAGGTGTCATGGTTTCAAACGAACAATTCAAGAAATTGATTGTGAACAGAGCTTTACAGAGCTTTTGCTGGGGAGACATCCACACAGTTGAACTGTTTTGCCTAGCTAGAACCTGTTTGAGTGTCTGGTGTGTGCGTTCAACCACTGCTTGGCCTGTAGGGGAGTGGGGGATGCCTGTTTTATGTCCCAGTCCCCACTGCTGGACAAATTCCAGGAACTCCTTGGATGTGTACGCTGGTCCATTATCTGTTTTTATTTCCTTAGGGATCCCCAACACTGAGAAGGCTTGCACTAGGTGTTGTTTTACATGTACAGCCTTTTCCCCTGCATGTGCGGATGCATAAACTGCACCTGAATATGTGTCTATACTCACATGAACATATTTGAAGCGTCCAAAACTAGGAATGTGTGTGATGTCTGTCTGCCACACCTCACAGCTGCCTAGGCCCCGGGGATTAACCCCCACACCCAGCGATGGCATGGCCTGGAGCTGGCAGCTGGGACAGGTGGCTACAATAGCCTTGGCCTGGCTCCGTGTTAGCTGGAACTGACGGACCAAACCTGGTGCATTCTGGTGATACTGCTGGTGGCTCAGCTTTGCCTGTTGGAAAATGTCAGGTAGGCGTGCTTTTTCAGCTGGAGCTGCAAGAGTGTCTGCCATCTGGTTCCCTTCTGTGATTTCACCTGGTAGTTCCGTGTGTGACCTCACATGCATTACATAGAAAGGATGTTCTCTGTGTGAAATCAAATAGATTAGTTTTGACAGCAGCCTAAAGAGCTGCTCATTATTGATGTCTTTGAGCACTGCCTGCTCCGCCCTGGACACTACCCCAGCAACATAAGCTGAATCTGTTACCAGGTTGAAAGGCTCTGAAAACTGCTCAAAGGCTCTCACAGCTGCAGCCAGTTCTGCAATCTGGGGTGACCCCTCCACAAACTTAACATCAGCTTCCCAATGCTGAGTCTGAGGATTTCTCCAAGTCATCACCGACTTATGGGAGGCCCCCGATGCATCTGTGAACACTGTGAGTGCCTGAAGCGGTCTCCTGCTCCTCTTTTCACGAGGGATGAGGTGGAATTCCTCATTAAACAACTTATGAGCTGGGCTGTGAACAGATATCTGTCCAGTGTAGCTATCCAGAGATATTTGGAGGCTGGCATTGCTCTGTAACAAATGCTCAAACATTTCTTTTGTTAACCTTTCAGGAGAGTTTTTTCCCTCCATAGAAAGTTTAATTGGCAGGTGAATACATGTGAAGTCAGACCCAGACAGTTCACGCAGCCTCATTCTTGCTTTTTGAATCAACTGAGCCATAAGCTCCTGTGGTTGTGTGATAGTTTTGGATCTTTGGTGGGAGAGGAAGACCCATTCTATGATTAAGAGTGAGTCCTTCTGCCCCTCAATCCACTGAAATATTAACCCATGTAAATGTGGTAGTTTTCCCAAAACAATGAATTTGAAAGGTAGTTCAGGCTGGTAGCGGTGAGCCTGCCTTTTAGACAGGGCTTGCTGTACCTTTTCAATTGCAGCTTTTGCCTCAGGTGTCAGCTCTCTGGGAGACAGTAGCTCCCTCTCCCCTTTCAATAAATTAAAAAGGGGTTGTAAGTCCTCATTAGTGAGGCCTAACCAAGGTCTTACCCAGTTCAATGACCCACACAGAGAGTGAAGATCTGCAAGAGTTTTAGGGTTACAATTAATTTCTAATTTCTGTGGAACAATGGTCCTGGCTGTAATCTGTAGGCCCAAATATCTCCAAGGTGGCATCCTTTGAACCTTGTCTTCCTGTAATTGAAATCCAGCAGAGGTTAAAACTTTAACTACTAGGTCAAGCGTGTGTTGGAGTATGGAATTGTCAGGAGCACACACCAGCACATCATCCATGTAGTGTAGGATTATCGCTTCCCTGCTTTGTGCACGCACAGGAGACAACAATGAAGCTACATACCACTGACAGATAGCAGGACTACACTTCATGCCCTGTGGAAGCACTTTCCAGTGGTATCTCTTCATTGGAGCCTCTCTGTTCAATGATGGTACTGAGAATGCAAACCTGGGAGCATCTTCAGGGTGTAATGGGATTTGGAAAAAACAATCTTTGATGTCTAACACTGCCAATTTCCAGTCTCTAGGTAACGTGCTAGGACTAGGCATCCCAAGTTGAGGAGACCCCATGTCCTGAATTACTTTATTTATTTCCCTAAGGTCATGCAACAATCTCCATTTGTCTTTCCCTGGTTTTTTCACTACAAAGATTGGAGAATTCCAGGGACTAAGTGTTTCTTCTATATGATTTTTTGCCAATTGTTCCTCTACAAGTTTTTCAAGTGCCAGTAATTTTTCCTTTTTGAGCGGCCACTGTGTTGTCCAAATAGGTGTGTCACTTAGCCATGTTAGTTTCTGGACCTGGCAGTCTACAGTGGCCGCTTCCAAAAAATCCTGAGGGGTTTTTGGAATTATCATTTTAACTCCCCACTGTGACATGGAGTCCCTCCCCCACAAGGGACATTTGTAATCAATTACAAACGGACGAACACTGGCCAATTTGCCGTCCGGTCCTTCAATTTGTACCATGCGTTTTGATATTTTTGCCAATTTAACTCCTCCTATACCCTGGAGCTGCCCAGCCACAGGTTGCAATTCCCAATGTGAAGGCCAAAGTTTTTCAGGAATAATGGTCACGTCTGATCCCGTGTCCAGAACACCCTGCACGTGTAGGTGATCTGTTCCATGTGTCATGTTGCATGCTAGAGAAGGTTTTTCCTCCTTTACTGTTTCTGCCCAGTAAACCTCTGGTGACTTATCATCTGCTGTGATGTCTGCTGGAATAGGAAGGGCTTGGGCCAGTACTTGCCCCTCACACAAATAGAAAGGTGCTTGAGAGCAACGGGCTAATATTATAACACTGGATATTTTCCCCTTCATGATCATAGGAGCTATTTCAATTTCTAAAGGTGTGTGTGCTGTGTCTCCCACAACAAAATACTCACTCTCCATGTGGCAAACCGTCATGTCAATTAAGGGGCTTGAGATGTCCACTGTAATGATTGTCCACTCAGGAGATCTGAAATGAAAACCTTTGGTAGTCTGGAGCCTTACACGGCCACAGGACTGCCTGACCTGGTTAAGAGAACATTTAACATTTATATCATCTGTTATCCCCACATTGTCCCTTCCACCCTCCCCCTTTGTTTTTAAGAGAGAGGCTTTTGCTACAGTATAGCCTGCAGAACTTATATCCTGGCGCTCTATGGTGTTTATGGCAGGCCAGCGCCTCAGTTCTAGTTTTTTGGTTCGCTGAGTTTCTTCTGTTTCCTGTTTTGAGGACAGTCCCTAGCAAAATGTCCTTCCTGCTGACACTGGAAACAGGTGATCTTCTTTAGCTGCTGTGATGACATGTGCTGCTTCTTCATCTGTGGTGGTGGAGGTGCTGGAGGCTTAGGAGGTGCTGGACTCGGGTTCCTCTCAGGATTACTGAACAGTTCTGCTTTGCGTGTGCATGCTTCTATCATCTGTGCTAGGCTGGGCTCCGGGTAGAGTGGTAAGCTTGAGATGACTCTGCGACATGCTTGATTGGCGTTCTTCTCTGCTAATTCCTTAATCAGTTCTGCATGCATGGCTGGATTCTGCACCTGGCGTTCCACCTGTGTCTTTAATCGATCTATAAAACTTAAAAAACTCTCAGAAGAATGCTGTTTAATATGAACATAACTAGTAGTTACTTCAGGTGTTGGCAATTTGATAAAGGCCTTTTCAGCTGCATCACTAACCTTATTCAAAATAAATTTAGATAATAACCGAATTTGTTTTTCAGGGCAGTGAATTTCGCCCTCCCCACATAAATGGTCCAATGTAATTTCATTATCATCAGAATCTTTAGAATGCTCAGGGTTTTTGTGAAGCTCTGTTAAAAGACTGCTTAAAGAACGTTTCCAAATATTAAGCCATAATTCATATTCAGCTGGAGTTAGCAAACACATAAAAAGGTCCTTTATATCCTGGGGAACTAATTCATTAGACAAAAGGGTTGTTCTTAGTATCCCTTTAAATATTTCACTTTGCCTCCCAAATTCCCTTTGCACCTTACAAATTTCCTTTTTATCTTGGTATGAGAATGGCTCGTAGCTTCTCCTACCATTCCTTCTACCCACATAACTAACCGGAGCTGTATCAAAGAGTTGAGGAGGGTTAGTCAGCAAGTTAGGGGTTAAGTGGTTCTGTGTCTCTGTCTGCGTTCCTGAAACACGTGCTGCCCCTCCCCCTGTTTCAGCTCTCACGGAGCTACTATTGTTTTCTGTCCCCGTGTTAGAAAGATAGTTACAAGGTGATATAGGAACAGCAGCTTGGAAATATGGGTTTACATAGCTGGGAAGATATGGAGCAGAAACGGGAGTTGGATGCAGGAATGGGTTATTGGAAGAAAAAGGCACATGGTTTGAAGTTAGTACAGATTTTCCCCCTTGCACTGAAGAAAGGTGATTTTCTAAATTAGAATTTTCAGGCGGCAACATTGTATAACTGGGGGGATTGTTAGAATTAGTAGTTTCTTGAGGTATTTCTGATTTCTCTTTTAATTCAGGGACAGAAGATTCCGAATTTAATTGCGTTAAGTGTTGGTGAATATTTAGAAATATAGGCAAAAATAAAGCAGCCGTGGTATCGCCTTTCTGTATTTTAGAAGTTAATAAATTTCCAACATTGTCCCAAAATAAAACTGAAGTGACATCTTGCTTTTCAAATTCTATAACTTCTCGAGACAACAAACTAACAAATTTTTGAATCTGTTTTTTAGAAATTACAAAATCCTGCGCATCTAACATTTCTTTAAGCTGAGAAATAATGCTCTTTTGTTGTGCAGAAAATTTCCCCCCCATTCCGATGTTATAAACACAAATGCACGATTCCTATACTGTTGCAGAAAGTTACAAATTAGCAGTCCGTTGCAAACCCAGGTGTGGGGGTGCTGGGTTTTTGTTACCACACGCGGCTGTCGCTACGGCAGCACCGGGCGGTCCCGGGGAAATCCTCCGAAGGGAATTCCCCGCGCCCGTGCTCACGCCAATAGCCCAACCACGCCGGTGGAGGGGCCGAACACGTAAATGCCGGTGGGATTGCGCAACACCACCCACGTGTTCGCCACTCCACGCGGGAACTGCCGCCGCTGCCCCCGCGGGATACAAACCTCCCCCCGCGAATTTGGGGCTACTCCGTCTAAAACTCCCCCCTCCCTCAGTACCTCGGGGCTAGTTAGGGGTTCCCGCCCCCGAAGGGATTTACCTTCCTCAGACGGAGTGCGGTCTCGCCGTAACTCTGCAAAAGCTCCAATCCAGAACCGGCTCCTCCGAGTTCGCGGAGAAGTTATCCGATTCACCCTCCTATGTTCGGGGCTGGCAAAAACAGCTCCGACCCACAGAGGTAGTTGAACAGCTCAACGGGCCTTTCTTAGCCAAATGGGGTCTAAAACTGAGAGCCCCACGTTTGGGCGCCAACTGATGCGGTTAAACTGTGTCTATTTCCTAATTACTTAAGATCAGACAAAGTATCGCATCATGGATGGAGAAGGATACAAAAAGAGGCTCTTTCAGTCTTAGTTTATTCCTGGGCGATGGTATGGCCGGAAAGAGACCGAGTTTCTCTGGGGAACAGGTAATCAGGAGAGGGGAATGGGAGTGGCCTTGGCTAGCTGCCAATGGGATGAAGACACAGACGGGACAGGGGCCGGAATACCCGACCCCCCCAGTGGGTACAAGGACACAGGGGAAGGTCACAGGACCGGAAAGGAAGACAGGAACTGGGGTTTGCAGGAAGGGGGTTACAGGATACCTTGATATAATTTCTTATACCTCAAATACTGAATTACAACAGCTTCCAAGAAAAAAAGCCGACACAACACAAAACCAAGCCCCAACCTCAGTTTCCCAGTAGCTACAGGTTATCTTCTGCCCTGAAAGATTAATCTTTTTATGGTTTTCAGCATGTGTGTTTATTAATCACTTGTCCCAAGGCTTTAAAGACTATCCTAAGTTTTCCCACTGGAATTTTGTGGAGCTCTTTTACTTGGTTTATGTAGCAGCAACTTCCACAGACTAAACTGTATTTCTAAGTAAAATGGAATCTTTAAAATGAAAGGCCTGTTAGGCATTGTCTTTTGTTTGAATGAGAGAGAGGAAGTTGTCATTGAACCTGCTGCATACACATTTTTGTTTCTTTTCTAGGATGAGCATCCTACGTGCACCTTACTGTCTTTATTTCTTTTATCATGGGAAACTGTCCATGCTTGTATTATGATAATCCTTTAAACTTCATTGATTGCTGTTTATATTTTTTAGGCTATTACGTGAAAAAAATCCTCCTTGAGGGTGCATGTTTGGGTGATTCAATCAGTGGTGCTAAATATTTCAAATTGTTTATATCCCTCTTTCCTAGACTGTGGTGGTTTTGTTTTGCCTTGCTGAATTAAAAAAAAAAAAAAAAAAAAAGCTGAAAGTTAAAGAATTTTTGGTGAAGGTAGTACTAATTTAGCCAAGCAATTAAAATGCCTTTTTATGCAAAAGCAAACTTCTACATAGATGGTTAGAGTAAATATTAAAATATTTAAACTTTAGTACAAGTTTCCTTTGAAATTATGAAACTACTTAAAATCTTTAAAAGAAGGGTTATAACTGTTAAAAAGAAGGACTGGTTTAAATTGCATATGTTCTGCTAAAGGTCAATGAATCAGAATAAATTAATTGGTTAAAAATTCAAATACCCACAGCAGTATTTCCTACTGAAATATGATAGTAAGCTGCTAAGTTACTGCTTAAAAATTGGTTTGGTGCATCTTCAGCTCTTTGCATGGCTGTCAGAGATTGAGCAAAAGCTTAGAAAAGCACATTTTGATTAATAACTTTTAAGATAGTTCTGGTATTGGGAGAAGAGGAAGAGCTTTTTCTTCACAAATGTAATTTTTTGGAGCCTGGAACATGAAGTCTCACTTCATGTACCTTCTGTTACCTAGTCTCAAGGAATTCTTGCCTGAAGAGTTTATCCTCTGGTTTTTCTGAATTAATAGCATTGGTGAATTCTTTAGTTCAAAATGTTAACATTTTCAATGAGCAGGGTCATTAGAATATTAATAGACACTGTTTCTGAATTGAGTTTTTGTGTTTGTAATTGTCTTACTGCAGTTTACTGCCAGCATTACTGATAGGATAAAAAATGTTTTTTAGGTAAGCATTTCTGTGGATTTGTCACCAAAAGGCTTTAATAGTGTTGTGCTGTTTGTTCTCATTCTGTGTTGCATACATTCAGCAATTTAGCTTACCTCTGTGTCCAATTCCTTAGCTAAGGTATCCAGCAGGTAGTTTGGAAAACCAGTTAAATAGGGTGAAGAGCACATGACCAAACAGTAGTGTAAGCACTAAATATTCTCACCTGGTCTGATAAGAAATTTAGAGAGGGTATAAACCAGATCCAATGCTTGATGCCTGTTTTCTGGAGATGCTTGTGAAGTAGGGATGTCTTAAAGGAGTGAAGAGAAGATTTATTTTTCATGTGTTCCAGATGCAGCTTTTCTGTATTTGTTGCAATTCCATGAGACACGCTCCCCTTGAGAGGAACGATTTCATTTCCTGTTTTTACATAGAAAAAAGTTTTGTTTCAGGGCTTGCATGCGTCATGATCACACATGAGCACAGCCCACTGAAATTATATTTTGGGATGAACTAAAAGTTACTGAGATGTTTCAGTGAGGGGAATCATTTAGAACAGTTAACCCCTCCCATGCAAAAATCAATGTACTGTGTAGCCAAAAAAGTGCTAGGGAGGTTTATTTTAAAATACTAATTTTTAGTGTCTGCAGAGCCCTGCTGGTGGAAATAGTAAATGCTGAATTTGTGCTCTTGTTTACTGCTGTAAGGTACATATTGGTATGATTTCACTGGGTTTTTTTTCTTATTTTTTAGTGTGTGTGCCGTTTAGCTATAGGCAGAGTTAATAGTCTTTGACTTAACTAAGAGTATTTGCATTTGATGTTTTTCTTGCTTGCTTTGGTAAAGCACTGAAGTTGCTTATTTATGGAAAGAGTGTAAGAATATTATATGTAGAACTGTGTTGTAGGATAAAATAGATAGTTTTCAGATTTGTAATCAATTTTCTGTGAATAGGAGATTAAATCAGTATTATTATAAATGATCTTGCCTTTATCAAATCTGTAGCTGAAAGGGTAAATCAATAGGAGGTTTTGGGGGAGCAGGAGGCCAGGCCAAGGAGGAGCTGATCTCTTTATCATAGTGAATTCCATATTTTAGGGAGAGCTGTATGTTTGCAAGTACTACTTTGTAAAGGGATTTTTGAGAAATTTTTTTTATCAGTTGTTTTCTACTTACTGGTTTTATTCTTAGTCTTGATAAGATTGCAATTTAAATTATGTCTACAATGCTTGTTTGTTTGGTTTTTTGCACAGTATTTTCCATGTGTTAGAAATAACTGGTGTTTTGCTGTGCAGTATTAAAATAATTTCATCTTGTAATGTCATTGTGACTGAAGTTGGTGTTGAGTGTATTGTTTCAAAATAGTGCTTCATTCTACTAAAACCTCTCATCTGCCTTTTCATTATTACCTTTTGTGAATTAGTTTGTGTTCTGTCTTTTCATGGTAATTATTTCCAACTTGTTAACTTTTCCTTCTGCTAATTGCTTTTTGCTTGAAAGGCACTTGGAGACCTAAATTACAATTATCCATGGAATTTTAATATTAGTCTGGATTGACATGCATTTGAGACTTTACAGCTCTGTCCAGGTTGATTTGCTGCTAGAAGAATTGTGGTTTATTATCCCTACATTTCTGCAGTCATTCTAAGCTATGTGCTACAGTAAGGGTTCATGGGCTGGTAGCAGAGTTCAAGGACAGAGTTCTTTTGGCTTAGTTCTGTGTTCATTTTAAACATTCTTTGTGTCTCATTCAGGGTTGGTGGGGGGGAAAAGCATTCTAGAGGGTTGTTCAAGAACAGAAGGCTAGTTCTTTACAGGCAGATATTTTGCTTACTACCTTATAGGCAGTTAAAAAATCTGGAAATCTGCTAATATGCCAGAAGGGGCAGAAGAAAGCAGAGTGAAAGTGGAAGACAAAGCACTGAATTTTTTTGATGTAGCAGGGTAATGATGTGGATTTCAGAGGAGGATAAGAACAAGTCCAGTGGTATGTACTGCTGTGTAATATCTCAGGTATTAAGAATATCTCGGGGTAGGAATACCTTTCTAAGACATTCCTTAAACTTCTATATAGGTACCTTCATTGAGTGTTGTCTTACTGTGCAGGAGTTAAGCAGGGAGGAATTTATTTTCAGTGTGTAGTAAGAGATTTTCTCGGACTGGTTAGCTCTGTCTGCTTCAGTAGGCAGGTGTGGCTTGGAGGAACAGTGTTCTTGTGTGGATCTTTCCTGGGCAGCTTTCTTTGATAAAGCAGAAGTCTGTCTCCAGCTGGTGAAGATTCTTGGGCACGTATCAACTCATTAAAGCTTTGAATCAGATGACCAATATTCAGACATTTATGCTGTGTTCTGTGTATACATGGGTGTTCAGTTGAAGAGTTGTAGGGAAAAATATTCTGTAGCCTGTGGTCAGCATTAAGGCTGTTAGAAAAATCTGCCTGGGGATTTGTTTGGCTGATACTTCTGGTGAGTTTGGGATCGAAATGGTGCATTGTAAATTCAAGTGTGGTCCCTGAAGAATAGGTAAGATTTGATTGTACTACAGGTTTGTTTATTTTCCTGGCAGTATAATGAGCAAGTAGGAAGGGGTTTCACAATTGCCTCTCAGCTGGCCAGTTCATTGCTCAGGATGTCTGTCCTTAGGGATAAGGTCTGTATAGTGCTATATATTGTATAGCATCTTGGTTTTTTTTTTTCTGAACATCAAAGAAATGTTTTTTTTTCATCTGTTTATAGTATCCAGTAAGAGTGGAAGGTGCTTAAATACTTCTGACTTGGATCCAGTAGAGGGCAGTTACATCCATAGGGAAAGATTTTTTTTAATATTTGGGTGTATGTTCAGGTTTCCTCCTTTCTGCAAGTATTGTCAATTTTTAAAATATGAATTCTTAATTCAAAGTATTGCTTAAAAAAGTAGGCAAAAGTTGTTAGATATGGTTGTGTATTAGCAGACTTTGCATTCTTGGTGTCCAGACTACTAAGAAGTGTAGGACAAAAGTTGGTGCTTGCAAAAAGACTCTTTGCATTCAGAGGAAAGCTAAATATACTGATGCTTAAAGACATTCTAAATAGTTGATTCTTGCATGGGCATTCACAAATACTTTATACAGGAAATTTATAATATGAAGAAAGTAACCCACTTGCCTTTCTCAGCCAGAATTTTAAATAGTCTGTTTTAATTCTAACCCTTTTCAGCATTAAAGTTGTAGAGTGATGCTTCTAGGTGTTCAGCAGTAATGTTTTTATGAGTGGAAACAGACTTCAGATGTTAAAAGTTAGCATCTTTTGTCAGGCTTTGTGAGAAACACTGCTCTTAGCATGAAATTTCCTGGAGGGTGGAGGAGGCCTTCTAGTTAGTGGGTTTTGGCTGTCAACCTAAGGGCTGCTGACCTATTTGAGGGCCACTAATGATTTCATTAGGTGAAGTAATAGATTTTTCTAGTAAGCAACAGTAACATTTTGAATTATCCTATTTAGGGGAGTGGTTCTTCCTTCCTTTCCAGGCTGCAAAGGTGATTAAGCAAATAAGGGCTAGAAACAGTCTGAGCTCCTCTGATGGAAAAAGCCTCAAATTTTGTGATGGAGGGTAGATCAGACACAACATTTTTAATTGAGATTCTGTAGTTTGGAGCATCCTTCACAAGTATTTGAGCTGTTAATCTTTTAAAGGCCTCAAGTCCTGGGGAGGCGTAACTTCAGCTGACCAGACTTGTCCACCTGATCATTTAACTTTTCTATTCTCATTTGCTTCCTCCAAAATTATAATGCAAGCTGATGACTTAGGAAGCCTGTATGTCCTTTTAGATTTGTCATCATTTTGATATGCAGGAAGCTGCTAAGCTTTTGTTCTTGTAGCAGTCATTTGCCTGTGGTGCCATACTGTCTGTTTTAATCCATAGATGCCTTTTGGTACTGGTGTGATGCTGTTGATGTCTGGCAACTACTTAAAATCATCTGTGGTTTTTTTGTTTGCTTGTGGGTTTTTTTATATTTTGTTTAGTATCTGAAAGCCTGCTTTAGTTATTTTAACTGTCTTGTGAATAGACTGGTGTTGCTGGTTGTGATGATAAATTTGTGGTGGTGACAATTCATTGAAAACAAGATAACTTTTACAAAGAATACTAATGTCTTACTAAAGGCTGGAAATTTTGTAGAAAAAACAGTGACTGTAAAATTGTGTTAATTTCTTTTTTTCCCCTCCCCATTAGTTTATTTTTGGGTACCATTTGATACATCTGGTCCTTAATAGAAGTTCTAAAGCTGAAAAGTGGAAAAAAAGATCTTGTGCTACTGTATGGGGCAGTATGTAAGCTAATAAATAGAATGTGGAGTGGATACCTGGAGTATGTGCCTAGCCCTGGGCTTCTGTGCCAGCAAGAGAGAGACTTGCTGGAGCAAGTCCAGCAGAAGGTTGCAAAGGTGATTTAGGGGTTAGGAGAGGCTGAGGGCTGAAGCTTAATCTGGCTCTGTTCAGCCTGGCTCTGTGCAGTTTCACATCTTCATGATTCTCCCCAGTTTATAGTCTGCTCCTTAGTTTTTTCACTGTCGTTTGTGGCAGCACCTCATTACTCTGCTTAATGAGGAGCTGACTGAAACTTAAGTGTAATCCTATATATATATACACATATATTTGTTTAAATTTGGCATTGTAAAATGCTTTTAATTAAAAGTATAATATATGTGCTCACTAGATGGCAGCAGATTCCTTAACTAACTGAGAATGAAACATTCTCTACTAACAGTAGATACTTTGGGACTTCAGAGTGCAAATGAACTTATAATACTGTATTTATGTTAAAATTAAAATGTTAGCTAATAATATGCAGAACTTAATACAATGTACAGCTAACATTAGAGCTCTGAAAAGAACTTAAGAACAAGCCTTCTCAGAAGCTTTCAAGACTGGATATGGAAGATTACATTGCTCATGAATGTCATCATATTTCTTGTTTTGGCTAGACATCTTCAGTTTTAAGCTATCTTGTCTTCTTATAACATAATGCAAAATGCAGAAGGAAAAGAAAATACATATATTTTATGAGGAGCTGCAAGTGAAGTGCAACGTTAAAATAGCTGGTATTATTTCTCTGCAAATATGTAACTGAAAACTCAGGACTTTTTGATTGAAAATATTTTCCTCTGAGAAATGACTTTATTTTTAGGGGACGAGTAAACCTACATAAATTTTGATGTGTAGATGTTTCAAGCTGGGTTTTAAAAACTACTCAAAATTCTACTTTAATTTTTGAGTCTGACCTGAGTTTTCTCTTGCATTTCTGTAGCACATGCTCTTTGCATGTGTCAGTTGTGAAGAAAAGTAACCTTGGCTTGAGGTTTTCTGTTCTGAGTAGCACTTCTGCATTTTACTAAATGAGCTTTTCAGATGATGAGTGACCTGAATCAAGGAAGTTGGCAGTGTGTGTTTGCACTGGAGCCTGTGTTAGGCAGTTAGACTGTATTTTAAACAGAAACTGAATACTGGAAGAGCGGTTTATGAAAAGAAGTGGACCAATGGAGAAAAATTCACCTGTTCAGAAAGATATCAGCCTGGAGATGCATTTCACAAGGATTTGATCCTATAAACTGTTGTTTATATGCTTCAGAGGAAGAAGCTGAGGCGATGAACTCATGTGTTAAAGGAAAATCAAGTGAAGGAGTATCTAATGTAACTGTGTCTAGTGAAGCCCTTTTGTTCAAAAGGACTGCATCAGAAGGAAATAGCCAAGGAATATGTGGCCCCTTATTGAAGTTTTATAGGGTTGCCCAAACCAAGATAATAATGTGAGAAAGCAGAGACAACTGCATAGTGTACTTATTGGGAGCTTTCTTACTCTCATGTTTGATTCTGGGACCCATTTTCCAGCTTGTTTAGGAAGGCCAGTCAGGAGGGTATGACCTAGCAAATTCAGTTTAGAACTTAATCTTAACTCAGGACCAATTTTCAAAGTTTCTTACACTGCTTTTCATAAGACTAAGTTTAGTATTTGAAAGTTTTGCTTTGACCACTTAGGGTGGGGCTTAATTGCATCTATACTAATATCACATTTCCAAAGTGGCTTTTGTGTATTGAAGAATTAAAGATGATAAAAGCCACATTTTGTTTCTTGTTGAATGGGATAATCCAACTGATTACTGTAGCTGACTGTATTTTCCATCTATGGAAACCTGCAGGCTTATTTGTTCTATTTTCATTAATACTTTTAGCTTGTGTTACATTCTTATAGAAGCCTTTTGAAGATGGAGTGTGCTGCCTAGGCCTTCTGTATATTTTTAATGACACTGACAGTGTACAGAAAACCTTTTCTGCTGTAGCAGATTTCTTGGCAAAATGAAGATATTTGCATACTGCATGTTATTTACAGAAAAGCTTTATATTCAGTGATTTGTTCTACTTAATCTTTTCTCACTCTGAAATAGTAGTCTCAGTCTTCTCATCTGTTTGTGATGTGTTTGTCAAAACAGGCAGTGATATAGAAGTTTTTTGTTAAAGCAGGAATGGTTCATAACTCACAAGAGGCAGATCCCTGAGTGAGTCATTTAGGTCATTCCCACTTCTGTGGAAAAATATTACATCATTGCTCTGTACTCAGTGTTCTATTTATACCCTGCCAGAATTTTAAGTACATTTTGCTTTTTTTAGATGCTGTAAACAGTATTGGGGGTTTGTCTAAAAGTAAAGTTACTGCTAGGCCATAGAAGGAGCATTACTGAATCAAATATTTACAGAGAGTCCAGGAGTCAGAGGAGCACACTGTCTGCAAATTTAAGCTTGCCAAGGGTGTGGGGGTTGACCTTTGTAGCAGAAAGAGTAAAAGGCAGCCCAGATCCATTCTACTGTAACCCTGTAATTTTTCATGGTTGATTTTTTTTCTTCTTCTTGTTTTTTATTGGACCAGTAAGTAAAGGTGGAGCCATAGTTATGAGCAGGTCTGACAGATATTGATGAGAACACCTTTAACCTAAAGTTACTCTTTTTTTGTTGTAGCAATTTCTTTTGGTTCATTTGCATCTTTCCATTTCAAGCGTTCTCCTTGCATAATTTTGTGTTAAAAATTGAGTTATTCTGTCAGAATAGATTACCCTTGTATCCCCGAGGGAATTCTGCAGTTGCATCACTCTGTCCACACCTTCTGCATTTTCTCCATCTTCAGATCTTGTGTTACCATTGTTTGCAGAGTGCTTTTTTATGTTTTCACCAGGTTAAATCAGCCTTTGTGATTTCATTCTAAGACTTCCATACTGGAAATTACACAGTCAATGCTACTTTTGTGGCAGACGTTTCTCTCACAACAAACTTAAACATTTGTAAAAGTGAGGATTTTTTCCACAGGTTTAGCTAAGAAGGGTACCAGTTATTCTGAAGTTCCTTCTGGCATCCTGCACAGAGCTGTATTCTCCTTTACTGCAGAACACTAAGAAAAGTGTTGCTTTTGTTCTCTTCTGTGCATGTGTTCTTAAAAATTCTGTAATATTACTCTGGAGGCAACACCTTTGAGATGCAGCTTTTATCAGATCTGTGAATACAGTAAACTGCTGGGTTTGGGGCTGGGATTTGTGTTTTCTTTTGTGTTTCTTTTTTTTCCCCCATAAGTTCCTATTGTTGTGTTTATTGTAGGGCTTTTGCCTGCATCAGAATGTTGGTGAGAATTATTTCTCAAACTGATAACTTGCTGTAGACAAGGTTTGGGTGAGTGTGAGATTGAGAGGGCTGCAAGGAAAGTTGTTTTATTCAGAAAATGTGGTGCTCTTCCTGTTTATTCTGAATCTATACTGAAAGTCTTCAGTTATAGCTGGGTTGATTGTGTTTAAGAAGTAGTAATTGAGTATATATGCTATATATTGATACTGTCCAGCATCATGAAATTGGGCAGGGTCAGAACTGTCTTCAAGAACAAAAATTGAACTGCTGAATGTCATTATGGTGGGTTAGAAGGTACAAAGTTGAGAGTAAAAAGGACCTGGAAATGATGCAAGAGAAGTCATGTACTATACCTTAGTGGAATTGTGCATGATAGATAATTCATAATGCACTGTGAGTCTGTGGCAAACGTGATGGAACTGACTCATCGAGAACAATGAAGAGGCAGTCCTGACTTCAGCTGGAAATTGAGGCCTTGATTCCTTTTGTGTATTGGAAGTGCCATGATGTTCTTCATGGATAACTGTAATCCATAAAGGTGACAGTTCCTGTGTTCTGAATTCTTTAGTCATTTATGTCTTTTGTGCAGCTCTAGTTGCACTTTTTTCCACTTCTTTAACTTGTAGTTTCTGCACATTCTGGTTTGTTGTTCTGCCAGTTACTGTTGTGTTTGGGAATGGCAGCAGACTGCCTCCTTACAGTGCAGAGCTCAGATGCCTGGCTTGGTGTTTGGTGCAGTATTTGAAAGCTGTGTCCATGCAGACTTTGTGTTGCTCTGTGTTCTCAGGTGACCGGGTCATAGACGTGGGGTCAGAGTGGAGAACGTTCAGCAATGACAAAGCAACCAAAGACCCATCTCGAGTTGGGGATACCCAGAATCCGTTGCTGAGTGATGGCGACTTGAGTACGATGATTGGCAAGGTAACACTGCAAATACTACATTTTACTGGGTGTTTTTATGCCAAGTACCAGATTGTTCATCCATAGAGAAACTATACAACATATGTATTTTTTAAGAGATTTTTGCCTGAACTGAACTTGAATGTTTCAACAGTGTATAAAATGTGGCCCTTTCCTGGGGATAGAAGGAAAGGGCCAGCCTTTGCAAAAAAAAAAAAAAAATCAAAAAGTTTGATAACTGAGTAAAACGTACTGGAACTGCCAGGATTGTGTTGGGGAGTGTTGAGGGGCCAGTCAGTCCAACTGTGGGTACTTATTTGCTTAGGGAGGAAATGCAGAAGGTGCATTATTTTCTATGGGAAATTGAGAGTCCCTTTGAGAAACCAGGATGTTTTCTGTACAAGAGTTCCTGTGTTTGTCCTGCTGGTAAGCAGGAGCTCTGGGATGTCAGTTCATTGATGCGAGCTCTGTATCAGGGGCTGCTTTTTTTTCCCAGTTGCTTGGAAGGAAGTGAATGGCTTTTATCAGAAGATGCTGAAGAAATCTCCTGTCAGTGCAGAAAGGGTATGAATTTTGCAGCAAAAATAACTAACTCAAGGAAGTAGTACATCTCTCAGGCAGTCATATGAAGTACCTGCTAGCATTAGGCTGGGGTGTGGATTGACCTAGGCTACACAGTGGTTGAACACTAGATATACACAGCTGTTGAACATGGGTGAAATCAGTGTAGTCTTGAAGAGGATAAGTAGTATCTGACAGAGTACAGAACAACCTTTGTGAATTCCAGAGAATTAAGCCAGGTAAGAGTATTATTTTCTCAGTTAACAGAGGTCCTTAGAATGGCCAGGAGTGGACCCAGTATTTGTGTGCCAGAGATGGCTTTAACCTTTCACAGGGGACAGGACCAGGGCTATTTCTTCTGCTTGAGGTAGGACTGCAGATAATAAAATCTTTACAGCTGACCTGCTCCACCATCCCAAAAACACCCCCATCAGAAAAAACCCTAAAACACAACCTGTGTTGTGGGAAATCCAGAAGAGAAGGACCTTGATAATTCTCAAACTCCTGGGAACTGTAGGTGGAAATGGAGTCTCGGTGAGTTACAACAGTATTGCTTTGTAACAGTAGAGGAAGAGGGTCAGTTCTGCTTCACAGAGTGGTTTGTCTCCTTCTTCTGGGAAGGCAGGAGGTGCTCTGGGGCCCCTTCCTGCGGGGGTGTGTGGTCTGTGTGTTAGCACTAGAGGCTGCTCTGCCCGTGCAAAGGGATTAATTCCTAATTGGTTTTAATGCTTGAGGAACCCATCTGTCTGAGGCAGCAGCTTGCATTGGAACAAAGATTAATTTGCCTGTGAAGAGGAGGGTGAATAGCATAGTTGGCAGTAGTGGAAGTGGTTTGAATTCCACAGGCAGATCTTCAGGATACTGGCACAGAACTGTAGCTCTGAAATTAGATACCGTGTGCTGCAGTTGATCTGATTACAGTACAGATCAATTGGAGGCATGGTGAAGTGTCATGTTAATTGTGACTTGACTGCCAGAAGGTTATAGTTATTTCTAAAATTCTAACATAAAATTAAAGAAAAATAACGGAACAAGCAGCTTTTAGTTTTGCTTTGATACAGGGAACTCTTTTCTATGAGTTTAAAAGCAGACTGTAAGTTTTGTTTCCTATCTTGTGGAAAGTCTTTTGTTGCCTTTGCTAGCTAATTGATTCCTTTTTGTAGTAACTCCAAGAGATTTTATATTGGTTGAATGAAGATCTAATGCAATCTCTTGGCACAGAATTCCTATTCTTTGATCAGATATCTCTGAAGGGAAGCTGGCTGTTAAAGTGCATGGCCTGAATCTGGAAGTGCTATTGATAAGCAATGAGAAGGTATCAGGGGCAGATGAAAAAGAGACAGGATCTATCAGACTGATCCATATGAGCTGATTGTACTGGGCAAGAAGACTGCTGGATCTGGGGGCGTGCGTTGGTGCTGTGGTTAACCATAGATCTGTGGTGTGGGTGATACTGGTCATACTTACACTTTCTGCTGCTGTGGGGAAATACTGGGGTACAAAGCTGTTGAATGTAAACCTGACCTCCACTGAGCCCATTCAGAGTTTGTCACTATTTACTTGACTGCATTTTTTCACTTCAGCTACCTTGAAGGTTGTTTCCAGGATGGTATCCATGAGGTTTCTGTTCTGTCTGAAAGCCAGACAGGTAGAACTCCTGACTCAAAGGCCACAACAGTAAACCACATGATTTATAAAGTCAGTTTCATTTCAGTTAAAACTCTGTAGCTTCTGTCTTTTCCATGAAGGAAAAGGGACTCCAAACATGGTTGTCAAGGGCTGAAATCAACAAAGCATTGTCTCTCAAAGCTCCAGAAGGAAAGTAAATGGTGCATTTAAATAACAAATGCAGGGAGAATTTCTGTGGTTTATGTAAACAATTGAGGTGGAAGAGTGTTTTCCACCCCTTTTATAGCTGTGAGTTGTATGTTGGGCATGGCTCTTGAAGAGGGCTCACATCAGCAGCATAAAATCCTTGTCTAGTTTTACTCCACAGCACCTAATAGATGTGGAGTTTTTAAAATTATTTTTTTGTTCTCCTTAACCAGTGGACCAGGGAAAATCCCTGTGGTGAAGGGGAATCCTTGCTGACTCCAGGACAGAGCAGTATTTCCTGGTAGAGTAGTCTCTGATATAAAGCCTGACTAGACAAGGACCTGGGGACTTGCTGTTGTTTGTGCTCACTCTTCTGGCATCTACAAGAGTTTGAGCTCATGCAGTTCCTGTAAGCAGTTGTGCATAGCACTGGTCTAGAAGGCCACGATAAACACAAATGTAACACCCTGCAGGAACAGAGGTGTGACTGATGGCCAGCAAGGAGCATTTTGACCTGAGATTCCTGTATATGCCAAGGGAAGTTCTGGCATAATTTTTGAATGGAGGGTCTAGTATTGCTCTTTGTGATCTGGAGTTTGTTCTGCTTCACTCTTGATCTTTGTTTGCCTTTACATCTTACTGGGAACCTTTGAACAGTTGGAGGTGTTCATCCAGCCAAGAAAGTAAGATTGTCTTTGGAGCAGCCCTCTACTGTGTTGGTGCCAGGATCGTGTCTGGGTGCTTATTTTGTACTAAAGGATGTTTGATGTAGTAGGAAAGAACCAGGAATGGTTCTGGAATCTGTTGTAGAGACCTGTTGAAGGACTTAGGGAGACTTGTGAGGAGGGTTCTGTGCTGAAGTCCTCGATTGCCACAGTGAATCAAGGTGTGTGAGCACCACAGGTGGTGTCTCAGCAGGGAGGGATCCACTGGGTCTGCTGGAAGTGGGGTGTCGTTGAGGCCTTGGGCATGGGAAGGGGAGCAGTGTAAATGAATGGTCAAGAGCAAGTGTTACTACTGTCAGTCAGAGAACTGTACGAATGTATTGAATGCAGAAGTGCACCTCAGAGATTATAGAGTCTGTGTTAAAATAGAAGGGCAGTTCCCAACAACATGGGTCAGGAATGAAGAAGCTGGGCAGCTCAGAAGAAAAAGGTGGTGCCAGGCCATTCTATCCTTTCTTCACTGTGTCTTTACCCCACTTTGTACAGCCTGGACATCTCGTCTATTGCTGGGTATTCAATTTGAGAACTCAAATTGTGCAAGTGCTTGGCCAGGTTATCAGTCAGTCACAGATCAAGACCTTTATGTTTACTGTTTTGGTGAAATGATAATGTGGTAGTTAGTGTCTGCAGTGGCTTGTTTAAATGACCACATCTGTCTGTAGTGAAAGCTGGATGCCTCATCTCAAGTAAATTGCTTGAAGGTACCAGAAGGAATAAATACTTGCAGATTCAGGAAATACAGGTTTCTACACATGATGGAATTGTAAAGAAGTGGTTTCTACTTGAAAGAACTTGGGGCCCCTTGCATACTGTGACAGTGAACATGTATAGAATGTAGACAATATAAGTAAAAGACATTGCTCTTATGAACTTGCAGGGCAGGTTGTCATCAGTTATCACTCATCTGACATGGCATTATTTGGTTAAGACTTGTTTTGGACTGCTGGCAGATTGAAAACCTTAAACATTTTAGACCCTCTTGGTTAGGCAAATTTGCATATTTAATAGAAGTATGCAATTTTGCACTATCAGTTGTAAGGTATAAACAAAATTGTACCTTGGAAGCTTGTTTTGAAGTTGCCAGGTTGAGTTTGAGGCTCTCACTTCTCTGGAGACCTCAATGCTTTCTTTAAAGAGGCCTATGATTTTCCCATAAAGTCAAAATACATGGATATTTCCATTTTCTGGTTAAGGTTTGCAGCCTCTAGCAGGTGTGGTATCAAGTTGGGTTTGACTGGCTCAATGGTTTGTGTGTTCTCTTTGCCCATGCTTTCACTATGATAGTTATCATTGTAACAACTGGTCTCCAGCTGACCATAACATTGTTTTTCTGGCTCACCTGTCCTTTGCAGCCCAAAGGACACACAAGAGTTGCATAGAATATCATCCTGGACCTCAGCACTGGCGGCAGGAGTATTGAGATGCATACATTGGCTATATATTATCTTTTCCTTTTTGACTCTGTGACTATTCTTACATGAGGGAAGAAAAAGCCCCCTGTAATCTGTGGTCTTTGGGATGCAGTTCACTATTTGAGACTGGTGCAAAGTATAGAACCTGTTGTGTGGAACAGTGCTCAATTGAATGAGTTACTTTCAGTGATGTTTATTTTCACAACTGCTGGAACTGATGCCTTGAATTGAAATGAATTAAATGAAGCTAGAAGATGTTTGCTTTTGAAGTGAGCAGGAAGTTGCTTGTATTATTGATGATACAAATTTTTCTTTTCAGGGCACAGGTGCAGCAAGTTTTGATGAATTTGGGAATTCGAAGTACCAAAATCGCAGAACTATGAGCAGCTCTGATCGTGCGATGATGAATGCTTTTAAAGAGATTACGAACATGGCAGACAGAATCAACCTCCCTAGAAATATAGTTGTAAGTTCATGTCTCCTTTCTTTAAATTGTTCTGGCATTGACTTAGTTAGCATAATATAATGAGCACATGAATTTTTGATATTGCTGCTAATTAAATGGCCTAGAGTTAATTAAATTTCATCTTCTTGCGTTGAAGGATCGAACAAATAATTTATTCAAGCAAGTGTATGAGCAAAAGAGCCTGAAGGGGAGAAGTAATGATGCTATTGCTTCTGCTTGTCTCTACATAGCCTGTAGGCAAGAGGGTGTTCCAAGAACATTTAAAGGTAAGTTTTCAGTGATACAGATTCAATTTTGGTATGAAGGAGAGGTTTAGTTACTGTCACTGTAGGAGATTGTTTTCTTATTCCTGGACTTTTTCAAATTAGTTGTTCTCAGCTGTAGCTCACCTTTGAGGGGAGGGTAGAAGAGTCTGTGGGAATTTGTTGTATTTGTGGAGTAGGCTCTTGGGTTATGGGGGTTTTAGCATTTGAAAGTTACTTTGAGTGTTGGTGAAACAAAAGCCATTGCTTTGATCAGAGGATAGTGGAGACACTTGTAACTGAATTTAATGGAATTTGAGCCAGCAGTTCTGTAGTAAGTTTGTGCAACTTTTCCCTAACAGAGATGCTACTCTCTAGGATTGAGTACCAAATTTCCCTTACTTAAGCGAGGTGTGTTAACTAGTGCCTTATGATAAATCTGCACTGACGGAAGTTTCACAAATGGTCAGAGCTTATTTAGTGATGGTGGCCTCCAGGACATGGGCCTTCTTTGTGGGTCTTAATATATTGAGAAACAAATTTGATTATTTTGGGGGGAGCAAATGCTGTGAAGCCTAAGACTAAATTTATACTCTCTTTTCAGAAATATGTGCAGTGTCCAGGATTTCAAAGAAAGAAATAGGCCGGTGTTTTAAACTTATTTTGAAAGCTCTGGAAACCAGTGTTGATTTGATTACAACTGGAGACTTCATGTCACGATTCTGTTCTAATCTGGGTCTTCCCAAACAAGTGCAAATGGCAGCAACACACATTGCCCGTAAAGCTGTGGAATTGGATTTGGTTCCTGGGAGAAGCCCTATCTCTGTAGCAGCTGCAGCTATTTATATGGCATCACAAGCTTCTTCAGAGAAAAGGACACAAAAAGGTAAGACTTGACTTTTTTTTGGGTTTTCTTTTTTTTTGTGTTTATTTTTAGTTTCTTCTTGAAAGAAAATTCAGTGTTACTGTAAAACTTGGATGAGGTCTCTGCAAACAGTGATAAGCTCCATTCTAACTGCATACAGCAAGGACCAAACCATGATCTCCCAGTCCCCAAAATGAACATTAATTGACTACACTCAATGTAAACTGAGTTCATTTTCTTCTGGTATTAGGAGTTGGATTCTTGAATGCAGTGGACCAGTGCATTCAAATGAGCATATCAGTTTAAGTTTACCTACGTTAATATTTTTTTTGTCCATTTTGCTGCTCTAAAATATTCCAAACACAAACTTGGCAGCAGTTGCAGGGAGCACCTGGGCTTTGGATTATGTTGACTCTTTAATCATTCCTGCAGCCAGGGAATCAGCTGCATTAGTACATGGTCCTTGACTTACCGTGAGCCTGTGGTAAAGATGGAAGGTGTGGGATGGATACATTTGTTATGGATCTGCTGGGGCAGATTCCCTGCTGGTGAAATGTTGAAAACGTAGCAGTTTCTTATTGGAGAGTTCCTTTTGGATAAAGAAGAGTTTTATCTGTCAGGTTGTGGTGTTTTCTTCTGCATTTTTAACTTCTTATGTCCCTGGAGCTTCCATCCTATTGGCACTTTCCTGGGCCTGTGGGTGATCTGGAGCCCAGGAAGTTCAATACCTTCATCTTTGCTGGTTGTGAGCTACTGGATTGCATCTCTTCAGAGTGATTGTTAAAATACAGCTGCCTCCCATGGACACCATCTCTCATGTAGTTCAAGGTTTAAATTCCTAACTTGACTAACTCTTGAATGAAATTTAAATGTCTGTGCATCTCAAACAAATGTTCTCTCAGCTTGTTAGTGCTCTGGTGCCTCTGCCTTATTTCTTGGTGCATTTTAAGGTTAAGATACTTCATGTTTAACTGAAGGTATTGTTTTTTGTCTGACTCATTTTTTGCTTGTTTTTTTGCTTATATTTAATCAAAGCATAAAAATGAAGAGCTAGAAGTTGATGATTTGTTAAAATATTGCTGGTTATAAGTAGAGTTTACAGTAGATGTTTCTAATAATTTTTACACTCTTAGCCCTCTGCCAAGTTGAAATTTTATTCCACGATTTATAGATTAAGTTGAATTGTGGTGCATAAGAAGACAGAGTTATGTATCCAAAATACTAGTGACCACAGTTAAAACCATTTCTAGTAGGCTTTTGGGAGAGGTGCAAGTGAAGTAAGTGTTCAGTGCCTCTTGATAAGTTATGCTTGTTGGTTTTTTGAATACAAATAGCAAAAGCAAAAACTAATCACTTCTCTGCTTTTTGTTGTAGAAATTGGTGATATTGCTGGTGTGGCTGATGTTACGATTAGACAGTCATACAGGCTGATCTATCCTCGAGCTCCAGATCTTTTCCCAGCAGACTTCAAGTTTGATACCCCAGTAGACAAGCTACCACAGCTGTGAGATTGCAGAGGGCTAATTTCTGTTAACCTCCCCCCCCCAAAAAACCCCAACAAAAACAAACTCTTTATTTTTGCCTATAATAAAGGATGTACAAAGTGTTAATATTGGGTCTTCGTGTTGTGGAACTGGAGGATATGGAGATGGAGCATAACTGCTGGAAGGCAGCATAACATTCCAAGGGTAAACAAACTCATTGTGTGGCATTTTGTATGTATATATTAGTGGAAGTAAATATTTAATAACTGTTGCAACAAATTTAATTTGATACTGTTGTACTTAGATTTCTTTTATAGGGATCTAGTAAGATGTATTTTGGAGAATTTAAAATATTGTGTAATTCCCAAATAAACTGTTTTCCAAAAACACGATCTTGTGGGTATGACTGCAATGTGACATGCACGTACTGTTGTACATGCTGAGAACTGGAATGCAGTCCATGGAATGGTGGAGTGAGCTTCATACTTGTGGGTTTGGTCACAAGGCTGCTTAAACATTCATTTTCTGGACAATTTCTGATCTCTAGAGTGGGCTAGTAGTTGAAGGGAGCTGTAGTGTAGGTGCTTGCACCCAGAAAACAGCTGCTGAAATGCCTTTCCAAGTTTTGCACAACTGCTGCAGAATAGTTCCAAACTGGTTGCAAAAGGATTAATCCTGTCCTTGGCACAGTCTCCCTGATGTCTCTGCTTTTCTGCTGTGGATTTGACATAATGACAAAGCAGCTACTGAGAAGCATGAGGAGTCACTTTAGTTGAATTCCTGGTAACTTTGTGATGCTTAGAACTGTACAAAGAAAAGTATATTTCTAGTATAAGTTTGTGTTAAATTTCTGGCCTGCCAGCCCACCCTGCAGTTTGGCTGGCCTGTGATTATGTTCTAAGTGAACACTTGCTGTTTGAACTGACAAGTCAGGTGCTGAGTGAAGGCCTGAAATTGTTCAGCCCTGCCCAGACTAAGGGCTTTGAACACTGACTGCTTCCTGATAGTGTCCCTTTGTGTACAAAGCAACAAATGTGCTTAATAGGAGTCTTGTGGTTCCTGAGATTTTGTATCACAGGTGCAAATTCAGTTTAACCACACAAACGAACAGCTGAGGAGTCAGCTTGCTGCACATCTGGTCCTAAGCCATCTAGAGGGAAGGCTGTGTCCAGTGCTAATAGCACTAATTGCCATAGCCCTCACTGGTTTTTTGCTAGTTGAGCTTTAATTCTTTTTTGCCAGTAGATACTGGAAATGTGAAAACTGAACTTTTTTTTTTTTTTGGTAAACAAAGGTTGTATACAGGAGCTGTTGGTTGCAGCCATGAAAGATTCTGGTGCACATGTTAGAAGGGGTACACTCAGTAGTTGGGAGGGCATGCATTTGTCTGATCTGTTGCCTTTGATTTTGTTGCAACATTTTCTGTTATCTCTCTGGGCATTCCTGGTTTTGGTCTGAGCTAATCCACCTGCATCCTCTGTGGGTGAAGGTGGGATGCTTTGAATGGGCTGGGCCCAACCTTTAATGCATTGTTGCAGCTTGGGAACGCAAAGGTGGAAATTGTTTTACTGTGAATGCTGCTTTCCAGCACGGATGTGTGGGTTAAATCTTCTCCATGAAGGCTGATAGTGACTGAAATGTACACTGCCCATACTGCTTATACTTAAATCCTTTCAGGCATTAGGCACGAGCACTTGACATGTGCCGGGTTTGTTTGCAGTTGAAATTGTTGCAAACACCGAAGACTGCCTGGACAGGAATTTAAATACATCTATGCAAAGCTCTGAAGTGCAGCAGATGGAGGCAGGGACCTGCAATCCTGCCCTGACCCTGCAGTCCCACAAGCCGTTCCTGGATCTCCTGGGGTGTGGAGATGCCAGTACTGTGCAGCACAGAGGCAGAGCTAGGAATGTGCTTGAAGGGGCAGGAATATTCTGAAGGCTGTGCTGTACTAGTTAATGTGGAGCATAGCAGGAAAAGGTATGGCTTAGCTCTGCATTCCCCCTAGGCAGCTCTGAGCGCTGTGGTGCTCGTGCCCGGCCTGTGCCAGCCGGAGCAGGGGCAGGGCCGGGGCAGCAGCGGCCGCCCTCAGGCTGGGGGCGGGCTCGGGGCGCTCTGGGCCTGAGGGGGCTCAGCAGCCAGCCCGGGAACGCAGCGCCGTGAGGGGCACGGGCAGAACCTCTTCAAGCCTTCAACGGCAGCTCGGACTAGAGCCTTGAAACTCGGGAGCCAGCCCTTTCTAGAACCTTTGTTTAGCCAGGTATGAAATGAAGTGTCCGTCTCTGGGCAAAATGGCTGCGCAAAATTCCACGTGGCTCGTAAGAGTGAAGAGTTCTGTTGTAAATGCACTCAGAAGAAAGCTTCATCCTCCAGACTGTAAGGAAGGAGCTCAGTGTGGGGTAGGCAGGCTGTGTTGTGTTCCACAGCTCGGTAAGGAAGGGTGGTAGGAAAGAGGCTGTAGGGCAGCAGGCCCAGGGGCGGCTGAGCTGTCCCTGCCCTCAGGGACAGGCAGAGTCAGGCAGGCTGGGCTCCACCAACAGTGACTGCTCAAGCCACACACTGCTCAGAGGCAGTTCGCAATGTTCTTTTTAATCAAAAGTAAAAAAAAGAATGGAAGCCTACTGAGCTCCTACCAAGAGATTGGATCCCCTTCTGATGGTAAGATCTTTTCTGAAGTTACCTGTAGAGAAAACATGACCAGCTACTTGAAGAAACAGCAAAATCATGTTTGCGACACAATTTACAAATTACTCTATTTAGAACTTTAATTTGTGATATTAATGACTGCAAAACACTTAGAATGACATTTGTTAAAGGCACATTTCATTTAATGCATAGTGTACCATTCTAAAATATCCTAATTTCCTTACAAAGTGCTTGAGCAGCCACATACAGATAAAGTATAGCAAAATATATTTACAATCTAGGGTTTAAATCTTAATCTGCCTAAAAATATTTAAAAAACTACAGAGATAAAATTAGTGCTTTTTTCAGCTTAACTGGGTGAACATACCCTGCCCTCTAATTTTTTCTAATTTCTTTTTTTTAGTGATTTGCTTAGATTAAAAAAAGATTTCTGTACAAGATGTAGTTACAAAAAGGTATGTTTGAGGATACTTTTGTAAGTATTAAGCACCCTTTGAGATGCTTGTGTATATATATATTTGGGAACCAAGAAGGGCGAGCTGACTGTACCCCAAAAGGATTGGTTTCAGCTAGATACAGGAACATAATTTGTTTCTAATCAATATAGAACCTGGAAACAAGGAATGCTGAGGAGTTGAGTCACTCTTCCCAACGTGATTTGTAGCAGTGGGGAAGGTGCCTGCCCCATCCTGTAGGGGACTGGCCTGATTTAGACCTAGTAACCATTATTTTATTTTTTTCTCCCTTAAGCCTCTCCCCTGCCTAACCCTGCAGGTCTGTCCAGCATCTTGTTTTAAAACCACCACCTTAGCATTGCATACTCCAGTGGTTTGTGTTTCTTCTTTGAATTAATAAAATTACCAGTTTTAATTCATTTGAGTGCGATGCTCACTACCTTAGCCCATGAACAGCAAACTCCTGGCCAGGATGAACCTGTGAGGTTACAGTGCTGAATAGTGCTAGAGGTAAGGACCACGTGGGAAATTTATTTTCAAAGAGTCAGTGTTTACCCACAGAACAGCAGATGCCAAAAATAGATCTTGGTTTACAAATACACACAGTGTCTGGTCTAAATTACGTTTCAACTTTTGAGGTACAGCTTTTAGTGTTAAGGGGTTTATAAAATATACACTGTTTTTATCAAAAATATTTATACATTCTATTACAACATATTGCTTTTTACCCTCAGTAACTGCCAATCCAGGGGCTGGAGGTCAGTGGCCTACATGGATACGTTTTTTTGTTCACTTGGCCACTATGCAACATCGGTGAAGTGGTACAGTTAAATTACTTGCCTGGAGGTAAGAATACATTACAACTTCCAAATATACATGTTCACAGCATGTATACATTGAAAATCCTTACGTTTCCTAAGTGATATGATACTGTACAGCAGACAGAGGAGGATGGAGGGGGTTGGATACACACTGGGAACTTCTCTGCCCCCTGGGGCGCAGGAAAGGCTCGAGGCGAGTACGGGAGGGGTTGGGCCTGGGCCTTGCAGCTGCTCTGCTCTGGGCTTACCCTGAGCAGCCTCCTCCTTACATTCCTCATCCCAACCAGGGCCTTCAGCCGTGCTCAAGGAGTTTGAAGGCAAAACTGTTTGGCAAGTGACTTTGGTAAACTCTCCGGATTTTTCTGGGTTTTTCTTTGTAATGGAAGCACTTACACAGTTGTTATCTCAAAGGCAAGGTGTTTAACGTTTTTCCTAATAAATACCATAGAAAATTTACAAAACAAGGCATATCTGTTCTCAATACCATTATTTTAAGAACACAAGATGAAGGTGTACATAAAAATGTGTAGTTTTGAAGACTGCACAATATTTAGCTGAAATCATTTGCCTTTTCCGACTAGAACCAGGTTCTATGTGAGTGTCACCAGTATCCCAACTTACTTCAGTGTGGCTGAGTGGAGATTACCTAGCTCAAAGTCTGCTTTTCCCACTTGAGGCAGATACTTTAAAAAGCAGTATTATCTGCTGTGGAAGAGTGAGAGAAACTGTACAGATCCATGTGTGCCTGTGTGCAGGAAGTTCAACACAGCCTGGGTCCACCAACTCAGCTTAGGAACGCCATAGACCTGCTTTCCAGTGCTCAGATAAAAAACAATATACAAAGAGGCCACTCTTCACAAGAGTGTTAAAACAGTACTTAAAAGGATCTTCATGTGATTTAAAAAAACCCAGAAGCTACAGGTGGCACAGAAAGCAATTGAAGGGTCGGTATTCTTCAGAGAGAGGCATTCTTGTGAGCCAGTCAGCTGGGGCTTCACAGTGTGTGGAAGTTAACACCAATCAGCAATGTAATCAAAATCTCTGAACATTTCCTGCTCTTCTTCTGAAAGTATCCTTGGTTCCCGAGGTGGAGTGAGGATAGGTGCTTCAGAGGTAAATTCATCATCAAAATTACTAACATCTTCTCGTCCTCTAATGGTGGGTACGAAAGGAGGCTTGACTTTCTTGGCCAGTAAAGCATGCCAATCTATTTGCTGTAAAATAAATGAACTGATGTTTAGTTTCTCTATCTCTGCTCCTTTGTGTCCTTAGAAATAATACTAGTTTGTACTCACCCTGAAAAAGTGATGCTTTTTCACATCCTCAGCATCCTTCTCTCCAGCTCCAAGACGCCGCTCTGGATTTCTTCGTAGCAGCTGACAAAACATGCAGAGTTTCAGTGGAGAAATTCAGGGGGAGCGAAAGGAAGGAGGATGTAACTGTCTAAGAGCCAACACCAAGATGAGGTGGACAGTGAAATTCATACTGCCTGACCTATGGCAGTCATTGCCCGTTGAAGAAATGGACAGACAAAGCTTTTAGCAGTGCTCTTTCAGCCTGCCAGCACAGTTCCAGTAGCAGCTAAGT
This sequence comes from Oenanthe melanoleuca, assembly GCF_029582105.1. NCBI lineage: Eukaryota > Metazoa > Chordata > Aves > Passeriformes > Muscicapidae > Oenanthe > Oenanthe melanoleuca. The sequence goes on from NC_079342.1 coordinate 12,215,483, forward strand.
CAGGACCAGTGCCAGAGCAGACTCATCTGTCTCCCTGCAGAGCTGTGCTGCCATGTTTGGTACTGGGCAAGTGCTCAGCATAGAGTGCAAAGTTCCTCTTTGCTGGTGAGGGTACAGATTTACATAAGCCAGTGGTTCTTGCTCAGCTCAAAGAAGAGATTACCCTGCTGTCTCAGTGCTCAGCTCCTTCACAGCAATTCATTTACCAGGAGAGGGTTCAAGCTGCTTCATACATTCAGCCAAAGGAAAGGGTTTCCTAGTTAACTCTAGAAGTTTGATGCTCCCCCTTGTGAATTGTACTGCTGTGAGCAGCACCCTGTTTCAGGCAGGGCCAGTAGCAGGTGGGTTGATATTTATAATGCAGCCATCAAAAAATAATGCCTACGATTTTATAAATTAAATTCTGTGATGGAAAGAGCATGCACAGAGCTCCAACTACTAAACTGCCAGTACAAAGTTCCTAGTACATGTATTGTGGGTGCAGTGTAGCATCCTATCCTCTGTGGATATTGGCATGAATTTTCACAGCAAAAACACTTTTCCTAGGTACTGCCCTGAAAACTGTACTCTGCTTTCTTTCTCTAGGAAAACACTTTATCTCTAGGACTAAGAAATCATTTTAGGCTACTGAATATTTATGCTATTACTTAGACAGTTATGTCACAGTAGTTACTGTGCTACAGCATATTGCTGAATTGGGTGCTAAACTGATATTCAGCATCAGGCATTTATGTGGAGAAGATGATTCCAAAGGCTTGGGAATCACCTACAGTACTGCCTTTCTATCAGCTGTGATAAGGTGCTAACTTAGGTTCAACTGCCTTCCTTTGATAAGCAGACACATCTCAGTAAGGAATAGCACTAACAACAACCATCACCAAAATCAGCTGTTCTTTGCCAAGAATGGGACTGCAGATGCCATGTGTACAGTGTTCCCTGCCCCAGCTGGAATGAAACCAAAAAGATTTAGAAGTCTTTGAATTAAAATATTCATGTGACAATGCTAATCTACCAAATATATCAATGCAGCAGTGTTTGGCTAGAAAAAGAGAGCTGAACTACTCGAGTTAGATGAAACTAGAAAACTTAGTTTAGAGAGAAAATAGAGCCTTAAGTGTTTTACACTTTAAAAATAAAAACTTGCTCCTAATAAAGTGGAATGGCATAGACAATTTTCATTTAAGGTGACAGGCAAAGTCCAAAATTTAATTGTCAAAATAAAAACGAAGTGCAGGTTCCTAAACTGTTTAGCTCCTCACAGAAATAATTGTTGAAAACAGGACAAAAGAGAGATACTGTAGTAATTATTAAAATGTTCTTACCCGTCTCATTATTGAGATGGCTTCTGTAGACAGAAATCGTGGATATCTTACTTCATCATTTACAATGCTGTCGAACACCTCTTCTTCATCATCTCCAGGGAAGGGAGACTACAATGAAAGTAATTAAAAAACCACTATAAACAGGCTTAAAATCACAACTGAAAACAACATAAACTCAGCTGAATATTTGGAATTAGACACCATGAAATGAAATCTTCCTTCCCAGAAACAGATACATGGCTTTTCATAAGGAAGAGAGAAAAGGCAAGTTGGTATTATCCCATAATTCCTGGTGAAGGACTGTGTTTCAAAAATGTGCTTTTAGATGTAGAAACACCTAAAACTGGGATCTTCTTTGAACTCAAGGTGTACATGGAAATTATCTCTCAGCTCTTTGGCATATGCCATTCACAAATAGCAGGGCCAATTTGTTTTTGTAAAATCTTTAGCATGTTGCAGCTCACGGGTTTTCAAACTATTTTGAAGTGGCCTGTCACTGATGTAGATGACAGTGTACAAGGTTTTTGTCTTTTTTTACCTGAAAGGAAGTGAAAGTCAGTAAAATGACCATTTTTTTTGGAAAAGAACAAAATTGTGGGTTTTTAGCATGTGCGCTATCACTGTGCCACCTGGGAGACACTGTTACAAAATGGACCAGAAGGTAGAGCAGTATATGCAATGGCAAATAAACTTCTCAACAGTGATTTATTTATTCCAGCTCATTTACATGGAACTGAGGCTTTCTATTTTAGTGTGCTTGGCATAATCTTTCATTGCTATCCAGTTTATGTGTTAAAGTTCACTTCTGTTCAAGCTACAGAATTTTATTTTTTCCCCCAAAAGCATTTGAAAGCAGAAGACTGGTATTGCTGTGCATATTCAGACTTGGTAACAGATGTGCCCTGGAAGCCTAGCTCCCCCAGACTGTAAGTACAGATGTACTGTGCTCTTACTTAGAGACACTGATATTAATATGCCATTATTAGAATTTGATTTAAGACATAATGATGTAATTAGAAATAGAGTAAAGCAAAGATCTGTTACAATTTGTTGACTTCTACAATTGCTGATAATTCAAGCCCCAGATATGACTTGTGAACTTCTCCAGTGTTACAGCAGCCAGCCAATATCAGGTGAGAAGCAGCTCAGTATTTCACACTTCTTTTTTTTTGATGACACACATTAAAATGCTCACTGTAAAGCTGGGCATACCTATGCATGCCTTGTAAGGAATACTAACACTGTGGCAGGTAGGGCATATGAGTTAACAGGCTGGTATCTTGAGGTTTGTAACCTTTAAACATTGCTTTTTATGACTCTACTGTACCTCATTAGAACTTACCTCACCCACCAGCATCTCATAGATAAGAACACCAAGACCCCACCAGTCTACAGCTCTTGTATAGGAGGTTTCTGTCAGCACCTCTGGAGCCAGAAATTCTGGTGTGCCACAGAATGTGCTTGTTCTGTCTCCAAATCCCATTCCTGAAAGTTACAGATAATTAAAAGCAAGCAGTATTTTCTGCCATTCCGCAACCTATTCCTCTAAGCAGAACCTCTCTCCAAAACAACTTCAACTGATGTTGCAGATCCAGGGCCTGTCCTGAAGGCTCAGGCCAGTGAGGTAAAACATTCCCCCCTTCTTCCTCCCCATGCCTTTGTTTCACATATGCTTCTCTTGAAATTCTGCTATCCTTTGCTATATGCAATGAGCCAGATTAAGGTTCCAGTTACACTCTGTTACCCAGTCACCTTTGTTTGGAAAGATACAATCTTATGCTCCATTTCTACCAGTTAGCAAAAGAAAATGCAGTACACACCAATTTATCCAAATGTGCCCCTCTGGGTGCTTCTGTAGCACAAATTACATACAGTAAAATAAAACATGGAGTGTACTGAAAGAACGTGGAGCAAAATAAGCCCTGTGGATTTGCCAGAGGGGCACAGTTCAGGACATCAGCACCACCACGCCTGATGTGACATGACAACAGGAGCTGCTGCAGAAAACTTGAGAAAACCATTTATTGTAGCAGTCAGTAACGGAAAGAGCTTTCCTTCTCATTTTGTTTTGTCATTAAAGAACTTATTTGTAGCTACAGTCCCAGCACTTGCCCTGACAGTCATGTTTGAAGACCTACTGAATTTACCCAATTCCCTCTTAGGCTGCCTTAACAGAAAATACATGGAAGACAGGCTATATAAACTGAAAAAGGATCTTCACCCACACAATGAGCTTTGACAAAAACACTGTAATAGCTGCCTCTATTTGCCGGTAGTGAGATGCTTGAAAGTAACTTCCTAGGTTTCCTTTTTGGGACAATCTCTTAATTTTAGCTGTAATATACTTGGCACATCATTTCCATATACTCAGAGTTGCAACTGTTTCTGAGCTGAAAAATTGGATAATGAATTTGTAAAAAAGCAAGAGCTCAGGATGGATTATAATGGCACTTGATTTTGTTGTGCAGTGCTAAGTTGTTTAGAATGAGGAAATCACCTAATCCTTTTTCTACTCACTTGTAAAATGCACAGTGTGCTTTGTTAACAAGCGGAGATGTGACGAAGTAAGAGTCAGAATAAGTGATGCTCACAACTGACAAAAAATAAGCAAAAAGAACAGGGCAATGCTCACATGCTCCTGATATTTCCCTAGTAAGGAACTTCCTTCTACCTCCACATTTGTACAATCAGAGATGTAATTTTTTTTTCCTTCAAATGACAGATAGTAAATAGACCCTATACACATCCTGCAGTCCAAAACTCTCAAGGAACAGGCAAGTCTAGGACAGATTATGGAATGTTCCTAGAAAGAAAATTTAAGAGCCATTACCTTCTTTGCAAAGACCAAAGTCAGCAATTTTCACAAAGCCTTCTGTGTCCAGCAATAAGTTATCCAACTTCAAATCTCTAAATGAACATTTGAGAACAAAATTGCATCACTGGATGTTTCTTCAGTACTATTCAGAACAGCTGAAATCCATCTGCTGGAAATGACTACTTACCTGTACACTATTTTGTGCTCATGTAAATACTGAAGTCCAAGAACCACACATGCAGCATAAAATCTGTTGAAAAAGTTAAGATTTCAATGGTATTTTGTCTTGCTTTTCAACTATTCTTGAGTTTTTTTATGAGCCAAACTTTCAAGATTACCAGGGTTTTTTTGGGTACAGATTAGTTTTATACAAGGCCAGAGTTTTAAAGCCAGATGGAAAAACACTTTAACTTGCATCTTTCAAACTGTAACATGTTTGCTTGGGCTGGAAGATAAATTTTCTGTAGTGTTCACTGCTATAACATTGAAGGTTTCCTAAATCAGCTTATTCTTTCCCTTTTTAGCCTCTTCTACTTTTTAACTCTTCATTCAGCTTTTTAATGTAATCTTAAAAAAGTATAATAAAAATTAAATACTTGTATATAGATTTTGAATTCAGTGTAGATTCAGGCACATTAAACCTGCATGTCTTCTAACAACTTCAGCAACATTTACTGAAGTGGCATAATGTGGTGGCATATGGTGATAAAACCCTCAGTTCTTATTCACTGAGCAAAGTGCCCTTCATTTAATGGCACAGGAAGGGAGGGATACTCACACTGCTCTGGGTTCAGAGAAGACATCAGTGTGAATGTGCATCATCAGGTCCCCACCAGCAGCATATTCCATTACAAAGCACACGTGATCTTTGGTTTGGAAACAAGCAAAAAGGTTCACCAAGAAGGGATGTCTTACACTATTCACAGTTTCAAATATTCGCTTTTCACACATCAAGCTGCAAACAAAATCAGGAACAATATAAAGCTCAGTGCTGAACCACAGTTTTTCAATTCTTAGAAATTACTGGTATTTTATACTTAATGCTTTTTTGCTCTATTTCTCAGGATAAGATATGAACTTCTTTTTTTTTTTCCTTTTGGCTCAAGAGAGATTTTAATATCAGGATTTCATGAATTTATATATAGCTTTTTCAAATGAAAAGAGGAAACCTAGCAGTCCACGAAAATTATGGCCTGACAATTTTCCTTCCAAATACCTGGATTGCATTAACTATACATTGATATAGTGACATTCATTTATATAAATTTTCATTTTAATTGTTTGCAAAACGTAAAGTGGAAACTCAGTGGCAGTATTACAAATATCTATCTATAGTAACTCCTGGTTATTTTTCCTCAAACCAATTGTTTAAGTTGTAGGTTATTGTTAATACAGCTATCCTTCTTGCAAATGGATACAGTTGCTCTTAAGCAACTGTAAATACATCTTGCACTAAAACCAAACAGTTTTGCAATGGCCCCTACATGTCCAAGCAAATAAAAAAAAAATCCAAACCCCAGAACCTGAGTTTTGGGCCAAGGAGATTGAAAAACAGCCAACAATGGAGTATTCAAAGGGAAAATATGATGGACAGAGCATGACAGTATGTTACAGGTTCAGAAACAGCAACAAGCATTCTGCCAGTAAAGCAAACAGTTATCCCCTAGTGTGATGGAAGTAGTTAGAAGTAATTAGGATTAATAATTGCAAGAGAAACTGAAAATCAAAAATAGGATTTAAGTGAGAGCTGTAGTTCAGGCATAACAAGGGCACTAAAACCAGGATTTTCTGTGCCCTCTTTGCCCACAAGAATACACATCTACAGCAGCCAGCTAGACAGGGAGATGACAACAGACTTTGCTCTTCCACTCAATTCAACAACTCCCTGGTAAATCACACAACTCATTTATGGAATACACATTATATTGTACAAACTGACCTGTCTACTTCATCACGAGCCACAATATCTCCTTTCTTTAAGGCTTTAATAGCAAACATCTCATTTGTGTTTTTGTATTCTGCCAACAGCACCTAAAACAGAGCAGATAAATTTAAGAGCTGTATCTAGTTTTTGATAAAGCCTTGACATTTGAAACAGCCTTTTGAAATTTACCTTTCCAAAATGTCCTCTGCCCAGTACAGCACAGCATCTGAAATCCTTCAGACTGAACTGAAATCTTTGTTGTGATCTATGTAAATTAAAAAAAAAAAAAGCACAAAGCTTCTAGTTGGTTAGTTTAAGAAATATTATTCAGATAAAAAGAGGAAAATCACTGCTTTTTACCTTCTATCTTCAGACTCTCTGGTGTTGGTGTATTTCATGTCTGAATGGGGAACATCAGACTCACAGATTATTTCAGGCTGGAGTTTTGGAACAATACTATTTCTGCCATTTTCAAAATCAAAAGTTGTTACTTCATCCTGTGATGAATAATAAATGTGAAAATTTAAAACTAATTATGAAAGAAAATGAATGCAGAAATTTTACTATAAGCACATGAAATTCTTAATACACCCATTACCTAGGCTAAAATGGCAAACTTCCAGATGATAAAGGTAAGTAAGGTTTTAATAGACTGATGAAACCTACTGCTCCAGTCATTCTGCTTTTTCTTAATAGAACCATTTTATCCTGAATACTCTAATAGATTTGAAGGGGTTTTTTTTTTTTGAGTTTTTTCTGTTGTGGAACCAATGACATGGAGTGTGAAACACACCAACCACAGAAACAATTTGCCACCAAGAGCAATCAGAGCATTCTATTTACACAATTCTGTGCGTGGAAGTTAAGGTAGCATCTGCTGATATATAAAGGAAGAAATACATCATAAAGATGCCAATATTACAACCTTGTTAAATTGTATTACCCAAGATTCTTAAAAGCTACTTGCCTGAGAAGGCACTTCAGAAGCCTTTATCTCAGAGGAAGATTCACATATTTCCCCAAGGGAAGATGCACGGGGTGGAGCAGGTGGAGGCTCAGGCTCAAGTTCAAAGTCCAATTTGGCTACAGGAGAGTCACTGACAAGAAAATAAATAACTCCTCAGTGCATAGCAAAGACTATTTTAATACCTGTAGATTTCTCCTAAACCAAACCTTGTGTGTGGATCTAGCCTTGTAGGATACCCAGGCTCTGCACACATTCTGTACATCAGGGCAGAAGCCTCTCAGTGCTCCCTCCTGCACTCAGGGGTACTGCAAAGCTGCAGGGGTGACCTACCTGGCTGGCAGGGTCAGTTCAGCGAGCTGGGCATCCACCACTGACCCCGTGGCAGGCACTGGTGCTTGGGGGCTGAAGGTGCCAGAGTGATTCACTGTAGGAATAGCTCTTCTTACCAGCCTTCCCCAAGTGGCAATGTTAATATTCATCTGAGGAGCTCTGAGAAATGTTTTGCCTATAGATATTGTGAAAAAAGAAAACAGAGTGCAAGTAATTTCCTTACTCATTACCAAAACCAATAATTAAAAAAGCTCATATTAATTAATTTATAGTTTATGAAAACCAAACTGAATTTGTAATTTTCCTTAGCAATTTCTAATTATTCACAATTAAATGCTAATGCATAATAAGGAATTCTAATACAAAAGATTTCCAAATGCAGTGCCAAATCCTCCATAATCAACACCATTATTTGCAGGCAAACATTAGACCTCTATAAAACATTGCACAGATCTATACAATTTTAAAGCTTTACATGTTTATATGAAAGAATCACCTTGCTGTTTTGAAAAAATTTTCTTCTGCCTCTGGAGTTTTGGTCTTCTTTCAATAACTGGGTTAAAAAACGTAACCTGCAGTTCAAATAACGTATGTTATAATTCAAGTTTCAGAACAAAATGCAGTCTTAAAAGTTCAAGGAAAACTTGTTAAACTATTCTGCCATGTTAATACTTGCAAGTATGTTCAAGTGCTTCAAAGAAACATTCTTACCTCTGCAAACAGAGTGCCCTGGGGTTCGAGATAGAGACACATGCCATGCCGCTGGTTGTCCAGGAAATCTTCCAACCTCAGAAACTTTACTGCACACAAAGATCTCCAGTCACGCCAATAAACTGAGATTTCTAATTCACGTGACTATGACAGGAAACACAGACACAGGAAATCACTTATTAGTAATTGTTCTGCAACACTTACCACAGTACAACTGTAAGATCAAGGAACTCAAGGACTAAGATGCAGAACAGTTATTTTAAAAAGCTGTCAGGGCTAACCAATCAGACTGAAGGTCTCATTAGGATGATCACAGCATTTCACTTCAGTTCAGATGAGATCTCCAGTGCACAAATAAAAGCAGAGGTGTAAAATTTCCCCTGAGAGTAGAAGCAGAGAGCCACAGTCACCAGACTTTTTTGGTCAGTCTAACAACACTGCTTGTTCAAAATGTTTTAGCTCAAGCTCTGATAACAAAGTGTATACTTGTGCTTAGAAACCTCAATTTTGGTAGTTTCCATATTTTTTACAAGTATCTATTTCATTTTATGCCTGCAGACATTTTAGTACCTACATACATGATGATGCAAAACCTCATAGAGTATCTCTAGAAATGCATACACCTTTTGCAACATGGTTGTAAAGAGGGGCCAAAAACTTTAAACTGCCAGGAACTAATGCTGCATTTTGCTCATGTGATTTATGAGTTCTTAGACTGTCTTACATGTGTGTTACAGAAACCTGTCCCACAAGTGAAGAATCCTGCAATACATGTGAATCCTGCAATGTAGCAGCACCATTGTGTGTTACTACTTCAATTCCATCATGATACATCAATTTATACTGTTTACCGTAGCCATGATAGGTTTTAGAAGAAGTAAGAGTCAAGAAGCACCAGATTAAATTGCATTTCATGCACATAAGGATTAACAGAATATTCTGAGTTAGAAGGGACCTGAGTGGATCAAGTCCCACTCTTAAGTGAATGACCCCTCTGGGGATTGAAGCCACACCTCGGTGTTACCGGCACCATGCTCTGCCAGTCTCAGGATATGTGGCCAGGAACAGCAGAAGCAAAGTCCTTTTCTGGCACCAAAACCTGAGTCTTAAATAAAGCCCATGACACATATAAGGCTGGCATGAGCAGCTACTACATCATGAGGTTCTAGTCTTAATCTGAGAATAATTGAGGCTTCAGGGCTCAACAGCTGCTTTGTTTTTTCCTGCACTACTCCTAACTGTAATCTGAATTTCTCTACCTGCAAGTCTAAAATTGCTTCCTACCTAGATGGAGGGAATCTGGACTGGGGCTCGGCAGGGAAAAAGCAAAAACAGGGAAGTGGCTTTTATTTTTTCTCATGTGAGAAGTATGTACTGGAGTAAGCATATACTGGAGATAACATTTAAGCTCCTAAAATATAGTTTAATTTTCAGCCTATATTTACATTGACAGAAAAAAAATAAACTTTCGACCTTAAAATACTAGGACTATCAGGTATCTAAAAGAAAATACTTGATTAAATCTATATAAAATAAATTCTACTTCAAAAGTATCAATTCAATACTTGTCCCTTCCAAGTAATTTTGAAGTTACAAGAAAGAACTATTAATGAATTTATTATCCCTGAAGAACTGACCAACTTTACAGAATACTTCTATAAACACACTGGAAAAATTCTATGACATGGTTTTACCAAAACATCCAAACTGATCTGATATCACACTTTACTGATAAATAATAAAAGCTGATGATCCAAATAAAAAAGTAAGCACCATCTCTCCCATCTCCCATGTCTGAAAACCCACTAAGGGTTAGATCTTGACAAAAATACTACATTGGTTTGTAAGTCAGAAAAGGTAAGATTTCTAGAATGCTGGCCCAGCACAACAGCCTAAGCCCAGGGAGCTCATTTAAGTAAAGATGGGAATACTGCACTTAAAAAAATTGAACAAACTGACAGCAAGAGGGGAAAAAAAAAAGCAAAATGAAATTAATACAAGAATTAACGACAGCTGTCAATGAAATCAGACCACATTTTTACCCTGTCTAGTTCCAGTGTAAATTTCTGATCCCATGACTGATTGGAAATCGGTTTCCAGCTAGTTTGACCAACCACGGTGTTATCCAGCTTCAGTACAGCACAGACTTCATCTGTAAGTAAAATACACAAACTCAGCTTAAATCATTAAGAGGATTTTTCCACAAACAAAAAAATCTCCAGTAAGTTTCCCTTAGAAAAGTAATCTCATATTTAATTGGTTCTTATGGGCATAATAGTGTGGTTGTGCTTTTACTTTTGTTAACAGCTTAAGAGGTGAAGAAACATTTAAAGTTTAAAGCTTTGAATCAATTTAGTATTTTAAATTACAGAACACATCATACCCATGAAAATTTAAATAAAAGATAATGGATAAAAATAAGAGAAGTAAGAGTATACTGAACTGGACAAGTCATCAGTTTTCAGAAGGTTTCTACCACTCCCACTTTTACTTTTACTGGGTCTGCTTATGAAAGATGATCTGGCTTCATTTGGACTCCAACCAGGTAAAGTAATTGATGTGGCTTTTGATCGACCAGGGACGTTTTCTAAAATATCTTGGCAGCCCATGAGCCTCACTTCCAGGGTACCTAGAAGAAGACAGATAATAATTTATGAAAGATTTCTGCTCTTAAGTAAACCAAGTGAATGACTAATGACTAATTGATGGCAATAGCTCACATTCTGACTCCCACAGGATATAACAGAAAGATCAGATGAATCAAAAGACAAATCTAGGACACACATATATACTATACTGAAAATAAAAGCATTAAAACTCAGCTATGTGGGACTCAATCTTCTAGGGAACAACAGTTTACCAAGATAATACAAAATAAGTTTTCTTCACTTGGGAACCTAACTTACTTGGGTTCGAGTTGTAAACAATGTCATTTTTTAAGACTGACAAAAAAGAATCTTGCAGAAGGAGCAATAACAATTTTTAATGAGTTTTATATAACTAGTTAATATTAGATAAAATCAACAAACTGTTGAGACTACAGATCTGTCTAATAAATCACATACTAGAAATCACATTTGCCTGCTGTACCCTAAAGTCAAATTTGTGTTAGTACGTAGTTTAAAATCATTCAATTGTTCCAACTTGACTGAATTTGGATTTATAAAAACTGAGACAAGAAGCTACTCTGCAACAAGCTATTCTTCCAAATCTACATCTTTAACCAAATGAGGTATAGAGGCTGCTGTTCTAATTGAAGAGTTTCTTCCAGCAGCACAAAAACATCTCACCACCACAGATGGTTACAAAAATGGTAGGCTGGCTTCATCCTGTACAAGATAACATCTATGAAACTGTGACACCACTGACTGACAAAATTAAGTACTAGAAATGGTGAAATTGGCCAGTTCATAATCAATGTCAGCTAGAAATGCAGCTCTGAAATGCAGTCTTGTTTTAATATCAAATAAACTTAACCATGAAACTTAAAGGTACTCTTTTGTAACGGAAACTTAACTCAGACTTAACCTAAAAATGATCTGGCAACATCATAGCCCACAGAACAGACAGCAAGAAACCAGTCTAAGAAGAAATCCCAACCTGTAGGAAGCTAACAGCCGTAAGTGACAGATAAGCATTAGGCTATGAAGACAAAGAGATGCTATTGGCTTCCGAAACAGGTTAAAAGGTAAAAGAATACTTCATTCCCAAACTCTGTTTAGAAAAAAAAAATATATTAATAAGCAGAAAAGCTATACTCTTGTATAAGGAATGGATGCAAATCAGAAAGTCATGTTGATGCACTTTAAGATGTATGACAGTAGCACTGCTCTATTTCTCACAAACATTAGAGGCAAAACACAGAGACACTGTTAATTTAAATCCCGCCCAATACAAAAGCTCTTTGTGTAGGCAATATGAAAGTGAAACTATTAAGAACTTCACAAGCATGTGGCTTTGTCAATTTCTATTAAAAAAATTTTGTATGCATCAGTAAATCACATTTAAAGAGAAATTGTCACTATAAGGTATTTGACCCTAGATTATGTGTTACAGGAAACAGAAAAAAATTCAAGTTGTTTTAAACCTGAGGCATGATACTTCCTGCCTACGGTCACTGATCATTTGAGATGTAATTTGATGAAAAAAGTTCTTCTTACCACACAACTTTACAAGGACTATTGGCTGAGGTCCTGATAAACCACAGTGCAAGAGAAACAGACTTGCTCCATATTATTGTTGTTGTTGTTGTTGTTGTTATTATTATTATTATTATTATTATTATTATTACTGCCAAGCAGACGAGTTCCTCTTTTTGTTTTAAAATATAACCCTACAGTACTTCAAAATTAAATTCTGTTTCAGTTCTACATGTATATCCTGGATAACATTTGAATTTTATTTGTAATAAACTTACTCTGTTAATAATAGGCTTAATAGTTACATGCAAAATATGTTAGGAAACAAAACATAAAATCAAATCTATCTGTTATAGGAATTCTAGACCACTGACTAAACAAATTTAGAACAGCAACATATCCCCAAGTAGTCAAAAGCATGTTTTTCTTGAAGAATGCTGTGAGGCAAATGTTCAAGACCTTTGTTAAAGTATCATTTATCTGTTGAAATCTTACTTTCAATGAAGGACAATTCCAGGTGAACCCAAACTATGAGACATTCCTAAGTCACATTTATATATAAATGTACTGGTTCCTCACAGTAGGCTAAGTCTCTTTAAAAAAAATCAACCCAATCTTATTTGCAAGGAAAACAGTTGACACCAACAAACAAGAGTCTCCCATGGTTTCACATCTGTTTGGCAAAATAGGAACTGCCTATCTCCATCTCTAACACCTACCTACTTGTTATATGATCAGGGCAACTCACTGAACCCTTCTGCAACTTGGTTTCCCTATCTCTAAAATGGGCATAATGATACTTATCCACCTTGATGATAAGTACTTGATAATCTCAAGATGAAAGGCATTTGGTAAATGCTAGCAATATCATTTCATAGGAAGCTATTTAAGGCTAGAGCATCACATTTTCAATAACATTATAAAAAGGTCAACAAATAAATCAAAGAAACTTATCTGCATTTTTTTGCAGTGTATAGACACTTGGAAACTCTAAATGCCTTAGATTAGGAAAAGAACAACAATTAAACATATCCAGTAAAAAATACAGTTGGCATTAAAGGCTTGTTTTAAACCATTAATTAAGATCAAAAAAGGAAAAACAAAAATGCTCTTTAAATCATACCTGTTAAAGCTGCTGGTTTGGACAGTGTACTATACTGGTTTTGAGTAGATATTACACTTTGACGAGGACTTAATGTGGGTGAAGAGACTAGTGAAAGCTCTTCTATAATAATACTGCTTTTGGGATGGTTTTTAGGAAGTTCGTTCAATCTCTGTTCCAGTGAATACTTCAAGAGGTCCAGCTTCTGGCTTGATTCATTAAATCTTGCTTGAGCCTTTTCAAAATTAAAAGAAATTTGAAATAGTTCAATTTTTTTCCTTAAAGAATCTTTAAAACAAAGTATCAGAAATTGTAATGACAAATTACTTCTGAAAGTGCCTTCCTGTCGGTAACTTTGCCAGATCCAAGTAATTTCATCACATTTTTTGCACCTTCTGCTACAGCATACTCTATCCTAAAATGGTGCCGTAATTCTTCCATTCGGAGTTCAAGAGGGCTTATCACAGGTTTTGCTGCAAAGAGATATAAACAAACAACCTTCATTGAAGGTAACAACCAGGTTTAATTTCTTTAACATCAACCCCTCCTCCATATAAACAAAGGGGAGAAGAAAAAGGAAAAAAAACAGGGGAGATGTGTATTTGGCAGCCTAAAGAGGAGCTTGAAATATGTAATAAAAGTAAAAAGTGATATTTTAAGCATCTGCATTTGAATGAAGAAATAACTGATCGGGGCCTCAATTCAGTAAACAGCTCCTACTTCCTGAAGAGCTAAAATTTCTAGAAGATGTGAGAAGAGTATGTCTTCAGGGGAGTTAAGGGACAAAACTGAAATATCCCAAATATTCAACTGGCAAGGAAGTTTTGGGATTTCAATACTCCTGAACTACACGGTAAGCATTTATCTTTTAAATTGCTCTGTAGCCAAGTAGACCTCTGATCAGTTTCTGATAATCCCCCTGCTTCACCTGAAATCCCATGGAATCTGGCTTCTGCCACCACAGAGAAATAAATGTGAGAGATTCCATACACTGCCTTTGCCAAATGGTCTGGGTTAACCATTCTAATGTCCACATCTTACAGTGCTTAGATATCACAAACAGAACATTTCCTGAATATATTCCTTTCTGTTTAAAGCACTAAGAGTAGCAGGAACACAAAAAGGCATTTGAGAGGCCTTTCTACCTTGAATTTCTTTTTCTTTTAAACAAATGATATACGTAATCCATGTGCTAAAATGGGGTGTTAACAAGTGTGTGGAAAAACAAACACAGAAACCAAACAAACATCTCACACACCAGAAAACAAAACACACACATTTTTCATTATCTAGGCTATATACAGGCCCTGACTACAAGCATTGTCATATAATGTCAATATTCAGAAATGCACACAAATAAAGTTCAAGACTTAGAGATATACCCATATGCCCATAAGTTTCTAGTACACTCATGCTATTAGAGCTCAGAAGTAATTTTTTTTTATTTGCAGACTTTCAGTGAAATGCAAATTTAAAAATACTTCTGAAATACAGCATGAGGATTTCAAGCCAGGTCATTTTAATAATACTTTTTTGGTTGCTTTAAATGTAGTTGTTGAGCACTCAATCTAGTCTAAATACCAATAAAGCCAGGAAAAACTCTCCTCCATCTGTCCTACCACTAGAAATAATAAGGTCAGTCTATTTAAATATGACAAGCAGGCTTTGTAGTGACATCAGATTTTTTTAGCATCATAATATAAAAATCATATGCTTTAAAGAAAAATCAGTAATTATTAAGACAAAAGAAAGCATGCACAAAGGGAGAAGGTAGACTACAAAGCAAAAATGGATGGCATTAGTTATAAAGAGGATGATAAAGAGAGATTATATTTCTCTTCATTATGATGAAGGTATTTTCCTTCACATCAGATGTTTTTGGCACCCCAAGACACATAAAATTTTGCCTGATCATTGATTATTTTTGGTTCATGCAAGATGTATCAAACGTTTCTACCAGAAATTTATGATAAGTCTGTGTGCATATGGGTATATATCTATATGGCATTCTGACATTAATGATTCATATTTCCTTTCTACACCATCACCATTATCGAAAGCCAACTCATTGGTCTGGACTGCCTGAAGAATCTGCATCCTTATAACTTCTATTTTTGTCTTGCTGTCCTGGAGCATCTGCTGAGCTGTGGCAAGAAGCTTTCGGTCCTATTAAAACAAACAGACAAATTGAAATCAAACTTTTTCATGGAACAAGTCATGCTGAAAGTTTCAAAACACACATACTTAGGAACAAGAACTAAATCTACACCTTTCATTAGTATAGCATTAAGCAAACTAACCACATTAGGATATTACAGGAAATTAACTTAGGACAGAGGCATTGGTTGATTAAAGACTGTAAGCCACTCCCAGGGTAACTGTATGTGTTTCAAGGTGAGTAAAGGCGGCATGATCTAAAAACATTACATGTGTAGATTAATATTTTGTAATCTGATACTAAGGAAAGGAGAAGATACTAAGTGCAAAATATCTCCAAAACTATGTAGAATGTCTCCAAATTACTTTGAGTATGGTAAAAACTGTTATCATAGACAAATTTGCTAGACTAAGCCCACATAAAAGTAATTGTATTATTTAACCTGAGCTGATTTTCGATATTGAAATTAGAAATATGACATTGCTTATATAGCACATGAATTCTGAAGTAGTTTTTCTGAACAAATGAAAGCTGAAGATTTTTTGTATTAATGAATATGTTACAAACAAGGGCTACTTCCTTAGCTATTTCATCACCAACCCAAGATACAGTACAGTACTTTTTAATCTAAATAAACTAAGATAACCAAGTTTCATTTTCAAAAGCAGTATCACAAGAAACTGCTTAGAAGAGAACATTCCTAAAGATGAACTTTCATAAACTTCTATGGCTGCCATGTGGCTCTTTCTCTGTGTTCTGGGAATTACCAGACAGCTGAAAGGTGATCTGACTTGCAGTAAGAACAACAAAAACAAGGCATAAGAAAATTTAAGGCAGTGTATTTGTCCTCCATGCAATATCTACAGTAATTAACAGCAGTCAGGGCAGATGTGTACCACCCTTCTTACAGCCCAAAGGGTTATTTTGGTTAACTCATTTTTTAGCCACTCTATAACCTCATTAATAAGTTACTTTCTCATGGGCATGGTTTATAATTGTATTTTTAATTTAATAATGAAGTTATCAACTATTTAAGAAGAAATTAAATTCTTCCCTTGCCATAACCAAGAGAAAGAAGTTTAGATCCCAGAGCTGGAAATACTGGCACCATGAAGCATACTGAAAGAAAAAATCTATATTCTGAGAAATTTACCTTCACGAGCTCCTCTATGATCTTGCACCTTAACATACTCACTCAGATATTTAATGCTGCCCTATGTTCTGCAGGGTAGATACAAGATCTACACATAAAAAACCTGGTTTTGTGGAAAGAAATTGTGCCCCCTCTGCATACCATAGTTTCACAACTTCATATTTTAAGTTTTAGTAATCATTGCCATTTCAGGGAGATACCACAGTTTTTATAACTTAAGATTCCATGTTACCTATCCAATTAATGATCACACTGACTTTTCTAAAGCAATACTTTCTCAAATACAGATGTGAAATTTAGGAGTAATCACTGACTTTAGCAGGGTATAGGATTTAAGTAAGAGATTACAAGTCATTCTAAAATCCTGTATTAAATCTTATCCATGCATCATTCTGATATATAAATATGCTGGAAGTGTTTCTTCATCTGTATCTTCACTTTTATCATTTTTTTGATCTTGCTGCTCTTGATTATCCCTCACAGTCTTACTAGAATGGATTTGCTTGCTCAGGAGCAACATTAGCCCTTCAATGTGTGGAGTGGAGGCAATTCAGCACTACAGAGATATCCTTACGTGCTAAAGAGACAGAAGATCACATCTTCAGAATCAAAATGTATGTGTAATGTTCAGCAGCTCTCCCAGTTTTGGAGGCTGAATACAAAGTATTTCAATGAATCTTTTGAGCACAGAAGAACTGACAGTCCCTGTAAAACTGATCTGCAAAGCTGTAATGGGATCTCAGAGAACCTACACACATCCAAGGAAAGATGATCCTTATCTCAGAAATGTTTAAGTCCAAATAGGTTGAGCTGGATGTTACTGAAGCAAGTAAAGTACAAAGGGAAAAACTTCCCATGAGATGATGGGTTTATTAACAGACTGCTTTTTCATTTTTAGAAAACAGATTATAACCTCCCTCTATTAAATTTAGGTCTCAAAATAATACAACAGTTTTGAAATTAGATCATACAGTACACTTGAAGAAAGGTCACAAACAAGTTTAATATGTTTAAAGACGGTCCTATGACTACTTTTTAAAGAACTACTGGATTACTGGGACTGGATTCAAACTGGGGATTTTCTGCCCCTTTTGCCCACCCCATCCAGATGCTTGGATTCTTTTAAGCTCTGCTTTTTAAAACATAATCAGCATCCTCAAGTCTACAGTTCAAATTTGCCAAACTAACTATTGAGAAGGTAAAAAAAAAAAGAGAATGAATACCCACCATTTCCATCCTGTTTGCTGAAGTGACTGGCAATGCTTTTGTGCTTTCCAGCTTGCTCTCTCCAGCCCAGTTCCTATATAGTCCCCATCTGGTAGGTCATTTAAGCATTTACCAATCGCAAATACAAGATTCAATCATAGATTTTAATTACATGCCTCAATCTAAAGCAAACCAGAATTTGTCTTCCCTACCTAGTCTGATCAAAGCCTGCTACAAATGTCTAATATTACAGCATGAGTGTTTAGTTAAGTTTTTCAGCCTGTTATAAGGTTACTTACCAAGGGTTTATTAGAAACTTAATTCATGTATGTCTTTTGATCCATTTGGGTCAGCTAATTATTAGTTTTAAGTGTACCTGATGTTAAGTACATGGCCCCAGAGGATGTAGACTCCAAGGGTTTCTAGGAGCTGAGGGACTGTGGTGGATGGACAGCATTCCCAGGACCTTAGTCATAATGTGCACTCCAGATATTTCTTCTATTTGCCCCCAGCTAGTATATTACAGGTCACTTTCAGATAAGGCTACCTGGGACAGAAGGAACTTGATGGCACCTCTGGTCCATTGAGTCTAAACTCATTTGCTGGGAGAAAGCAGTGCTCCCTGCTACTTTTTTCAAGGTATAAGGAAGTCATACAGTAGGCAAACACAAGTGCTGCCTCTCCACCAACACTTAGCCCAAATTCAGTCAAAAACATGAAGTTCCTTTCCAACACTTTCTGGTTAAAATCAGTTTTAAGGGGTAGCAATCCCAGATTCCTCCTCTTCTACCCAAACACTTCCTTTCAGTAAGTTCACTGGTGTTGGTTCAGCCAAAATCTTAAAACATTTCGATTCTACTTACTACTGTCTGGACACAAAAACATCTAAACAAGCTACTATACACTATTTCTTAGATCTACTCTTGTGCTTCCCCTTAGTCTGGAAATTAATCTCCTTAATGATTTAGTAAAAGTAAATGGAAAGGACAGCTCATGAGTAATGAATGAAAGGTGAAGGGACAGGTAAGCAGAGGATCTTTCTCTCCCTTTTTTCTCATTTGAGAACTAAGACTGCCTTTCATTCAACAAAATGTGTTGTTGTGGGGTTTTTGTGTTAGTTTCTGGATTTGGTTTTGTTGACTTTTTTGATGTTGTTTTGTTTTCTTTCATTTCAAAGGTTTGGACTGTCTTTCCTTTGAGTTGAAGGATCCTTAGATTATGATGAATTTTATTACACGGACAAGAATATGTAATAAGTTGAACACTTTTAGAGGTTAGCAAACACTTTCCCTCCATCTCCTTGGAAAAATTCTGGTGCTATCAAGAGAGTGAGTGCAAAACTCAGATACAATAGTAAGTGTAGTTTTATTTTTAATTTCACTTTATTCTATCAGTTGCTACCTCTAGATTACCACACTTCCATAAAAAGAAATTATTTCAATGTGCATTTCATGTGTATGTGTAATGCAGGTTATGACATCTCTATGAGAATACTACACACATCCTATTGAAGCATTTGGCACTGATCTTTTTACTGCTAACTACAACTAGATGACAAGTTTAGAACAGACTTTTCAATACTGCATTTGTTGTAATTATCATGCACATTACAATGTTAAACTAATGGATCTTTTTTTTTTTTGAGTGGAGCTAGGAAAAACACCAGACACTAGTCAGTCCTACCAAGCTTTGCTGCTAAGTGTATCTCACATGGTCAAAGATTACTAGATGTACTAAATTTAGTAAGCCGGATTTATTATTTAGGTTGAACTGCATCTGCACAAACTGATAAAACAATCACTTGAGTGGGTATCAAACCACAACAAAAAATGGTATAGTAATTTGAAGCAGAATTTGATGTAATTGTTTAACAAAAATATAGCCCAAACTAAAAATGCTGAAGTTGCATACTGTTTATACATTGTACAGTCACATTACAGCAATGTGTAAACCTATATTCATTTAATGATCTTTAAGCATTCCAAAGCCTTACCTTTGAAGAGCCATTTGAGTACATCTGTATCATATTTTCTGCTCCCTGTTTTACCTTCAGTTCTATATCCAACTGCTTCTTTAAGGCCATCAATCTGTTGTTTGTAGAAAACCGAGGATCGCTATTTGGAGTATCAGGAGTGCTAGGACAATCTGTGAATTAAAGGTAAGATATAAGCATGCCAAAAAAGAACAGGAAGAAAACACCCAAACCACTCTCTAAAACCCACCTTATACTCTATTTTATGAAGTTACAGGTTAAACAGAACTGGAACATCATATTTGAGAATTAAGAGTGACCCTCCTGTCCAGAGCTACTTTGCAACAGCACTGCAAATGCGCCTTAACATGAAAAGCCTCCCGAAAGCCCTGTGACTCCTACACATGTCCTAATTCACATGAATCACTTCCGGGAGGGGCAAACGGGCAGGTCTGCAGCTGAGCCTATTTTTATTTCAAAGGAGATTTAATTCTTCTAGAACATCTTGATTCAATTAAAAAAATGCAGTTTTCCATTAAGCTTTCTTATACTCCCAAATTTAAATCAAAGTGTTTTAACAACAAACTTGGATAATAGTATTAGATACTAATGAGCACTGTCTGAATACAGTCTTGAGTAGATCCTCATCTACTTAAGTGTGAATACTGCAGACACTGTTTATGTCAAAATTAAGAACAGTTAAAATAGGCCTTTTCCTGATTGTAAAGCTGAATGTTTTCTGCTCTGCAGACATAAAGAAATCTGGGATAACTGGATATATAGACAGACAGGTTACTCAACAACTGACTGATCTATGGGAAGGAGAAAGCTTTTTCATTTTACAATATTACTATGTTTGGGTCTCCCTCTTGTTGGATCAATTTCATGGAAAGCAAGTTAGTTTTATCAATTAAATTATAAAGTCAAACTCCTTAACTTTTCCAAACCAGTCTATTAAATAACTTCAAATTTCAGCTTCTGCAACACGAACTGTTAGTAAACTGAAAATAAGTGGCTACTGGACTATTTCCAGAACATCTGTCCTTAGAGCTAACTATCTTCCCTAACAGCCCAAATGACTTCTCTTCCAACCTTTTGGTAAAAGAGGACAAAGTATTTCCACTGTAATAATTTAAAAAAAAAAATAATTTCTTCTACCCCCAACAACTGAGAGAATACCTTCTCTAGGGACAAATGGCACTAGATTCCTGGAACACATTATTTACTGAAAACAGACAGTACTATCTTTTTTCCAGTTGTAATAATCTTTCTTTTATTAAAACTAGGATGAGGAACCAAGTTCCTGAAATCCTCAATTACCAGAAAATACAGGCAGTGCACTAGTAACTTACAAATTTTTACTTATGAGGTGTCAAGGGGAGATGTCTTATCTGCCATTTCATATTTCTTCTGTAAAGGCTTCTGGTAGCTACTTTTGGAGATTTAATACATTTTCCTTTCAAGTTTGCTGGGTAATTTCCTCCTAAATTGCAAGCTTTGCCAAGGCTACATACAGATTTCATGTAAGGAGTTTTAATTTCTTCTGCTGTTAATTCACTCTTCAAGCCACTTCAAGTCTCTTATTGCATCCTCACTACTTAAAGGTAGGACAGAAAATACCAGATGCTAAAAAAAAAAAAAAATTAAAAAAAATCTGCATTACTCCTCAGCTGTTTAGTTGTTGATCCTTTCCTCAATGTTTTGGCTTGGTTCCTCTGTGGAACTGCACTTGAACAGCTTTACTTTAAATCTGTTGTTAGTAACACAAAGATTAATAAAATGCCTTCCTATCACTTATGTTTTCACTTTCAACTAATCCTCATCTAATAATCTATTCAAAATGAGAGCAAACATGAACTTGAAAGTCACAATGCCAAGTCTCCTTGAAAAGTAGATTCATCATATAAATGAATATTTACCAACTTTAGATATATGATGCAAACCTCTACCACTTAAAGATCCCAGCCCTCTGATGATCCCTGTGAAGGCTGTGGGGCTCCTGAAGTCTGTTTTCACAGCTTTTAAAGTACACAAGCAGCCTTTCTTTGCATTAGAACAACACTCAAGTTGCAAGTTAAGGACTAATTAGAGATACCATGTTCCAGGCTGCCCAGGCAGCTGTTATTATCTGCCTTTGCATGTCTCCGCTGTGAAGGCGTAACCACACCACTTACCTGGGTCATCTCAAGAGTTGGTCTGTACTTGTGGGTGTAACCAACCCTCTACTACTTAGTTAAAATTGTTGTACTATATGCTTTGTTAGTAACTAATAGCAAAGGAAACTTTTTCTGCAATAGGGACTAATTGCTAGGAAGAAGTAATTTTTTGCCTTCAGGCATAATAGCTGCTCACTAAACTCCCAAATATGGAACAACATGTTTCTTAACATATCATGTTTTAAAGTAAAAAAAAGATTACCAATAGCTTTTCAGAGATGCTTTCCAAGGGACTCCTTCTACCATCCCCCCAACCAACCTCCCCATTACTACTCAGTAAGCAGCTTGAGGCAGCTTCTTATAGAATTCAGATTAATTTTTAAATCAGCCAGACAAACCGGTTCTATTACAGAAAGCATTGACAGCCTTAGCAGCAACACCACAAGCTACATCTGTATAAGCTGTTTCCTTTTCTCTTTGTTCTGCAAAGTTGTAATGACTTTGCATGGCTAGTTATCTCAGATTAATTTGTGTAAAGCACTTTACAGAGGGGGTCAAATCTCCTCTGAAGGCATTTAGTTATCTTCATAGTACAAATAAGTAATAAATTCATCCAGGTAATTGCAATCAATGGGATTTATGTATATGCCTGAAGTTAAATAAGAATTAAGTACTAATAGCAAATTGATATTTCACTCAAAGTAGAGACTGGGGAACAGAAGAGATTATTCTCCAGTTTGCCCCATTTGTTGGTTAAGGGCAGTCCAAGACTTGCCATTTTGGATACATTCAAGTACGGCTTTGCATCAGACAGCAAGTGCTTTGCTGGGGTACAGATTCAGACTCCTAGGCTGAAATATTCTTCTTGACAGTGAGTATTAAGTGAATTAACAGACGCATTTCAAGTAAACTTGACTTCAAGCAAATAGATATCTTATTATGATGAACAGCTATGAATTGTTGCTTAACACGAGTGAGTTCTGTGCAGTTTGTTAGCACACATCCAGGCTGCTGGAAGAGCTGCAGCGCTGCTTCCCCAGCACCTGAAAAATCGTGTTTCATAAAAATATATTCACTAGACTTAAAATAAATTAATAGGAATGATTTTAAAAAATATTTAAGTTATTTAATTATTACATGAAGACAATGGCAGTTTTCAGTCTGAAATGCTTATATGAACTGCGATCTTTGCTCTTGAAAACCTTTTCAGTTTGAGTTTGTATAGTGCTCACTAGCAAAAACTTCTTGCTTCTAAATTGTCTTTTACCATCACTGCCATCTAAATTATATTTATAAGGAGTAGTTACATAACTCTACTCTTCCAAAACTGCTCATTCCTTTGGGATCTCCTCCCCAGATGCTACATATGCTATTTCTTCAGTTAGCTCAGTGTGAAATCTAGGATCCCACATAACTTTCTGAATTTGGGTTCCCAGATGGTACTGCAGCGTGCTGCTTAAGTACTCAATTAACAGCAACTCAATTAACAACTATTTACCCTTTGGTAAATAGTTAATTTTAATCTTATTTGACGATATTTAATTGCAGTTAGCCTCATCGGTGACATACCCAACAGAAATACCTGCAATGCATTTAGACATTGCTAAAGGAAGAAAGATGCATTGTCAGGCTTTTCTCAGGGAGTCAGAAGGTTGGATCAGCACTTGAACTAAGTCATCAGTAGGTCCAAGGCAGCAGTGGACATTATGAAAACATCCAGTGTTGACCTGGAAATTTCTGAAATTAAACTGAATTTCCATTAGCTAACAGCTAATTTAAACTACTGAAAAAGTGACAGGAGATTGTAGGTGGAGTCTGCTGCCTAAAAAGTCACTACCTATTATCAGTTTGATTGCTGATTCTACCAGTTTCCAGTAATTGATCTTATGTGGACACTTTGGTGTCCAACAGATTAACCCAGTCACTTCTAAGGACAAAGAAAGCCCCCAGTCAGCTAATCATATTCTTAAACAAAATAATTTATTTTCTTTGCAGCACCTACAGTCAAATTTGATGTAAAGTGGATAGCTTTCATGTCAGTTAGGAGGATGGAAGAAAAGGCATAAACTTGTCTTTGAGTTCATTTTCTCCATGTTTTATCCAGTTTTATCAATATGCTCACAGCTTTTCCTACCATTGCACCTCTCTATCCCCCTTAACTTCAGCTCTATGAAACAGACCAATTTCCCAATTTATAGATGTTCTAGGTATTAGCAATATGTCTAATTAAATCAGTAACTTGCTGTAGAGGTAAGTTATTTCAGTCTTACATGTCCCTCAGTCATATCAGAAACCACAATCTATACTGCTACTTTTGACACAAATACAAAAACACCAATTTAATCTCTGCTACTGTGTAGAAGTATGTTTTATAGACACAAAATTTCTTCATCTCTAAAACAGAAGTAATCATCCCCATTTGACACATCACATCTCTCAGACTTTCAGCAATAATGGTCACTTGGCTTGTCCCACTCATTTCAAGTTGGTGGATTCTACTTCACTTCTAATTGTTGACCTACAAATCTTTAAATTCTGCATCCTTGTATGACTAATACACTGCACAACAAGGGCAGACTTGGGTACAAAGTCCCACTTCTAAAACAAACTTAGATTCATCAGCAACCCCTATAAGGTAAAGTATACCTATGCTATGCCAAAAGTTGTTTCTGAATCCCATACCCACTGCCAAATCTACCCTCATATGTTGTAATAAAGCTATTTGACAAACTGCACTTCCTGGCTAGGGTTTAGTACCAATTCTTCAAATAATTGTGAGCTTTCAGCTCTAGGCAAACTATCATACAAACACCTAAACTTGCCTGGAATGGAATGTTATTAAAGCATCTTTTTCTACAGTAGATTTGTTAATGCTACATGTAATGATTTCAACATGTATTGATTACTCTGTGCTGATCACAAAACAGTTACACTAAAAATTAGTGGCTTGTTAAAGTAATAGAAGTTACTGCTCCATACCATAAGCAACAGAGGGTCACAACAGCCCGTATAGTATTTCTCAGCTCTAAATTGGGAGCACTTTACAAATACATGTTCGCACCCACTTTTCAGATACAGGAACAAGGGAAGATTAAATGACTGTTCTAAGTTACCAAAATGGTCTTTCAATTAGTCAACAGAATAGTCAAAAAATCTTTAGAGTTCAGGCCTGACAAGTCAAAGGGATCAGCTCAATGAATCTCAATCCTGACTTTGCTACTTAGAACCTGAAAAAACCTACACAGTATATTCTGTTAGACAGGGGAAAACACAGAGCTTTAATACTGAAAAGTATTAAAGTACACAAAGAGAACACAGACCTTGACTCCCACAGCTCTTGAACCCTCTTTACGTTATTTTCAGCATTCATGATCTGCAGTCTAAAAATTTCCCATATATTTCCTTTTCTCTTTTAAATAACTTGTTACTAAGTGAGCAGAAGAAGGTCAAACACAAGCTAAAGTG
This sequence comes from Oenanthe melanoleuca, assembly GCF_029582105.1. Lineage (NCBI taxonomy): Eukaryota > Metazoa > Chordata > Aves > Passeriformes > Muscicapidae > Oenanthe > Oenanthe melanoleuca. The sequence continues at coordinate 12,240,903 of NC_079342.1, forward strand.
AAAAGCAGTAACAATGAATAAAGATAACCTCTGGAAACAATGAACTTTTTGGGGGAGCTCTCATATTCACCAGTAACTGGTTATTAAACGCACTGCCTATTTCAGCAAAAGCAAGAATCTCTGAAGTAAGGTGCCTGTGACCTGTCCACTGAGGTATCTTATGTCAGATGGCAGTGACCTTTAGGGTTATGTATTTATGTTCTTCCTCAATATCATGCGTGTGTGTGTATCCACATGTACACACACAGCTGGCATGTCGTAACTTTTATATTACTAACTTTATTTTGCAAAGACCAAGTTCACCAGTATCTTAAGTCAAGCCCAAGACTTCAGTATTAAAAACGAAAATATCACCAAGATGACTTGCAGCCATTAGTCTCAAGACAGACAACATTTACTGATAGTGCTCCCCCTCCATGAACTACTGACCATGAATGAGGTTACAAGGCAAACATTACAAAAACTCAAGCACTTCAACTATGGAAAGTGGGTGCTTCCAAATATTTTATCTAAAAAGAGGTATTAACAGAATTAAAGATTGCTTTTTTTTCCTCAAGAAGATTATGCAAAATATTCTGTTAAAATGGGTCTTGCATGGGGAATACCTGATGTGATACTTTACAGAGAATATAAAGATCTCAACAGAATTTGTACATTTTTTCTTGTATATTTCCATGACTAAGACTGTACAGCCTGTCTACCAGTAACACCTAGAACAGAATGGAATTAAAGAACACAGTCCTAAAAAGTTTAGCATACATCAAAAGCATGTAGAAGCACATAAGATCAACCATGATCTTTTATCCTTTGAATATCTCTCTCCTGCACTTCCCAAGACATGCACAATGACAATACTGCTCATTAACTCATTAAGATAAGGCTTTTAAAAATGCTACACTGGAGAGGAGCATTCCAATAAGAGCATTTCTGTGCCCGTACACTTTTTAAGTTCTACTGCTAGAGGAATTTTGCAAATTATGTCTGCACAGATTTTTAATATGTGGTCTATACACAGTTGTATACAATTCTTCTTCTGTTCCACTTTTCCTGTTCCTTTAAAAGCCACACTCCTGTCAACACTGAAGTAGATTTTCATGAACCTTAGCTGACATGGAGCAGAATGCTTCATGCCTACCAAAAGCCCAATGGCTATCTAGAAGCATTCATTATTGTATTCATTTCACTTTGCCTCACTAGTTCCAGCTGTGTCCCTGCTCCACCTCTTGTATCCCCACACAGAGATGATGCCAAAAAGAAACTGCACAGGCCACCATGGACATTTGAACTTTGCAGTATGCCACTGGGCCGAAATATGAATTGCTGGCATCACCTGCCAGTATTTCTTAAATTCTCACTGTAACCAATCTTTCCTCACAAGGATGATGCAGACTTTCATTCTACTGTCCAAGCTTCCTTATGCTTGGCATTTACTTCAGATGAATCTTCGATGGCTTGTGCACATTATTAACTTTTTGCCAAGAAGAGTCTGTGCAATGTGAAATCACCAGGTTGGCAGTATGTCCCAGGGCACTCCACAAAGCTGGAAGAAGACTGTTTACTTTCACAACATTCCATCTTAGAATACCAATCCTGGTATTTTTTAAAAATACATTCAAAATTAGTACTGACTCACTGCCACAGAAAATACTAATTAAAACCATTAGCTACAACCATCCTGTGAAAACAATTTCAATTTGTCTTTAAAATGGTAGCTTTACTGTGGAAAAGGCTGGAGACTTAACAAATTGTAAGAAATTTCACTGTAATAAATGTTTGATAAGTTGAATAACAGCACAACAAAAAAACCAGACATTTTCTAAGTTCAGTCTTAAGTTTAAAGACCAAAAACCAACAAAAATTTTATGTATAAATGTCGTAATTTTTCCTGCATTGAATAAAAAGGTGCATCAATGCTAATGACTACAGTGTAACTCAGAGAAAGTCACTGAAAGAGTTCATGGAATTTTCTTTCACACAGTGAAAAGCTACTAGGAAACATTACAGTGACTAAGAAAATATTTTAGTATGCTAAGAACTGAAAGTGAAGAACTCATAGTCCATAAAATAGACTGTTCCCTAGAAAAGAACTTAAAACTCAAAGGTAATGGGTACTGAGTTGTGAATCAAAATGAAGAGACATGTATAAATAACAAGCTCACCAAGTACAGATTTGCTCATTCACAAAACAATCTTTACAAGTGAAATGGGGAGAGCTTATCTCAGCTACAAAGAAAAACTGATTTTAAGTAATGCACAGTACCTGCAACATCTTCGAGATCTGTTACAACAATGTGTGCATTTAGCTCCTGTAATTTATGATGCAAGTCTTCTAACTTCTTATTCGATTTTTTCAAAATGTTGTCCACATATGCCAAGTTCTTTTTATCCGTTGTGACCTTCCTGAGGTTCTCTGCTCCCTCCTTGATTTTAAGTTCCTTTCTTATTTCTCGTTTGATTTGGTCCTTTATTTCATCCAGCTTCTGCTGTACCATTGTATCTGAGAAGTCCAACTTCTGGCCAGTACTCACATTCTCATAGGTTGCAAGACCTTTGGCATCCCCCTAGGAAGAAAAACAGTAATATAATCACCAGGCAACACTGTTTCTGACAACACACACTTATAGAGCCCAGCACTCGGGTCCCTGTACATTAACCCTGTAAGGCCATTCACTAACCTTGGGTTACACTCACATTGACCTAAAGCAACAATATCACAAGATATGATGTTAACTGGAGCTACATTTTACAACAGATTTATTTCAAATTGAGTGACATCTTTACTATGCCTATTTTTAACACCAAGAGATATAAATGCTTTTGGATTTGTCATGGCTGCTTGCCTGGCAGTTATATGCCTCAAAGCTAATGAGCCATGTTTGCAATTTTATAGATTTATGTTTTAATAGACAAGATGGATAGAGGAAAGAAGACTAACTTCTAACAATTATAATCTGTGATGCAATTTTATATATTCTTTATAAAATGTTGCTTTTAAAGATTGTTAAAAAAAATAATGTAGTGATGTTTGCAATTGTTTAAAAGAAATATTGGCATTTCTATAAAGATTTGTAAAGTTGTTAGTGGAAATATATTTACCAGGTCTTTTTATTTTTTTAATCCTTCAAGTAAAGCCTTTCACTTTAAAAAATAATAATGATTAAAAAACCAGATCTTACTTTCTTGTGCAGGCAAGCTAGGCTGAAACGAAAAAAAAAAAAAAGTTGCAATCATGAACAGGAGTTGGTGTAGTAAGGGAGCAGAAGATGAAAACTCTTCAGACCCCAGTACACAGGGGGTGATAATTGTGCCTACTATACATTCATGTATCACTGAGAAGTAAGAGCACAAAGGGCACATTATAGAACCTGCACCAGAGAAGTTCATATACAATTAATTACACATATGACAAGATTTCTGTGCCTTATGCACAGACCCTGGACAATGAGCAGACATTAGGTCCTACCCAAAAAATTTCAGCTAGATGTAAATGAGTGAAGATCAAAGTAGGGCTCTCCTGAACTTGAATTTGATCACACCCTAATTCAGAATTTATTTAATACATGTCTAGCCTGATTTGCACACAACTACCCAAAAGATCAAAATTTTCTTAAACACTGTGAAGTTGCCTTGAGTTCTGAAAACCGGGGTGGACAAAAAGGTATCTTAAGGTATAATTAAAATGTTGAAGGTTTTTGTCATAAAACCACTTATCATCACAATAAACAGTAGAAGAAAACATTCTGGAGGGAGTTTGAGGAGCACAGCATCCAGGTAATAAACCAAAGAATATCCAGAACACAAAACCACTACAGATACTCTACAGTAACTTGGTTTTCAAAAGAATTTGGATCACAAAGGTGTGCCTGGAACCTACATGTCAACAGATAATGTTGGTCAAACTATTTCCTTCTGTGCATATTCCAGAAATACTGCCTTCCATCAGCAAGATCTAATCTACTAGTGCCTCAACAATTATTTCACAAGTTTCCTGAATCTCTCATTAAAATTTTTCTATCCATAGCTTCTACTTTTAGTACGAAAAGTTAACAATTCAAAGATTCTTAAATATTCAAAGTAGTCAGAAGCCATCTTGCCACAGAATTTGACTATCAGTAAATAGAGAGCAAGTAAGCAATTTAGAAAGGACAAACTGAGTAAGAAATGAAAGGGAAAAAAACTCATGCAAATTTACTTTAAGTGCACTTGTGAGTGCTCTTCTGCCAGTGCAGATTAAAATAAATAATTATGCATATGTAGGGAGGCTATTAATAGCTGTACTGGGAAATATATGACATTGTTTCCATATACAGACACATAAAATAGAATAAATTATTAAAAAAATAGAATAATCAGTAGCAATGAGCAACTAGTACAAAGGTTCATATCCATAATGAAGGAAGCAATCCACCATGTGTTTAGTTCTGACAAAACTGAAACTGAAAATAAATTGATATAACCACTGTATGGCAAACTAAGTAGTATGTATATCCAAATCAGATTAAGATCTTCGATTTCCCTTTTTGTCTAACATATAAAAATTAAGGATGTCAAAAAAGAGCATCAAGATTAGTCAGCCTTTAAGGAAGATTTTAAAAACTGTTTGTAAATAAAAAGCATGCATTTTTACAGCACAATTATTCATGCCTGTTTTGCAAGCTTTCTACAAATAAACTTATGTATCACCTGCTTCCTTAAAGCAGGATATTATACTTCTTGAAGTTCAGAGGAGAAAGATAAATGAGAAATGTAAAAAAAACCCCAAATAAAATAACAAAACCACCAACACCCACCCTAAACTCTAAAGAAAACCTTTATTCTATGCTGTAATAGTACCTGAAGATTGCTAAAATTATGCCAAGAATGTACACTTCTCAAACAGAACAATGTAATTAAGATATAAATAATTCAGAAATATTATTCACTGGGGTTTATCAAAGAGACTTCAGTTAATTGTTCATCCATTGAACAATAATGTATTTTGTTACAGGGGAGGTTTTTATTTCTCTACAAGCCCTATATCCCATCTGTTAAAGTGATGTGATGTTCTTCCATAAAAAGGTTTTTGGAGTCCTTGTTCCAGACAGAATCCCTAGTAAGTCTTCAATGAAATTAAATATCCTTGATCATTAGTAATCTGCCTTCTGAATTTGCAGTAACTGAGTTAAAGTTCTCCTCAGCCTGAGCAGTCTCGGCAGCATCTCTGTCCCCAGATTTGAGGGTTTCAGGATAGAGTTGTTTTCTTCAATTTCCTTTTGAGACAGTAGAGAGTTCAATAGTGTGGATGCTAACACTGGAAGCTGGTCACCCTGCCTGTATATTTAAACATTCTTTTTTAAATCCCCCCCAAAAGCTACAGATGATACTCCTGTCTCTCCTGTCATTCAGAGTTAACTACACTTTTGAGCAAAAAGTATTCTTTCACCTAGTTATCCAGATGTCACCTGGCACAAAGGTCACAGTGAAATAAATTCTTCCAAGGAGGCAACCATGCACTCAGTGACCCTTGAAGGTCACTGTGAATGCAGTGACACCTTGCAATGTGTTCTGCAAGTGAAGCTGCTCTGGTCCTGCACTGACGTGCTTTGCTGCTGAGATACAGCAAAGGTTTGAGACAGAGCCTCATGCTGCTAAGATGAGCAGCCTCAAAAGTGTTCCAGCTTAAGATGAAGATAATGTCAACAATGGCACAACAGGACAGAACATCTAATAGCTAAATCAGCAAAATGAGGTAGGATTTTTTCTTTAAGAAAAGCACCTCCCAAATGCCAAATTCAAAACTATACTTTTAAACTAAAGTTACTTAAAATACAGCAAATTCCAGCTTTATTAGATGACCTCCTATTGCAAGTCTCTGTTTAGAGTTGAATAGACTTTCAAAAAATATTTTTCTCATTTGGATAAACTCCCTCCCAGGATGAACCTCACATCCTTTAGGTTGTAGGTGTTCTGCTCACTCAACCAGAAAATTAAGTGTAAAAAGAAACAACAGTTGGGGCAGTGCCCAAGTCCTTTCCTTTGCAGTGCTCAAACAGGCCGTGTGCAAAGACAGAAGAAATCATTCACATTCTCCATGCCAAGAAGCCATCAATGAATTTTGCACAACTCTTCCCTTTACTCTCCCTCTTCAAATCACTTAACATAAAATATCTTAAGAGTGGAAATGCTCTGAAACAGCTAATGACTAAACCACTCCTGCTGGCAAAACAGGGAACAGGCCCCACTGCTTTACAATCCAAGGCAAGAATGAGCAGCCAGTTACTGATTCTCAGCTTCTTTTTAAATTCTGGTGGTGCTTTGACTGCTGGTTAAAAGAGAGGGGCCAATCTTTGCTGGATGGTCAAGTACTGGCCAGCTCAGCACAGCATCCTTCCCCACTGTGCCACAGCAAACTGCTGGGGACCTGGTTCTTGACCCAAGCAGTGGTGAAGGGCAGCATCACCTACCCACCCTGGGAGCAATGAGAGGCTTTCTGAGCTACTGCAGATACCTGAAAATGTCAGTGTGTAATGAAACTTGAAGAAATGCTTACCGCAATTAACTATCAAGGACCACAAACTAGATACTACTGCTTAATTAAAAAAACCCCAAAAACAACAACAAAAAAAGAAGAATTAAAAAAGGAGTCCATCTATACAGCCTTCCCATTGCAACAGACTCAACCTCACTTCAATTGCAAGCTCAAAGACTATCTGTTTATGTAGATTAATTCAAGATGTCAGCCTTCAACTTCTGTACTTCTGGGAAATGTTTTAAGAATAGTTGTTGAAAATAGTGAGTAGTGGTCTGAGCATGTCTTTTAATAATACAATCTATTCTGGCTGCTGTGGTGAAAGAAAGTAGTAATACTGATAATGAAAACCATGCAGGGCTTGTAACTTTTACTTCAGATCAATTCTGAACCAAATAATTGGTGAAGCAGGTGCTTTGACATACTGCATTTACCACCAAAATCCCATTTAAGGATAAAACGCACAAACTGCATGGCAGTGGCAATGGTAGAGCTGAGGAGAGCACCATGAAGCTGAACATACCAGAAAATTAAGTTGTGTAAACCGAATGGATTTGAATTCTAAATGAGATTCTCAAATTGCCCCCCCTTAGAAGATAACACTAAAACTCTGGGCATTAGTAACAACTGAAGACTTGCTCCTAACAGCACAATACAACTTCACTGTGCTATACCATATATTCAATACAGACAATATCAATTAGAGCAAAAATTTAGGTTCCTCATTTCCGTTAGAAGTTGTTATAGAAAGGTAAGTGGAGCTTTAAACTACACCATGCTTAACAGCTGAGTGTTCGTGCACAATATTATTTACATTTCACACTGATGTGCTACTAGCACATACCAAGCCTGTCTTTAGAAAAAATCCCAAACCAGACCTTATCAAAACTCACAGCAAAACTGCTTACATCTTTTCCTAAAAGTATTAGCATTTCTTTATGTATGCTCTTGAATTTCAGTAATCTTTTCAATAGACAATAAAAAACCTGCTTGACAAATATAGTAAAATATGCTACATAAAAATAGGTTTTTCATCTTATGTATGATTAAAAAAGTTATCATAACCCAGAAAGATTAATGTTTATTAACTTGAAATTTGATTTTGAAGAGCTAGAAGTACAGATTTGGAACTACTAGGTATCTTAGTATAATACATTTCTGACTAATTTTTTATGGGGGGGAAAAAAAGGAAAAAAAAAACAACACTGCTTTCCTGAGTTAACTGCCAAGGTCCCCAAAGTTCTCTACAGTAATTCCTAAAGTTAGAGTAGTCTTTGATTTTACGAACAATGTTAATCAATTGCAAACTTCCCTTCCCCCCTGAAGTCATTCATAAAACCAGATGTGATGTCTTGTCTGGATTACTGGAACTACATGGACTATTTCCTCCTGCTCAGAAGCAAATGTGATTGTGGTCAAGCACTCACCCAATGTCAAGAACTAAAACAAAAACAAAAACAAAAAAAAAAACCCAACTTGGAGGCTTAATAGATTTTGGCACTAGTTTGCTATGCTAACATGTCACAAATCAGGATTTAAATTTAATCTAAGTCACAGCTTTCTGCTTTGTAACAAGAGGCTGTTTAAGGCAGAAATATCCATAGTCCACTACATTATACATGGATGAATTCAAGTAGGACACTAATTAAATGGGGTTCAATTCCTGTTCACAAACATTGAGTGCCCAACTGCATCTGTAAGAGATAAAATAGATTTTAAAAAAAGGAAAAATGTGTTCCTTAAATAGGGAGGTCCTCAATCAGCTGGTGACCTCTGCTAAGCTCTCCCAGTTTGAGCTGTTGTCCTGATGAATACCTTAGGAGGATGCCTGCTTTCACTCACACAATAGCTGTTGGGCTGAGCAGTTGGTCCTTCAGCTCTGCTATGAAAAACCGTGTGGCCCAACTCAGCCAACACACTTCATCTAAACAGGTAATAAAATTCCCTGGGGAGTCCTTGCTATCACCTAGCTTCCAGCCATTAAAAATCATGACTCAGCCAGAGTTTTCTAACATGAAGAGCTTGGCCCCCAAAAGGTGCTCCAACTGCAGTAAAGACTTACAGAACTAGTTGTGTCCATGCAGTGCTGTGCCAACATCGATGAGAGAAAGGGGCATAAGAGAGAGATTTTTTTACTACAGGAGGGAAAGAAAACATTTTAAGAAATGTTGCCTTCAGCTGCTTCTTGTTGTAGCAGCTCCTAATGGTTTTACACTGGGAGAAGAACCTGCAAGGAGGCTTCCAAAGAAATATGACATTAAAAGAAAATCCTCACAGTGACCTTTCTCATGATCACAAAAACTTGACAAAGGCTATGGCACAACACAGGTGATGAGCACTCAAATGGGAGATCAGCAAATGGCTACAGTATCCAAGAAACATGACTACATACCCTGGCAACAAGTGTGGTACAATCACTTCAGCAGCTTCCAAACTTCTATCTATAACTCGAAGTTCCGAATCCAAGCCAAAAATTCCAATAGAGGCCAGTACACTGGAAACAAAACTTCCCCTCTCTGTTTTCAGATGTGCAAAAGAAATAGCAAAATCCTAGGGACTGCTGTCACAACCTTTATTAACATGTGCTCAAGAAAATCAGTATATGAAATTATGCCTACAATAATGCTACTTCTCCATTCTCTATGGGACTTTGCTTAGTTTTCATTTAGCTTCTCATCACATATGAGAATAATATACTCAGAAGAAAACTGCATTTTATGTAAACATATAGTTTCAAGCAGACCACACATGATAGGTGAGCCTCTATTAAATGCCAAAATATAAACAATCTCTTTCAAGATATAGGGTAAAAGATTTTATGAAATGTTAATACCACAGTGCACGCTGAAAATATTGCCAATAATGATGTACCATAGAAGTGTGCCAAGAAGACTGAAGTAATTCCCTTAAAACACAGCCTCACCAAGATGCACGCAATTGAAGCACTGAAATGATAATTTTTCATCTAATGCCTGTAACCTTACCATGGCATATTTTAATAATGTGGTAAATATACACACTCCCCTTTAAAAGATGAGGAAAACAGGTGGATTAAGTGACAGTTCAACAAATGAAAGAGAAGCAAGTTCAAAGAAGCATAAAGTATTTCAAGACTAAGTCCCTCAGCCACAGATCCTGAAGTGGAGTTGCACACTTACTGTACTGGATTGGGCAGTGAAAACAGACATGGATCTGTGTCCTACTTCCTACTGCCAACACAGGAATTGCATACACAAACTGGTTTTGCATTTTCTAAATTTGAACAGAATATTTAGTCTTCTATTGAGAAATGCCTTGAAAAAAAAAATTGATCCCATAAAAATATGAAGACTAGTAAATAGCAGAGAAATGATCATTTTTGTGTGTGTTTGACAGTTTGAGGCTTCTTTAAAATAAAAACCCCTTAAATTTTAAAACTGATAGCAAAACTATGTATTGTGAGGGACCTAGGCATTTGTGAATTTTGGTTTTTTCTGCCTGTTACTTTAAACACTTTCAAAAAAATCCATAGGAGTTAGTTGTTTTTTTGTTTTTTTTTTTTTTTCCATGAGAACATCTGCAATTTTCTCTACTGTATAAATATATAAACAACTTCCTCCTAATGGCCTAAAATTATTTATAGAACATATACAGCACGCATTTTAAAATATGATGTATTTTAATACACTTGCCAAACCTTACACAGGGGTATCCATTTCTTTCAGAAATTCATACACTCATTGTGAATTACTGCCAGAGATTGAAACAAAGGAAGGGGGCTTGAGAGAAATTCTTATCACGAGATTTGTCTCAGTTTGACTTGACTGATTTCTCTGTAGTAGTTACATTAAGTTCAAGTTTGGTGCTAGCAGTTGTTATAATGCTTTGAAGTGCTTGAAGTCTAACGACTTACTCAGGAAATAGAACTATTTCAGATAAAGGGAAGGTCATGCAAATGTTGTGTGGTGACTTTGCTTCTAAGTACAAGTAATACAGGAACAAATCTGTCCAGCAGGGAGAAACACTCTCCCCCTTCCCCATAGTGCTTCCACAATAACCAGTAAGATATCTGGTGAAGTGCATATTAAAGCAAATCCTAAACTCAAGAATTTCTGCTGCTACTGAAAGTTAGTATAATTTTGTTCTATGTCACCCCAATATAAATATGTTTATTGAATTTTTTCATATAAAACAATCACCTGTTTTTGTCTAACATTCAGAGCAGAGTAATATTACACATGTAGCTCAAGATGTTTGAAAAAATAATGCCACTACATTATCCAAACTACAGGATGTGACATTTAATTTGGTAGAAGAGATTTTCAAAGGTAAAAAGGTCAAGTCAACAGACATGAGTCACAATCATGTCTTATGACTTCGGTAACTCCTCCTCAAACTCAGTGCACACTGTACAAAGGTGATAATTTGGTGGGCATGCATCCAAAAATAGACTTACTTTAAAGAGGAGTTACCATTGCAACCATACATTTTCAACAGCTGTAATGTTAACATTAAGATAAACACGTGGGTAAATTTCTGCTTGTGAAGGAATTTTAGTTACTATGCAGAAACACAAAATTAAAACCTCAAGGAACCCAAACTCTAATTTATTAATGCTTAATGACAATTAGGTCCAATTCCAGTGGTAAGGTATTTTTCTCATATTATAATAAAAATGAATTAGATAATAGCTACCACTAAGAAAGTATTATTATCTATCCTGGGTAACAGATTGACCATTCTGCTTATCCACAAATCATAATATCAGCTGTTGCCATATCTGTTATGTAGTGGTACTTTAGTGTAACACACTTTATCTAAACTGCAAGAGAAGAATGCTAAAATGCCTTACTACAAAGACAAATCATTATAACTGGAACTTCTCTGTTCTTTCAGTGCAGCTTAAAAATCTTAAACACTGAAATTATGCAAAAAGAGAACCTCAGAATAAACAGGAATTTCTCAGTAACACATGCAAATATCAGGACATCATTAAAGACCAATAAATTTCTTTAATCTGAAAAGTACAATAAAGGGGTCCCTATCTGAAAAGCTCAATTTCTGAGATGGATAACTAGTAATTGAAAAGAAAAACTCTCAAATTTCTTCGTTTCTGGCAATTCCAACTTTCAGCACAGACAACTGATATGTTAGTACATTTCACTTTACTATGTTTTACAGGAGTTATTTTTAGCCATTTCAAAACTAATGGAAGAGTTGAGAGTCTACATTCCACTCTAATTAAGCCATCATCTTTAGCAGCCAACTATTTTGTACATTATAAATGCAGCAATACATATCAGAGATAATACTAACATCTGTTTTATAAGGCAAGAGGCCAAGTGGCTAAATACTAGATCCTGGCGAAGGAACCAGATTTTTTGCTTTCTAGGACAGTGCAACAGTGGCTTCACCAGAGGTTATGGGATTCCCAGCCTGGTAACTGAATCTGTTACTACAGGAAAGGTGTGTATGTTTTCATTTATACCAAGGATCTGTGGCTTCATACTCTAGGATTGAGAACTCTCCCAGTAGCTTGGGTTGTTATATCTGAAGTTACTGAAATTCACAGCCTGCACTCCAATCAGCTGGAAATCCTGCTCCTGCTTTCACCTCCAGAAGTGAAAGAAGGATGGGAAAGTCCCCTTAAATCCTTTCCTCAACTTTTACAGGTGGTCTATAGAAAAGACCTTTTTCCCTATTGGGACTGCCACACCCAAAATTCCACTTGTAGAGATGCAGGCATCTCATTCCATGCTCTTCCAGTAAAAGTTTACGTATGAACACAGGGTTATTTATAGAAGCATTACTTAATGTCCCATTTGTCTGAGACTTCTACATAGCATCACTGATGCACATTATGATACATTTGAATAGTGTTTTTACAATCCTTCTTTCTCTGACCCTTAAAATATGGTAGAAAGATTTTCACTGGCTCTTAATGTCCATTTTCTATTTAAGAATTCCCTAGGCACTATAGAATAATGAAGAAATAGAATCCTGTCTTAACCTACAACAGAAGCCAAAAGAAAATTGCCTGACTTAACTGCTTTATATTCAACAGCAATGAAAAATAGGCAGGTGATTTCACTTACTACATGGATTACAAAAAATTCTTAATACATTTCTAAATACATATCTGCCTAAAGCTTTGGTTTTAAAACCTTTCTACATTTTCTAAGTTTCTAGGAGCCCTGATTCCCCACTGACTGCAATACAGTACTCTAAGTAAATCTACTTTTTTATGACCTAAAATGAACATATGACTTACATATGAAGTTTGCAGTGAAAAGTGCAAAATAAAAGCCTAGGATTTTAGCAAAGGATTTCTTAATGCATATTGAACACACTTTAATCTTTATGTTCAGTCTCAGCACCATCTCCCAAGTAAACTGTTTCCTGTTTTGCACACATACTTGTCTAGGACTATCCTCCACCTAGCTCTTGATACCATATCAATACCATACCAGTTCAATATCTGTTAAACAGAAAATGGGAAGCATCAGTTTCAAAGTAATCAATGCACCAATGAGACCTGTAACATAACAAAACAACAGTTTTTCAATGCATCATGTATAGACATACACATAAAATTAAATCTTAAGGGATATCCTATAAACCCTTGTATACATAACAATAGCAACAAGGTCTCACCTTACAACTGCATTAAATTAGGGGAATGATGTTGTTTTTTTAAACTGCTGAGTATTATTCAGAAAACCCACAACGAGACACAATTTTCAGTGATTTTAATACTCTTCCTTTTTCAGAGTGGCTAAGGTTACAAATGCATTTTATGTATTTTCCAGCAGCAATCACATGAATGGAACCTTGAATGGTATGTAACCCTGTTTATCCTAAATTGACCCATTTTTTAATACTAAAAGCCTCATCCTATTTTACAGGGCACATATAAATAGCAATTTTCATATACACAATTTCGAAAAACATCATAGAAATATTTGTTGCCAATGTGAATCTGATTTTGGTATGCTCACAAATTTTGAGGCATTTTTCTTCAAGACTAAAAATTTTCCACTTCATTCCACTTCAGAAGTATTTCAGTTAGCAGCCTGAGAAAAACCTTCAGGTACTACTAGAAACTGTAGCATGAAAAATATGTTAAGCAAGAGTAGAATATTCTGCTTTATTAATAACTAAGAACTACCAAAGAAAACTCTAGATATGACATTGAGCAAAACCTTCATGAAGAAGTGCCTTAAGCTAAGGAAAAAAAGTACTGCAGTCAGAAGCTATTTATGGTTGAAGTTTAACCTGCTGCATTCCCCAGAGTATCTACAATGTATTCCTCTATAATGACCTGTCTAATCTAAAGCATGTCATCTTCAGGAGACAAAAATACACAAATACTTCTGACTGAAAAATACCAGCAGGAAGATGACTCTTACTTGATGAAAGAGACTTGTATATTCTGAAATTTAAGTGTTAGGTGGTTGAGACTATTTCCTAACTGCACTTGGAAGGGGCTGATTTTGAGTGGGTGGGGTGTGTCTTTTGATGCTCTCTCAAGTATTGTATTAAAGATGTCAAGAGTCACAGGAGAAAAACAAAAATCAGTCTCTATAATAAGAAACTAAACTACAAAAATAAAGTACAGTCCCAATCTGTCTACAGTGTTTTCCAAACTAAGCTACTATATTTAGCTCAGGCTACCATCCTCTCAACTCCAAACATCTCTGACCTCTCTGAGCATTACTGGTTCCTTTTTAATGCCCTTCATACTGTTTTACCCAGCTAGGACACAATGAACCAGCATTATTATGAACATTCTGGGGTACAGCCAATGCTTCTGCCTAGGCACAGGTCCTTCCCATTTTCTGAAGATGCCAGAACCACAGCCAGCTAATCCTGAGTGAGGAAGAGGCAGCTCTGTTCATTCCCAGTATATGCCACTAAATTGCTCACTGCCTTTGTATCTCAGGTTTGCAGAAATTCCCAGTAGTTGTACTTCCCTATGTACAACGTACATTCATTGCAATAAAGAAACATATGTATTTCAGGATGGATTATTTTATAACAGTGGAAAAATTAACAGAAGTAATTAGAAACATCTGACATTTGCAATGTACATTGTCGGCAAAGTGCAAGACCAAAATTAGTGGAAGAATTTGCAGAAAAAACTACATGCCTGATAAAAATGAATAAGAAAATAATTCAGCTCCGTAGTTCAGAAAATGTAGGTGAACCAATTCAGAATGCAGATGCCTGTAGTTAAGTTTTAAAAATGTGTTTACTTGAAGTACTGTATAAACCTTAAATTGACAGTGAATTAAGTAAAGGAGACAACAACAGATGGGAAGGGAGGCAAATGCTAGAGAAAGGAAATGCTACTTTTGAGCTAATAAAACAGTGTAGTCTATTGCAGAAAGAAAAAAAACTTGCAAAAATGGAAGACCATTAGTAGAACTTGGATCTCCCTTGCTTTTCTTTCATACCCAAGGTTGTCTAGTTCAAGAATGAGACCGAAGTTAAATAAATCAATTCCCATGTGCACAGAAACTGCTGCCCTGACAGTGTCACCGAGTTACTCCCATCAAAAAGAAACACTACAAATTAGTGCTGGCTGCTAACATGAAAAATATATGATGGTACTGCACACCTCTCTACAGCAGGCCATCATTCCTTTTCTTCCTGCACTTCAGAAACCTCCAAGGATTTAAAAAAAAAAAAAAAAATCTGTTAGAATTAGTTTAGTTAAAACTTGAGAATATATTCACTTGCTCTCTTGTACGAAATCCTAATACAGATAAAGATCAGTTTCTAAAGCAATTAAATTTACAATTGTAAATTGTTTCTGCGTTATCCAGCATGTTACAAGTAAAGGCAGAATTCAAGAAAAGAGTTTGCCCCAAAACAAAAATTAACTGCTGATAAATGCTGCATACTTTGCCATAAATTAATATTTTATTTGAAAAATGCACACAGAAAATGAAAAGGAAAAAAGTTGGATTGAGATGTTCCTTTGTGAAGTGGCTTGCTTATATGCTGAGGAATCATATTTGAACCAGCTTGATAAAAATGAATAGTTAAAACTAAGTTTATCACCCAACAGAAAAATAATTAGCTTGACTCATACTAACTTGCATGAGTAAAGAAGTAGAGTACAATTTAAAAACCCTCTGAAAGAAATTATGTTGTTCCAATGTTGAAGAACTATCTGCTTTAATGTTTAAAGAGATGTTTCCATCTCTTCAGGAGAGGAGAAACCAAAGACGCAAATCACAGCAATTGAAGAAAACCCCCTAAATAATGAGTTTCAATAACTAAATTTAAATAATCATTCTGAGGATCCCCAGTTATGGATATTATAATTTGCAAATCATAACTTTTGACATCCAGGCATTCTCAGCCTAAAACAACAGTTTCATATGAGCTTATAAATAAGCAACAAACAAACTCAAATATTGAGGAAAGCATGCTTCCATTAAAGGCGATTGCCGAGTCCCAAATGGGCAGCGGTTCAAGAATGCTACACGAGTAGTCAGGCATGTACGATTTACAGTACTTTTACTTTTCTACTGCTGTCACTAAGTTTAGAATATGTCTACAAAAAGGCCTTGCTGATTTTAAAATGTTCTGTAGATCTGCATGCTTGTTTTTGTATTTTTTCAATACAAATCTTTGAAACTTTGTCTTCTGTAAGATTTTGCTAGAATCTGGTTTACTGTATGGGGTCTCCCCATCCAATTATGTTCATATAATTCCCTACATGCTCTGGATGAGTTACAGGCAGCACACACCCTTACAACGTCAGCAGTTAAAAAGACTTGTCAGAAAAGCTGACACCTCTTTGTCATAATTTATCTTATAATTTTAGCTTCCACAATTTGAGTATTAGGAAAGAAAAAATCTTGTCATGCCATATGCAGATCCATCTATAAAGGAAACATCCTCTTAAAACGCATTCCACTTAATTGTTTTGCAGCGTCTTCTCATATAAATAAACACAGTAAGTTGAAAAGCAGTGGATGGTTTTATATATTGTGCTTGTAAAAAGCAACAGGCCACACAGTCAATTTGCATTCTTTCTAAATTCTCGGCAATAGCTTTTGGGCTTATGTTAGTCAAAAATCCAAGTGATAGCACGTATCACAATGATGAGAAAGAAACTTCAATCTCATATTTACTAAGCTCAGTGATATAAATAGGGCAAGTCCTAAAATCTATCATAAAAGGAAGAGGTTATGTTCCTCTTCCTGCAGAAGAGAAATAAGAAAAGTAGAAAAACAAAACCAAGCAAGTTTTTTTCATTTTTCTAAGGACTAGCATAAAGTTTCTAGCCTACATTACAGAAATAAACCTGCTGTTATCAGAGAGCTTTGGAACACCTGGAATCACAAAAACCAATCTCTTTGCTTATTTTAAACATAATCTTTCACCTAAACAGCACAAATATAAAATAATACGTTCAGGGTTTGTAAGTACAAAGAAAATGAGAAAGAATTGATAATTTTGAAATTAATTCAACACAAGAGCGTTGAAAAGATTTAATCACCTTGCTACCTCAAACTTCTTACTTCTGCATCAAATTTTTAGGCCTTTTCTCCCCCAAATTAGCCTAGACCTCTGAAACACTGCATCAATTTTGTACACAGCAGTTCAAAGTCCTCTAAGTGGTGCTTTAACTGATGTTCATGTGACCATTCAGAGATATTTTCTTATTGCAAACATTGAACTCATCACTGTATGGGGTTTTTTTCCCTTACTGAACATTCAAACATCTCACAGTTATAGAGCTACTCATTAACTGACAAATGTCTTCATAGCAAGCTGTATATAATACCTCAGTCTCTTCATTATCTTTATGGGCAGTACATTTACAATACTACTTGCACAGTACTTTGCCTTCACTCAAAAATTCAATCTCATCCATTTCAATTATAAACTCACTTTTTCTTCTATTTCAGTAAGAGAAATAACAAAAAGACTCAAGATTTTTCAAAACTCTTCCTTGCACTGAGTGCATAAAAGGTTTAACAGCCAAGGCTTACCTCTTCTGAAAGTTAGCTAATAAACTTGGGTTTATACCCCTACACTGACCTCAGGTACTGCTACAAAACCTTACTACTGATCTCAGCCTTCAACATCAAACTAAATGTAACTACATTTTCCATCCATGCATGATGTCCAAATCAAATCTATTTTTAATGCTTTTTCAGACAAACAGGTTTTCACTGTCATATGCTTATTTTGAGACTTTCTGCTTGAAGAATGTAAAGCTAGAAAAGAATTGCCACAGACAATGCTTGGACTGTTCATTTTCTGCATATTCACCTGTAGCAGAATTGGACTCTTGGCAGTCCTTAGCTGTGAATCTGTAATCTGATAAACATTTTACTGCATGAACTACCACTGCAGGCAAAAAAAAAGCATCCTAAAGAACCAGCAGTCCTGACCTCCCCTAACAGTTTGTTCCTGCCCCAGACCATTCACTGATATATGCCAGTACAAACCTTTATATGGCCACACAGTGAACTGCAATAATCAACCTCATCTAGCTGAAAACTAATCTAGGGATGAAAAAAACCCCACCAACACAAAACAACAAAATCTGTTCACCATAAAGCTGCCTGTGCAAATGTAAAGCAACACAATATGGCACACACTCATTTCCAGCAGTGGTACCAGCTGACAAAGTCTAACACTTTCTTTGAGCAACAGACTCAAGCTGTATGGGCAAAGCTTCCAAACCCAGCACATGACAACATCAACAAACCAACTAGAACTTTTCCATCCTAAATTTATGTCCCAGACCTGCCTTACATCTTACTGCAACAAAGAAAATCAAATTGAATATACTTTAAACAGTTTTCAAAATTACATACATTAAAGTTCCTAAGTTCAACTATAGCACCAGTGATATACTAAATCATATCACTATTACCTGGTTAATCAGACAGTTCGTGTTTGAAATGGAAAAAAAAAGGACATTTTTTCTGATGTTTTATACATCAACTCTCAATTTCTCCTCAGAATTTACATGAAGTTTATATATAAAAAAGATATACATACACACAGATGAATAAAAGGATAATTTCAGAACACCTACATACTGCAATTATTTACATGTACTATTTCAGGTAAATAACAATTAAACTTACTAGTACTTCTTATTAATTTTAATAACCTATTTATTTCCATAGTCTAACAAATATGAGAACATAGGATATTGTACATGTATTTATGAAGTTCATGCATGTGTATTAAATTTTAAATTTCATTAGAGAAAATGTAGGTGGTAGTGATGTTCAAGTACTTTGAGTATTAGGAGCTAAAAAAGCCCCAAACAACCACAAGGTGTATCAGCCCCACATTCCAAGAATTGAGAATTATTCTCTGGGTTTAGGGCACAGGAAACTACTATTGTTGTATTTACCCACAGGAAAAGTTCTTTTTGACCTGATCTGCTTGGAAGTGTTTCATCACAGTAACAAAGAGAGCCCCACAATATTCCTGAAATTTATCTTAGAGCTTTAGTACCATCTATTAGTACCTTGGTATTGCATATTAATTATGCCTTCTCCTGGTTATAGATCTGCTGCCTATTGCATTTTGTTACATCCTAATAACAAGTGTGCAAAGTTAATGGAAAACTGTCTCCCTGGTTCTTCTCAGTAGAAACGGAACTGATTCTGCTACTTTCATTTTCAGGCTAACATGTTCTTATGTTTAATGGAAACTTAAAATCTATGAACCTACTACCACATTGCAAGGTAACAAATGTCAGAAAAACCTCAAGAGAAGAAACAGTTTGCTTCAACACCAGACTCCCATACATAGCACCACAGACAGGAACCAGGTCTTAGAGGCTTCTGATTCAAGCTCTCTGATCTGCACTTAGAGAAGTCAGAAACCCTCTCTCATTTAAAAACCAATGCAAATCCAGTGAAGAAAACAAGGTTTAAAGGAATTGGAAGTAGTAATAGCGAACTAACTTAGTCACGTCCACATTAAGGTTTTTACTAACCCTGATTTGCACGTTGGGCCAGAGCACACTGTCCCTGGGTCTTGCCAAATATCAACCTTTCTTCATGGTACAAGAAAAGAACAGGGAAATGCTGCCTATATTAAGCCCAGCCCTTTCCAGCCATCATTTCTTATTTGGTACCTATCTGATAGCTAGCTATGCATCTACAGGAAAATAACAAAGGCTTTTAGTATAGATATACTCAGCCTATGAAAATACACTTCTGCTAATATTCCTATTTTTTCCCAGGCTGCCCAGTGGAAGCAATGAGCTGCACTACTGAGAGCAGAGTCTTGCCATCTCCGTGCATGCACTCCAGAAGTGCTCTGTGCACCGCAGCAGCAGTAAACAGGAAGTACAGCCACAGCGGGCATAATGTTGATACAAAATATAGGAAGCTGTATCTATACCTAACATCAAAAGTAAGGCGTGGCCTGCTCTTAAAAAACAATCAGCTCACCACTATCCAGCTGGTGGTCCCACAGCCGAGCCACAGTAACTGATCACAGAACCCTCTCAGCTCACCCTGCTCCAGAAGTTAAATGCACTACTCGAATAGCTTCATTTCAGCCTCTTCTATTATGCAGAGCAGAACAGCAGCAGAACTCCCAGCAAAGGTGGCCCATTTAACTGAACATAAGCAAGTGTGCACTACTATCTGTCCATGTGAGTGAAACCTCAGCCATCTCACCCTCACCAGCGACCAGAACTTGCACCGGCAAACCTGACGGATGCCACAAAACTTCCTTAGTTTGACATACAGACACAGAATTCCTGAAAGCTTGGAAAAATCATCTGGCAAAATCATGAAAAAACCAAGACAGCAGTACTTTGCTGTAAAGGATGTACTCCCAGACTGCCATGAAAGCAGTTAAATTCACTGGTGAGGTGTCAAATAGAAAGTAACTGGTAGTTGTTAAATGGCAGTAACAAAAATGGTATCAATTTGTGTCTATTTGGCATAATTTACATATCACTGTGATGTAATTATATTGCTGTAGTTCAAATAAACAAATATACCAGATCTACTGCTACTTTTAAGCACAGGTCTAAAGAATTTAGTTAGCTAATGGCACTATTAGTTTGTTTCAATGTAGTACTTCTCAATCGTGTATCTCAAAGTAACAGAAGCCATGGATTTGATTCTACAGAAATCTCATTTCTTTAAAAAGTACCTCCCCCACCCACACCAAAGACTAGCAAAGATGCTCTTTTGCTTGTGCCAAGAACTGCAGACCAAGCATTAAAAATTAAAACTTCAAAGTAGACCATACAAATGCTCTGCTTATGCTCCAGTGCAGTCTCATGAGAGATGCTTCAGCTCAGTCTGTTCCTGAACCCATTCAGTTACTGGACCCATGTAGCGAAAAAACAAAACAAGCAAAAAGCCTACCATCAACCAATTTGTACCAGTTGTACAAGTCATTTCTAGCAAAAGCAAAAAAAATAAAGACAAAAAAAAAAGAAAGAAAGCAGACTGAGCCCTCCATTGCACACAACACATACAGAACACACATAAGACTTTGCTACTCTGAATCTATGTAGAGGTCTTAAGTCTCTAATTCAGCACCGAGGCACTGATGAAGAAATTCTTAATCCCAACATGAAATCCTCAAACCACTGTTTCCCAATGTAAAGGACATATTTATCTAGTTATTCTACTGCAGATTTTAGGCCATATTGTAATGAATGACCTTCATAATGTACAAAAACTGTTCCAGAAGAGCTATTATATATCGTGTAACTAAATACTTTTCCATGAACCATCACTAATAATTTATCTTGAGTTAAAGTAACAGATCTGAGTTCTAAAAAGACAGCTGCTCTGATAAAGAAAATTCAGCCAAATACATACAAGTCTACATAGTATACAAGTTCCTGTGTTAACAGGAAGACTAACAGAACTTAAAAAATGGAAAAAGAAACCCTAAAACAAAACCAAAAACTCCACCCATGCACCTACCAAAAGGTATTTTAAGGATGTTTATGTTCCACTGAGAACAGGATGCAGATTTTGCTAATAAAAGATTTGAACAGTGGACTGTTTAAAGAGTAATATACATCCACAAATGGAAAAAAAACCCTGAAGTGCTTCTGTAAATCCACCAATTGTGAAAGCATTTGTAGGAACCTAAGAAGTCCCAAGCAGCTGTACACACATTTTCATTTCTAAACTACAATTGACTAGTTCAGAGTATTTTCACCTGAATGTGAGATTCTTCCTCCTGAAGAAACAAGAGTCATTCAAAATTATTTAAAGCTGTCCTAGCTGAATATTATTTGAAGGCAGTCTCACTGCTGAGTGTTCAGCCCAATTACAATGTCTCTTCAAAACACATTAATTAGGTTACTTGTACCTTTTTACAGTGTCCTTAGGCACTTGACCACAGCTAATAATAAATACCTAGTACTTTCTAACTCCAAAAAAGCAGACATTGTTACCTCTATTCTAAAGATGAGGAAACTAAGACATGAGTAAGCAAAGTCATCTGCCTAAATGTCACCTAGCTGAGAACAGAGAAGCGAGGAAAATACATGTTTTCAGAATCCCAGCTAGTAGTTTAACAAATACAAGTGTCCAGTTTTATGCACATTTATATACAAAACATAGTTGTATAACCTCAAACTCAACAGTCCAATTTCTATCATGCAGACCAACAAAATACTAAGCATTGTTCAGTCACATAAATGTGACAAATATTCTTGCCCTAGATATGAAATGGAAAAATAATAATAAAAAAAAACTATACCCGATGTGCCACCATATAATCATAATTTACACATATTTCAGTTGTGGTACTGTTCATCAGTATTAAAAAAAAAAAAAAAAAAAAAAATTACTGTAGCTTTTAAATATGATCCTGTCAGGAAATTTATGCTTTACAATACCTAAAGTACAGCACCTTAGGAAATTAGGTGACCAGGGTATTAAAACAAAATATCCATTAAAAAAATCCCTTTATGCTGACCAGTATAAAGACATTTTTCACAATGTTCTGTAATATTAAAATATGTATGATGTTTGAGTTTGAAAACTTAATTGCAGGTACAGCCTTTAATATTTCCATTTGAAGCAATGGAGGATTTGTTGCATGCTTATTTATTTCAGGGCATAGCCCAAGTATCTTGACCAAACAATTTCAATTAAGCAAATAAACCCAAATAATACACTATTTTCCCCTGATATTAAACAAGTATTGCTTTGCAAAACACTACTTCAAGAGAAGCAAAAATTTTTGTAAAATAAATCGTGCAACATTAAAAATAAAAGCCCCAAGTTTAGATTTACAGTACTGTCTAGAAAAGAAGCAGTAGTGAACACCTAGAAGTACACAAGTGTAATCACTGGGCATACACAATGGTTTCATTTAAATTCTATCAGCAATAATTTCTGTTAACCCAGGCATACCAACATACTAAGCTGACATCTACCATCACTGCCAAGAAAGCATACACACTTAAAAAAAAAATTCCTTTTAATAATGATTTGGAAAATACAAACCAAACATTTTTTCCATAAAAAACTTAAAAATATTTTATTTCATGGATACCTTATTTAACAAATTACAGCATGTATGTTAGAGTTTAATTTCTTTGAAGAAACAGAGTTGCCACTTCCACCAGCCAGCAGAGTTAAAGACTGTGCAATTAACCTGAGAGCAAGCACTGGAGAGGCTAGTTTACCTGGTGTACAAAGTTCTAAAGGATGCAAGCCCAGAGAAGGACAGCAGAGTTTTGGAAGGGAAGGCAACATCAGCAATACTGGTTCTTACCCAAGCTCATTCCTCTGCCTATAAAGAACATGTACTGGAGATAAAAGGAGGTAAAAAAAGGGTAATCTGGCTTTATGTAATCTTTCAATCTTTAGTAATCGGGCAATTTTGCTGGTGAAGCTACCAGAACAAACTAAAAAGAGGATTTGCTTATTGCCAAGTTTACCTTGTACTTTGCATTTGCTAACTCCTGAGAAATAAGTGTTGCATTTTTCACCTTGAACAAACTTAGTTTAAAACTTGCTAAGTAGCAAGATATAATTCCCATATCCCACTATAAGTCTGTAAAATGTTTAAAATAAAATAAAATATAGAAGAATTGATACAATATTTTGCAGAAAAAGGAGGACAGAAATATCAAGTGGATATTTTCTAGCAGAGGTTAAAAGAAATTGCTCTTATTGGATTGGCATCACTTAAGATACAAAACTTTCATTGTGAGAAGTGAGATCTAAGGTCTATTTAAGGTCTGTTTAATTAAGCCTTTGAAACAAGTACATGTACCACATCTATGTTTTACCACTTTCTTATTAGCAACTAGTTATTTTGCTCCTTTGTTTTTCATATTTTTTCAGAATCCACATCCTGTTAGTCAGTAGTTGTGACAGTCTGCCAATCTTTCTGTCAGGAGCATTCAATTGATTCCTAGCTACAGATCCACTTCTATCAACTTCACCCCAACCTAACAGTTTCCTCGGAGCACGCTGGAGCACACAGGGCTGTCACAACCAGGTGCACACAGCACACAGCACAGCACAAAGCAATGTGTTATATTCATCACTGACTGATACTTTAGAGTCTATGTCAGGAACAAGCTTGGCATTTACACTGGGTTTAGCTTGTTTCCAATAAGTTTTCATACCTATTAACAAAACATCACCCATGATCTAGATCAACCCATGTATTTGACCCTTTAAACCTTTACTGTTGCCATGAATTCTACAACTTCCTCATCTTTCTGTGCAGGATTGCAATAGGCAAGTAAAAGTCAGTTTCATATATAAGCACTTTTTAAGTTAGAGTTCTTACGATTGAGGAAGTTCCCTCCTGAAGAAACACGAGCGAAATGGCGTATCTCACACTTCACTGTAGTTCCCTTTACTTTCAGAACGTATCACTAAAGCAACTTTTATGTACAGGCATATGAAGAGCAATTTGTTTTGAAGTATTCCCAAGCAGAACTATATTGATGCTTCTGTATTTCACTGCTAATAAAGGGCATGGCAAATGAAACAACATCTTCACAGTGGTTCTTTCTGATATGAAAGTTCCTCTTAAAAATAACTAAAAGTTAGCACTAAGCTTAAACCCCACTGGCATTCCTATGTTAACTTAACCTTTTTGTCTTGTGCAAGAAACTGTATTTATTGATACAGAAGTTACCATATACAATGGAAGAGAGTGCAACCAAAGAATCTAACCCATCCTAGCTGGACCCAGCCTGGTTGGTGGGTTTTTCTGGTGGTGTTTCTTTATTATTTTTTAAAATTAGTATCACTGTCAGTCTCGTCTTTCAAGAAAAAAGAAACAAAACAAAACCAAAATTAACCTTTCCGATCCCCCCAAACAAAAATCTCCAGACATTTCTGTGTAAAGTAATCAGAAGCTCGCTTTGGGTACTTCTACAGAAATGTTGCTTCCATTTAGCTTACTTGAAACATGACTATAGTTTGTTATTCACAGAGCTCTCCACTTCAAACAGGTTTACCAGCTTATATATCATTGTATCAAGTTTGTATTAACATACTGATTCTTCCTAGGCACTTATGAGCCACTGATTAATGTTCAGCATTTTAGATGGATTCTTAGCCTTCAGCCATCTCATGTGCTACATAGTAAGTAGACTCCTATAT
The DNA here is from genome assembly GCF_029582105.1 of Oenanthe melanoleuca. Lineage (NCBI taxonomy): Eukaryota > Metazoa > Chordata > Aves > Passeriformes > Muscicapidae > Oenanthe > Oenanthe melanoleuca. The sequence goes on from NC_079342.1 coordinate 12,266,004, forward strand.
CTGTTGTGCCTTCTCTTCCTTTGCTATTCAAGTGAGCACACCTCCAACATTCAGAATTACAGGAGAACTTAACAGCATTAAGGAAATAAAATTACTGGTTTTTAATATATGCCTTTCCAATTTTTATTTGATCATTAAATTCAATACTTTCCATTTATGGACTTCTTACTCTGGTTCATTGTCCAACTAATAAATTCAGAGACACATTCTTTGCCTGGGTAAACGTAACAACTTGCACGGATTTAGTGATGTATATTAAAAAAACAACTAAAAAACAAATAAGAAAAATAAAGCAAGCTTTCTTTGGAACAAGGAAGCTGAAGAGGTAGCAGGTTGTGCTGACATTTGAAGACTAGACCACAAAAGTGAAGCTCCGGAATTGCATCTAACCTTGCAGCTGACAAGGAGAAAAGTAACAGTTGCACAGGCAACCAAAACCGGTCAAATTACAGGGATGGAAGCCTCTAGTGTTGCGGGGTCTTTTGGGATTGTTTTTTTTGTAGTGACAAGAGCCCTCGCCGTGTGACAAATAGCATTGATCGCACCATTTTCTCCTCTTTCCAAGCTCGGCGCTCAAGGCCTACAAGAAGGAAGCTGCTGCGGCTCCTGCGCGGTGCCATGTCCAGAGGAGAGAGAGGCTCTCAGCCTGACCCTGACGCGGGCGTGGGGTGGCCACCGGGAGCCCTCCGGGCCCGGCCGGGCCGAGCGCCGTGCCCCGCGCGGGGGGAGGCGAGAGCTGCGGCCCCGCAGCGGCTCCGGGCGCGGGCAGCCCTGGGCGGGCGGAGGGAGATCCCGGGGCCGGGGGCGCGGCCCGGGCAGGCCCCGCCGGAGGGACGCGGCCGCTCGGCGGGGGAAGGAGGGAGCCGAGCGCAGACAAAAGCGGGTCGCGGCCGGCGGCGGGGTGGGGCTGTGACCGGGCGGCGGCGCCTCCGCTCCCGGAGGAGAGCAGCGGGAAGAGGCCCGGGGTGGGCACGGGCTTCCGCCGGCCCCCAGCCCGGGCTGGGCAGGGCTGCGGTGGGCGTCCCGCGCCGAGCGGCGGGCAGGGGGCGGCGGGGCGCGGCGGCTCCTCCGTCCTCCCCGCCAGGAAGGGAGAGGAGCGGGGCCGGGGCGGCGCCCCTCGCCTCTTACCTGTAGCTCGGTGAAGAGGATCTCCCTCTCGGCCGCGTTGGACGCCATTTCGCCGGGGTTTGAAGTCCGCACCTGGGCGCTGCTGCTGCCGCTGCCGCCGCCGCCGGCGGGGAGGGGAGCGAGGGAGGCGGGTCCGGGGCCGGGACTAAGGGCGCATCGGGGGCGGGGGGAGCGCTCCGTGCTCAGGCAGGCGGGCGGGGGTGCGCGGGGGGGCCGCCGCTGACCCCTCTACTCTCATGGGGGTCGCGGTGGACAGTGGGGCGCGGTGCGGCGCGGTGCAGAGCGGCGCTCTCCCCGCGGTGCGGGGCGGCGCGTTCGGAGCGGCGCGGAGCGTTCCCCGCCGTGCGGTGCCCGCGCTGCGCTCCCCGCCCGGGCGCGGCGCTCGGCCCTGGCAGCGCTGGGGCCGCCGCGGCTGCTGCGCCTGCGGCCGCCGCCGATGTCGCACCATTTGGCTGTCACCCCGTCGCAAAGGCGTCCCTGCTTTGCGGCTCCCGGAGCACGTGACTGTGCCGGAGTAAGAGCGGGCTCCCTCGGAGGCGGCGAGCGGCGCGCGCCCCCCGGCCCCACCTCCCCGCGCGGGCAGAGCGGCGCGAGGCGCCGAGCGCGGGAAGGGGCGCGAGGCCCCTCAGCCCCTCACTCCCCTCAGCCCCTCACTCCCCTCAGCCCCGCGGCCGCCTCGCCACCTCCTTCTCTGCACACTCCGCTGTTGGCGCTTCCCCATCCTTTAGGCTCAAACGCTGGGAATCCTATCGTTTCCTCTTGTGGCCGGGTTTGGGGAGCGTGTGGTACATTCCCGGTGTTGGGGGCTGCAGGGATTCGGCTCTCCCGGGCCCGGGAGACAGGTGAAGCCCTCAGTTTGTTGGGTAGCGAAAGCGGGTAGCTCAGGAAGGAGAGTTCACCCTTGTCTCAAGCAGCCACCTGCCGCCCTGGGGACCTGGAGCAGTGGCCCAGGAGGTTGTGGTGAGTGGGGGCTGTAAATGTCATTTTTAACAGTTTAAAGAGCTAAACATTTGTACTTGGGATGCTTGGTGACTTTTTTGGGGATTGGCACTATTCAGTTAATCTGCAGAGTAATACGCTTCTCAGAGCTTCAAAATCGGTTTGAGTGTCTGGGAGGAAATGGTTTCTGTTTCCTCGTGACACTAAGTGACAGCGGGCTTTTCAGCTTCCTGCTTGTGTCCAGGGCTGGTGCTTTTCTTCACCTATCCATAAACGTGTGCTTTCTGTTGTCGGTTCTATACCCACATACATTCTCATTCCACCCTAATATCGGATGTTACATTCGGCTAATTGGACTAATGCAAAATGCTCTGTGAAGCAATTATAGCTGTTTGTTTTGTTGTTGTTTTTTTTTTTTAACTCTGTGCAGTTCATGTCAAATTCATAAGCTGAGGCATTTTCAATAGATTCAACTTCATGCAAGCATCATCAGCATTTGCTCTGTATATGCTACTGCATCTCTGTATGGCTCCAGACCAATAGTAGTCTGTTTGCTTTAGGAGTGCAAGTTAAACTTTGGAGGGTTGGGTTGTTTTGTTTTGTTTTTTTTAGGAAATAGGAATGGCAGAAGACAGTGTTAGACTATCACTACTATTCCTAGCAAATTTGAAGCGTTTTAAGTGTGCTTATACTTCCACAGTTGAGCACCAAACAAACCTGACAGTCTGAGGTACTATCAAGCAGTAGAAGTTTATGCATGCAGTTAGTTTCACGTAAAAGAAATATTAATATAATTCTACAGTATCATTGCATGCAATTGATACAGTATAATTTTTACAGCTATTGCAGTTTCACTGACTTATATGTAAGTAGCTGTTTGATACAGTTCATAATCTTTCACATATACAAATTTATGTCTAGACGTAGTCCACATGAAAACAGTGGCTTAATTTCTGTGCTATGTGGCCAGGCAAGTACAGCCTCAGAGGAAAACTTTACTTGCTGATTGTCTACAAGTCACTATTTTAGAAAGGCCCTTACCCAGTGAAATCTGTGTTAGCACAGCTTCAGTGTCAGTTGTATGAATTAGTGTTATTTTAGTGGTCCTGTGTCAGCAGCCATAAAATGACTTGTGGTGCATGGTGTGGTTTTGGGCACAGTGGCTACAAACAGGATGGGGGGGAATGGGGAAAGAATTTTTTACAATAGTTTCTCATTTTGACCATGATAGAATGATTCCAAATGTTTAAACCTCATTTGAACTGGTTTTGAGAACAGATGTTGAAGGATATAAAGAAGTAATCACAAATTACTGGATTACTGTTACTTAGTGACTTCATTTACTTGTCAGCATGTACGTGGTCCATTACTGCAGCTCATCTCCTTGCCTGGTCCCATTGCAAAGAAGAATCAATGTGCTTGCATGTCTAGTTTACAAGATGTGGTCAAAGGGAAATGCAGATTGTGCCCCAGAGAAAATTCATAGATATATGGATGGGTGTCAACAAAGTTAGTGAAGCTTTGAGATTCTCTCTAAAACAGCCAGCTGGGTTTGGTTCATGCTTAACCTAGCCTGCCTATTGTGTGTAGCCTAGAGCATATTATTATCCCTCTCAAGACAAGGCCTGTAATCTTTTTTTTGTATTCCAAATGTTATTTACACAGCTTGGAAGGACACAGTCCTAGATTCTTTGATGAAAGTGGAGTGTCATAGGAATCCAGAGAAACACTGGTTGGTAAAACAATTTTAGTTTAGCTAAAGCTCTTATACTTAATAATTCTTCCTTTAGAGTCTGGAAAACACAAGGCAGTCCTGGAGAGCTGTAGCTCTGCATTTGGTACTATGACAGTGAACTGCTGAGGAAGAGGGAACATTCCGAATGAGTCCCAAAATAGAAGGCAGTTAAGTACGTAAGTCTGAGAATTTAGCGTTATATGGAGTTCTGAGTTCAGCCTGTGCCTTAAAATATCTGAATGCAATTTCTTCAGCCACTATTCTGTTAGCTCATCCCTGCAGTCAATTAGCAAGCTAGAAAAGCAAGCTGAATGTAATGGATGTCAGTACTGCTGGCTAAGGCCTTCAGTTGTTTCTTTTCTTCAGGTTGTGTTATTAATGTCTTTGTCACAAAGACCTGGAAAAGTCTATAGCTGAGATGTTCAGAGTTCCTGGTGCAAAACACACCTTGTGAACCCTTAAGCAGAGTACAGAGCTCTCTAGGTAAATGTTCAGGATACTGTAAGCAAAATCAAAGGTATTTTTTAGAATACTTCTAACTAGTCCAGTATTTCACCTAAGAAAGAGCTTACTTCCACTTACTGATGCATATAGAAATGAGGACTGACATGTGAAGAGCACTAGATAGGTGCTTAATAATTATATTATTATACTCACTACTGGTAAAACTCTACCAGGAAAAAATGTAGTTTCTTATTTAAACTTCTGGTTAATATTGCTTGTTTAATTTAGCAATGCAGGTCTAGAGGGACAACAGTGTAGAGATGTGCCTAGGTATGGACAAAATGAAACTCCTGGTAAAACTCTACCAGGAAAAAATGTAGTTTCTTATTTAAACTTCTGGTTAATATTGCTTGTTTAATTTAGCAATGCAGGTCTAGAGGGACAACAGTGTAGAGATGTGCCTAGGTATGGACAAAATGAAACTCCTGAAAAGAAGAAATTTGATGTGATTCTACATACGCTCTTAATAGATGAGTGAGGTAGAGCAATACTAGGCCAGCTCACCACCTTTTTGAGCACGGAACAAAATCTAAGAATTAATGACCTTGTTAATGGGGTGGGGTAAAGGTTATTTGGTTTTGCAAGTAGTGTTGATACCTGTAAAGGGAAATCTTTGTCTCATAAAGCAGGAATGCTAAAATTCACATTTGAAGGCTGCTTTAGAATAAAATTTAAGTTCTTTCACTTAGGAATAAAGACAACTAACTATATAAAAGAAGTGTAGCTCCAATATTAGTTTAAAATAAAATCCACCACCAACAGATTTTCTATAATGTAACTATTAATTGTCCCTGACTTCTAGACAAAGCAATGTTACTCTTGCATAGTTGACCCTCTAAGTTGGATCCTTTAAAAACCTTATGAAATTCTGGAACTATGAGGCACAGAAAAATGAGTTGGAGAATGTATACATCTTTGCCTTCTTTATTTATTGACTTCAGCCCAACGGTGTTGAAAAAATAGTATATTAATGAAGAATAGTACTTTCCATCTTCTTGTTTTGATTTGCAAATAATTGTGGGATTAGGAGGAGTCTTCATTTTATAAAGCTTCCTATACTACATCTTACAATAGGTTTAGGAATAAATATGTCTAGGTTGGGTTAAAACTTGAGACAAAAAATAAATTTACGTAATAATATTTGTTAGATCAAGAACTTGCTGGTGTTTATTAAAGAAAATGCCATAAAGAAGAAAATAAAAAATTGAAAAAACCAAAAGTGTGGATAATTTTGCTTTTTTTTGAAAACTCACTTCTTTCATTGCACTTCTAAGAAGTTACTTACCCACCTTTCACTCAGATTTCTCAAAGGGAATTCCGTGTAAGAAAAGGCTCCTGAAAGAAAAAGCTCTGAGCTCTTACGGATCTCCCAGTGGCAGTGAAGGGGACGAGTTTATGGCACGTTATACACAGAAAACTAAAATGACTGTTATTTTAGCTCTTGTGGTGCTTGCAAATTTCACATATACTTGAACTATTCCTTTATTACTCTTTTAATTACACAACTAATCTTGCAACTTCTGTGTGGATTACTGTGATGTAATCATAACCCTCCTAGCAATTGTTGCACACTTTCTACTTAAAATTTGTCTTTTATGTTTACATACTATTACCCAGGGCTAAGTGTAGGCAGATGTTATGGGGTATGGAGTGCAACAAACTTTATCTTACTATCTATTTTATTAGTTCTGGACCCTGGGAAGACTTGCAGTCAGTGAAAAAAGAGTGCTCCAGGGGAAGGAGGTTTATTCCTGTTCGTTATGGCCTCCTGTTTTTCTTTTCCATCCTTTTCTTATGAGGAAAATCTGCTTTATGCTAGTTAATGTCAGTGGTACCTTGATGAGAGGAAAGTCCTACCTGTGCAGAACCAGCTGTTAAGATCAGACCTCATTTCCCTAGAGGAGATAAACTTGGATTATTTGAAGTAATAACAAAATGCACTATGCCTTTACATTAAGGCTGTGAGCCCACAAGTGGATCAACATTATCAATCTCTACACCTATACTAAGTCCCAGTGATTCTAATTAATCTTGATTGCAGGATCCAGCTTATTATACTTGATGTTGTTTCTGCAAATGAACTGCCCAGATGGACTCTCATGCTTTCATTGAATCCACTGAAGTGAATAGGGCCTGGTGCAGCACTGGATACATCAAGAGCTTATTTTCCAACAATGTAGATAAGACATCAGTCCAAGCAAGGACTCTGGATAGTCCTATACCTCTGGATAGTTCCTGGTCTCATTGCTTTATTTCTGTAAATTGCAAGCAGATTACTTCAAATGGTGACTAGGGGAAAATACCTTAGTTTGTTACAAAAACAAGGCAAGATGACAAATATGTCATCCTGTTATGAAGAAGACTGATTTCCTGAAAGAATGTAAGTGACTGGCTGTGACCTAAAGTTGCTATAAATAAACATTAGAAAATTCATTTTCGAGAGATAATTGAAGGACTTTCTTGTGCAGCAGAAAGGTGTGCAACTTCCTATGATTCTAGTAAAATTAAGTTCCTCCAAAAGGCTTTTCAAATATAAAACAAAGAGTTTTACTACTTCAGCTGAAATCCCAGTCTGCATTTGGAGGAAAGGGAAATGTATTGCAAAGGATGAGTCAGACACAGCTTACTCAAAGAAGTCTTTGCAAAAGAGATCTTGTGCTTAAAAGGCTGCTGCAGGGATGTCTCTTGTGTGCTTGTAATGTGGGGTTTGACCTGCCTAAGGGCAGTTTGTTGCTTCCAGAAATATTAGACTGCAGATTTGCTAGCAGCTCACAGTGGTGTATACAGAAGTCAGAAGGTTGTGTCCATTCTCCTCTGTACCGCATCATGCTGTTGACAGACTTGTCTCACCTTGTGCTGTGGAAGCTGATGTTTGTGTGTGTTTGTGAATTTCTGATCATCCTCAACCAGTTTTAACTTGCTGTTTTGAAATCTGCAGCTAAGAGTAACAAAACGAGGAAATAAGTCCTTTGTATGATGCATCTGGTGATACAGCATCTACACATGAGTGTTTTCTTAGCTCTAATATGTTTGTGGACACATGAATAACTATGTCGAATGGTCCTGAAACAGACTTCATCAGACACTCAGTCTTAGATGGTAATGATTTCTGGTCAGGGTTAACTTGATGGCTGGTGTTTTGCTCCATGTCTTTATCTCGTCTCAGAGACAGTAGCCTGCATATGTAACTCCATCAGGGATTGAAGTTCTAAGTAGTTATTAGCTTGTACTTAGTAGGCAATGTCTCTGAATTAAAAGGGCAGATCTATCTTCATCTAATGAACACTTAGAACAAGAGTTACCTGGCAGGTTTGTAGCTAGCTCTAATTGCATTCTTCTTGTTCTGCTGGGACGGACATTCTCAGGAGAGAAGAGAGCTTAAAAACTTTCCTGTCAATTGCATCAAACAATATAAAGAGAAAAACACTCAAAAAACTTCTAATACCAAATATGTTAGTACTTCCCCCTCACTCTTTCTTGTTTTAATTCCATCACCTTCTGGTTTTTTTTTTTTTTATTTTTAGGCTATGGCAAACTTGCTGTCGTGTAATTTAGTGCAACTTTACATTGCTTTTATTTATGTTCTGCTGCTTATGAACTCTGTGGTTCAGAGATGGTTTGTTACAGTGTATTCCCCTTAAATGTTATTTAAGCATAAAGGGAAGTTAGACTAGTATCTCTCTCTCTCCTTTCCTTTTTTTTTTTTTCTTCTTTTTTTTCTTTCTTTTTCTTTCCTCTTTCTCCCCCGTCCCTGGAGAGGGGTGGTCATAACACAAGCGAGCAGGGAATTTAATCGCACCTAGCGCATTTGGGATATACCTTTTTACCTAGCTGTAATTTCCACACATTTCAGGTTTTTCAAAGGTGTTTTCATGTGTTCTGAAAAATACCACAATGTAGAAAGTCTTAGGTGAGATTTCTGTACTGAAGCCTGGTTGCAAAGGTACTTGTGGAGTGACTCTTCTGACTGGAAAGTGATTAGGCATCTGAGAGATTTATTAAATTCTTGTGCTTCTCTTAATTTGCTTAGATACATAGATGCCAGTGATTTTTTAAAGTGTAAAGTGTTTTCTTGTAAGGGCTTAATGTCATGGGTTTTCTAGGGCAAACACTGGAAGTCTCAAGGACTGAGCTGAATCAGTTTGGGTTATGTTTCTTGAAATGGATTAACTGAAATCCCACACTGTTAGTCTGGCCTCAGGTTTGAATTATTATCATCATGCAATCAAATCTAAAACACTTTCAAGTTGCTTTGTCTAGCAGGTAGTTTGCAGTTAGTGAATTTGTTTGTTCTTTATAAGAAAAATGAGTCTATAAGCTACTGAAAAATGTAGGGAAAAAAATTTTTGGATCCTAGATCTGTTTTCTGTAGCTACCCTGTCAAGAAGACCAGTCAGCCAGAGGCAATCACTGAGGTGGAGTTAATGGAGGAGAGATCTCAAGTATACTGGTTTGATATTTGAAATGTGATAATGTAGATGTTCTTTATGTTCATTTATGTCTGCTTGCTGCAGTGTTAACATGTTAGCTTTAATAAAGGTAGCTTTTACACGTGTCAGAAATGTCTTTAGCTAATGCAGCACATGCTTGTTCTTTGCTTTCTTTTTGGCTCATTCTTTGCTTTCTTCTCTTGCCTGCATACACCCCTCTTCCCCCCAGAAGTAGTGCAGTGATGGAGCAAGGCATGAAAATGAAGTGTAATAATCTCAAAACAAAATAATAAGGTTTACCCTTCTCTTGTGCTATATGCTTTCTCTTCATTCTGAGATCCATCTGGTAAGCCATTGAGCTACAATGTCCTTAATGACTATTTGATTGAGATAGAGAATTTAGATTAGTTGAACCTGTGCTAAATGTGGTCATGATAATGATGGACGTGATGGGGATATATCAGTGATACATCTTGAGAATCTTTAGAACCGTGGCTGAATTCTGTAAGAGAGAAATGCACCATTACCTTAATAGTAGTATAAACATAATATAATAATATATAAATAGTAGTATAAACAGCCTAACAGTTGTTAAAAGAAAGCACCATATCTAGACATTAAAAGCATGGATCTTCACAGTGGACCTAAACACAGCAGTAGATCCAGTTGTTATCTGCACCTGTTGTGCAGGTAGATGTTGATTTAACATTAGAAAAGTGCAATAATAGGAAGAATATTAAAATGTATATTGTATTATGATGTTAGCAGACTTTAGATGCAGCAGACAGTAAAATTTATTTTCATGATGCTTAGATTATCATACTTATCAATCAGAAATATGAAAATTTCGTAAGTATGGTATCACAGAAGTCCTTAAAAGAAAATGGTGAAGCAGAGGCCAGCTGGGGATTGCTGTTTGCAGGCTGTCCTTAACTGTGTTTATTGCTTCCTCTTTCCCAGCAAATCCAGTATTTAAGAAGGATTTTAAGACACATGTAATCATTGAGGATTTACTTTCTTGGTGTCTCTGAGCTGCATTCAGCAACAACACCATTGTTTTGTTTTTAAACATACATATCAACTTCACAAGGTAAAGATAGATGTGATATTTTGGATATTTTGCAAATTGTTACTTGAAATTAACATTAGAAATATAAGTAGACATAGGTTCAAACTTTGGTCTTGTATTGACAGAAGGCATGGTAGTTCTACAGCTATTTTAGATACAACTGATGTAAATTTGGACTCAAGCTAATGAGGTCAATTCTCTTTTCCTTTTGTGTCAGTACAAAATATTCTTAATTCTTAATTTGATACTAAAATATAGAAGAATTCTATATATATAATAGGCTAAGGTTCAGGGTAGGATAGAATAATCTCTTCTGGCAAAAGTTTCTGGTGTCTGGTGAATAGAGAGCATAGTATTCTGATAAACTCCTTAATATTTCTTAATGCTTAATGTTTCAGAAGATTAGGGAGTGTAGACTGGTGGATTAATTAAATTAACAGTCCAACAGAAGTGGTTTAGAATTGCAGTTTACTTTACATTGTTTCCAGCCTTCGCTTCAATACAGACAAAATATAGAAACATTAGTGTTTATTCATATGCAGTTTTCCTTTTACTTGCGTAGTATGCAAGGACACAGTATTTCTAAGTATCCTTAGCATAAAAAAGAAAAAATTATTTGATAATGGGAAAGGTGAAAGAATCTTTATAAATGGAATCTTAATATTAAATTGCTCCATCTAGTGGCTGTCTTCTAAAACTGACATTTTCCTTTAGTGGTTCTTATCCTTTAGTAATGATTATGCCTCTTAAGAATTTAAGATTGAATTCGTCTTTTATGTAGGAAGCTCTCTACCAAGGGAACTGCACATGTGAGACGGTACAAACTTTGATTTTCCTTCCAGTTTCTTCTGAGGATTTTTACTGTTTGCTTCAATGGAAGCAAGCCTTATGTGTCCAAGTGTCTCAACTGCCTTTGAGGTCTTGATTTTCATGCCTTACTGTCTTTGGTTCAGATTCTCCTTGGGCCTGGGAGGGAAAATTGAGAAGCTGAATTGCATAAATAGTACAATAAGGATGAAGTCAAAGAGTTAAAATACACAGTGAATCATGTACTGAGTCCAGCATAGTAAGATGCATCTCATGTCCTGACGTGATAGAAATATCAGTTGCAGATCATGTCATTCAAATGCCTTAACTGGCACTGATGCTGTACTTTTCATAATAATAATAATGAATAATTGAATGATTCGTTAATGTCAAAATACTTTACAAGCAATTGGAATTCTTATGTCAATCAAGGTGAAAACACCTGTGTTTCCCAGCTGTATGAAAGCAGGGAGAAACTTCAAAAGAAAAATGTTTAAGAAGAGATTTAATCCAGACATCTCTGATGCTTTCTTCCTTTGAACACCTTGAAAAGACAAAAAAACCCCCAAACAAACAATCAAAAAAGAGGGAGCACTTGAGGAGGCCCTCATATTTCTTGCTGCCCACTGCTGTGATCCCCTGTGCAGCTGGCTTTAAAGGGAACTGAGGTGCTTAGGAATGCAAAATCATAGAACAGCAAATCACTTTCAGGGTGATTGTTCAGTATTGTTTTTCAGTTTCTGAATAGAGCCCAAAACTGCAACCAGCAGCTGAAGTCCTGCAGAACACAAAAAAAAACATTTTAAAATGAAAAGCAAGAGAAAGGGCTAACTGAAGTAGTGTAGATTCAGATTTTAAGTACTAGATTTTTAAAAAAGAAAGTTGTCTGTCCTTGAAAATGTAACAAGTTGCTTACTCCCCTGTCCTTTACTTTTGTCATTCATTTTTCAGTTTTGGTTTATCTGCTACCTTTAATTTCCTGGTAAATTAATTCTCTCCTTATTTCATGTCTAAATACTCCTTTAATATTAAGAAACTGTTCTATAAGACTAGAAGAGTTTTATTGTATCCCAAGACTTGTTTTTATTATTCACTTGTAGTGCACTTTTCCAGACTTCCTCTTCCCAATTAGTTTGGTCACTTAAAACTGCAGATTGCTATTCCTATCTTCCTTTCCCAGGCCACTGAATATCACAATTGTGTAACTTCCCTACATACTAAATAAAGTTTCCTTTCAGTGTGCATTTTAACCTCAGCTGTTGTACTTTAGGCTTAACTTGCAAAATGTGAGATACAAAGGTAGCACATCCTGATAATACTGCATGAAGAAATAATTAATTGCTGTGAAATGGAAAGGTCTTTTATCTTAAGACAGTATAAATTTCTTTTGAGTTAATTAAAAATATGTATATGAAATCTTTCTTGTTTCCTGAGATATTGTCAGAGTATGCCTTATGATGATTTGTACTGGTGCAACTTTGCTCCTCTCTGGAGTTGCTTTATTGTGTCTTTGTAGTGATTTTGATATTAGAAAGCATCTTTACCATTTTACTTCTCATTCCATCGAAAATGCCTTATTTTTGTAATGAAACAGAATGTTCCAGGCCTGAGCCAAACAGCAGCAGTCCCAGGAAACAGCCAGCATGTGCACTGAGGGAGACAATATTTGATGTATACTTTTTTATTTTTTTTCAAGATGTGCTCATCAGAACTTGGCTGTTACCCACATGCAGTGTGAATAAATATTAGGCAATGTCCGCTTTTTCTTTAGGCTTCATCTTTGCTTCTGTAATACTTCCTTGGTTTCTAGCAGAGTATGTCTTTTTAAAAATGGTATGGGTGGATGCAAAAATGGTGAGCATGTTTATCTTTTTGCAGGTTACTGACAGTACTCATGCTGATCCATCTGATCTGAGCCTTTTCTCTGAACAACTTCCATAGGACAGTTCAGAGTTGTTGGGTTTTTTTGGCATTATCCTGAACTTGAAGAGCTTGCTTTTCTCCCAAATTTCTGAACATTTTGTTCTCATGCATCTTCTTCATTAGACCAATGCCATGAAGTTTTAATTCTTTCAATCTGTCCTGTGGCATTTTGCATTTTACATTGTTTACTGTATCAGGTTGCTTATTTCATTGGCTTAATGCTGGATTGTGTGACTTAATTGGGCAAATAACTATTATTCTCTTTCATCAAAAGGTGATTCTAGATCTCCAGGCATGGCTAACCTCTTTCATTTTGGATTTTAATAAAATCTAATCTTACTGATTATTCAACCCTTTTTGATCATATAGATGTTATCTCCCTGAAAGAAATAAATACACACTGTTTTCTTTTTTTTTTGTTTGTTTGTTTCTTTTCAGTACATTCTTATCATTGATGATTTTTCTAGTTCTGTCAAGTTTAATTCCTTCTTAAAATTTATTTCATATGATTCTTATTGAATATCATATTCTAATTCTGTGGTGTTTACATGGTTTGCTTTCTTTTATATAATTGAAAATAACTGATTTTCACATCTACTTCTAATCAAAAATTATCCATTTTAGTGGTTTGTAGTGTGGAAAAGAAAACCAGCATGTGATTTCTTGTCTTTATGTATTTCCATGCTGACAGACAAAAAAGCATTCTACTCAGTTGTTCTACTCAGGTGTGTTTTGGTGTGAGCTTTTAACCTCTGATACCGTGCAGACTTCAGGAATAATTTCAGTTCTAATATTGTAGCTAATCTGAAATTATTTTAATTATGTCTATTCTGTGACTGCAGAACAGTCTATGAACTGTTCTGGTGCTGCTTTCTAGATTTACTGCTACCAAAGCAGAAGTCCATCTTGAGAGGCATTTTTTTCAGTCCATCAAGCTCCCCATGTCTGTGTTCATGCTTCTGTGAAATTGTGAATCAAAGCTTTGGAAGCAGAACGTCTGAAGCAGAATTAGGCATTCTTACTCTGAACAGGTGGAATCACATGGTATTTCATTAGCATACCTAAAAATCTTTATGTCAAAATCCTGAATGTCTCTACTCTGTTATAAAGACAACCAGTAAAAAGGACCTCTTAAGTACAGAGCAGAGAAGTGACCCTGTGTACTTGGCTATTGCCAAGACTTCTGACACTTCCTGTGTTTATTGCTTATGTGAACTTCCCACTGTTTAATTAAACATGGCTGCTCATAGCGTCCTATTTTCTTTAGCAGATTCCAATCACAGCAGTTATTGTCAGACTCGGCAGACTGGCAGCTGGAGATATGAACCAGGCATAGCAGGGGAAAATTTAGGTGTTCAAGGACTTCTATATTGCTCTTATCTTTTCAGCTGCTTCTCTTTTCTTTCCCTGTTTTTCTAAACTGAATTTTGTCCTGTTATTCTCCTAGAGTAGATTGTGGGGTTTAAGTTTTCCCTCCTCTCCTGTGTGTGAAAAGTGGGTTACAATATGCAAGGTGATTTGGAACAGAAAATAATAAGGGGTTGCAATGGAGGCAAACATTCCCTAGAAGCAGTATTTTTCAGTCTGCTTTCTGGGTTTAGTATTAGATTTGCGTGTTGGAATATAGAACTGGACATTGTAGAAAGCTCCAACAGAAAGAGAGGATGTCCTTCTGAAGTGCATATGTCTCATTTAATAACGCTTTTCTGGAAAAAGTCTGTATATTGCACCCACAACAAGCAAGACGAGGAATTCAACCTCAGATTAAAGGCCCCAAAAATGTCCTTGTGGCAACTGACCTGAGATATGTGCAGATGTATATATATATACCAGAATGTCTTGTGCAAACCTAAGTTAAAAGTTGGTAGCTGTTGTATTTGAGCAAATTAAGAGTCTGCAAGGCTGATGCATCTGGATCATACAATTTTGTATCTGTTAAGAGGTAACAGGCCTGTGTTACATTACAAAACTGTAGGAGGATGCAGTGTCCTACAAGCCTTTAGGAAATGCACCTGAACAACACCTGTGGCTTTCTAATGATGAGATTGTTTCCTAAAGCTGATAGGATGATTTACTAAGAAGGATGGATAGATTATGTTGAACTTAGTTTGAAATTTACCTCCTTTAAACATAATGTTGTGTCATGTTTGTTTGCTGTAAGACAGTAATACTGTAATACTTCTCTGCATGTTCTCCTGGAAATAGGTGTGCATCATTAATTTCCTGTGCACTGTCACATTTATTGTTTGCTGCTTCTAGGACTATTAGAAATGCTTTCCAGTTACAGACCTAATTCTACAGCTCACCCATGTAACTTGCTATCCTCACGAGGTGCATATCTGATATTATGACTATTTTCTTTTCTTTCACACGAGAGCTGTCTTTGAAATTACCTAAAACAATTGCTTTACTGTGTGTGGCAGTTATGAAAGAACACTTGGGTTGTAGTGCTCAAATAACAGGATCTGCCACTCATGTGAGGATATGGAAAATTGTGGATTCTCAGCCTCTGAAAACAGATATATCATGCTTTTCTAACTTAGTAAAAGCTTGAAGACTTGGCAAAAACAACTGGGTATTAGCTTGCTGAAAAGAAATTTGGCAGGGCTGACAGGGGAAGCTAGGAAAATCACCAGCAAATGTGTTAAACTTCTATTCTAAGCAACCAAAGAATAGTTCTCCTCATTACTTGTGTTAAGTCTCTCTGGTCACTTGGAGAAGAATAATGTGACAAAACCAGTCCAAATGGATCAGTTATATCATCAGTATTATCAGTCATATTATTTTGCTTGGTTTCACTCCTTGATTAGATAGCTAATTAAGTATTAAAGGATTGTATACCTTTGTAATTTCTGTTTCATTTTATTCAGAAAGTGCAGTAGGGAATCTTCTTTTCAGAAAGATTTAACAACAGCATACAGGCAAAGGAGACTGCACAGCAGCATGCAAATAGTATCTGTGGTCTTGCCACTGCAGAGTCCTGTTTGAATTGAGTAAATACAGTTTATTGGACTGAGAATACACAGATTATCTGACTAATTTATGTATAGTAATGCTAATTTTTTTTTGAGGCCTGTCCCTATGTGCATGGGCTTTAAAGATGGGACTATCTTATGGCATTTTTGTGTGCTATGCCAATTATTTGTTATCCAATAAGTCATCTTTGAAGGTAGGGTTGCAGATAACTTTTCTGTTGTGGAATTCCCAGATGCCTAAAGGCTGTAAAATATTGTAAGCCAAAAGAGGCAATGCTATATAAAAAAAGGACATCAGTCATAATGCATCTTTTGTTGCTTAGCATCAATGAATTGTTATCCCACAGAAAGTCAATAGGAAATAACCTGACTGTTTATCTACTTCAGAAAGTTCAGGAGAAGCTCATTGGCATCACATAAGTAAAAGCAGAATCAGGTTTGTATATCAAGATAGTTCATTTGTAGAAAACAATTGAAATAGCAGGAGTGGTGGTTTTTTGTTTCACCTTATGGAGAGAAATTAAAATGATAGTACTTCTGTCCTTATAGTGAGTTCCCTGAAGGCCACTAATTTAAATTCAAAAATGCCAAACTTTTTTGGGATGAATTAGAAACTTTGCCTAGAGTATGTTTATAGCTCTCCAATGAAGGAACGATCTTCCCTTCTCTTCAGGACAGTTCACCTTATCCACGTTTTGTTTTGTTTTAACCATTATTGTGAAGACACATGGCCAAAATATCATCTGCTGTATATTTTTCATAACTTTCTGTTCTTAACAGAAAGTTGAGGCCCTCAGTCTTTCTTATGTTGATTTGATGTTGTTTTTGTAAGTGGAACACACTTTCTTAATAAGTAAAGCAGAAAAATGGATGGAACCTGCTTTCCAAGACTATTTCCAGAGATAATGGAAAGCATTCATTGGAGGCTTTTGGTAATTTAAACTGTTGAGTTGGCACTAGGATGGGGAATACAAGCTTTTCAATTCCCACTATCACCACACATTGTGTCACTGATGAATGAATGGGCAAGTTGCAAGGATAAAGGAAGTAGCTGAATTCCTATGCTCATTTAATCTTCCTTTAACTCTTGAGTTTTCAGGAATAGTGCCAATTAGAAAAATTGTAACTGCAGTCTTGGCATTCATATGAATTTAGTGTCACAAGTGAATCAAATTCTGTATTATGACTTTCCTACAAGGATTCTAATTCTGCTGGATTGACTTGGGCAGAAGCTGATGTATAGAACACCCCATAAGACCTCTAGGATCAACATTTAGTATTTGCCTCAGTTCAGTAATTGGTCTCTTTTATGCGACTTTTTTAGAGTGCTTTGACAAGGAAGGAATGAACAGCTTACTTTATCAAGATTTATAGTCAATAGCTTCTATCTTCTTGTGAAGAAGACGTGCTGTGCAAATAGCAAGGTTAAAGTGATTGCACATGAAGTAAATACAAACTTCAGCTAGTATTTCATCCTGAAAACCAGTCTGAACAATACTTAGATAACTTCATGTAATGAAAGCCCTTTCATAATCTTGACCCATATACAATTTTGTCAAATCCAAGGTCAGATAGAATTTAAAAAATAAGCTTTATTTGGACTTCTGTAACCATGATTTCACAATTGTAAGCATGCTCCTTAATAATAATAAAAAAGCCCTAGTACTGTGTGGTGGGTTTTTTTAAAAAAATTCTCATATAAGTCTCAGAGTTTGATCAGTTGTAATAGAAAAGAAAGTATAATCTATTTGTTTAGGAAATATCTTCTAAACCATTGCAGCAGCAGACAAAAGGAGTTCATTTCAAATTGATTAATGTGCCATAAGTACCTGGAATTGCTTGGTCTAGTCACTTTGTTGCTTTCTCATCTCTCTGAAAAATCAAATGAAGCATCTGAAGATACCTGATTGATGCAGTCAGCTTTGTACTGATATTACAGTGCATTTCAGGAAATGTTCAAAGTGGGGCAATAATTTTCAATCTATTTTCAAGCATGCCGCAGTGAAGTTTTTCTATCAGATTGTATGAAGTCCATTTCCCAAAGAACTGTGGATTTTTGTGTTGTGCATTTGTGGGCAGGTGCTTTTACGTGTGGAGCTTTATAAATATGTATGAGAAAACGATGTGTTGGTGATACTGCCTACTGTTGTAGTATGCCACAGTGCATTCTTTTTCTCCATAACCCATACTGCCTCTTTTTCTTGTATACAAGCTTTAATTATTTTATCTTCTCTGAAGCCATGTGTAACTTGGTTTCATTTCATAGGTATATACAAATTTTCCAAATTGCTGCAGAATGTTTCAGGACCAAATCCGGTAATTCATTGGTAAGACTGTTAAAGTACAGGAAACTGTAACAAAGAAGATTATTTTCCTCCTAAACAGAGAATTTAGACAAGACAGTATTACTAGTTCCTATATTTGTTTTTCTCAGCTTGCAAGGAAAACATGAATTACCTTAAATTATCAATTCCACAAAGTCTTAAGTGTGGATGTGATGGGGCTAAAAGAAGTTCATGCACCTAAACTTCCTGAAGCTGTATAAAAATCTTACTGTTGATTTGGTTTCTTTATGAAAGCGTTCAGTGAAAGAAAAGCATAGCCTTTAGTATCCATAAGCTGTACATGCAAACTCTGCAGGAGATCTTGAGCTGCGATAAAGGTGGAAATACAGAAAAACTGTAAAATTCCCTCAGGAACCCCCTCCTGTTCATAGCAGAATGACTGGCTGCTCGCCATGCTGTCACGGGCTGCTGGCCAGCACCAGTACTCTGTGACCCCTTCTGACACAGATCACAAGGGCTGGAGGGTGAGTTAATGCTGTTTCTAGCACCATTCATGAATCAAATTTTAAATGTGGATTCTCATCCACAGTGGTGTGAGAAAGTCCATTACTCTGAGAAGAATCCAGGGAAGAGAAATGTTCTCTTAAATTTAGATTCCATGTAGCTAAAAAAAAGGTGTCTTTTTCTTCTAATCACCCCCATAAACAACATTGTTGGTGCCTTTTCTTACAACAGTATGAGAAAAGAAATTATTTATTAGCATATGGCCATGATTTGTATAGCATACCTTGTATGTGTACTCTGAATGCTGTCTGATGTATCGTTTTCAGTGTTGTTCAATGGAATATCCACTGGTTCAGAATAAAAAATAGCAGAACACATTTAAGCCTCTACTTAACTTCCATTGACTGTGATGAGGTTAAAAAAAGACTTGTAAATTATAATATGCATAGGTATTTTCATGTAGAAATACTTAGGAAAGATTATTTCAAGATACTAGTTCTCAAAAATTGAATGCTGACACAAAATTTATTGAATACATTTTGTAAAAAGTATTCTACCGTCTTTTGAAAGCAAAGCAATTTTGTCTTTAAAATCTGGAAGTGGAGCACAAACATGATGAAATCAGTCTTAAGATCATTTTGATATAGACCTTAAATAGGGTCCCCTAATGATAATGATTTACCAAAATTATTTATTTTAAGTAGCTGAAACAGTAACACGAGTGAATATTTTTTTGCAGTATAAATTGTGTTCAATTCAGTCTCTATTTGCTTGCATATTGCTGCAGTGAAGGAGGCAAAACAGTTGCATAATCAAGTCTTTATTGTATTGGTGTAATTTGCATGTTTATTGTTTCAGAACCATCACAAATTATTGTTAAACACTTATTTTTGTGCTGGATGGATGATTGAAACTGCTGAGTGAATATTTCCATATTTTTGGGGTTGTGTGATAAAGAAATATCCAAAGATACAGTTTATCTGTTACACAGCAAAGTATGTTTTCCTCTTTTTTAACCTTTAGTATATTCAGCCTGATTCTTTTTTGCTGAGGCGATTTTGTGCCACAGAAGTTACCAATAGCACTGTATCCTGAACACCTTCCTTCCTATGACATACTTGTACAAAACTTTACTTGTATGAACAGGGCCATTGTTTTTAACTCGACTACATTACAGGGATGTGCTCTTTGTAAACTTGGCCTAGTGAGACCAACTGCAATGTAAATGGAAAATTCTTTTCTTGAATTCACTGCAAGACTGAACTAAGCTTACAGTGGTACTGGTTAGACTCCCCCATGCTGTTTGAAAATGTATTGTTCAAAAAGAAAGGCATAATCAATAAAAAAGTGGGGGTTTTGTTTGTTTATTTTTGGTGTTTTTTGTTTTTGTTTGTTTTGGCTTGGTTTTGTTTGGGTTTTTTTTCTGTTTAGATGTGGGGAATGTCAATGATTTGCTTAATAAAGTTGTTACTGACAAGAGCAGCTCTGGTCTTAGTCTGATCCTATTCTGAGGCTTAATTATCAAAGGCTGTTCCACTGCCCTGTGCTAATCACAGATCAGTTTGTGGCCCTGTGTGTTTTGTAGTACAGTGCCCCACAACTCCTTCACCTTATGTACACTGCTCCTGTTCTCTGTGTGTGGCTAAATATTGTAAGCAAAGTTCCAAAATATCAAAGTTTCAGTAAAATTCTACCTCCAGTTTTAGGCTATTTTCTTCTGGACTGTAATTTTCAGTGTTCAGGTGTTTGCAGTTCTTAGATAATTTTAAATTCAATCATTTATAGAATGCTACAGTTTAGCTAAGATATTTTTTTGATCTAATAGTATATGGCACTGCTTTTCTTCCAGTTCTCTGAATATGTTTCTTTTTCTAGGTTAAGGACAATTAATTCCATCTAAAATTGTCTTCCTTCTTCTTTTTTAATTAGGCCTAGAGATATTTTGCATGACATTGTAGCACTTCTTCCCCATTCTATTTTTGTTTTGCAAAGTGACACGCTGTGTCTGTGCTTGTATTTTGTAGTGTTTGCCTTTGGTTGGCACTGTATCAATGCAAAGCTTTAAAAACAATAAAATACTGACTTTGGGGGAACAAAAAGGCTGAAGGATTGGCTGTATATCTCTTTAATTTTGAAATTACAGCAGTAGTCTCATATACAGTTTATATTAGCACCTCTATCAGCGCTGAGCCACCTTCTCCCAGAAACTACATCTTCCAGACATCCTGAGTAAATGCAACACTTCCCTTAAGAAAGCGATTTCCCTGCAGAATCAGTGAGCTTTGCCACATCCTTGTCCTTCTTGAAATGTCCTGTGCTTCTGGCCCTTTAATTTAATGTGAGGCATTCCTGCACTCAGGCAGCAGAGAGACAGATTATGGCAGAGGCAAATCAGTATGAGAAACATGCAATGAACCATACAGCCTGCAGAATTCTGGACAGCAGAAAGGGGAGACTCTTAAAGACAGCTTTCTCAAAGTCATCTCATTAGCCTGGGAACCAGGGCTAAGAGATAGAATTCTTAATTAGAGACTGGAACTTTCCTCTTGTGTTTATTGGAAGCCTGTTTTTCTGAAGGTTGTACAGTGTATTTTCAAGGGGTCTGATAGCTAAGCTGTAGTAACCTGACCTGTCTTGTGTTTCTATCATTACTGCTTGCAGACTATGAACTAAATCCCAAATGGTAGTTCCATAAAACAGTAACTAGGAATACCTGAAAGTAACCAGAATTTATAGTAAGTTTGGATTCTGGAATCCTTGCATTAGTAATCCTCTGAAATCAAATTGTTTTTACACTGGTAGTGCAACCACAACTGGTAGAGAATTCCATTTTCCCCAAAAGCTTTTCTCCCGTGACTATTTTAACATTAAATACAAAATTGATAGAGGCTTGAGCCTCATCTCCTGAGTAACAATTATACTTTCCCCTTCAAAAGTATGTTTTGGAACTAATAATTGACATCACTATATAGGGATAGGAAGTATATAAGGATAGGAAGTATAATTTGGTGAGATTCCTTAAATAAATGGAAAAAGCTTTTGTTCTGGAAAGAGGAAGTGTGTAGGTATGCAGGGGTGGGCGGGAGAGGGAAGGGTGCATAATAGTTCCCACTGTAGTATACAAACTATGCAGGAACAGAGCTATCAGCAAAGTGGAAAATAGGAATCAGCTTTGCTTCTAAGGAAAACAACTCCCAGGAGGAAGCAAAAGTCCATGTGTAATACCATAACTGCTGATGTGCTGTTACTTCCCACAGCACAATGAAAGTTCAGCTCATTTTGTTTCTTAAAGTGGTACCCATGAAATTATGGAAATTCTCATAGATAGAGTTTAGCACAGGGCATCCACTAATATAATGAGTCACCTACTGCAGTGTGTATTTTCCTCTGTTATTCATCTGCTGAGGGGGAGATAACAGGAAAAGAATTCTCATTCAATGTGTCCTGAAGGGGTATTAAAGCATTTTCTTAACCAGACCTCCTGCCCCAACACAGGGGGCATAGGCTAAGCCTATGACGTGCCAGAGAATCATCAGTGTAGGAGAGGTGACAGTTGCTGAAAGAAAATTTTAGCCTTACTTCAGTGTCTAGCTACCCTTATTGAACCCAGGCTTATAGATCTGTATTTATTTCATTTGTTGGTTCAAAGCTTTGAAATCTGCATCCCTTATTCAAGCCAGTAAAAAGGTGCTGTTGCTCATGTCTTGCCTACATTGAAGAGGCAGGAATAAATGTTCTCTTGCAGGCCCATGTGTCTGGACATGTGATGAAACTTCTCTGACTTCCATTCACCAAGGAAACTTATGCAGCAAAGTGGAGGTGCTGGTGTCCTGGAGCCACATGTGATTGTGGCCGGGGAAGCTAAGCTTTAATTGATATGAAGCCCTTGCTCCCATCAATACCCAAAATGTAGTATTTCAAAATAGTTGCATTGGTAAGTAAGGTTGTAGTTATGCTGCTGCTGTCACTTGTAGGAAGTAGGAAAGCTGGGGTGACACGAGGTCTGATCTCTGCTTTGTGCCAGAAGGAGTTTTGTGTACATGAACTTACACTAGCAAAAGTGTTGCTGCTGTAATCTGTTCTGTGCATCATGGCTTAACTGTGTTGGTATAATTCACCTGCTACATTCATGCTGTTACATTCACAGCAGGAGAGCTTTGGGGTATCCCTGCATTGGAGTGCCTATAGTAGAGCTATAGAACAAGCAAATAACAGGCACGTTTCTGTATGAGACACTAATTCTTATTTATTCGTTTTGCTATAGCTTCACAGTGGAGTCTGAGGCCCTTGCATACAGAGTAAGGGAGAAATTTAAAATCCTGGAATATAAGAGTTTTACACTTACAGCTCTCACCAGGAAGCTGCTGTCACGGCTGCTGAGAGCAGATTGATGCCTGAAGTGCAGCCATCGAAAATATGTTAGTTGAACGCCCCCTAGCTGAAATAATTTTCAGAACATGGAAAAGACAAAGTTTTCCTGGGGATTTCAATATACAGCTGGGGGGAATTCCATGTTCAGGCTTCCTTATTTGTTGGTTTCAGCTCAGGCAAGCAGTTACTCTGAGGATGGATACATTTAAGTTCATATACTGATAATTCTAGAAAAGTATTTTGTATTAAAAAAGCAATCTTAATTTCTTGTTAATTAAATTGGTACAAATTTGGACATATGAGGCTGTGCTTGCAAAACTCATCTGAAAGCTAGATTGGCATAGATGTGTTCTACTTTAGAGCCAAATTAAGCAATCCTACAAATACAAGTGTCATAAAGCCCTGTGCTTTCTCTGGTGTCATAGATTGTACAGATACTTCTCAAAGCAAGAGAGCTCTGCCTTTTCTGTTAGTAAATATACAGAACTTTTAATAAGACAATAGTTTTGGCTTTATCTTCATTGAAGTGGACATTTTGATACAGGGAAAGAAAAGAAGGAAAACCCCTTTTTATGTAGTTAAGATTTTGAATTTATTCTATTCTATACACAGGATGGCATTGATTCTACCTCTGCCTTGATCACATTGCTCAGTGTAGATCCATCCACAGGAATTTCTCAGTCTGCCAACACTATACACATTCAGGAATTTTGATTCATCCAGTTAATGAGTGATTTCTATCGCTCATATTCTCTCTTTGTCTCCCTCTCTCTGCAAGTCTCATTTTTAATGTCATGTTAGAGGGAAATACATGGCCAGTTTAAAATCCCTAAAGCTACACAAAGTTAAGTATTTCATGTGATATGCTTAAGTGCTACCTGATTTTGAACAGGCTCTGCTGTGAGAGTTTCTTTAACCATTAAAAAAGTGTCACTTAGCTAGGAAGTGGTAATAGGCTTATTAAAACGGTCATAATGGCCCTTCCTTTGCAATGCTGATATCACTGCTTGCACCCAGAATAGGGTTTTTGAGGATGAAGTAGTATTGTAACAGTAGATTAGCCTGGCAGTTGCGAAAATCAAACTGTTGAAGATTAGAGACTCACTTTCCTGACATTATCAAATGAGGTTTTGTTGTCTTTTGGTTTTCTATGCATGTAAGAGTGCATGAAAAGGTGGACTGTCACCACAAGCTGTCTATATTTTATTTTTCCTCAGGCAGAGTATACAGAACTGTGCAGGAGTAATAGCTAATATACTACAGCAAATGCTGTCTTGAAGTTTACAACAAGCATAACAAAAGTATTTTCAGTATGTCTTAACTGCTAAGCAACAGCAGTTGTGAGGAAAAAAACTGACAAAGGTTCAGTGCTTCCATCCCCTCCAATTAGTGCTGAGTAAAACCTGGTCTCCCTTCTATTTCAAAAAGCAAAAAGTAGGCTTTTTAGCAACTTGTAAAACAACATCCTGCCATTCTATAGAATGTATAAAAGCAGCAAAAAGACACAACCCCTGGTTTTGCTTTGGGGATTGCTGTTATGTTCAGAGATATCTTTTCTCATGGCTGCAACTGCAGAAGGCAAGTCCAAAAGTTGATGCTCTGTCTTTTAAGGCCCTTGGTCTTTTTTTGCATCTTTGGGGAAGCCAAGACTGGGAGACACATGATAGACTATTTGAAAGCATAAGATGGTAGCTGCTTTCCAGCTGCAGCCACCTAACATTTTAATGGTTACAGGTGTATTTCCAACAAGTACAGGGTATTTTTTATTTTTAAATGAAAATCAGTGAGATCAAAAAGTGAAATTTGAAACTTACTTTTGCAAAGTTCTTTATGAAGTGTAATCAGAATATGGTCTATTGGTAAGTTTAAATAACAAGGCGTGGCAATTATCTGAAAAAGTCCCTTTACTTTCCCACAGGATTTTTTTCTTTATTAATTATTCTTTATTTTATTTTGAAAAAGGACAAAATTACATTTCCTTCCTTCCTTCCTGTCTGCCTGCCTGACTGCCTCTCTTTGGGAATCACACTGTTAATATTCTGCTAAGTAGTAAGGAATTACTACATTTATCCATTTTAAAGCAGTTATCTGGAGCGTGCTGCATATTAAAATCTCCAACAACTACAATGGTATTTATTTTTTTTTCATAAATAAAGAATTGATGGGTGCATCTTTATATATATTTCGTGTATACTACTTTCAGTTAAGAAATGAATTTGCTGATAAATCATTTGAGAAGATTCTTAGACTTGAAAAATATGTAAGTTAGACAATAGCTTACATGTATTAGTCTTGCAAGTGTTGAATATGCCAAAATGCAATGATTATTGTCAAGCATTACTGAACTACCTACCTGCACTAAAATTAAACAAAGATGACACAAACTATGAATTGCTATATTAACATTTCTGAACTGTTATTAACTAATTCCACTACCACCTACTAATTAGATACTGAGGCCTGACCCTAATACAATTGCTGTTTTGTATCAAAGTAGCAAACCATTATAAAGGAACAGAGGAAATTAAAATTTAAGCTGAATTAGTTTAGCATATGT
This sequence comes from Oenanthe melanoleuca, assembly GCF_029582105.1. NCBI lineage: Eukaryota > Metazoa > Chordata > Aves > Passeriformes > Muscicapidae > Oenanthe > Oenanthe melanoleuca. The sequence goes on from NC_079342.1 coordinate 12,291,231, forward strand.
TTAAATCATGCTGCCAAATTACTTCCGCGTTTAGCTAAATCGGTAACTTTAGTCATGAAAGCTCAGCAAAAGAAATTTACTCAATGCTTAAATACTTTGAGTCATACAAGTTTGAGTGCATAACACTGAGTCAGGATATTGGCTTGTCCCTGCAATTGGCATCTTTCCTACAAAGGTCTTTGTTTGGATCCCAATTCTTAAAAAAACCTAGTTCTAGACCCTTCTGTAAAAAAATACCAATACGATGTCCTTCTGTTACAAGCGCTACAGCATGCTCCTATTGCAAACAGATGGGTTATCTAATACTCATTAGTGCCTCAACCATGAGATTTTGTTGCCTTTAGAGTGTAATCAGTCAGGAGGGAGAACTATTTGGTGCTTGTCTAGTACTTTAGTAATTCATTTGCTGTAGACCCTCATTAGAATGGAAAATTACAGCTGGAGAAATGTCTTCCTTTCAAGAAACAGAAGCACTTTTTTCTTTCCCCTTTTCAAAATAAATGTTTCATGGTTGTAGGTGAAGGACTTTGGCATTGGAAGAAAAGCATCAAATGGCTGCTGGTAATTTATTAATTGTGTTTTTGGCCATGAGGGAAGTTCCCTGCTCTATACAGCTGTGCTGGTTGCTCCTTTAAAACTAAGTTCTCTAAGTTCTGCACTGATACAGGAGGAAGAACCAAGGCTGAGAATCAGTTACTTTTGGAAGTAATGACATGATTTTATGAAGGGTCACAGGAATTGCAGCATTTATTTCCTTTGCAGAATGTTCTGTGAAAAGAAAAGAAAAATAAAAAAAATTGGGAAATCAAAAGTCTGAACTCATGGGGTTTCACATTATTTTCCTACAGAGAGAAAGAAAATTGGCCAGGATTTTTTACCACTGACATGTTATAGTATGAATCCACAACTATTAAAGTTTAGTGCAAACCTAACTCAGATCAACAAGTGTGAGCAGTATTTGCATGGGAAGAAATGTTAACAGTAGGCCTCTGTCCTACTCATGTCCTCTTATGGAACCAACTGCTTAGTCTCTTCTTCAGTGGGTGAAGAAGAAAGAAGGTGCAGGCAAAATAGGTGTCAGAAGACAGGATTAAATGAGAAGTTTATGTCCCTGAAGTGGCTGCTCTGTGGCTATTTTCCTGAAATCACATGTTAACATAGAGATAACCACTGCATAAGAACTGCATTTCCATAATGCATCTCTTGACTCTGCCTCTTGCTATAGTCTATATTTCTAGTGGGAAATACTAGATCAGGCAAAGAGGCTTCCACAGATTTGAAGAACGTTCCCTTGCTGGAACAAGGAGTGTGAATGGCTAATAACATGCCAGTGTTAGGCCAGACCTATGCAGGCCAAATTCAATCTGTAGTGCGGCATGAGTAAAGCTGATGAGCATGGTCCCATTTGCGTAACACATGCAGAAGTTTGAGACTTCACTGCTCCTGCTGTCAGTCTGCTCCTTGCACTCATCTTACCCCTGAGGCAAAGCTAGAACAACAAGATAGGTGAGTTTGCATCTCTGCTTATATACTTTTCAGCCTGATGGATTAATGCAAATTCAGCTTCATTGTTCATGTAAATTAAGATCTCAGGTTTGGAGGGACTAGAGAGAGGTGTGGACTTTTACCCTTCTGCTGTTCTTGCTTAAGGGAACAGCCTGTCACAGAGATAGGTAATTTTTAAGGGCAGCAACACTGATTTGCACTAATAAGCTTGTGGAGCCTTCTCTATGCAAGCTGTATGTTTGAATTATTTTCTTTATTTATGGATGTTCAACACATCTCAAAATTAACAAGAGCAAATAATACTTTTGCAATCTTCTTAAGGAACTGTGTCTTAGGAAACTCCTGGCTTTTAAGGATTACTTGGATAGCTGACCTTGGATTTATATCTAAAGCTGTTAGAGATTTGGCTGTCTCCAATTGCCACTTTAAGTGATAGTCAGATCAACATGCCTTGTATACTTAGGTTTTTGGAAGCTGTTGGAGATTTGACCTTGCTTTTTAAATTACTCGGAATCATTTCACGTATCTAATTAGTATGTGAGAAAATCACTTCAACTCACCACATTTGACATTAGTCCATTAAGATAACTCATGAAGTTTTGCCTATTGTTATATATTTCAGTCAGTTCTATGTGAATAAAAATAAAAAAACCTAATTTCCCTAAATGGAAACAATGAACCAGTGAATCATGTGGTCTTTATAGCAATTTTACCTTGGCCAGCAAATCGTCATGTGTCACTTCTAAGTAAAAGAAGGAGGGAGAAAAGTCTGGAGGGAGAAAGAGAAAAAAAAAAAATCTGTGCTATGCTTGTAGGAGACACCATTTAATCAGCTAGACCCATTAATAACTCTTGCTGCCTTTTTTATTTGTCAAGGGCTCAATATTTTTTCAATATGAGGTCTGTTTCAGTGTGCTTTAAATGACAGTTTATAATTAATGGTACTTGAGCATGTCTCATTTCAAAAATTCATACAATATTCTTGTTACAATTTATACATGATTTTAAAGTATAATTAATGTTCAGCTTTACAAGATATATGCAAACAGATATGCAAATTTGGAAATAAATATGCAAACATATAAAATGTTGTTGAATTAAGTAGTCCTTAACATTTTTAATGAAATCAATATTTTATTCATATTTTGCACACTTTTGAGTACTTAGTGATTTGGTAGTTCTCAGACTTTTGTGGACCATGGCTGCAGCTTGATTCTGTTGTGGCTCATCTTGTCTTCCACTCTCCTGAACCTCATACTTTCTTTATGAAAAACAGGAGCTAATCCAAACCACTCTAAATTATTTGGATTCTTGTCAATTATGCTTTGGATATTTGGGATAGTAAACTTAACATATTACTGAAACAGTTGAAAATAATCTTTATAAAAAGTTCCATATTAAATCGCATTAGAAGTTTATCTAGCCCAATATCTTATTTCTAAGAGTAGCTAAATAAAAAGGGAAAGATATGAAAATATACATCAGGTATATCATCTAGATGTTTTTCTGGCACACAGCCAACTGTGAGTCAAGAAATGCTTATATATATGTGTGTGCGTGTGTGTTCTATTTTTGTATATGTGTATATAAAAATGAGGAAAAATACACGTGTATGTATATATATATATATGTGTGTGTATATATACACACACACATATGTGTGTATATATATGTGTATATACACATGTGTGTGTGTGTGTATGTATTCTGGATGTATACATATATTCTGGAGATATAAATATGTGTTCTGTCCCTGACAGTGTTGGTGACACACCAGTGTGCCTGTGTCTTTTGAGTGGTAGACATTCCAACCCCAAATACACTCTCAGATGTGGTCTAAGATGTGAGGAGTTTCTCCTCTCTTAATCTACTGATTATGCTGTTACACAGTCCAGGACAACGAGTGCTGTCTTCACTGTCTTTAGATGTAATGTGAGCTCATTGCTGCAAGCAAGGACATTGCTTCACCTGCCCCCGCCCCAAAAAATGGATCCTGGCAATCCCTGCATCCTCAGACCTGAAGATTGGCATCCTCTTCTCAGGAGCTCATACACCCAAATGTTATCTCTGAAGGACATGTAGTTGAGATAACCAGATAGTCAAGGTATAAAGATGTGCAGAATTTTGTATTTAACTGATAAGACAGGAGAATTCTCAGGGGTCCTGAGAGAAAATCAGGGTTCTGGATGTAGTTGCTAGTAAATAACTAGCTATTAGTACTAGGAGACTGATGAGTGCTGGACAATTGTCACAGACTGAACTAGGAAGTCATAAAATATTGGTGCTTCAAACTACATCCTTTATAGTGTAATAATACATGCTGAGGAGAGGTATCAGGAGCAGATGAAGGTTTTGATTTTATAAAGGCTAAAGGCTGAAGTAGCAGGCAGGGTGTGGAGGCAGGTTTCCATTCTGCCTTCATTTCCATCCAAAGCATACTTTAAAGTTGCACATTGTTTAACTACTGAAAGAATTTGTGCAACTGGAGAAAATAGCTGAAATTGGCTGTTTCTTCAGACACCTAAAGTCCTCCATCTGGAGTTCTGCTGTTAATGGCATTCAAGTCACAATGCACCATAGAATGCAGGAGGTGTACCCTATTCAAATTTCAGTCTCAGAACCTGAATAAATGTTACATTTTAAACTTCATGTGCTACAGATCCTACAAGATGACTATTAGCTGAAGAGTGAATATGGTTCCCTATCCTTGGTTTGCAGGATTACTAATCAAGATCACATTCCTGGACTTTAATTAATTTAGGATTACTATACAAACTTTTTGCATACAAAAAGAGTCATGCTGAAATCTATGATGTTAATAATTTAAAACTTGTGTATTTTAATAAAGGTTGTAGTTTTTGTCACTTACAATTTTTCCATACGACCTAGAATATGTTTCATGTAGTTTACAATGATACTTAAGTAATCAAAATCATATTTCTAAAGAAACATCACTTAAAATAGATATATAAATGCTGTTTTGATCACTGCAAACTGCTACTTGTGGTGCAGTGTTTTAGTATTGAGATGCAGAAAAATTTATCTGCCTTTGCTGGTGCATACTCACAATGCTGTTTCAGGGCAAGTAAAGCTATGGTATTTTTCTGAGAGTTATTAATGGATTTATTACTACAGGTATAGTGAGTGAAAATCAATACATCTGCTTCCCTGTACATCTGTGGTGGTTTCAAACTTTTCAGAATATAATTGAAAGAACTAAGAACCTGATACACTTAGCAAACCTGTGTTCAGAGCTGTGCAACACCCTCTGCCTTCATACCAAATAACGTTGGTCTTTATATCTGTGCACTTGCTTATATATTTTTTATTCTCACAGCATACTTCAGTGCTCGGTTCTTGCAAGATTTTTTTCTGTGGGCTGGATTTCCTTTCAGCAGATTGCCAAGTCCCTCTTCCTTCTATTGTAACTGGTTTTTGAACTGTCTCAAATTTACCAATGGCTTGATGACAATCTGAAAATTAACAATGGCCCCTTACTTGCACACGGCTATGTGATTCAAAAATTCCTTACTTAACTGATACTTCTTTTCCCCTTACTTCCAGACAGGCAATCTTGGGTGCCTTTTAAACCAGTGTAGAGGCAGTAAAATGTGTATACATTGAAACTTTTTCTTCCTGGCACTCACTTGGAAAGCAATCTGAGACTTTTCCATAGGCTGATGTATTGGCAGTAACTTAAAGAAAACCCCAAAAATATAGAAACGTGATTTTTGATTATACTATAAATTGGGATTATTTCCTTCAAGCAGGTGGAAGGACATGCCAGCTGGACTTTATATGTTGTCTGTTAAAAAGTTTTAGGAGCCAAAATTATAATTAACTCACTCATATTGAAATATGTTCTCCCTAGCTGTTTTATTTTTTTGCCAGAGCCTGGTGCAATTCCTGAAAGATGCAATTTCCCTCAGCACGGGAAATATGCATCACACTGTTGGCATTAAGCAACCACCCGTGCAGTGGCTGTTGCAGTGCTTGCAGGGGGAGGTGATGCATCTGCTCCCTGGTGCATTTCGGGGTGTCTGGCTGCAGGGCCTGGTGCAGGGGGCTCAGAATGGTTGGGACTGCTCAGTGCACAAACTGCTGGGATCTACACTCCAGGCAGAGGGGGCATGAATCGCCCAGACTTGCAGGAAATGCTTTTAGAAGCAAATTGGGTGAAAAGAAAGGCCAATCCAGCAACAAGTCATCAGTGCAAGAAAGTTGCTTGTATTTCAGCAGCACCTAGTTTTATGTGTTATAAAGTAGTGCTTAAGAGAGCTCATTGGGATCCAGGTGTCTGTCACCTATTCAATGTTACTGTTGCACACTGTACATAAGTGGTGGAAGTGAAGGACTGGTAGGCATAGCTGAAAGAAGCTTTATCAAGGAACTTGGACAGGAAACATGCACTACAGCACAGGATGCAAATCTGACAGACATCATGGGGACTTACTTGGACAACTAAAGTCTGTTGAGCAGGCCAGTGAGAGTAAAGCTCGTCTGGGAATGTTTTCATTCATCCCCCTCTGTCACTCTTGATTTTGGCATAGACGTATCCACTGTGAGAACTGGTCCATAACTTCTGTAGCTCACCAGAGTTGAGAACAGGAATGGAGGATAGCAAGTGAGATTTCATAACAAGTCAGACACAGCTCTGCAAGAAGAATCCAAAATTTGTTTCACACTTCAGTGCCATCCAATGGTTCATTTTAATTTGATCTGAAATTGTTACTAATTTTTTCCCCCACTGTTTGGACTATTTATTTGCAAGATGGATATTCAATCATATTAGAGGTGGTAAAATACTTTTCCCTGAGAGTTCTCTCAGATTTTGTGTTTGGTTCATTTCTTTTACTTGCATTTGTTCTTTCTCTCTGTGTTGTGGGTGCTTTCCCATGAATGAAGAAGTTTCCCAAAACGAACCCATTTTAAAATTCCATGTTGGATATCTATGATGGTTAGACAGTTGCATATTTGAATGAAGAAGTTTCCCAAAATGAACCCACTTTAAAAATCCATATTGGATTTTTAAATCCAGGATAGTTAGACAGTTGCATATTTTGAATATTTTGTTTTGTTTTGTTTTGTTTTGTATAAAAGACCCTTATCTAACTCCCCATTTTACAGCTTTCTTCCCAAAGGAATGCAAAACTTTCTTTAGGAACATCATTTAGTTTGGATAAAAGACTCATAAACTTCTAGCATTGAGGAAAAATGAAGAGGAAGTGTTCCTAGTAGAAGATGTTATGTCCGTGTGAGAGCCACGCACCGGTGGCAGCTGTGGTTTAGCCGGCTCTTCCCCAGCTGTGCTTTAGCCGGCTGTTCCCCCAGCTGTGGTTTAGCCGGCTGTTCCTCAACTGTGGTTTATCCGGCTGTTCCCCCAGCTGTGCTTTAGCCGGCTGTTCCCCAGCTGTGGTTTAGCCGGCTGTTCTCCCAGCTGTGGTTTATCCGGCTGTTCCTCAGCTGTGATTTATCCGGCTGTTCCCCCAGCTGTGGTTTAGCCGGCTGTTCTCCCAACTGTGGTTTAGCCGGCTGTTCCTCAGCTGTGATTTATCCGGCTGTTCCCCCAGCTGTGGTTTAGCCGGCTGTTCTCCCAGCTGTGGTTTAGCCGGCTGTTCCTCTGCTGTGATTTATCCGGCTGTTCCTCAGCTGTGATTTATCCGGCTGTTCCCCCAGCCGTGGTTAGCCGGCTGTGCCTCAGCTGTGCTTTAGCCAGCTCCTCCCCAGCTGTGGTTTATCCGGCTCTTCCGCCGACGGGGCCAGGCAGGAGCAGCCGCCCTGGGGTTTGCAGGATGTGCACGCACAGCCCGGCGGGGGCTCCAGGGCAGAGAAAGCCAACCCCGTATAGCGGCCAGGCACCCGCAGGTCTCAAGAGCATTTTAAAGAGTACTAAATAAGTTTATTGTATTTAATATTTCAGCATAAAACCCTATAGTATGTTCATGAATTGATTAACTGATTTTATGGACAGACTCCCTTCAGTCTGAATTCTCTAACTGGTTTTGATGCTGATTCTTTGCAGACACAAGAAACACTGGAGAATCATATTCTTGCAACCACAGATCAATTCAGGTATTTTGGCAGGCAAAAAGAAGAAATTCAAAGCTGGAGTAGAAGAAAGAGCTAAAAATTAATGGACCACTTACTTTGAAGTATGAAGGCCAGCAGTTAATGTTACTCCATGAGGCTGATAGTAATCCAGCAAGTTTTTTCCCAGATACTGAATTTAATACATGTGTCTCTTCTTAAAATTCCCTTTCTATTCCTGCTGTTGAAAGATTAGGGAAAGAAATCATGGTTATAATGTTTGAGTTGAAAACTTTCTTAATAATATTAATAATATTTTAAGGGGCAGTTGAATGCCAATTTGACTTCTTAATAAACAGACATCCAGTATCTTAGTTTTGCTTAGACTCCTGAATTCATGCAAGTATCAGTTACCATCTCTAACTCTGATTTTTTCACAAAGGAGAATGCTTTTGAGTGTGGTGCTATCAGATTATATTGAGTCACTGAGCAGAATGAAATGTTTAGAATTGGAACTCCAGAAAGTAAGCATGAAGTTTTATTACTTGAAAATTACTGTAGTTTCCATGGTGAAAAATGTAGAAGGATTGTAATACAGTTTGTAACATCTATAAAATACATTATTTTGATGGATCATTTTGTACGTTTTGAAATCAATGAAATACAAATGATTGGAATGTGGTAACAAATATGAATGGGGTAAAGACTTGAGACCTTTACTGCTTGAAAAAAGGGAGTACTCAGACTTTCATGCTCTATATTCTGGAAACTATTAGTAGCTGAAATGAAAAATCTTAATTTTCCTATAAATTATATGGTGACATACTTGCAAAAGTAGTATCTTTTCTTTCTTTTTAAAGCTGGATGTGTATTATAAAAGCAGTTGCTTTCCACACTTTTTATTGACTTATATTTTTATACCTTTTTTTTGGAACCAATTTTGCATTAAGATACATAATGCCACAGTAATTCTCTCTGTTGTACGTATTTTCACAGGACTGCATGTTGCCAGTTAATTCTGATTATATTTTCAAAAATATCTAATGAGCAAAATGCAGTTGTAACAAATACCTGTTTTGTGCTTTTGGAGGAAATACGTATATTTGAGGAAAGGAAGAGACATTCTTACAGGCTTTAGACCTGATTCAAGCACTTTAGTATAATAGTACTGATAAGCACTCTTTTGCTATGTCCCTACTGATTTGCTACAGAACAGGAAATGTAAACAAAGATCAGTAATCCCCCCAATGTAAGTTCAATGTTAGGCCTTGTTAGATTCCTACCTCTTGTTTTTATGTTGGTAGGACAACATATACAAAGGAAATACATGTTTCAGTAAGGCTGTTTGATCTGAATTTGATTTATTTTGAAATGATGTTTGCTTTTTGAAATTTGTCTGCTTTGCTGTCTTTGCCTAGAGTACCTATAGTGCCAAGGCTGCTCCACCAGCTGAGGATATCTCTACTGCAGTAGTTAATGAATGTTTAATGGATGGAATTACTTTTTGACGATATACTTGCCTTAGTGACCTATTGTGGACCTCCAAGTAAAAAGCACTGTCCTAGTCTAATATTTCAAGAAGATTATCTGCAGACTCTGGCTGATAGTGACTATGTCATGGGAGCCAGCAGGAAGTCTGTTATGCTTGCTTTGTGTATGGTTGGTTAACCATTAGCAGTTACCAAAAATAGCATTACATGTACATATACAGTTAAAAAGAAGCTAAAACTTTTCGTGGGAAGAAACAATGTAAGAGTGGAAACTATGACACAAGAAGGGTAAAGCTACACACCCATGTAGCCATGTATTGTTTGGTGGCTTTAATACAGAGAAGTGGCTGTGCGGAATAACAAACTGTTGTACTTCTGAACTTAGCATTGAATAGAGAATCCTCAAAACCAAAAAAATGAGACCATGAATAAATGAATAAGAAATGAGGTGTCAGCTGAAAAGAAGCAATGGAAAACTAGGAAGAGAGAAAAAAATGAAGAGGAGTTGATGCTGAAAAACAAGGTTCCAAAAAAAATCAGGCTCTGTCAGATTGGTAGGAGCAATAATCTCTAGTTCTCATTAGCTCCATATACAGTGCATGTTGACAGAGACCTTTGGTCCTACATTAATTTAGTAAGTCCTAATTTATTCTTCCCAAGTTACTTCCCTAAGTTACTAATTTATTCTTCCCGCAAGATGTGCCAGTGGAGACAGACAAGGGAGGGAGCAATGTCTAGGAGCAGTCATGTAACAAAGGCACAAAATGCAACCAAGGGTTCTAAAAGTTTACTGAAATGCATTTCTCGTACAATGCAATGATCAGCTCGAGAGTCATTATTCCTCCTAGGAGTTCTATAGATCACCAAAGAACATAATTTTCTAAGTTCATTATTTATATGTGATACTAATATTATGGAGATAGTAAATGTACTTCATTCTTTTTATGCAGCTCAAGTGACATTGAGGAGAAACTGTGCAATTTTCCAGCTGTACTGACACCATTAGGGAGCTTGTTCTGGATCACAGGTAAGTCAGATAAATATTTTGGCTTTGCATATTTGGGTACAGAGCCTATGGTCAGCAGTTGGTGTTTGGCATGCAACTGCCTACTTTATCCATTTTTATGCACCAACTAATTTCCTTGATGTAGGGATTTGGGGATGGTGAAATAATTTCATAAATTATAAGCAAAAAATAATCTGTTTCATCTACTTCATGCTGGATAGTCACTGCATAAAACCTGTCAAAACCATATTGCTTTGGCTTCATCCCTGCTGCAGTTCCATTGATTACGGTGGAGTTAAATCAAAGATGAATCTGTCTGTTCAATTTAAATCTAATGATTGGTTAAAAAGTTGGGGGGGAGAGCCCTGTCTAAATCCAGGGCTGTTTTATCCTTGTGTCAGCATTTAATTCCATTTGCATATAAGCCTATTTCCCTTCTCTAAATTTAATTTGTTAGAGCTTGGCCCTCAGCAACAACACCAACAACAAAGTAATTGCATGCACTATTGGGCAATGGTGCCAATACAGCATGTGCTATAAAAATGTCTCATGCAAATTTATAAAATGTAGGCATTAGTGATACTCTGCCTGGTAACAAGTGTCTGGATACCTGAAAAATACCCACCTAGCTTGAGTTTCATGGACATGTGACATCTAATAATACACATATGAGGAAGCCTTTTTTAAATATCGTGGCCATTTCACCAGAGGAAATAAGATATCCATGACCACTGGGTGGATTCTAGAGTTTCAGTGCAATGAGATAAAACTGGTTGAGGCGTAGTTCTCAGGCTGCACTAGATATCATCAATGACTTTGCACAAGGTACTTCTGCAGTGTGACTTAACAAGCTTGTTTTAAACTGGGGAGGAGTGGTTGGCATTGTCACAATATACCTTGTTTGTTGAGCTGCTCTGCTTTGCTGCAGTAGTGTGTTCTCATATCACCTAGCCTCAAAACACATGGCCTGATCTTCAGACACCTTTCACCTGGCCGTTTTTTAATAAAAGGACTCTTCTCGTTGAACTTGACCTGATCAGCAGCCATTTCAATTCAGCTGTTCTTCCAAAGATAGTGGTACCTGCCTTAAGTTGATAGAATCCTTTATTCTCCTTTTCCCTATCCTAAATGTTTGATTGCACCCAAAGGAGAAACCTCAAATCAAAACATCTTGTAGGATTTGAGTTTTTCTTTCTGCTTTAAACCCCAGCTTTTTCATCATATATTCTGATGCATTAAAACTAATCATGGTCATAGATTCTTCTGTATTGTCAATTTTGCACAACTTCATGATCTGTTAAAAGTAGTCACTTCAGTTTCACCATTCATGGAAAGAAGACAGTGCTGCCAAGGGGTAAATATATTGATCTGGGACACAGTGCAACTTTATACAAATAACAAAGCCTCAAAGAGAAGGCAGGTTTTCTGAATTAGGGCAGCATGATGTGGGACTAATTTACAGAGAGTGGAGAATAAACACACATCTTCCCCTTTCTGATTTCTGTATTTAGATAAATCAGGTAATTTCCTAATGTATCAGGTCTTTTTAATACAAGCTCTTCCTCATGTGGCCAGGAAAGCCCACTCTTACCTCTGTTACTTGCTCCCATTACCTCTTCATGCACTTGCAGCCTATCCTCAGTAGGATTAGAAGGCACTCAGGACCTTTGAGGAGGCACTTACCACTTGACAGGATTAGGATAAGCCTGCCTTTGATGTTTTTGTGATCATATCCATCTGTCATAGCTGAATATGGTGAAGTAGCTTTATTTTTATTTAATGTTCTAATTATGTTTAAAAGGTCAAATATAAAAATATTTTTCTCAGTTTGCTTGCTTTTCTTTAAAAAATCAATGAGGATGTGTTCTTTTTCAACACATATGCTAACGTTTGAAAAGTAAAAAACCTCCATGGTTAGAATCAGCAAATAAAGATGTGGTTTCACCTCCTTTTAAGGTTTAACTGTTGTACCCTATGTCACACTCCTTCCTCTTCTTCCATCCATAGATTCATTACAAATGTCAGATAAGGCTAATCCTTCATGTGACATTACTGCAGATGGTTACATTGGGGACTTAAACCAGATGCTGATGGTCGGGATAATCTGGATAAAAGCTGGTAACCTAAAACAAATCCATTTTGTGTATTACTCATGCTAACAGTTAAGATATATATAAAATCTTTATTACCCTTTAACACTTTACATAACTCTTTTGCTTTCCACTTTTTATACTTTCAGAATTTTTATTTTAGAGAAGATTTTTCTTCATCTTCCACTGTCCTTCTACCTCAGTTAAATCATGCATATAGGTATGTAATAAGATTTAGGGAGGGGAGAGACACTTTATGGGTAAGAATGAACATTACATTTATCTTTTATTTTAAAATTCCCATTGGGTTGAAAATTGGCACTGGAAAGTAACTTTACTTTCATAAAGAGATGTTTAATGAAAACATTAGCAGTAGAAAAAGTAACTCCCTTCTGTACTTTTGAGGAGTCTTTGAAATTCAGTGTTTAGGATGGGAGCTGATAGGGATATCTTCTGGTGAGTGACTCAGACCCCTGACTAGACTTGAGTGTTTGGAACCCATTTTTCTTTCTATTTAAGAATAGTAATATCTTATCTTCGATGAGATTTGCTCTGAATATTATGTGTATGTTTATTCTTACATTTAATATTGAAGTTTGTGTTCTGAACTGGGGGATTCACAAAGGCCTGTTAGTCTAGGAAGAACTCTTGTGTGTATGTTAAGCAGCTAATATTTACATGGGAAATTCTGTGACATAAACATACTGGATCCTTCCTTGTCCACCTATGACTGTCACTAAATGCTGCCCATGGCTAGAGGAACTGGGGAGGAAGATACTAGGTTATTGTTTGTAGCTTAGTATAATGCTATTTGGGCTCTCTCAGCTGTATTATTTTTTATTTATTACTAGGTTTTGTTTCTAAGCTGATCACTAGTCTGGAAGTATAGGAAAGTAAGTTTACCAAGCGCCTGAACTGTGCAATTATTGTGTAGCTTTTCATCTGTTGCTTAGCACACTTGAGATTTAGATTAGGGTAAGCAACTTGAGCAGGTCCCCATACAGTAAATGATCTCAAGTCTAATCTGATCTCCCTTTAATCCAGTGAGCTATGAGGGCAGTGGTCTGGAGCATGGCTCATGGAACATGGTTTCTGTGATTTGCTTCTAAGCTTATTTTGCCCCTAGTGTGTACTACAGGAACAGGTAAAGAAGTCAAGGTCCCTATTCAGCCAAACCTTGTGTAGTACTGAGTTTGAATACTGGGATTTAATACAGCCTTCTGTTGCCAGTCAAAGGTCTCAGCTAGACTATTTTCATAGTCTTTAGCAGCATATCCAGTAGCTAGCAATTACCCCTCTCAGAGTCCTTACTGTTTCACTCTTCTAAAAGTGTATAGATCACACAATTGACTCAAATCAACACACTTCTACTGAAATCAACAGATTACTTCTACCAGTGGAGAGCCTTGATCCTTCCCTTCATGTATGGAATGTGAAGCAGTGAAGTATACTGCTCAGTGGGAGTCAAATATTTCTCAACAAGTTGCTGAAATTGTTTAGAAGAGTAGTCTGTCAGTAAGGCTTAGAGCATACTGCAAGGATATATGGTGCAAACCTTCTGCATCAAAGGCGATAAGTAAAGACTTATTGTCCAGATATTTTCTGTTGTTAATATACTGTTATCAAATACTATCATAATTGTTGTTCATTTTGAGATCATAAACCTTTATAGTGGAAGAGAAGGTAAATACTTTGGTCTGAAAGGTTAGTCAGAGAAAGACAAATTATTGCAGAAGATGTGGAAAGGTGAAAAAGGGGAGTAATTACATGAACTATTGCAAGCAAGGAATCAAACTCTATGTGTTTTGTAGCAAATGCAGTCTTGGTGAGCTGATACACATTACACTAAATATCACAATTAATAGTGAATGTTATTTTAGTGCTTGTGGTAGTCAAAGACTGGAAGCAATAACTGGATCTAATTGATTGCAACGTTTGACTAACTTTTGACAATTACTTTTTGAAGTGTTAATTTTAAAATTGTGACTCTAAACAGCAGCAGTTCCTTGATGATTTTTTTAGAGTCTTGCTGAAAGTAAGACAATGAAGTTCTATTATTGACAATATAGATGTGGTTAAAAGACCTGTGCGTGGGGCAGATATTTTGCTACCATCTGTTCCATCTTAGAGGAAATGCCCAATTCAGCAGAGCTATTTCTTTGCATAATGTAGGCCTGGAAATGCCATTTCAGCACTATAAAGTCTGATTCATCAAGAATGAAACGTCACTTTCAGGAATTCTGTTTTGTGGAGGGTGTATGTGTGGAAATTATGTTCTGGTATAGAGATGATCCTGGGTTATGGGTATTTTATGATCCACATATCTCTAATTCATCTTTTGCTTTTGAAACATAACACATGTTCTAGCTGCACTGATATGGGTTCCTGCTTATTATAGTTAATGGATTATTCATCCTCTTTGTCCTTGACATAATCCTGAGTATGTGCATAAAACTCAGATCATGTTGCCCATAAAAACCAATCAGCCCAGAGTTCCTCTGCAAGGTGTTGAACATTCACCCAGAGCAGATGGTAAAGATAATGTTTAATAAAGAGTTAGAGGATTAGTTGGAACAAAAATAAACTAAGAGAAAGGGATAATTTCATTTAATATGAAACTCCATGACATTTCATGTACCCAAGGACTGATTAAAATTATGCCAAAAGCTGCTCTTTTAGGCCAGTTTGTCCTAATACTGACCCTGCTTATGTTGTCAGCTGCTGTATCTGCATGTGTTATTTTACCACTTTCTGAATAACTAAAAAGAAAGCTCTTCTGATTCTCCTGTGGCTGGCAAAAGTAACTCTTAATTAAATAGGAAGAGGAGAGATGATAGTATTCTGCTAAATGTGATGAATATATTTAAACAACTGATACCTCAACTGAGGTTTAGAAGAAAACTTTTATAGGTAATTTTAAACATAAATAAATTTTAAATGGTAGTTTTCATAATATATGGATTTCAGCTATGGTTTGCCTTGAATATTTAGATGCTGAATGGAAAACAGAGCAGGAGATAGTCCATAAATGATTTTCAGTCTTGTTTTAGGAAAATTTATTTTTGCTATCAAAAATATAGTGGAGTAACCAAACCTATACATTTTGCATATTGCATAACATTCGTAATGAATGTCCAGTTGTTCTTTAATAAGGCTTAATAATAGAAATTGAATAAAACAAATCAGAAGCAAATATTTTACAGTTACGGTGTTTCTGGGCCCATGGTCATCTGGTATGAATTTAAGATTTAAATATCAGAATCTCCGACAAAGGATGTCACTTATGGATGCTGCAGAAGCAAGTAAGTGGAATTTAGTGTAAATGCAGTGTCCTTTGTTCTGAACACAAAATTTAAATTATTTGAAGCAGTTCTCATAAATAAACACATGTTCTTTTAAAAGACAATTTAGAATGGTTGGTGGGAGACAGAAGACAACTATTTCTTTTAATTGTTATGGCACAAGAGCAAAACAGGATCAAAATCCAAGCTATTAACTTACTTTCCTGAGACTCAGTGGTCACTGAAGCATGAAACCAGATGTGAGCATCTCTGGACTCACTCCAGCTGAAGCTTAAAGTTCTGATCAGTCTTTAATGTTAGAGATCTGTTAGCTGCTTCTGTAATGCAGGAAGACAAAAGTATTCTAGAAGCAACATAATGGCTTTTGCACTGAAGTGGGCCAAAGCCGAAACCTTTGAAAACCTCTTGATATTTGCTGGCTTGGGTAATATTACTACCTGCTACTTCCAGAATTCAGCTAAAATCTTCTCAAAATCTGCTCTGCATTTTCTAGCCATTTCTTCTGCTGAAGACAGTGTTTGGCTCCCAAAAATAAAGACCCTAAAATAGTTATCTGCTGCTGATTATTCCTAACTTAACTTATGCTCCTGTTATTTCTCTAATTAGTTACTTTTGAAGTAACTATGTAATTTTGAAGTAACAGTGTTCCATTGGGTACTTCAAGCAGTTGAGTATATTTAAAATAGTCTGAATTAACATAAAAATAGCAAGACACAGTTAATAATGAACTGGAAATTAGTGAAACCTTATTTTCACTGACAGTAATTGTAAATATTGTATTACAAGATGCAGGTTTAGCTGACTAATGGTTGTGAAATAAAACTTATTTCCAAATTTCCTTCAGTCTCTAAATACTCATCCATACTTCATTGTAGCCATCTTTGAAATCTCAGTGGCAAGAATAAAGCTCAAGAAGTCTGTCAGCTGATACAGTATCAGCATCAGATAGTGCAGCTCAGCAAGAAGAGAGGGTCATATCACACAGCTGAGATGAGACATAGATAAGTCTCTAAAGTCTCTAAGTCTCTAAAGCAAGTTATGGCTTTATCTCATCTTAACCTTGAACCAGATGCCCTTTCCAAAGCCCTCCCTTCGCCCTCATTCCCCCATGTTTGTAGTGCATTGCAGCTGTGCTGTAACAAACAGCTAGAATTAACAAAATTTGAGATGGGAGAAAGGCAGCCTTAAAAAGGATATTTTTTATTCAAACATGTAATAGAAATTAATTGATTGACTAGCTGAATTTTGAAATAAAACAAGCGAGTCAGGTATAAAAGGACTTCTGTTTAGCACTTCATGTTAGTAGAAAAATGATAGCAATGAAATGTATTGTGAAACAAAATATTTTAACTTATTCATATTTTTAATTTAAATAATATTCCCACCACAATAAACCCCAGAAATTATGGTCATTGAGGAGTGGGTAGGCCTTCTAATTCTTTCCTAGCTGGTGAATGATTAATGTACTAGTAATTTCTCCAGCACTTGGAATGTTGTTCACCTTGTGAGTCCCTTCAGTTACTCACTGTCCAGCCTGCCAATTAGTGTGTTCACATCATTCTCAGAAAATGCTTTTCCCCCTCATCTGTATCTTTTTGTCTCGGCAGGGAAATGTCAGAAAATAAGCATTGTTTTGATTTCTTCCCCTTTGTTTTTCTAAACTGCTGCCTTTTCAAAAGTTTTCAGAAATCAAATGTGTGTGGCTGCTTTTTAATTCCCTTTTTAACTGCAGTGGTTTCCTAGCTTTCATTCTCCATCTCTAATATCTCCTTTAATGGGGCCTCTGTGCTTCTTTTCTCACAAGATGAACACTTTCTTCATTTTTCTGTCTGAATTATACATTTGTACTTCATTAAGAGATTTTTGGGTTTTGGTAACTTTGGGATAAGTGAGATCCTACCACTAAGCATGCCACATTTTGGATGCATTTCTTGTATGCGTAGTTATTGCTCTTGACTTAGATTAATAAAAAAATATTTTTTTTCCTCCAAGGCTCTTATATTCAAATAAATAATCTCTTTTTTCATTGTTAGATTCTTGTCTAAAGGAAGTTTAAAGTTATGCTTGAATAGCATGAGACAGTGATTTTTTAACAGAAAACCCGCAAATTATTCATTTGCTCAATATAAGTCTCTCTGGAACTCACCCTTGTGAAGATAATAACTGGGAGGATATGTGCTTTTCTTTAGCAATAGTTTTATTGGCAAATGTAATGTTTTGCTTCCAAGTTACATCAGTGGGTTTTAATAAACAGATATCGTGCAGCTACAAGAAACTGTCTAAAGATATTTCACAAACTGCTTTTCCCAACAGGAAAGAAAGCCAGTAGCAGCCAAAGTCACTGCTTTTTGTTACAAATATTTTTAATTTTTATCTCATTTTAGATTAGGGGATCTTCAGAATAACTCAGTATACCACATATGTCCAAAACAAAGCTGAATTTTCTCTGCCTCTCCAACTTCTGAAGTCCCTGCTGAAGATTTGCTGTAACTGTCTTAGCAGATCTGATGTAAGTTCATACCTAAGACAGAGCTCAGTCTATAGCTGCAGTTCTATGCCCAAAAGTGTAATCACAACGACTTAGTTCCTGCTGTTAGATTATTGCTGCACCTGTGACTTCTTCAATTAGCCCCAGCTGGAATAGCTGGGACCTAGCAGCTGCCAGTGGGGAGCAGCAGTGTGCTCCAGGAACTCTCCAGTTTCTCCATCCCATGCTTTTGAATGGAAAAACAGCACCGAGGCAGGAGAAGGGCAGTGGCAAACTCAGGTTCTCTTTCCTCTTGTAGGAAATAATTCTTACTCAGTTTAAGCTGAGTCAAAGCCATATTCTAGCACCCACTTTCCAGATAAATGCTAAAATTTCTGCATACTGCAGAAATATAATTGACACACTCCCTTCTTCATTTGGAAGATCTCCCAGTCACCTGAAGTAAGTAAGCTATCATTTTTCACCACTTGTGCCTTCTACTTTCTCCAGGTATGCAAAAAAAAACCCCAAAAAACAAACAAACAAACAAAAGCAAACAAACAAACAAACAAAAACCCAGCAAAAAACCCCCCTGGAAAATCCCATTATAAAAAGGGATTTCAATGGATTGGTGTTTTTTCCATCCAGTAAATAATATTTATTAAAAAAAAAAAGTATATGCTATGCCTTTCTTTAGATATCCTAGATATCCTCTTCTGGAAAACCCTATGAAAGAGGAATGAATTATATGCTTTAAGGATGACATTCATTAGCGTAATTAGAGAAGCAGCACTGTCTTCTGCTTTCTTCTGAGACAGCACCAGACTTGGCTTGGCTTGTCTATGCAAGTCACACTGAGCTGGCTGCTACTTTGGCCAGTGAGAACTTGGAGAAGCTAGATACAGAAAAGATTGGATCCCCACAGTTTCTAGTAACATCATGTTTTTCAACTTCCTTTCTTAAAGAAAATATAGGAATAGCTCCAGGTTTGCAGCGAAGAGTGTTAAGATACAAAATATATTCCTATTCCCCGGAGGTTAAATTAGTGAGTAGAAGGGTTGTCTGATGCCTTGCTTGCTTGTAATTGCCAATTAAAGAAAATTAAAGGAAATGTTTTGTTTTAAACAATTCTATTCCCTTTTGAATGTGGGCAGATGTATACATATGAAAATCAAACTTATAATATTTCCAATGGATATAAATTCAAGTAAAATACTTTTAATCTTTAGCAGGTAAGTATTTACTGGAGACCTAGTTTTGTTCTATTTCCTCAACTGTGCTCTTGTTGGTATAATGGAGCTGTTTATGACATTAGGTGTGGTGGATTTGATTTTGCTTCAGGTTGACATTTCATGGCACTAAGTGTGAAAAATTACATCCTCAACAAAGCCTTGCTTGGTGGAGCTCTTGGAGACAACAGTAACACCTTCTTATGCTAATTGGAGCCTGTATGATGTCTAAGTGGTTGCTTCACTGTTCTTTTTGAGTCTTTGACACTTACCCTGTTGTCATCGATGCTAAAGATAAGATGGAAGAACAAAGAATGTAGAAAAGGGAGAACCAAAAAGGTTACATACTGGTTTTGTGTACATTTAAGTGGCATTATTTAAGCAGGTCAGTTCTCTTGCAAATCAAATGAAAACGAAGTGAATGGAGGATAGCTGGAAAAGGTATATCTATCACTACTAATCTGGACTAGGATTTCTTTCTATTGACGTACAGGAAGTCACATAAATAGGGGATAGTTTTCATTAATTTTCAATGTTTTCAAAATATATATTTTCATATACATGTCTAATTGTCAAGCATGATGGAAGTTTGTAGAGACTGATTGCCTTGTGAATCAACAACAATGAGGCCTTTTCTTTATGAAACTGAGAGCCTTGGATTACAATTCAAAGGAAATGAAGGCAAACTAAGAGTTAATATATGGCGAGGTTTCTTAAGATCAGGAGTGTAGTCTCTCTTTTACAGAAATACTGGTCTTATTGAGGCAAAATTTGGTCATACCGACACATGGCATTGCCACAGAGAAAAGCTAAATTTAGATTGAATGATTTCTCAGTTAAACAGGGACCAACAGGGAATTTATAATAAAACAATTTACGCTCACTTTGGAATATGACAATGGCAATTTTTCTTGCGCTGAAAACAAACCATTACTGATGCATGTTTGTGACCCAGCAGGAACTTTTCTAATGCAGACTCTTTCCACATCTATCCAGTAGCAGATGTAATTTTTCCAAGTTGTGTAGCAGTATATAATACCATGTATTATTACTCTTGTCACATTTTTCTATCATGGTGAAAAATTCAGATTTGTTATGAATCCCCCAGAAGTGACATATGTCTCTCAGCCCTGAAAATTTAGCTCTTAATGAATTAAAGGCTTAAATTCACTTGTTTGTTTTTAGGTTTCATTAAAAATATTTGTGGTGTAATCTCTGATTCTAAAAAATTTATCAGGTACCATTTTGACATATGTAATAGCAATTTTTCATTCACATGCTCTAATGTAAATCAGGAGGGGTTCCTTTGTTAATACAGTAAATCAAAGTGGAAGAACTGACTTCCATTTTTCAGGAAATTTTAGTTGCACTTGAAATGCCTGATACTGGAAGTATAAATATTACTTGTGGTTTATTTTAGCTGTGTAACAAGAGGAAAGGTTGTCAGTATTTCTGATTTAAATCTGAGGTCTCAAATTTCTGTTTTTGTCACTATGGATACAACCAATCCCACACAAGATTGGTACAGTAGATCTTGTGGACAGAATTACATGTTAAGAGCAACTGAGCTCCAGGGGATTTCCAGGATCACTTCAGGGGCTCCCTGGCATTGGGCAGAGACGTTTCTAAGACTTCCTTGCTGAATGAGATGGCACTGATACAGCTGATTCTGAACTAGAGAAACAGCTGCCCTTTATAAACTTGGGATCTTGAAGAGCTGCCCATCTAAAGCAACACTTTGGTTGTTTGGTATCGGTGTGCACCATTGATTTATGGGAGAAAAGTTAGCAGAGATTAATTGTAAAATATTGATAATTGCACTGAAATTTCTGTGCAGGTCCAAGGGGAGCACATTCTTCTGATTTCTAGATTATATATAGCAACATCTTGATGCTATTATGGTGATTACCACTTTGCAATTGGTATGTCTTAGTGCAGGAACATAACATTCCTAATGAGATATAGCAATAATTTACCTGTCACAAAATGATCTTTTCCCTTTAGAAGCGACAGTGTCTTACTGTTACAAATACGTCCCCATTGACTAAAGCACTAATGAATACAGGTCTAGCATGATCATATTAGATAGTTATGCCATTTGATAAAGTGTAGAACTTGATCTGGATCATAGCTATTCATATAGTGCATGAATCCTAGTGCATGAATAGTTAAGGCAGTGAGGATATCTTTTCTCTTTTTTTCCTGGCACACAGAAGTGTTGAACTACTGAGGAAACAGCTGAAGTAAATGAAGAAATTTTTCAAAGGAGGCTTGAAGAATTAAGCATTGCAGTCTTAATGTAAGTTTTTATAAGCAATTCCTCTTGGAATCTCTGAGCCATTGTTCCTGTAATGCTCAGTGTTGTACACCCACTTTAGCCTTTGAGCCCACAAATTTATGTGGGATTAATTTTAAACATGTGGGCCTGTGGCCTTCAATATGCACATGTGTATGCATTTTCAGAAACAGAGCTGTAGGAGAGATTCCCACTTGTTTTGATGGGAATTCTGCCTGAATGCAGTCTGAACTCTTGTGTTAGTAAAGCCATTCTTTGACACTCCATTTGGACTGTTGGAACTAGGGAGCAGTTAATTCAGTGAGAGAAATGTGCATTGCACATTTTGCCACACTTATTGGAGGAAAACTGTTTTCTTACGGCTGAGTTTCCTTTATGATGTAGATTTAAGTTTGCTTTGTAGCACATGGAGTAGCTAATACATAGTTTAATGTCACTATTATCTAAATTCTGTACATTATTTTGCTTGCTTTGAGTGTGATTGAAGAGATGGTACAAATATTCAAAATACACATTTTATGTGTAGTGATATGCATGACTGTGAATTATTTTATAACCATGTTACCATTTTTAAAAGTACTGTATAGCATGGTATTTCTTTGCTGTATTGTGAGTTTTGGTCATTTTCTTACAAAATCAATGAGGATAACTTTCAGTACTTGAATAGGGCACAGCTATTGACAAGATGTTTAGAACTGTGCATGTAATTGCTGGTCAAAGCCTAATGACATTATGGGGCTCAAATTTCCAGAATTTGGAAGTCAGTTTTTAATAAATATTTTAAGATTAAGGCTACTATTTTAATATAATACCACACCTCCTGCATATTGGTTTGCAGGATCTAGTGGAGACCTGGACTTCAAAGTGTTGTATTATTTTATGGTAGTGCTGCACTTTCTGGAATGAATCTAGATATTGCAGTATCTGAATAAAACTGGTTTTGAGGTGAAAGAGAATCTTAAGGTGCAAAATTTCATACATTTTGTGAATAGTGCACGAGTGAGAGCTTGTGAACTACTCTTCAGCTTGTGAACTACTCAAGTAAAGGGCAGGGATTAAGATCAATAGTTATAGGACTTCAGTCACATTGCAGCCAATGCACCAGAGTTCCAGTGTGCACTTCACCTGCAGGACTGGGTGTGATTTCACTGGAAACATCTTTCCTACAAGTTTTCTGTCTGAATGGAGAAAATTATCTGAGTTTGGATTTGAGCATGGGAGACACATGCTTGCTCCAGCTATAGCCTGTCTTTATTTACAGGGACTGGTTTGTATTATATTGCTTTAAAAAGCACTTTAATTTCAGAAAACATTGAAGTGGCTTTACCTCTATCAGTACTATCCCAATATGTTGCTTTTAAAAACTAGAAATGCTTAAGAATTTCTGAAAATTCATGTCACAGGTACTAGGCTGTCGCATTGGCTCTGTTCTGTAACAGCAGAATGCAAAGTCAAGCATGCTAACCTGAGCCATGAAGTGACACCAAGTACAAATCTGTATGAAGGACTGGGGAAAGAGCACAATGTAAGATATTTGAGGTGGTTGGTAGGAAGTCCTCTTGGACAGCCTTTACCTTTTCCCACGCATTTACACAGTAACATTAGAAGTGTTGATGAGATTGAACAGTCTTGGATGGCTCATAAGTCCTTTCAGTATATAACAAAATCCTGTAGTATTGTATATTTCCATCTGTTTTAGTACTTTTTTCCTACAGGAAACTTAACTCAGGCCAGGTTACACCTGGTAATTTCTGGACTGTACTAAAGTAGAATAGATTCAAACTTTTACTATGGAATAAAAAACCCTATTTATCCGTGCCTTGACCCTCCATCAGCAGAGTTTATCCAGAATTAATATTTTTTGCTAAAGGCATTAGAATCACTTGAAAAATTCTGATATAAAGTATGTTTGGATCATCTTATTCTAACACCTCATCAGCCAGAGTAATGTGTTGAAAAATGTAACTAGTCACTTTGTCTGGGAAGATTAGGACAGTACTTCTTTAAAGTGATTGGAAAATCTCTGATATGTGTGAGGAAAAGAAAACCTATTCCATTTTTACTGAAAAATGCAGAGAATCTTTAAACTGCTAAAGTGGTCCATTATTAATATTAAGCAAATATGTACAATAAAAGCACACAGAAGGTATGTAATACAAAGTGGATGCAAAATATTTCTTCAGTAGTATTACTTGAGTATTTTCTGTTACAAGACCATATTTGTATTTGCTTTGTAGGCAAACCATTTTCTTTTGAAAAAAAATCACTCATACTTGACATAATTTCTGCTACAATGAAATGAACGTGCCTTTAAAATGCTACATGGAAATAATTTCTTTACAGCCCCCCAAAGGGTGAAATTAGATAGCTGAAGAAACTGAGGAAATAAAATTAAATGTGAAAGTGTATCACTGACCCAATGTTCTCCATATTTGGGTACTTAGTCTTTTGGTTCTGATATTGCAAAAGCATAAATGTGAGAGTTAATTATTAAAATAGGTGCAGCAGCAATTTTACATCTGTAAAAGCTGATATAAATAATATTTTAATGATGTAATGATGTATACTAAAGCTTCTGTGAGTTTGAAAGTGCCTATTGAAATAGCTATTGACAAGTTCTTTTATGTACTCAGTGTACTACCTGCTCAGCAGTATACTGTCATTTTAGAGTAATTGCCCAGCAAACTTTTAAAATGCTGTCACAAAAAAATTGCTAAAACAGAGGTAGCTCTTTAATTTGTCTGTCACTTTTTCTATCACTCCTACTGCACTTTAAGTTGAGTGCAAGTTTAGCTGTCACATTTGAAGTTCTTCCACATATTTTTACAGATTGGGTTGAGGCCATGTTGCCTATTTGTCCTACAGTATTAAAGAAATTTTTAAATAAAAATATTTTGTTCACACTTCTTTTACTTGTACACTTTAATATAGAAGATTGGGAATTATTCCTCCTATAATTGGGGAAACTATTTTGTATTTGTAAAACAGAATAAATTTCACTCAAGATGATGATTTGTCCAAACCCAGCTGTTCACAGGAGAACATGTGTGTGTGTGTGTGTGTGTGATTTATTTACATATACATATATATATAATACAGCTGCTCAAGGCTGGTTAGTAGTTGATGTTCTGTCCAGGTATAGGTTCTTCAAATGAAGATTTTCTGTTCATAGAAGATAAAAATGCTACAGTGCGAAGTTTGAGAACAGCTTACCTCAGACTTCAAGTGGCCAGAATGCTTAGCTGGAATGTGAGAGAATGCTAAGGGAAGAACTAGAACATGCCTGTGTGCACTGTATTTATTCAGATAGGAAACAGTAAAGCATCTGGAAGCTTTGACTTTTCATAACATGGGAAAACTTTTCTTCACAGTTCTAGATCCAGGAAGTTTCTTGTGCATTAGCTATTTTTGTTGATGCTAGAGGCAAAAAGGCAAAAAACATAATCCAGTTTTTTGTATCTTTTATAAAAGATTTTATTTTCTGCTTGCTTTTTTAGGAAGACCCTTCCAAGCAATAAGATTCCATGTTATCTCTCAGGGCAGAGTAGAGGTAGAAGGCAGCTATATCAGACAGCAACTTCTGTACCAAGAAATGGGGAAAAGGCTTTAAGGCCAAAAGATAGTTATGCAGTCATCAGACTTGTAGTTAGCATTGTATTTTGCTGAATATTCTGAGATTGTGAGCAAGAAGTAAGAGGAACTGAGTCTATTCTAATTCTTTTAAAAGGAGCTTAACTGTGGCATATATTGCAGACTCCACAACTGAAATTGAGTGGAAAATTCTGAATTGCAGCAACTTGATCAGCTAAATGCTCTTACTGCTAGAAAATGGTTTGTGCTGTCTGAATACTATCACAGTTGGAAACTGTTTGAGGATGAAACAGCTGAAGTTCATTATCACATGGATCAGTTTTTGTTTTTTTACTCCTCATAGACTTCTCACATTTAGTTTTCATACTTTTTGAGAGTAAAATGGTAAAGAAAAAGATTATTCTTTATAAGAATACTTTCTGATTTCAATGAAGAAAAGTTTGCTTTTTGATTTTCACCATAATTTAATTATGTCAAGTAAATAGTTACAAAAGTAAAAATGAATAAAAAAAAAAAAAATGAAGTGCCAGGTATGATTTATCCATTTAAATTATGGAAAAAGTCCTTTTTTAACAACAGGGTTACTAACAGTTTACACATTTGACTGTAGGGGGAGTGAATATTCATAATAGGAAAAATTTCACAATATGAAATGGCAGTAGTAGTAGATATCAAAGAATGAGAACTGGCACATTAATAAGGAACTTAAAAGCAGATCCACAGTCTAACATCTTAGGAGCTATAAAACTACAACTTCTACATGAGTCATATGTTTGAACTCCAAACTATCTTATAAAATTTAGCTGGAACACATTTTTCTTGACACAAATGAGTATATTAATTTCCATAAGATATTATCTCTTACCATATATTTAATTCAGATTCTCTTTCTACTCCCACTAAAATAATTGCTTACAATATATTGACTTGATTTTATATGGCTAATTAGAGCAGTGCATGGAAAAAAAATAGGTTTGCAGGTAATAGTGAAATTAAATATGTTAATCTGTAGCTCAGTGCACACATTTTGTATGAGCTTTAATTTGCTATATAAATTATAGTTCTGCATTTATGAAATGCCCTTGAAAGAATGTCCTATTTTTTGAATACTAATACCATAGGGAAACAAATATACACAGATTTTAGCTATAGGCTATATTTGCATAAATAAAGACAACTAGTCTGTCTGAATATCCAACTGCAGATATACTTTTAAAAGATATTCTACAAAGAGTTGGTGTAATTCTGCATATTTAAGATTTTCATTCAGTTAGCAATGTAGCAGCCCTTCATAATAGGCAAGTACATTTTGAACAATGAGGCATATATAGTATAATAAATAGGCTGTGGTTTATCAGCTAAAGCACAGAACAAATATTTCAAAAGGTTCTGAACTCATTTCTCCATGAGCTGGTAGCAAATATCTCCACTACTGGTCTACTTTACAAGTTTATTCTAGAAAAAGCTGGTATGACTCTCAGCATAGCTGCCCAGTGCAGTCTGTGTATTTTGAGACATGACTGCAGTGACACGTGCTATTCTCCACATAGATTCTGCTCACCTCAGCTAAAAGACTGGTAATTTCAGCCTTTTCAAAAAAATTCTCACTGTTTAGAAAACTCTCCATTCACATGAATTCAGTTGATTCACTAATGATAGAGAGAAGGCAGTTATTTGTGATCCAGAGTATTTCCCAAATTCTGCTTACAGTGTTTTATTAAGAAGGACTGAGGCATATGCATGGCAGTACACTTCTATGATTTTTTCATAGTCAGGATGGTCAAAATATTCTGTCTTGTTTAGGCAATGGCAGTAAATTGGGATCAAATCCTTAAATGTGTACAAGAATCTAAATCCTTTCTGTATCTGGCTCAGGAACAGTATCTCTACTGGAGTTATACAGACACGTTGTGGAATGCATAGGAAACATTGCATGGCATTCAAAATGCATGCCTGGGAATGTTTCTTTTGGAGCAGCATCCTAATTCATTTTTATTTTCCATGGCTCTGTATCAGTTAACAAGATCTTTTATGCTCTAGACAGAACAAAGTGTCACTGGTCAGAAAGTTTTTGATCAGTCTATGACTTATTTAATAGTGTCAGACTATTAACATTTCAGCTATATTTTATTGCTTCCTTTACCATCTTAAGAGGCAGCAGTATGCTCTGAGTCTTCCCCCTAGCTTCACAATAGAGTAGAAAACTCAGAGTTAATTTAACCTTCAGACTGTCAAAGTAAAATAAACATTTTTTAAAATGAAAATAGCTAGCTGAGAATAGTTCACAGTGAAGAACTTCATTTTTTATTCATTCTCTTCATACAAGGTGAAGATCATACAAGTGAATGCCTAATATTGTTCCTCTGAGGGAGTGTCATTGAAAGTATCACCTAGAATTAATGGTTTGATGATGCTGAATAAGCAAGAGAAAATTGCCCCAGAATGTTTTTTAGTGACACTAGTATTCTTGGCTGAAAATTTCTCCCTTGAATTTTCTTCATTCCATATAATGCTGTTTGTGCAATTAAATAGTGAATTCAACATTCTGGCAAAACAACCCTTCAACATCAGCTTTCTAATAAGATCATTGTGATTGTCCATTGCTCCTTGCTGTTATATAGAAGTTAGCATGGTGTGACAATAAATTTCCTTTACTAAAAGAAAAAAGCATGTTGCATAACCAAATGTCACCAACTATGACTAAATATGTGACAGCATGAGCCCTAGTTATGAGAATTGTTAGAAGAAATACAGTCTCTAGTGATGCTTTCATCAATCTTTCAGCCAAGTCAGAAGTTTATGTGACACTTTTTTATCTGTCTTTTCCATTACTCATCTAGGAATAGCTACAGACTAGCAAATAAAAAGGAACATTTGAAATACGAAAATTGCCACAAAACTTATCTTTAGACAATGTAATGGTGTAAGGTTGGAAGAGAAATCTCCCATAGGAAGAAATCCAACCCCAAAAGTATAGAAGTCGTGTCAGCTGGCCAATTTTTAATTTTTCTTTTTCTTTGAAATATGGCAAAAGAAATTAACAGAAATTGACAGTCTTTAGGGCCAGTTAGCATGGAAGAACATCATACACAATTTCAAGATGCAATATAAAAAAGCCAGCTGTAATGGTCACAGAAACCTTGTTTCATAGCAAGTACATTGACAGGTTAACTGTGGCTATAGAGGGAAACATGGCAGCTGAATGATATAGGCAGTAGAAATAGTCTAACACATCTTTCCAGATTGACTTAGCTCATGAAGACATTGGCTGGATTTACTGAGAGGCTCTGCAGGAAAAACCCACAAACTCCACTTAGGAACAGTAGAAGTCAAGGGTGAAGAAAGAATGAGCCTTAATCCTTTCCTCCCATTGCAATGAGAGCTCATCCAGTCTGTACTAAGAGCAATGTAATTTTACTTATGCCTGAAAACTGTAAGCTAAGACCAAGTGAAACTTAGAACAATTTCTTGTGAGAGTTGCTAAATTCTTTCAGTCTTTCTTTGGAATACTGGGGGACAAAAACAGGGATATGTTGAATATCTGTATTTTAGGATGCTGTCTGGGTAGAGTCTATGTAGATGCAATACTGGAATGTTTGGTGGAGCAGAACATGGGATTCATTGGCATTCTACGAATGGGAGAGCAGAGGAAAGGAAGAAAGGAAGAAAAAAACCCCACCCTGTTAATAAAAACTGTTCCTGCTTTTTTAAATCATAAGTTTATCCAGATATTGCACAGTCTCAGTGTCTCTGAATTAGTGTTTCATTGAGATGAGAACTTAACAACATTTTTAAACAATATTTTGGATGGAAAGGCAAAGAAATAACAATATATTTATTCCTCTTCAACGATGGAAAATATCTGAAATAATATATGTAGAGAATAGCAAACTAAAATGTTTTTTCTGACCAAAAGTGCTGTAGGGCATCAAAAACAATCACAACACTTGCATCTGATACAGAATCCTTTTAATTAGTCAACAGAGGTCAGGTCTTAAGTCAATGCACCAGAGTCATTAGACAGGACTGAACTGGACTAAATCTAATTATTCCCAGTCCTACTGTCAGATAAAGATGTTTTGATAATGATTTCTAACAGAGTAACAATGATAGTGCTCAAAAAAAAAAGGAGAAAAGAAAGATAGGTCTTCAAAATAAAATCAGATTTATATCAACATATATTATCATCTGAGAACTGCAAATACTACTTAATCAAGCATCTGCTTTTTGGTTGTTAAAATCTGTGACTACTATCCTACTGAACTCCATTTCTTCTTACTGTAAAGGATATAATCAAAGCCTGTTGTAACAGTTTTCAAACTTTCCACATTACAAGGCACATCAATGCATTTATCCTCTGCTGCACTCTTTTCACACACACTTGTACTGTTGAACATATTTTATGCAAAATAACAAATCGTGATACTGAGGCTACAGAAGTAATTGTGAATCTGTCACACATTGCATCCCTTTGGGCCTTGGCTGAAACAGAGGTCTGTCTGGTAGTGGGGAAAGACAGAATGGAGAGAATCTTGCCTTTAATTCGCTATTTAATTCAAGCTTTTTAAAAATAGAAACTGAAATGGATATCTGCCTTGTTTTCAGAAGCTCCCACTCATGCACTTCTAGCTTTAAGGTTCATATGGAATCAGGTTTTCTGGTGTCACTTGTTTTAGAAAAATGCATTAAACTCCTTAGGTTCAAAGGCAAAGTTGCTGCATTTGTAACAATTCTAAGGCTGCCCTGACTTACGCTGGGAATAGAATTATTCCTCAAGTATTAGAAGAAAATAAAAAAAAGGATAGAATTAAAAGTTAGCTTCCTAGCTGCAAAATACAGATTTGTATTCTGTATAGTGGGATCTGTCCCTATTTCCCTAATGAAACAATTCCCTATGAGCCTAATAACACAATCAAACCTTCTTCTTTCTTGCCAAAGAGCAGACAGTCTTTTTTGTGTTTAAGGTAGTGAGGTGGTGTTTTTTTCACCAAGTTAAATATGGAAGTGCAGCTTAAAAGTGACCATAAACAGGAGAAAATGATGTTTTTTTTTTTTTTTTCACTAGACTGATATAAAAGACTTGTCCTTGGAGTGTCTAGTATTGAAGTTTCCATTCTGTAATGAAATACATGCCCTTCAAACAAATTTTAGATGTTAAGGTGGATTGATCCATAATTTGAGTAAAAGACTTTGTGCAATTAAAATAGAGAGTATCTTATACTTTGGCTATAAAGCACTTAAATACTACAGAAAATGAAAAGTTCTCATTCGATGAAACTATTTAGTGGTCTGACAGATCACTTGTTTCAGGAAACTGAATAGTAAACTGTATCTACAGATTAACAGTTTGGGGCTCGATCCTATAAATAATCCTGTGAGTAATCCCAATGAAGTAATTTCATCCTAAATGATTATTTCTAAATGCTTTAAAAGACTGTAGTGGCAGTATTCTAAAAAGATACTGTTTTTGGAATACTTTCCTGCTTCAAATGCATAGTGTCCACTGCCAGTCTACACATCAGTTTCAGGAAGCTGCATAACTGTTTTTTTTTTTTTTTTTTTTTTTTTTTTTTTTTTTTTTTTTTTGGTTTTTTTTTTTTTTCCCCCAATCTGTGAAAAATTCCAGTCTTGTGAAAAGCACTAATTAATGCCAGTGAAATCTGTGGAGTTGGACCCTCATGGGAGAAGTTAAATCAGGGTAAACTGAGTAATATGTTTGAAAGTAGTATTTTATGGCTACCAACACTTGAGCCAGATAGCAACCTGCCCAACAGTCCGTACTTGTGCCACTTACTCGTCATCTTTGTAGGGAAGAGACTGATGTGTGAAGTGTTGGGCGATGCCTTGTGTCACGAGGGGCTCCACTAGTGTAAAGGTTTGATGGGTACGCACATGGCAAGGCTTATTTTTAGAAATAAAGGAGTGTTGGTAGGACCGAAAGGCTGCGCTGAAACTGCGGGTGCTCAGTGGCCCGAGTGTCCAGTCCTGAAGGGCCCTACCAGGCAGTGACAGGTCGGGCGGCTGGCAACTGAATTTTCTAGGACAGGCTCGGGCTTGCGGGAAGGTCGCCGGGCAGGACGCCACGGTTTGCTCGGGGCAGCCTGAAGGGCAGAGCTCTGCCCTGGCCCAGGATCGGGCAGAGCGAGCGGCCCCCGGCCGCTCCCGGCAGCGCCGCCCTGGCGGACAAGGGGCGCACAGGCGCTCGTCCCCGCTCCGCCGCTGCCCCCGCAGCTCTGCCGCAGCGGCGCGGGGATCCCGGAGCGCCTCGGGCGCGGCGGTGCCGGGCTGCAGGAGTCTGCGGCGGGCTCGGGTCCCGGCGGTGGGGCAGGGCCGGGGCAGGGGCAGGGGCAGGGGCCAGGCTGCCGCCTGCTGCCGGCCGCCGCGCGGGTAATCACGCGTCCCCCCTCTCTGCTGATTTGCAAGAGCAGATTAATCAGAGCGCGCGGCTTGATGAAATTTGCTGTTATTGTGCCCATTTTTAGAAACATCTTTTATTATCTTCATTATTCATTTACAGGGGACCGGCATCAATTATGCAAATGAGTTCACAGACTTTGCAGATTACTTCATTTGCCGCTATTGTTTGTGGAAATTTAATTATTAAATATTATTAAGCTTGCGTTTTCTTCAATTTTCCGAGGCTTAGTTTCATTTGATTTTTCCTCCAGCTGCTCTCGTTTCCTTTCAGTGCCAAAACAGCTCCTCATCAAAGCAGCTCTGGCATGTGAAGACCAAATAAAATCTCCTCAATTTAATAATTTTGATGTTAGTCCCTTGTTCTCAGCTGCTTGCTCAAAGCAATGCAGAGAGAAACGCAGAGCACATTCAATTTAATGAGTAGAAATTGAATTCAAGTTTGTTCGGAATTGACTTCAATTAAGCAGAGTCTTAATGATAAATTAATCTCTTTTCTTTATTCCCTAGAATTTGTTTTTCAAAGTAGGAAATTGGACTACATTGAAAGACCAAATAAAGAATACCAATTTTAACTAGATTATGGAACCGATAGCAAAATTTAATTCTTTATAGTAACGTACTTGGACAAATAGCATTCACTCTATGGCATGTATTATAATTTATATTCATTGTTACCACTCACACTTTCATGGCATGGATAAAATGGCAGTTGAATTAAATATGGGCCTGTAATAGACTTCAGAGTTTTAATCTTTATTAAGAAACTCTAATTGAATGCATAATTAGCTTTTCAGGGTCTAGGAAACTAGGTTTAATATCTATGTGGGCTGAAAACATAGATCAGGCATTTTTTAAAGAACATTTTTCATGAGTTTATTCTTTAGGAGAAATTATCTTGTAACATGGCTTGTACAAAAAGCCACATTTTAACTTCATTAGCAAGAAGCTACATACAGAGGAGCAGTAACAAGGTTTTTTTGTGCTCTGAATGCCCAAAGACAGCTCTTGCATTCTGGGTCGATGGTGGGTAGTGCAACCTTCTTTCATTAGAAGAAGTCAAGATACCTTGTGCGTGTCCCCGTTGAAACACATAGGCCAAACAAGTCAATGCTTTTGAATAGCAGTGTGCCCTTTTCCTTCTGTGCTACAGTTCTACCATGCTTGGACACCTTAGTATCTTTGTTATTTTCCTCTGTGTTATTCGTGCGGTATGATTGCCATATGATCTATATATTTGCTATTTCAGAGAGCAAGCAGTTTTTTCAAGAATGGAGAGTAATTTGAGTCCTGCTCTAGGTTTTCAAAGGTGATGAAGCATTCTTATGATGTCTTAAGCTGGCTATCTCATGCCATTGGTAATTAATGAAACTTTTATTCTTTTGCCTCTCTTCTCAGTGGAAAAAACCCACTATGTTACTCTCTATGATTAAACTTATTAAAATATCATTAGACAGGGGATCTTTGAACCAAGCTCTGTCGCTGTCATAAACACTTATATTTATGTTTCAATGAATGGAATGTACTATGTACACCTATAGTACTAGCAGTTTAGAACGATTATGGTAACATTCTATCCAGTGATGTCTCAGGCGAGATAGGATTTTTTGCTAAGATTAATTACAAATTCAGGAGGGATCAAATTCTGTGCTTTTGGTTTTCAGTGAAGAGACTGGGTAAGTTCACCAGCTGAGAACATTCAGTCTTCTGCTTTACCTACATATAAATTCGGTGGTTCCCAGGCACTATTTCCCAGGGAAACACAAAGCAAATGTTTATATTGCTTTTTAAATAAGAAGTAATAAATTGAACAATTTCCGTTAGACACCTTTTACAATCTGCACTGGACTTGTGAGCACCTTCCAGTGTGTGTCCAGCACTGGTATGTTTCTGTTTTCCTAGAGTTTCCTGTTATATTTTCTTGGTGTAAAGGGTCAAGGGCCTGCTAACAGACTCTTTGCATGGTACGCAATTGAAAATATTTATTAACGCAACACATTTGTTTTTACAGATCTGGGAGATTAAGTTTTACTGCTTTAAGGATACCCATGTTCCAAAGATTTGCTTCAGTTTTTTAAATGTGTTTTTCACTAAATAGTCATTTGAAAATGGGAACCAAGTTTCTCTGGGAAATGATAAAGAAAGTTTTGTTAGGCTTAACTTCCCATATGATTTGGGGATTTGGTTTAGTGGTGAACATGGTGGTTCTGGGTTAACAGTTGGACACAATGATCTTAGAGGTCTTTTCCAACCTTAATGATTCTATGGTTCTGTACTTCAGAACTGCAGTTATTTACAAAGAGATGAAATAAATGTTTTTACAAGAAATTGCAGCTGCAGTTCATACATAGCTGTGTTGTTCCATGTAGAAATCAGTCCCTCTGTTCCAGTAGACATAGACCAGATTTATAAAATGTCTAGGGTGCTCAGAGTCACAGAAAGCCTTGCAGAGGTGAGAGATGTCAAAGCTCCATCGTCTTTGCAGTTTACATATCTGATTGAACCTGGGTTTAGGGATGACACTGTAGGCATCACACACGTGTATCCCAACAATGGATTACATTATAAAACGTCTCCAACTAAGTCATTAAGATAGTGTTCCTTTTGGAAATACCTGTACTATAATAGCACAGTGGTACTCCAAATTCCCTTGTATATCACTGATCCTCTTATCAATTTCTTCGGTGCAAAAGCATTAAAGGCTTTTATTGCATATAGATCTTACAAGTTCACTTTAAGGTCTGACCATT
Source organism: Oenanthe melanoleuca (assembly GCF_029582105.1). Lineage (NCBI taxonomy): Eukaryota > Metazoa > Chordata > Aves > Passeriformes > Muscicapidae > Oenanthe > Oenanthe melanoleuca. The sequence continues at coordinate 12,325,399 of NC_079342.1, forward strand.
AAACCAAGCTGTTTCCATTTGTCATCATTTGCAGTAATGGTTCTCTAGTTTGGTGCTTGTTTTCTGCAGTCCCAGTGTTCTCTGATTAGACTCCTGTGGACACCTGTGCAGATCACACTGCCATCTTTTCCGTTCATCTGAAAAAGCCCTACAGGGCCCTATATGTGGTAGAGTGAAACAGTTTTCTCAGAAGTTACTTCTCTTATGTACAAAGGAAGACCATATGTCAAAACAGCTTTTTAAAAAAAACCCCTTAAAATTACTTTCCCCCTTTTGCAACTGAATCTGATCTTGGTGAGCATGTCCTTTCTGTTGCCTGGTATATTTTCACAGGAGATTTAGCTTTTTTGAATCTCCATCAGGCAGAAATGGGATGGCTCCATGAGCAAAATTCAGCCAAAGCAGTAAGTTTCTTGGAACGGAAAAGAGCCATAAAACCAGTTTCAACCAGTGAGTATATTCTGCGTCTGATCCACAGAAATACTGTGCAATGCCTTTTAAAACAAAAAAATTGATGTTTTTACAAGAGACATTTGTGTCAATTTTGGCTATGCTAGGGAGTATAGTTACTTTCAGATTATCCAATATGGCTGGAAGCTCAAGCTCCCAACTTCTCAGCGAAGGGTGAGGCAAGATACTGTAGAACGAAATAATTTGTTTCTACAAGAAAGATGAAAGGGGAGGGACAGATCACCTTCCTTAAATTATCCTTTACCGATATGTAAGAGCTCTGGTTTGTTAGTATTTACACACCTACAGTGAAAATAATGCCCTGCCCATGACAGGACTATAGTTATTTTATATTCTGAATTAATTTTCTGGAGATTTCAAAATAATACATTTTTTATGATCAAGATTGTACAGCTTTCTTTAATATTTATTTTAATAGGCAGTATTTTTTTCAGTGCTGCTCTTTTCTACTTCATTTTTTTTTCTGCACACTCTTGCAACAGCCCAGATGGTAAATGCATAAGGCAAGAGTAGGGTTAAGCATCCAAAAGGTAAGAAATGTCACACTTATAAAATCCCTCTAAGAAGCAAGTCTTGACTACATTGTCAGCTACTATTTCTGAAGTAAAATTATTATATCACTTCAGATAATTCTGCATTTTGTTGAACACTTTAAATATGCCAGAAAATCTGGCAAATCTATTATCTACTACTGCAGTCTCTAACCACAGGCGTCTATTCTGTTCTCATGGTTGGGGCAGAGCATGAATATGCGGATCTACCAAGACCTGAGTACTTTCTAGTGAATAATTCTGTAAGTTACAGGTGCTTTGCAGGTTTATTCTACATTACAGGTATGATTATCCAAATTTCAAACCTGACAGATGATCTGGGTAGCTATATTCTGTCAAGGACAGAACAAAGCTGTATTCTGGATATATTTTTAATTTTCCAAGATGTGAGAAAAAATTCTAGAAATTTTTCTCAGCTGTTTATCCACTGTTGGTCATGGGCTGGCCACTGTTGCTGCATAGTTTGACTATTTGTCAGATTTATCAACCAGCTTAAGAACATCATGAGATGTGACTTACGTTTTTAAGCCACATTTGATACCTGTGAATACAGCTAAGTTAGCTTCAAAGTAAAATCTCATCTCAAAATTGAACTTAAGGCAGCCTTGCTGATGCTTGAGAAAAATCTATAGTTTATGGCTGCTGACTAAAATGAAAAAAAAAAAAAAAAAGAGTAAAGGTGAGGATTTAAATGCAGAACAGTCTGTTGGTAAAGACATACTGGAATGTTACGGCAGTGAAAAACGTTATATAATATTATAATATGTCTCTGAATTTGTGGGAGAATAGGTATGATATTGACAAATAAGTGATTATGTAATTAGACTGTACTGTAAACTATACAAAAAAGGTGTAGAGCTAAGAAGATTTGGAGTTTCTGGTTTGCCATGTGGCATTCCAAATATAGCTTCCTGAAAAACCTCAAAGTTGAAAATCTTGTACTGTGCCAAGTGAAAATATTAAAAAACAAAGTTCCATTATGTGGAGTTAGCCTTATCACTGCTGGAAGGCTTTATTTCATGTGCTTCAAGGAGACCTCCCCCTTTCCTGTAAAATTTGATGCAGGTTTTATTGCAAAAGATCTGTGCTCTTTGTGGAAGCTCATTTCAAACCTCCTTCAATAAGTAGCTTCCTTAATGCAGGGCCATCTCTTGGAAGATGTGGAAAAGGGATGTTAAGAGTTTTCACCAAAGGGGAGTTGGGGTCTCTCTTCTCAGTTTTCATGTGAAGTCTTGACTAGAGATGAAGAGAGAACAAAAATCAGACCTTTCAGTCCCAGTGAAATACTATTTTCCAGATGAAGTAAGAGAAGTGAGGCTTCTGCAGCTGTGATATTACTAGGGCTCTGTCTGTATACAGACCTTTGGATTACTGTAATTCTCTTGTTGATTAAGATCATTAGCCTCTGTGTGGTTCACAAGGTGTATAAGTGTGTCCTTAGGTTCACAGTGGCTGAATTTTGCTTTCCATTCTGTCCTTCTAAACCAAAGACAGTACAATTAGTTTTGTTACTATTTTCAGTAAGCATGAGCAAAAGCATTTCCCATGAATAAAAATTTGTGGGCCACTTGGAAACGCTTCTTAAACACCACTATATAGAATAAATGCACATTTTTCTCTCTTGCCCATAGCTGCGTCCTGAGAAATAGTTTTAGTTGTAGCCCGTGCTGGAATATCACAGCTGTATCAAATGTCACTGGAATGGAAATTTACATAATTGAAACATCTGTGTGTTCTTTAAACTGATCACTTATTGTTTGTTTTTTTTTTTTAATATCTGTTTTTATGGTAGCTGTGCTTAAAATCACCATTTCCATTGTTTGTGTTGGATGACCACATTTCAGGTTACATTTTGTTATTGCTTACTAGTGTGTTTCTTACACCTTTCCCTGGAGCATCTTCCCTGCAGGAGATAGGATGTGAGACTAAAAAGCCTGTGGTTCTGATCATCTTTGGCAGTTCCTGTGATCCTAAGTTTGTGTACTGTATTGGAGCTTTGAAACTCTTGTATTAGATAGGATATGGTTGTATTGCCCCAGGGATGCAAAGCTGGAGTACTAAAGGAACAAATTAACAGGATGTCACATTAAAATAATTTTTCAACTCTAATTTAGGTAACTAGATTAATGTGAGTTCATTTAGGAATACTTAAATATAATGTAATCACATCTAAATGATGTACAATATCAACAATAATTAAGGTAGAAAAATCAAATTTATGTAAAAAGGAGACTAGACTTTCAGTGTTTGTACATCTCAAATACATCTGCTGAAAGAAAGTAGAGTCAGAAATGAATACTTTAAGTTCCAAATCATGCAGTAAATGTGACTTTGACTTTGACTCTTGGAGTCTTTCTATAAGGAATTTTTTAAAACCTAACACTGTCTTCTGGCCTATTTTTCATTGCCAGGACTGGTCAAGCCCTTCAGTCCACTTGAAAACACTTTAGAATTTCTAGTAAGTACTAAAGCAATGTGACCACCACCTATAATAATAATTCCTGAAAATTATGTGTATTTTAAGTGTTTTTTTAATGGTTGTGCTGTAGTTCTATTTTATAAAATGTACAAATGGCACAGTACCTTTTGGAATGCATGTTTTAACTGCAAAGCAAGTTTTAAGGGTGAAATGCAGAGATGGACTAGAAGAAAAAAAACCTTTGAAGCTTGTGATATAAGTGAAATAGATTAAATATATGATTAATAAAGAGGAAAAAACTAATTTTCAAAAGGTTTGTTACCCTGAGAGTACTAGCACTATTAATTTAGCCTGGATAAACAGCAAGAGTAAATATTTTCATTTTCCTAGAATAGATTTCTTCTGCTTTCAAATTTCCTTATAATGAAAAAATCCTATTTATCTATCCAGGAACAAAATTCCTTAGGAAAGTTTATCTATCCAGGAACAAAATTCTTTAGGAGAGTGTCAATAGTCTTTACTGTGCACCATTTCATCATCTTACTACAATATAATTTTACATTCCTTTTTATTTTTTAATTTACTTTTTACATTATAATTTTAACTTCTATTGTTAAAGTGACTTAATAGTCACAGTTAATAATCAAATAATAAATTATTAACTGTGACTATTAAGTCTCTTTAACAATGAAAACTAAAGTGAAAATTCCAAATGCTACTTGGTAGGTTTTATGCTACATGAAAAGGAAAAATCATCCATTGACTGATGAGAACCTGCTGTTTGAAATAAACATTTTTGTTAAGACTGAAGACTACAGGTGGTTATTGCATTCCATTGTGCAGTTTCCTGGAAGTTTACCTAATTTTAGTAGTTCTATTGCACAGAATAAACTCAGCTTCCTGTCTGCAAACTTTTCTCTGCAACTGGGCAAGCAGTTGGCTGAAATACAAGCTATTGACATGTAAGAGGAGCAGACAGGTATTTAATCAAGACTCTGCTTAGGTGGAAAACGAACCACTGCAGAATATTGCTCACTTCTCTGTGTAGTGCATCTTAATAGGGAATATTCAGCTCTGTGCCAAAATATTCATCAAATGTGAACTTTTGGATCCAGAGCTTTTCCAAACCCATTTAGTTGGGGAGAGAAATTCAACACTGAGTGAGAACATCCGAGTAATTTATAGCCTATTCACCACTACTGGTGAGGTAGTTTTGCAAAGGATGAGATCATAAGCAAGCAGAGAGTTTATCCTAATTAAACTGTATATATATATATATATATATATACTGTGCCTAATATGAGAACAACCCAGAAGTAAACCAAGAGGAGCCATTATTAGATTCCGTTCCTCAGAAGTTTATTTGCTGTTAATGTTCATCTTATGAATGCTGTTGAGAGATCTACCCTAAAAATATCTGCTAAAGAAAAAGAAATTATTGCTTGAACTTTCTTAGATTTCAGCCACAAGTCTTTTAAAGGAAATGTAACGAAATAAGGAAAACTAAGACAATGGGTGAAGAAAACTTGAGTCAGAATAAACAAGACAGAATGAGTTGGAGTATGTCAACAATGGAAACTTCTGCTGAAGCTACACTCCTGTTCATGTGGGTTTGTCATGGCTTAACCCACTTGGGAACTAAGCCTCACACCCACGCAGCCACTTGCCCACTCACCCACCAGCAGGACAGGGAAGAAAATCAGAGAAATAATAGTCAGAAAACTTGTGGGTTGAGGTAAGGAGTTTAATAAGTAAAGTAAAAGCTGTGCATACGAGCAAAGCAAACCAAGGAATTTGTTCACCAGTTCCCACAAGCAGGCAGGTATTCAGCCATCCTCAGGGAAGCAGGTCTCCATCAGGCAAAATGGTTACTTGGGGAGACAAAAAATCATAACTCCAAACATGTGCCCTTTCCTTCTTCTTCTCCCAGATTTCCATGCTGATCACGATGCCATATGATGTGGAATATCCCTGCAATCACTTGGGGTCAGCTGTACTGGCTTTGTCCCATCCCAGCTTCTTGTGCACCTCTGTCTACTCACTGGTGGGATGTGGTGACAAGCTGAAAAGGCCTCAATGGTGTGTAAGCCCTACTCAGCAATAACTAAACCATCCCTGAATTATTAATACTGTTTTCAGCAAAAATCCAAAACACTGCCCCATACAAGTTACCATGAAGAAAAGTAACTCCTCCAGCCCAAACCAGTACAAAGTGTCAGTGGGGGGATGTGTATAGAACGCAGTAAAAGTGTCCTGAAGTGCATCTCCCACACAACTGATAAAAAGTAAGTCTTGCTAAGAAAAGAAAGTGACAATCCATGAAGTGTTCCAGTGTTCTAGTGCAGCAGATTTTCTCCCATCAGGCATAAGAGTTACAAATGGAAGTATATGCATGTCTAGGGACAGTAGTGTCACTAAGGTGAGTCACCTCAAAAAAGAACAGGTGGTGGAAGTGCTGCATTCTCCTTGAAGGAAGAGGCACCAGTTGGTGGCTAAGGATCTCTAATTAGTTAATAGGAAACTCATTCAGAGACTCTGTCTGAGTCAAGCCTGCTTCTTAAACAGATTGCCCAATGCCTATCCCAGACAGAGTCTGCCTAGGAGAAGGTTTGTGTGTGATACCAGCTGCTTTATCTGTGGGTGAATTAACTTGGTTTTATTCCATCAGCATAGCAACTTTCATCAACATTCAGTTCTTAGAAAGTAAAATGTTTTAGACTGTAACTGAGATTGTTCCTGTTACCCACAACTTCTATAGCATTAGCCTTCGTTATTTACTCCGGCAAAACCTATTTTCCACTTTAGCTTCTCAGTAGTAAGTAGAAATTATTCAAGGCCTAGACTTGAGATTCATCAAATAACCAGCAGTATCATACCCACTAAGCTGTCGGTTTTCAGCAGGGCACTTGTGATATTACCTATGGCTTCCTGTCTTCCTGACTTCCTCCAACAATCTCCTCCATCAGCTGTGTCTCTTATGCCCTAGAAACTGCTGTCAGCGGCCAGGTGGATGGCTCATTTGACATGTCTGTCACGTTGTGAAGTGTGTGTAGGAGCTGGATTAAATGAAGAGAAGGTTGGGTTGTCTGACTGCCTACTGAGGAGCTTCAGGTCAGGGAAAGCTTTCTCTACATTAGGACTGCAGTAATTGGAAGAAAAGAAAAGTAGAAGGCAAGGACAGCTTTGTGGTGAGGTAGGGAGAGGGAGGCAGCAGAGGCTGGATGGAGATGGCTGAAATACATATGCTGTTGGAGTACAGGAATAATAGTTCTTTTCAGTGCCATGTTGGAGTCCTTGAGAACTTTTAAGGAGATAATTTACTGTCAGCTTTTTCAGCCTTAGACTTTTAGCACACATTAGGTTCTTCCTAATGCTTTCAGGCATTAGTGCTTCCCCCTTTTGGAAAGTTGGAGAAAACAGAAGTAGAAGAGCAATGTGGAAGTATCTTTATGCCTGTGGATATAAAGAGTGAGGCATCTTTCCCTCCCCCCCCAAACCTGAGTCTTTTGTGGAGCTGACACTAAGTTATAGAAAACTCATCTTAATAACTCTGCTGATATCAACAGCTTTTTACAATAGATTTGTGATGTTCCCAAATACTGTGGTGGTACAATGGTAAGGTAAGCAGTGAAAATTTCTGATACATTTTTAAGTAAAATGAGAGAGTGTTGCCCTTAAAATTTCATTAATGAAAAGCCATCCCTTTAAAATAGAGGAGAGAGTTATTTTTATGCAAGTGCAGATTTTTGATGCCAAGACAATAAAGAAAAACCACAGTTTGTTCCACTAAGCTTGTGTCATATTGTCAGCACTTGCCCATATGGAAAACATATAAATTGTCATGAAAACATGAAAATGGGACAATTTAGTAATGTTTTGAGTAGACTTTGTAAATATCATATGTATTTTTAAATACATAAGTGATGCAGTTTTGAACACAAAAGAGCCACAGTTGTGACAGCCAGATTTTGCTGTGCTCCCAGAGTAGCAAAATTAGCAGAGCTGCAAATGTAGTTATTCAAAAGTTGAAAATTTGGAATAAGTCAGAAGTATTAGGAGATTTAGTGGGAAACCAATAAAAGCTAAAAGCGGCACAAATACGTGTTCCTTTTTCTCACCAGAGGTCAGAATTTGTGTGTGTGCTTTTAGATTTAACTGAGCTTTTCTCTTTTGTGTGAAGACTCCATCATTAAGCTTGACAACTTGGTGTCTGGGGAAAATTTTCACCTCATGGGTGGCTGAAGTTGTGGTATTGTTGGACAAAGGGTAGAAATGTGAGCAGCTCTGTGACCTTTCGTTGCATTATGAGCTTGTGTGGGTCTGCAAGGTACTAAGGCTTGGTCTACAGGTTTATTCTTAACCTGCTGTTAAACATACCAGTTGTGCAGAATGTCAGAGCTCAGTAGGTATGAATGGAAAAATGAGTCTATGCATTAGCTGAGAGACTGGATCATTATGCAGAGGGGAGGAATCAGAAGCATCTTTACAGGTGTTTTTTTCCCCTTACCTTATTACACTATATGTTTTCCCTGTAGGTTTTATGTTGAATATGTGATGGCCTCACTTTCAGAAAAAAATAATTTTGAGCACTGTTTAGTATTATGGTGTGTGTTTTTCAGTAACTGATGCAGGCCAGAGACTAGGAGGTATTTGGCTAGCAGTAGTGTTATTTTGGGATCCACTGTGCCTGGGATTCCTTCACATGCTAATCATGCAATAGCTTTCTGCCAAAATCCTTTCTGACTTTATTCTGTTTGTAGTCAATAACATTCCTTTCTTTCCCACCTTGTATAAGCCCTTCGTTATGGAGTTTAAAGTCTCCAGAGCACATCAGGCATGCCTTGCTAAGGTCTTGTAGTACTACAGTGCACCTCCTAATGTATTAAATTGTCATTCACCCATTTTCTGGGTCTTGAAAACAATGTCACCTGACTGTACTGGCTTAGCCTGTGAGTCTCCTGATGCACCATCTGAATGAGAATAGCTCATGTCTCTTCTCCACAAAGGCCAGCTGGTGTGCAAACCCCACCTTTTTGCCTCTCCCTTCGGATTTGTGACCTACCAAATGGGAGTATTGCATCACTGGGGAAGCTGGGCTTCCAGCTGTGGATCTTTTACTGTTTTTCACCCTGGTGCTATGAGAATCTGCTTCCAAAGCTGAAGAAATCTAACTCAGAATGCCAGTGCTTTTAAATTATATTGTAGAGGGATTTTGTATTGGAGCCTCCCGAGAGGGAGGAAAGAGAACTTGCAATTAAAAAATAGTAATTCTTGTTGTTAGTCATATGACAATAATAACAATGTCTGTCTTTTAAAAAAAATCCAAGGAAGTCCTTCTGATTCATATTTATATAGAAACTATTGGAATGTTTATTTCACAGCTACTGGCCAAGGGATAAGATAAAATTCTGGTGCTGTATTTATATTGTGCTTTGCCGACATATCTAATCTTCAGTGGCATGAGAAATGTAGAAAAGTATGTCATCAAAAATTGCTTCAGCATCATACTTAAAAATCTGTCCTCTGGAAAACAGGTCAGCTTTCACTGTAGCTTATGGTAATGCACACAGACACTAGAGAGTATTTTATCTCTTATAATGGAGATAGTATAGATAATAATATACTTTCATCTATTACTTTTATCAGTTCGTCTTATCTCCTTTGTGGCATCAAAAGCATGTATTCAGAGAAGATTGAGACAGAAGTGTCTGCTTTATTTAATACGCACATGAAGGGCCTGATTCTGTTTACACTGAAGTCAGTGGAGATTTCTGTCCTTGATGGGAGCAGAAACAATGTCTGAATTCTCCTCACAGCATTTCTTTAGTGTTCTTTATGGTATGCACGTGGGGAACAGAGACTGATCTCTCAAATTGTGAAAATATTGTTATAATTGAAAAGATATTAGTGTTGTAACTTTGTCATCAATTAACAGACCTGTCAGTTCTGTTCTGTCAAAGTGTGTGTGTGACCTCTCAGTGTTATGTATCTGAGTTCTAGCAGCAAAAAGAATTCAAAGTAACATGCATATACATTCTCTTTGTCTTCCAAGAATGTTTTAAGAGTTTCCAGAAATGAATGTCTTGTTGGAGAAGTGATAGTAGAGGGCATTAGTGATTGTCACTTTTCTCCTGTTTTTCAGTTGTCTTGAGTGTGGATTAGTATGTTTTGCTTTGTTGTAGAGTTATTTGGAAAATGCTGTTTATGTTTCATGCAATTGTTCTAATTCACCATGTAATACTGATTTTTCAGTGAATGGTATATGACATTTTTTAAAGTATTTTTTTTAAGTTTTAAAGAATTTCAGAAAAAAGAATAAAGTTTTAGAGTATCTGTGAATCAAGTATTTGGCAATGCAGTGGACAACAAGCTTCTGCATTTGGTTTGAGAGGAAAAATGAGTAATTTTGTAACATTTTCTTTCATTCAACAGCTTCTTTTGACTTTATGGTAGCAGTAATAAGCTAAAATAACTGTCTTTTTGTGGGGTCTTTATTATGGAATAATTTTTTCCCTGCTGACCATATTATTGCTTATTTTTAGTTCCTTCTAGGGAGAAATGTTTCTGAGCGACTTTAGTTGATCCCAATTGTTTGCCCTTCTGCATCTCACAAGGAGGTTGAAAACCACCTCTAAGGGAGAGTCTGAGATCTTTCTTATGCTTCCAGAATAACTGTAGAGGTCAGAAGTTAAATAGGCATTATAACTCCCAAGCTAGTATTCCTAGGCACCTGTGAGATCAGACCAGTTGGGAGTCACTTTTACAGAAAGGTTTTAGAAGCACAGGTCACATAAGCATCAAATTATCAGGATATTTCTCTCAATTTCATCGATTTCCCGAAACTGTAAGTTGAAAACTTAGTCACGTCAGTAGGCTTGTGAATTCAGTCTTCTTGTGGTATTTAGAATTATTTTTTTACCAGAATCAGGTAGGGTAAGAAACTGTAAAATTATTCAATAAAATAGTTGAAATTTTAATTAAATGCATAAATCTTCTATTGATATCATTAAAGGGGTTAGTATTTTGTTTTATAATATTTTTTTGTCTTTAATATTATTAAATATGTCATATGGCTCAGAAGCAAAATGATAGGATTTTTCTTTTCTTTTTGGAGATACAAAAAAGGGTTCCTAATTTTAAAATAACAACAGTTTAGAAAATCCATCCAGTTAGATGTCTTTAAACCTTTGGTGGAATTTCTTTACTTTTGTTGATGGGGTATGGAGAAAATATTTTCCTTGTTTTAGGTTACTTTAAGAGACAGAAGACATCTGTGTTGAGTCATGGAGGAGTTTAGCTGTGATACATTACTAAAATGCATTTTGGCAGCAAATGGAGAGGTAACTACTCAATCTGTTGCGAGACAAGAGAGTCTTTCAGCCCATTTTTCAGAGTGCTCACAGCTCCCATTTGAAGGCAAGTCAAACAATAAAAGTAGTGAGCAAAGTAAATTAATGTGTATCTGGAATACTTTAATTAAAAATAATAATTATAATGGACCCATGATGCTCACGAGCTCCTATTTTCTTTTTATTGTTGATTGATTCTGCTAATTTTTTTCCTCAGCAAATTATATTGCTGTTCTGTTACATTTCATATTTGATTACTGAGAGATAGTGAAGCAATTTAAATGGGACTTTTAGGAAAAAAAAAATAGACTCTGGTTTTGAATTGAAACAGTATCCGTTAAAATAAAGAAAGTTGTTTTAACACAGTGATTATTTATAATAAAAGATTTTGCAATAAAGATCCCAAGCAAGAATTAAGTACAAGAATTAAATAGTTGGAAGACTCTCTTGAAACCATGAAGAAAATGGTAACTTCCAGGAAATTAAAATGCAGCCTTGGTAATGACAGAATTTAAACAGAGTGATTATGGGAAACAATGAAATTGTTTCTCATACAGACTTTGCTTCTAACTGTAGGTTCTCTATTTTATTCTTTATCCTGGAATGCTGAGTTTCTTCTGAGCATGCTATCAGCTCTACCACAAGAATCCTCTCTGTTAGTAGCATGAGCCGGTTGTGCACAAGCTGTTTCAGACAGGGAGCCTGTTCTTCATGTTCTGCCAATAAAGTTAAATTGCACATAGTTTTGTGGCTTGATGCACATCCTTTAGGACAGAATAGATCTTTCTTCTCTGATTCTGTAACTTTAGAAAAAACTGTAATTTCACCTTAATTTTCAGTGGTTCATGTACTTCGCACTACAGTCCAGAATGATGTAGGTATTGTGGGAAGAAGAGGGGAATGACTGTCAAACTGTCTTTATGAAACCTTAGGAGTAAAATATGACACTGCAGATATAGACATGTATGAGAGTGACAGTTTGCTATCAGAGCAGCAGTCTTTAAAAGAGGATTGTGGTTCAATTGTCACAGCTCACGGAAAACAAAAATAAAACACTAGTTTATGTAAGAACACTATATTTTGTTATGTGCTCAGTAAGACAGAGAAAGCGATTCAGAACAAATCTGATCTAATTCTGAATTATCTTTTCCTCCAAAACTTGAAGAGAATCCAAATAAAGTGATGGGATTCAAGTAGTATGACCACTTTACCATTTACTTTTTTGTGTTTTTTCTAACTTCTCTGTGCAAGCAAAGGTTGTTCCAGAGAGTGAATATTGTCAGAAACTTTAGAAGTCCATACTGAAAAAACACATTGACATTTCTCAGCTTTGTCCTTGATGCTTGATACTGGACATTAATGGACTCAAGAGTGTTATACATGTTTTTAGAGATATTGCTTGAAGTGGCATATGTTAAAAGATGTTTAGAATTTGATCCTCATTTTCTTCATTCAGAGAGAGATATTGCAGCAATATGCAGGACTGCTCACATTGAGGAAAAAGGAAAGAATAATCACAGGCTTTTGTAGGGAAAAGGTGTAGCTGTGTAGTTCTGCTGACAGATCTGTGAACAAAATGTATCCCCTTCCTCCAGAGACTTGCAAAATGGGAAGAGCAAAAATAATGCTACCCTACATTAGAGCATAAGGTAATGATGGATTCAGCTTCTGAAGAGAGAAGACAAGTCTTAAACCACAGGAAGTATACAGAATGGAAGGTTTTCATGATTAGACATGATTTATTCAAAATATTATTTTGTGGTTTTCTATTGCATGTTACATCATGAGAAACTCAATCTGTTCTCAGTGTATTTTCTGGCTTCCTTGTTTTCTGACCAAAATAGACTTCATGGAGTCTGACAGTCATATTTTGAATATGAGATCTGTCTACAAATTTGTGGAAAGTACATGTACAGAATAGTTACAGAATCAAACAGGCAAAATTCAAGAAATAGCTGTATCTGTCTTGCAGTTTTTCCTTTTGTTTTGATGGAAACAAAGGCAGTATGCACATATCTAGTTGTGTTCAAATGTTGTAATAATTCAGACCACATAAGAAAAATAGGGCATCAAATCTGATGAACATAGGAAAAGTGTTATTCTCTGATTATGTTTTTTAAACATAAACTGTGAGAAGAAAAAGGTTATTAAGAAACTTTTATAGTTATTTAGAACTCCAAATAGATTTTAATTCATTTGACTTTTATAGACTAGTATTCTTTAATCTCCATTGCAGAATCTGAAGTGTACCTGTTACATACTGGTAAATTACTTGTCAATCCCTTGGGCAGTATATTTTAATATCAGTATTATATGGTAGATGATATAAATCTTGTATATGGTATTATTAGCTTAGGCAGCTGCTGACTTAAAAAGGCCAGTTTAACAAGTCACCACTGTATTATGTTTAATTAGGTACAGTTTATATAATGAGGTGTTCAGTTCTAATGGAAAGACATGCTGTGAGCAGCACATCTGCAGGAATAACTATTACAATCAGCATTGCAGAGACCCATGGAACTGCAAATTAGACTTACTTATCTAGAAATAAATTACATCCCAATGCCTTCATAAAGCTCATTAATTAATTCCACTGGCATAAAGGTCTTTTTCTTAATTTCATGTTCCATTAGCATAATAAACACAATTTGAGTTACAACAGTATGATCAGTTTAATGGATGCTATTTATTTTAGTTTTTTATTTAAAGTCCCGGTAACATAGAATTAACATCAATATGCTGTTTGGTCCTTTATTAAAAATTCCCATAGGATAACCAGCACAGATGTTCAATACAGCATCATATATTTGCTGCATTTTATGACTTTACTAATTGGCCATATGGAAAGGTGTTGCTTGGATTTCTTTTTTTTTTTTTTTTAAATCTGATAAATTATATGGATTGTAATAGTCACAATTGGTTCCTATGTGAAATTGGACAGGTTAATATACACTGCATGCTGGGAGCAAAACAAGAGTAAGCAAAGTTTTTATGTATGTGGATTAATAGTAAATAGTAACAATGTACTTCCTGGTGTATTAAAATCAGCTTCATTTATATGTAGTTCCTGACATAATTGTAATCCTTAATTTATGCAGACCCTGTCTAATCAGAATGAAATGCTGCCAGCTATTTGTTTAGTCACAGTTACCTTATAGACAACCTAGCTGTTCCATTCACCTTTTATTGAGTCCCACTTTTCATGATAAACTACACTGTTAGCAACATTTATGGTAAGATGTGGTACGTTACTACAACGAGGGGTTTCATTATTTATCTATCTAATACTGGTTATTTTAGATGAAATCTATATCTATGATTTTGTTTATTTGTTGTAGACAAGAAAAATGTCTTTAAAATTTTGGTTTTGCCTCATATTGCCCATTTAACGCTAAAGCCTAACTGGAATATAACCAAGCTAATTTTGTCATCAGCTTGGTAGAAGTGTTTTCTAAGGCTTGTCTCTTACATTATTTTTGCATTTCCTGATCTTATTTCTCTTGTCTGCATTTAGTATCAGCAACTATCTCTGCTATTATCTTCTCCTTCAGCCTTTATTGCAGCCCCCTTCGAAAGTTACAGAGTGGCTGGGTAGTACTCATGCATCATGTAAACCCATCATTTTTCACATGAAAACTGATTTCTGTCTTTACACTGTAATTCACCTTTCTATTTTTCCCATGCTTTCCAAAATTATCTGAACCTGAGTAATTTATTTTTTGCTAGTGTGTTTTCCTTCTATTACATGACCTCAATTATGTTATCAGAAAGAGTTGCACCAGAGCAGATGAGGGCAGATTGCCCTAATACCAGTGTGTATGTCTGTATGGGCATACACATGCACAGGTATACAGTTCTCAAGGATCACATGGAAGAATTTTGCTTTAAAAAATGCTCTCTAGCTCATTGTATTTTTTAATGCCCCCAGCCTGGCACATGCCCATACCCTTAGGATTTCTGGTTTGAGCTTGTTTCTTTTTTTTTTTTTTAACAATTCCATCTCATGTATTTAATGACTGGATTTTTTTTGAGGCATTTAAACATGGATATAATCTTAAGAAGGGAATTTTGCCTTGAAATGTAGGGTTTTATTGTAATTGGAAATTAAAAAACATGCAGAAAAAGAACTAGCCTTTAGTATCAGCTCTTGTGGGCGACTTTGAGCTGTAGGAAACACAAAGGAGTGTAGGTTCCATAAAGCAGTGAAGTTGTATGACCAGAATAATGTTTCTTTCTTTGTAAATTCTGTTTAGTGCAGATGTTCAAATGAAATTTTTAAAATGAATCACTATTTTCAGATGTTTCAATGTTATGGGTCCTAAGACACACATGTCAACAAAAAATGATTTTGCACTGAAGGACAAAGCTAACATTATTACACAGCTGCATTGTCTGTGAATATAAAAATGCCTTTTTGTGCACTATATAGTCGCACCCTGAAAAGATAAAAGACAGGTGACAGTAGAGGTTTGATTCTGTCCCACATAGTAGAACAGTGACTTGAAAATCTTGTGTATTTTCAAATTCTTACATAGAGATTTGTTATATGGTTCAAGCTGGAAGTATGTGTTGCAGGTTTTTGACAACAACAAAAACAAGCTGGTCAAATAGTGTCAAGTCGTGGCCTTTCCAGGTGATTGAGCTGCTGGTGGTTACATAGGCAATCATGTACAATCTTCTTTAGCAGTGTAAAATGAACACTGTTCCAATTACATGGGTGAATATAAGCAAACCTTGCTCAGGTGGCAGCAAACTGCTGGAGAGGACGGCCTGAATGCGTTTGGAACAGAGGGAGAGGCAGATAGTACTTTTGGAAAACTGGGTATCAGAATGATTCAGGTGATGATAGCTCTTACCACATTGCTATAAGTGGGAATAAAATAGGAAGTTGAGCAGTAAGAATGGGGACTCTGCAGCCACCTATAGAGCTCTATGTTGATTCCTTTTTAACCTTTCTATGGCTTGCTGTGAGAGCTTAAACTTATCTCTTGCTGTCAGCCTTCGTTATTAGCTCATTTTACCAGGGCAAACATTCTGGAAAATTTTATCCTCAAGAAGAAAGTAAAAGCACATTGCTTTACATCTGGTTTTAGAGGTTGTGTATTATTTCTATATATTTGGATATCTGAATCTGGAATTCCAATTCACCTACAAAATTATATTTGTAATGGCAAGAAACTGTCATAGAAGATTTTGAAGAATCTTCTACCTGGCATTCCACTGATCTCAAAGCACCTGAGGTATCAGCCTATCTGAAGTTGAGCATTTTGATTTGTTTGGCAGTGCATTGGGCATCTGACAGCTTGGAGTTTTTTTCTTCAGCTGTCTTTTTGTCATAGACACTACTATCCTGTCTCCACTTCTACCACCAGCTTTGCACTTTACAGCTGGACAGAGAATAGTTGGCTTTGTAGGGCTGAAAGCCTGAAATGCAGGCAGCAATTTTCTTTGATATTTTGGATTCAGATTAACAGAGAAGTCTTCGGATCAGAGAGAACAAGTTTCTCATGCTGATGTTTACTCATCTGATCTGTTACTCAATTGTATCCCAGTGATGACTGGGTTTTCTTAAAATCTAAGTAGATGGAGAAGGAAAGGATAATACTCAGGCAATAAGACACACATTAGAAGGAGATGATTGTTTATTGAAGCCGAATCTATCTTTATACTGCTGCACTGCATATAACCCTCTGCAAGGAGGAGTTCTGATGGAGGGCTCAGAAAGAATAAGGAGAAAATCTAGCACAACACAGAAGTTTCTACATATAGGTTTAGTCTTCTGAAATAAGGCATCTTTTAAATATCGCTGTCTGATAGAGAGAGAGAAGTAGCAGACAATCAGAATTAAATTGGCTTCTCACAGTGCCTGAGGCTTAGGATAGAACTTTGTGTCATCGAGGAATACAGAAAAGCATAGCTGCAAGTATCATTTCACAGACATGGCTGGTTCTGGGAAAATCTGGCTAGGGAAGAGGCAAATTGCTGTTAACTTTCACCAGAACCTGATCAGACCAAATACAGTTGAGTCAGAATAAAACATCTTTTTCACATAGACATAGTTGTCATCTGAATTCAAATGGAACTGTACTGTGTTCTCTGGTAAATAAGGCTCCAACAAAAATATTTTTTACAGAAATTGAGTGTTTCTCCAACCTCTCAGTGATATCTAGAGACTTCTTATCTCATTAGTGTCTCAATAACAAGAGAGAAATAAGATTTCTTATTTATTTAAAACAGTATGGTGAATAAAATGCAATTGAAATGCTTTGTAATGTAGCCTTAATATAGGCATTGCCCAGATGCTAGGTTGGTACTTGGTACAACTAAGTAAAATGTTAATGCAGTCAGACATGTTTCTTAAAGCCATCCAATGCATGTTATTTCCACAGGGTGTTACTGATGCTTTATTTGCACCTTGGTGATAAATATTTGAGGAGCAGAAATATTATTTAAAAATCTTGTAGGACTACAGGTGTCACTTTTCAGAATATAATCTGTTCCCCCTAGTTTACATCAGGGATCCTGTAAGTACCCGTGGAAATGTATGTATTCCTTTCTGCTTAGGAGTGCTCTCTGTAGTCTGTCCTTTACATGATCTCCAGGAGGCAATATCAAGTAGCATGCTCAGGCCTTAGGCTTCAGACCACAAACTGTAGATTTCTGATTGTTGATTTTTTTTCCCCCACGGTCCTTGCTTAAAAAAATAAGATAATTTTTAGGAAAAAAATCAGAAATACATTGAGAAACTGAATAGTAGCACTAATGTTGAATCCACAGGCCTTGTAATATGTTTTATTTGTTTAAACAGCCATTTTTAATTTTAATTGGTACTGTTGCACTCAGGTAAACATTAGTGGTACTTGAAAAGAGCACCTTAATAAGTGAAGGATTTGTAGAAATTCAGTACATATAGCTGAACTCTGAGAAGTTGCTTTGTTCTTGTCATAGTGCTTGAAGTTAATGGACAACTGAAATAGAGTGGCTGTATGTGTCATACATTGAGTGAAGAGGACTGACTTAAAGCCATTAGCGTCCAGAAAAGAAAGACAAAGGCAGAAATTATATTGCTTCCAGATGAATCCTAACGTTCCCCAGATACTGTGTTAGCATGACAGGCTATAGGAAGGCCATTAATCGGAAGGTCAGATAGCGCAATTTTAGTCAGATTTTCTTGATTGAAAAAGCACCAGGAAACCCTCTAGAATGCTACAGAATCTACAAAATACTTTTTAAAAACTGGTTTAATGGCTTGATGACCAAAGTGACAATTCTACCTGTCATACTAAAAGGGAAAGTTAGCTTTCAACACTGAGTATGGTAGAAGTGCTGGAAGAGCTGAGTTATGCTGCAGTTTGAAAAAACCAGTTAATTATTCTTTTGTTTCTTCAGAATTCTTTAATGCAGTTAAAGCATAAACCTTAAAACTCCCTTCCATTACTACCGTTCTTGAATTGGTTTAATGTCAGCCCTCAATAGCTTCTTTGCTCCTGAAGAAGTATTTTGGTAATAGATCTTTATCAGCATTTTCTCTTTAACACTTTAAAAAAATAATAATTTGATAGTTATCTCCCCCACATTCTAATATGGATTTTTAAATGAGCCTCATCAATCATACTTACTATAATATAATTTAGATGCATTTCAAAACAGTCCACTCTTGGCATCAAATGCTAAAAACAAAGCAGGTACTTGAATATATATATTCCTTGCAGCACGGAAAACTCCAGTGTAGATCACTTGTGTGTTCCTGCCAATAACGTCTCAAACCCTTCTCTTTGATTAGCAGGTGTGTCAGCTAGAGCTTTTAGTACTAAAATCTGCACTCAACCTCCTGTTTTTTGACTGTTGGTTCCTCCCTCTTCTCAGTCATTATAACAGCCTGTGAATTTGCTGGGCACCTGTATAAAGTTGGATTGGTAGGAGGCATGGCGTTCTACTTCGGTTTGCCAGTCTTGAAGTTCTGAAGTTAGACTAGAGCTGAAATAGTGATGGAGAGAGAAGGAAAATCTTAAAATCCTCTTTTTGCTAACCAATGAAAGTTACTCAGCCAAAAAACCTCTCATATTTATGGCCTCATAATTAACATACGGCAGCGTTTGCTCTTAGGCCTTTTGTCAGCTTTGTTCTCCTGTCACTACTTTTCATTCTTTACTTTCCTCCTGTCAGTAAACCCACATGAACAGTAAGGGAAAGATCATTCTGTTAGTATAATAAATACTGTAATACATCATTGCTTGAGCTGACTTATCTGCTGCTTGAAGCTTGAATGAATGTCCACAAGTTGCGGTAAATCTGTTTCTCTGTAATGGAGCAAACCCCAAATACTGCATAGCAAGAATCATTGAGCTTGAGTCACTACAGCTCTAATTCTTGTATCCTTGGGCTCTCAGTACATGCTGGATACCACTTGCAGTTTTGGATGAGAAATTGGACAGGCTACAATAATAAGTGGTCTAGTTAGTGCTGGCTGCAGAATAACTACTTGTACCAAACAAATGGTGTTTTGCTGTAAGAGGGGGAAATGCTATTGTTTTAGATTAAAACCTTTCATTTTCCAATTTTGGTTGCAGACATTTTTCTGTACACTATGGAAGTACAGTTCTTCAGGAAGGTAGAGCAGATGTATATTCAGGCAGTGGTATTTTGTCATTTGACATAGTGCAAGGAGACCTAGGTGACATTTTAAAGTTTGTGTTATGTCATAGGTCAAATAAAATGGTCTAATGATGACTTTTAGCCTTGAAAATTAATTAACCCATACTATGGTGCTTTTTATTGGATAAGCTTTCTGAGACTTCTTTTCCATTTCATTGTTTTAGAATGTAAACAGTCTTCATTAGTAATAGTTAATTAGTCTGTTTTGTACAGATTCTGACACATTCAGACCCAAAATACGAAAAAAATGCTGATGCAGTGTTTGCAGAAGTACTCCTGCTAAATTTTCTTACGAATAGTGTTGTTGATATAGTGATATTGGATCAATTGTGTTCACAGTATGTACAAACAACCTTTTTGAAGTGAGAGAAGCTACCCTTTGTGCCACTCCTAAATAACCTAGCTATTTTTTTAGCTTTGCATTAAATACATGTGACTTCAGTGTTCATATAGCTTGTCATGAAAAATATCAGTGTCAACTGTTCCCTTTATGCCTAGATATTATACAGTTGTCAAGGAAAAAAATTGCATTCTTCCTTTCCCTTAATATTTACCAACTTAAGAGATTTTGTTGTCTGTTGAGCAATCTCAGAAGGAAATAAATGACTACATAGGATGGAACTTCCAACTGTAAGACTCATTGCCTTCCTTTTTATTTCTTAGGCCGTTTTCCATCAATGCAGTGAAATGGAGTGCTAGTGCCCAAAACTAGTGTGTTGGAAACTACTACTACTGCTTTCCACTTGTGTTTTGGTTTTTACCTTTTGCTCCTGTTTATCCTAAATAAAATTATACTTGTCCCGAAGCATTTATCAGTTAAATGTGGCAATTTTAGGAGTTTTTAAGCCAAAGTGAATATTAAATTGCAGCTGAGGGCACTCAGCACCATACAGGGTGGGCCTCATAGTGAAAGCCGATGTTTGAGGAATAAATATTGTATAATAGTTTTAAAGAATTGTGAGATTTTGTTATGAAGTTTTGTTTAAACTAATGGAAAATTGTCATGGATAGAGTCATGCACTTCACTTACAAGAAAGAAGAAACAATGCATTTTGTTTTTATCAGGCAGTGTGTTACCAAAGTTCTGTGATAAACGTGACTAACAAAAATCTATGGGAAGGTACATGTGAGTATTTACTGCTTGTGAACAGGGTCAGAAAGAACTGACTGAAACCCTCCTGTTGAGTCATGAGGTTCAGAAGGGACCCCCTTTCACTCTAAACTCCTCAGAGGGGAGTTTAGATGCAGTTGGATCCAGATTTAGTTCCAGACTTGAATGATTTATATACACATTCTTTTCTCTATATCACTTAGATAAGATTTCAACATTTCAGTGTGCTTGTTCCCAATTCACTTACCAAGTATTTGATACAGTAAGGATTATTGTAGGTCTCCTACTCAGGAGCTTATCCTAATATGCAGCCAATTGCCATTCAGGAGAGCTCAATGGGCCCAGTCCATAAATATGTAGAGTAAGATGATTGAGTTGTAGTCACATTTGTATACTGCCTACAGATGTTAGCTTTGTCCAGATTTGGCTTGAGTAGGGCATTGATCAGCCCTGTGGTTTGGAGTGTGCCGTGCTCCAATTAGCCTTTGACTATTGTGTTGTTATGTCTCTCCTGAATCCACTTTAAGCCAGATGCAGCCATCATTACCGAATCATCTATTAGGACCACCACTGGTGGTTATCACTTGAACAGGTTTACAGGATGTAAAGGTCAGGTTGAGACAGAGAAGGAGAAGCACACTGTCACAAAAAGCTTGGCAACAGGACAGGATGTACATAAAAGTGTATCTTATTTTCATAAGATGACTGGGCAAATAATATACTGTAAGAGGTATGTCCTGATTTTAGATAATGTTTTAATGAGAGTTTATAATTTGGAAAGCACTCCAAGCCCATGTATATTGCATCCAGAATACAATCTGCAGGTTTCCTTGGGATTTTCATTTTTACTCTCACGTGATGGCTTAACTTGTTACTACTTGATTATAATTAGGTACTTGATTTTCATCAACAATAATTTCTAAGTGGAGTACTTTATGTCTTTTTAAAGCAGGCTCTGCTTAATATTGTGTGATTTCAGCCAAGAATATTAATTCCTCTGCCTCAGTTTATGTTTTCATACTATGAGTAATTTACTTAACTCAATGTAATATTCAGCATAAAAAGAATTCTGTGTAACATTTTAAGCTCCTACCGATGTTAGGAGTAAATTGAACTTATTCCTCATATTATGTTACATTAACCTCTGAAATCTTGACTGAAACTGATGTTTCAGGCCTTGAAAAACCCACTGTTATGTTTTGTAACATCTCTTTTCTCTTAAAAGCATAGCATGCATCTGTTTTAATTTCATGGAACAGTTCTAATTTCAAAGTCACATGTTTGTTGAGTTTCTAACCCTGAAGAGCTACCCAGGATTAATCAAAGCTTAATCTGTGTAGAGAGTCTTTTGATTCTCTTCCTTTTGCTGTCTTTAACAGGACATCGCCTATGTAAGCAATATCAACATTAAATGCTTGTTAGAAATGTTGTGAAGTTAACATAAAAGGTTTTGTCACCCAAACGAGGGTCCTGGAGAAGCTGGAAAACTGTTTACATTTACTTTAAGTTTTGCTTAGTGTGCTGCAGTCTGATGGGGGAGTTCTGGCAGCACCCAGACATATGCACATAGGGCTGAGTTTTATTAACCCATTTTCTATGCAAAGTAAAGGTAGTCAAAAGAAAATGAACAGTAAAATCTTACTGGAAAATTATTACTGAAAAATTGCTTTAATGCTCTGTGTATGTAAAAGATATGAATCCTGATTGGTTTCCATTTATGTGCTAGAGACTGTTTGAGACTCTTGTGAGGACACCAGTTGAAAATGGCTCAGGGTTATAAAGAAAAAAAAAAATAGAAACCATTTTAAAGGATGTTTTAGTGAAGGAAAGGTAGGAGGAGGGAAATTCATTGTAGAGCCTGCCATGGGCAAGCAAGTGACTTGGAGGGGAAAAGGAAAGAACACATTTCAAAAAATGAGTGGATTATTAGTGTAAAAATATTGGCTACTTAAAAGTACGTATCTGAGAGAGAACTGACCCATGAGGCCTAAACTCAGAAAGATGTTCAGGAAAGAGAAATGGATGTGGACTCTTCTGCTCATCCAAAAAGACCTGTATGTGGAAATTGTGTAAAAACCTCCATGTTTGCTAGCTTTGTTATTACATGTGTATGACTAACTTACAAACTGGGGAAGGCATGAATGTATGGCAATCATCATAGGAACTTTATTCTAAACATTCTGTCCTACCCTAGCAGCAGGGCTGGAACCCGTGAAATAATTTCTTAGCTTAATCAGCACTGTATCTGTTTTATAAACAGACATATTCTTTTGGGTTAATGAAAGGCTACATTCCAAGTTGTGAAAATGTGAACAATGTTACAGAACAGATGTATGTAAGTTTAAAAGATGTACTTTCTGAAATACATGGTTACAAGTTTGCTGGATTACTTGAAAAGTGATAGAAATAAATTTGTTTCCTGTTCTTCATGGATTTTTTCTTTTGACTTTGTTTTTCTTGAACAAGAAAAACTCATGTGGATAGAAATCACATAAGTAGTTAAAATCTTAATTTCATTTGTTGTGTCTGTCTGTGCATTAATATATGGGTTTTGGTAGAAAGAGTGAAAAGGCAAGAAACATTTGTACACGTGTATTTGAATACAATACATAGTGAGCAATGACCAAGGTGGCAAAATTTTAAGCTCAGATTTCTAAAATTGCTTGAGGCTTATCTGACTCTGATGCTGAAACCTATTATCAGTTTCCCCTGCCTTCAAGGAGAGCAGAATTAAATTAACACTGAAAGTTTCTGAAAATCAGGCAAAATCTTTGCTCAACTGGAATTGAATAGCCTGACCTGGTTCTAATAAGCTATTATCGAAAATTTAAGGTAAGCACAATTTTGTTAATATTCAAAACTTGTTGAACACTTGACTATTCTTCTGTCTTCTTTTGAAAATCCTGCTGCCTGCTGGTGGCAATCTGAACCTGCTTGTGCTGCTTAAAGTGAGATTATTCCAGTAGTGTGCTTGTCTTATTGGAATTGACTCTGGGAAAGAGCCAAACTGCTACTGAAGATGTTCAACTGCCATGCTACTGAATTGTTCTCTTGAAAATGTTTCTTTAAAATCTCTGCCAGCATCTCAGAAGTAAAGAATTTTAAGAGGTATAAATTACAATTACTATGTAATAAATTATTCTGTTATATCAATAGCTTGCTATGCAAAGTAAGCTACTTTGGGGGAATGAGCTAGAGTAGTGTTTTGCTCAAGCTGTGTGTTTAAAGGACAGTTATTCATAGTGCCCTTCTTTTGCCAGATTCAAACAGCTACTCAAGAATCATAGATGTTTAAACAGCCTGAAGCATTTTTTTTTCAAAAGTATGCAGTGACATTTGTCCTTTTCCTCAGGCTTTCTTGAGACTGTTCTTATTTAGGATACTGTGTTTAGAAATATTGAAGACTTCTAATTCTAATAGAAGAATTTAGATTTTTTTTAGCTTGACTCTAAAGCAGAGAAATGTGACTGGGTAACAAAAACATCAATTTCTTGGGCTGACAAGATGATTTCAGCAGTGCTGATTTCAGAAGTTGTCAGTAGGTTCTGCAAGAATTAAAATGCTGCGTTTTCTTCAGCTAAGACATGTCTGTGATGAATTGCTCAGACTGAGATTCCAGGGCCTTTTATACTAAATTTAGGTTCATCTAGTTTGGCTGTTTTCAGAACAGGTTAAAAGTACTGTAATCAAAGTGAAAAGCATGAACTTATAGATCTTGGTTTAGGAAAAAAGCTCTCCCTTAATCCAGAAAAGCACACAAGAATTGATAGTATCCGTACATTTTATCTTATCCGAGACCTGAATCTTGCCCACTCTTATGTACCCTCATAAAATGTTCATATTCCTATTGACATTGCAAAGTAGGTGTCTCTTTGTGGGATCTAGACCTTATTGTAACTGTGGAAGTTACTGTTCCCTGAATAAAATATTCCATTTATTATGGCTGGCAGACTCTCAACCTAGCTGATTACAGGCAGAAGTTATACAAAGTGTTTATTTATTTACCTTTAAAATACTGTTTTGTGGTTTTAAAACTTCTGTCTTTGTAATTTTTCCTTGGTATAGTTAAGGCTGTTTATTATGTGGAAGAGTACCTAGTAATACTTAGTATAAAAACATGTGGATGTTTTGTAGAGGAAGTGACATCCACTCTTATTTACTGCAGCTTTAATTTGGAAAGACCTAATATTTACAGACACATTTGTCAGAAATTGCTTCACAAATATATTTTTTCCTCTGCTGTGCTAGAGTCCTTTTTTTTAGATGTAAATTAAACAGAATTAAAAAAAGTTTCACTAACAATTAAAGGTTCAAATTTGTGATCAGTGTTACATTCTACAGTAAAGTTCTCTAGCTGTGTTATTGAAGTTTTTGAGTTAATCATGAGTGCTCGGCCTGAAACTGGATATACTGTGGCTGAGTTTACACAGTTCTGTGTTGTGTGGTTTTGCTTGGATTGTTTGGGCTGGATTTGGGACCCCTGTATTGCAATGTTGCAAACTTTTCTCCTCCCCATCAAAACTTCATTTTCTGTTTCATAATGTCTGTGATTTTGCTTTTTCTGGGTTACTTTGTTTCCTTGGATAATAAAGGGATGAGCCAGATAATAAACTAGTACTTTCAGTATTGTTCCCTCTTCCCTTCTCAGCATAGCAGGATATCTTACTTGCTTTTATGGTCACTGACAAAGAGATTGCTGAGCAACTCAAGCACTGCAGCTCTATTCCATCTGTACTCCTGGGGCATTCGGACTGCAGTGTGCTGGCTGAATTGGTTCTTCCAGTTCATGAACCTTCACTCATTCCTGTAGTATTTTAAGTGATTCAGTACTGTATTGGAGGTTCAATAAGTATACTTAAATCCTTCCATCAGTTACTCAGAAGCATCTTATAATGTGACAGGTACAGGTGCAAATGTCTTCGCTCCTATATAATCCCACTTACAGATCAATAACTATCTTACATATTAGAGCTATGATAGATTTCCTTGGAAAATTGCATTCACCAGTGAGGTGCAGTGGGGAGTGTAGAAGGATATGAAGTAGGTGGCTTTTAATACAGAATTTTCTTTTAATAGAGACATGATCTGTTATTTAATTCTATAATGAGATGAGTAGGCAAACAAGTTACTGCATCCATAAAGCAAAAATATGAACCAGCAGCACCACGCTGCAAACTGCAGTCTTGATTGCTCTTAACTCTAGGTAAATATAAGATAACATATTCCTCAGTAATGTGGAAACAATGGAGAAATTAGCACGGAGAAGTTGTAGTGTGTAATAACCCTCTCCAGCTTACTGCATCCATATGTTTACTTGTCCATATTGTAACTGTTCTCTATACCTGAATTTTTTTCTCTTGGTTTGTGATTAGGTAATTTCTCTAATGACTCCTTGTTCTTGTGGAAGAGCTGCACAACAGCCTTTGTATTTCACTCTGCTTCTGAAGCATTTGTTTGCATCATGTTATTTTCCTAAGCAAATAAATAATGTTTATTAACAGTGAAATCCCAGTGACTGCTGTGGTGAGCTTATTGTGGGCATGGCTTTAGGAAGAGGTTTAAGGAAACCCGAGGGTGTTTGGGCACTGGAACAGCTCCCCAGGACAGTAGTCACAGCACCAGCCTGACAGAGTTCAAGAAGTGTTTGGACAATGCTCTCAGGCACAGAGTGTGACTCTTGGGGATGGTGCTGTGCAGGGCCAGGAGTTGGACTTGATGATTCTCATGAGTCCCTTCCAACTCAGCACATTCCACGATTCTGTGATTCTATGACTATCCTGCTCTGCACATATCTTGGAGCATGTGTGATCACACCCAGAATGACACACAGGACAGGGAGTCTCTTTTTCTTCCCCCAGCTTTCTGCTTTGGCTTCTGTCATTGAAGTTGTGTATTCTTATTCAGAGTGCCTTTATGCCTCCAATGGAGACTGTATTCCTTGTTTTTGAACCAGACTTTGAATCTGGGATAGAAGCTTGAGGAAGCTTGGATGTTCTGTTTGTAAATTGCACATAACCAGACGAATGTGGGGTTATGTCCTGTAATTAGGCATTGATGTAGAGAGGGAGGAACAGATTCCATTCTGCTTCCAAACTTTGCATTTATTTTTGTGTGGGCTTTCTATTCTACTCTCTGAATATATACAGACTTCCCCACTATGGATCCTAGCCCTAAATTATTCTGGGCGTTTTTCAGGTGCAGAGTTATGGACATAAACATACAACATGTGAGATTTTGTGAGCAGTTGTTCATAAAACTTAGGCAGTATTGCATATGTGTATGTAAATTGTATAGATTTTGAATCCAAGTGATACACAAATTGTCAGTGAGTGGATTGTAGAACCTACTGTCATTTATTTTTATAGCTAATGGCTTTTTTCTATTTCATTTTCTACAAGTTTTCATTAAGCAGTGCATGTGAAGTGCTTCAACTTGACTTTGATGCGCATTCAGTATCAGACGAAAAAATCAGGCCTTTTATCTCTAAACTACAGATCAATTATCTTTCTAAACACTTACTTCATAATTTTCTTTTAAATAAAAAAGAAAAAAATGGTACTACAATCAACTGTATTAAAGACAAGAAAAATGAACGTGGTTGAAAATATGGAAGTATCACCGAAGATAAGATATAAGGGACTATGGACCTGCCATTATAGGATTAGATACTGGTGCACGATTATCCCATAGAGTGTAAAAGAAAAAACAGTACCTTAACATTTGGAAGTAAAGAAATCTGTAATTTCTTGAAGCAAGAAGGTAGCTGACTTGCTAATGAATTAAATATGTGACAGCTTTTAAGTGAAGCGCAGCTGCTGAGTTGTCAGAGCAGGTGACTTTATCATCAGCAGATTTTGATGGTATTATGCTTAGGATGAAATAACCACTTGTTTCAAAAAACAGTCTCTAATATCCTATCTGAAGGTCAGTCTCATAGATTTCATTCCTTAATATTCTAGCTGACATTCCCATTTTCTGAAGTATGAGTCTTCAGATACATAAGTCTTGGATATTGTAGTATCAAAAAGGCTACTGTGTGCAGCATTGCAATTAGGTAGAGAAAATCCTCTTACTATTACATCTCTGAGCTGTAAACCAAAAGTTTCAATTTTTGTTGTTTATATATTTTTACTGGGGCTCTCATAATAGTAAGTCAGGTTCTAAATAGGAGTGTTTTTGATTCAGCACTATGAGACTTAAAAAAAATAATTCAATAGAAATAGTGCTGGAGTTCAGTGTAGGTAAAATACTAACATCCTCTTACACAGCTTTTAGCTGTGTATGTTCAACTTAGGAGGTATTTTTCTTTTGAAGTGATGTGACATTGAATTATTATTTCAGAAAGGCAGAAAAGAGACCGTTATTTTATTCATTTATATTCAAACTATATTAAACATGCTGGTTTAAAACACAAGACTCCCCCTCTTTGAAACTAACAAAATAGTCAAATGCAGAAGAAGCTATTCAAAATTGTCTTTTAATAAAAGTTTAAAGTCTTCAAAATATATTTGCCCCTGGAGCAAACTTTTTTCATTTAATATTGTGTCTGTTAATTAGTGCTTCAAATTTGCAAATTCTTTATTGGTTTATATCAATGTAATACCCAAAGCTCATCTCATTGCCAGCTTTGAATGAAATATGATCCTGTTTATTCTATTAAAACGAAGGCTTGAAATTGTTACCCAAATGCCACAGGAATTCTTGCCATTTTCTCATCAAATTCCTCATCAGATTTTTTGTTAAAGTCACATTGTTTTAGATTTTGAGTCTTGGCATTTAAATGAAATTCAATGTGCCCCACTGGAGAAAACATCTACAGGGACATATTATGTACAATATCCATTCCAATCAAGCAGGAGTGCACTGTGTGACTGAATGAGAAGCTTATTCTTACTCCACTTAGGTTTACCCTGATGTGGCTATTGAGTAGGTCTGTGACAAGAAATGTTTAGAAAATTAAACTAGTAGAACAGCAATGTTTTTTTTAACACTCAGAGCAAATACTTCCAGTTGCACAATATTAATTTAAGAATGACATTTTTAAAAAGAACCTGGAGGAGTTTGGTGCCAAATTCCCTCAGAAATTCAATGGAACTTGGGAATAAGATCCTTCAGGTTGCCTTGGCAAATCTGACTGATTATTATTAAGAGTTTTCTTTGAATATAAAATTGTGATCTACAGAAACTGAAGGGAGTAGAGAGGTGTTGGGGGAGAAAGAAAGGAAAGAATGAAAAAATCAATTCTGTAATACAATAAAACATACTAAAAAGTTGCAGAAATTCTTGAAGCGTGGGGTTATCTATCAGTGCAGATGGCCTGGAACAGGTCCTTTTTTTGGAGCAGCTGCCTTACACATTAGGAGTGTCACTTGAGTTGGTGGGCAAAAAAAGGCAGTGTGGAGGAGCAAGCCCTTCTACAGCAGATGTGGGTGTTTGTGGAACTTGTTCCTTTTTCCAGTGTAGAATTCTGCCCAGAAATAAAAAAAAGTCTCTATAAAATGTATTCATGGTGACAGAGTCCTCTGCCATCCTTTGAAAGATTTCTTTTACAGACAGAGCACCTGCCTGTAATGTCTCTTCTACTGCAGAGCTGTGAACAAGAGCTGTTGCTATGAGCTTTTCAACTGCTTTTTAAAAACTAAAAGAGATGTGGCAGCGGAGGCAAGGGGATCACTCCAGACAATTACTAGAATTTATCAGTCTTTAGCACTACAGGCCACAAGGACCTCATCAAGAATACCAGGACCTGTTTTTGTGCCCCCCAATACAGGAAGGACGTTGATAAACAGGGAGAAGTAAAGCAGAGGTCTAGCAGGATGGAGCCAGGCTGTTGACAGTGGCGCATGGTGAGATGGGCAGAAACAATGGGCATAAATTGAAGAAAAAAAAATAGAATTTCTGGCTGTATGTAAGGGAATACTGTTTCCTCTTGAGGACAGACAGGCACTGGAATAGATGATGCAGAAAGGCTGGGCAGTCTCCATCTATGGAAGTTTTTAATGTCGAGTTCGATGAAGCCCTCTTTAACTTGATCTGACTTCAAAGCTGTCTCTGTTGTGAGCTTAAGCTTGGGCTAAAGACATTCTGAGGTCTCTTTCAACCTGGATTTTCCTATGATACAATTGGATTTGTAGAGGAGGTTTCATGTTTCCATTTAAAATCTTCCTCACTCCTTTCTTGTCCTTATTCTACTTGTTTATCTCAGTTTATTATTTAGAGTTATGTCAATGGATCTTTCAGTGGTGTATAGTTCCTTTCAAGAGCACTTCTGGAAGAACTGATTATTAATGAAAAACAAAACAAAACCCCAGAAAACAAACAAACAAACAAACAAACAAACAAACAAACAAACAAACAAACAAAACCTCCCACTAACAAAAATCACAACAAATCAGAAAATATAGTCAGCAAAAGTCGTCCAATATGATTATCAGATAGAGGGAATTCAATCAGTAGGGTACAGAGGAAAAAGAAATAAATATAATGATAATGAAACATTAAATTTATGGTAGAATTCCAATTCTGTTTGTAACTTTGTTTACAGAATATACCTCTTTGATAAAAGCAGGCACATTAAAGCCTATAAACATATGATTAACCCGAGCAATGCAGTTCTAAACTTCTCAGGTTCACGTCTTCTTCCTTCAAGTTTGATGAGACAAGAGTTGCACACTAAATTTGGAATTCAGGAAAACTGTATACCAAACAGAAAAGGTGTTACTGAAAATATTCTCCTTGAAATCTCTTGCATTTAATACTTAGAAAGTATTCATGTAATGTTAACAGCTGATCCTAGCTGTCAGAGAAGACATGCAGTAAACAAACACTTTCTTAGAAGTTGGGTAGATCAGATAGGAATTGGGTAGATCAAAGCCCACTACAATGAGTAGTCTGTGCTAATAGAAAAGAGCTCTGGTACATCCTATAGCTAACTACATGAAAAGGGTAATTTTAAGCACAAATTGCAACATATGGTCTTAAGAAGTATTCTTCAAAATATTTTTTTTCTGATTTGAAAGTATTTGCAAATTCTTAACTGTTTTCACCGTATTGTGCAGGTGAGATTTTTTACTAACTTGAACTCTCTAGCTTACCACAAGAAGTGAAATTTGTTTTCTTTCATAATTTGCATACAGC